>NC_051157.2:98394688-99059394 GCF_013339745.2 Dermacentor silvarum
ACTCGTACATATTAACAGCGCTAAATAGACTGGATCGTGTGATCACGGCTTACTGTTCGAAGCTGGTTTCGAACGGTGCAATAGCGCTCTCGCTTTAAACTTCGGGATCGGCCCACATATTTAGACTGCAATGTCTTCGGGATCTGCCTGCGCTCTTTTTTTTTTTAATTTTTGGATATGTGGATAGCTATAGACAGCCTGCAGTCATACATGCACGTTTCACGGTCAACAAAATTAGTGAATCCTGGTACGTAGTCATCGAACGAAAAATGACCCGGTGAGCTCAGCGCGAAAAATAATTAACCGGGGAAAAAAAAAGTTGGTGAAAGTAATCTACAAAAAGATATATATATTAAACAAATAATAACCGAAAAAAAACATCAACAACGTATTTTCGGGTGGGAATAAAAATACAAAAAAGTGCGCCGAATATTAGGAAAATAAAAATCGATAAAGCTGAATCCTAAATATATAAAGAATACATTCGTGACGTCATTTGTGGTACACTTTAAAGATGTTGACAACCTTAACGACGCTGGTTTGCACCATGTCTAACACTCTTGCCCTTAAGGATATAAAAATGTTATTGTGCACGACAGCCAGCTCAAACTATAGACCTACGATAAAAGAAGTCGCAGCTGTTGAAAACGGCGTATAATAATTCTCAGCACCATGCTGGAGCGCACCGAAATATATCTTACACGAGAGTTGCACAGTGATAACTACTGAGTTTATTTCATACGCCTTCATGTCGTCTGTCGCAGCTATGATCAGCATGCTTACTTGCGGCAAAAAGTCGCCCAAAAAGAAAACATAATTTCTTCCGAGGATTCGATCGATCTTATTCCTTGAAGATGAGTTTGTCAGCCATGCAACAAACGCACTTTTTATACACCCATAAGGATTTTAACTATTGAATAGTCTAGTGTGTATCGTGTGGCGCCTCCCCCCTCTCTCTCTTTCTTTGACTGAAAGAGGGCAGCAGCATCCGCCTGCTAACCACGGCCTCTGAGATTTCCGGATCAAATGAGCGACGAGATATGACTGAGTGTCCGGACCTTATTTCGCTGACTCAAGCGACTTCAACTGACGAAGAAACGAGCTACCTTTAATTTCAATGACAAGGTCATTTATTGTTGCAGAACAAATACGTGAGGGTGCGAGTAGACAGACGTGCACCCTTATTTACTTTTAAGGGTTTAAATTGCTTTACAGTGTATATCCTCCAGTAGGATTTCAACATCTAAAACGTAAATCGAGGGACTAAATGTGCACGTGTTTTGCGGACATCGGGTCTACGGTGGCGAAATAAACCGCGCATGCACATCAGCCTCACGGGACGGGACCGAATATTAACCACTCTAAAGCGCCTCTAAAAAGTTGCAATTCAAAACAAAGTAAAAAATTGGAGGACGCTTAAGCTTCGCCTTTAAGAGTAGAACGCGATAGCGTTATTGGGACCCGTTTGCATCGCATCGTTCGCATACGGCATGTAGGCTTCATTCACTGCAACACTGAACGTGGGAAAGCCAGCTTACAAAGACCACGCAGTGATCCCCTTAAACTCGGCTTCACTTTTAAACTGAAATGCATTGCTGGAAAGACGTTTTTCCAGGGGCAGTATAAGTGGTCTTATATTAAAATGTGAAGGCCCTGACACGTTTTTTTTATTATTTTATTAATTGTTTGCTATTGCCCCGACGCGCGCAGGTCTGGTAGAAATGTTTGAGTTTCCTCGTAGCAGAATTAGGTTTTCTTGTACATTCAAATTACAATCCGACGCCGATTGGTAAACAATCCGACGGCGAATCCGACGATGAATGGTAAAGTCGTACTTTACCTTTTTTCTGACGGATTTCACTGTGAGATATTCAATTTTTGTTCACCAAAACCTTGCACCACGGGGAGGGCCTGCGCGGTCGATGTGGTTGGATGATATTCTCCGCCACACGCGATCACACGCCGGTTGCCGACGTCGGATTTTCTGTGACACGGGGCCCTGAACGCTATCGCGTTCAAAGGCGCTCACGACACAGCGAAGCTGGCCGATTGGTAGAGTCTCTTGGTTGTAGCTAGGTTGAACTTGGCTATGTCGAGGTTTAAAAGTGGTTGTAGCAGGGCCTATAATCGTGTAGGTCATCTGTGCTAGTACTGGAAAGGCTGCGGTAGTACTGGAAAGGTGCGTCGCGCCATCACGCCACCGCCGCGCTATCGCCGCCGCCACAGCTGATATGACGTCATGTTCCCCCGCACCGTCGCGCTACCGCCGCGCACCTTTCCAGTACTACAATGCCTAGAATATTCCAGGCACTGTATACCAGCACCAGCGCAGCCTTTCCAGTACTAGCACAGATGACGTACACGAGTATAAGCCTGGCTACCAGGGGCGTAGCCAGAAATTTTTTTCGGGGGGGGGGCCGGGGGGGGTGCAAGCTTCTGCTTTCCTCTAGGTCACGTGATCGATAATAAATAGCGGTAGTGTAAGTAGACTCTATACATGTATATCACAGACATGGGACCGCCCCCCCCCCCCCCCCCCCCTCGCGTGTGCTTGTGAAGAAATTAAGTAAAAAGTAAAGTAAGCTCAGTAAATACAGTAAGTACGACAGGTACAGTGGGCGTTTCGAGCAACGGTCTCTCATCGCGCCACTGAATGGACCAGTGTTCGAAAACGCATCAACGACCCGTTCGATCGGAGAAGACATTATTCATTGTTAATTTCCGTTAAGCGTAGATGGCGTCGTCCTCGTCGGGGCGAAGTGCGTTTCACAAGTCAAGGACGGCTATGCGCGTGAAAATGCACGTGTGACCAGGCGCTATACCTACTCCCATAGCAATAGCTTGTTCGCTGCGTCTTTGCGCTAGAAAACTTAAATAGGCGCAAAAACGCGTAAGACGTTTTTCTTTTTTTCGAAGCTTTCGTCGCCCTGCTCCCTCATACGAGAGGGTTGCATTTCCTGCGGCAAGTGCATGGGCCGCTGTGTCTTCCGCTGTGTGCGAGCGTGCAGCCGTCATTTGCCTTTACGTCAACAGATTCGAAATTGTACAGAATATTTCACCGCTCAGCACAGATATGGCATGCGTACGCATTTTAAGTAGTGCGTGCAACTCATTTATGCTTCACTTACGCTGGTGCAAACAGGAAGCGGCCTTGTACCTCACAGAATGTCGACTGATTGGTGTACTAGTGATGCAGGAATGAACTCCGGTATTGTTCAGTGCATAGTACACATAACCAATTTCTCAGGACGCGTGAACTCCGACGAGAACTGTCAGCGCCTGCAACAAGAGTTTACTTACGCTGTACTGCGCACAGCAGTAATTCATGCTTGTCGGCTGTCTGTTTCGTGCATTCTATTGCGAGTCGGTGGAATTTCACTGCTGTCATCAACCCCTTCGTGTGTACATTGCTGGTTTGGGATTCCACAACAAAACAGCAACTACCAGCCTTCCGTAATTGCTGGTTTGGGATTCAACAACACAACAGTAATTACCAGCCTTCCGTAGGGGCGCAATCGCAAACAACAGACGTTTCTCGCGCAGACTAAGCCTAGGTTCACACTTGGAAAGCGGCAAGCGGACGGAAAGGCCAAAGCGGGCGGAAAGGCCGAAGCGGCCGGAAAATTTTTTCCGCGCCTGTCCAAGTTGTTCACATCTGTTTTGCTACCGCCGCGGCCGCCGCTGCCGTTTTCGTCCAGATCCATCTAGTCTGCGTACGTTTGTCGGCGTGGTGGCGCTCATTATTGCATTATTTCGAGCGGTATGTTCATTCTTTGACCCACGTACCGTCATCAAAAGTGATCATTTTACGCAACTTCGCGTGTCATCTGCGACCTTCGGTAATTTCCTCGTTGGCGTTCCGTAATTCTCCGCACACGGGCGCGGTAGCGCTGAGTCACAGGTTGGTGCCTAGGCGTGATAATATTTCTTTAATAGCTTTTATTTACAAGTTGTAATAACATTTCATCATTTCGTATTGTCGGCGCCTCCAGGACACCAAAGGGGCAACGGGAACACCACAGCTAAAACCCGGGCTGGCCCTTGTGTTGGGGCTCGCCAAAGCCTGCGCGTCCAATATCCTGCGCTAGCGCGGCCTAACCGGCACCTGAAGGGAAGCGGCGGAAATGTATACCGGAGATTTCGACCACCTGGGGTCTTTAACGTGCAACCTAAATATAAGTAAACGGGCGTCGAGCGTCTTCGCCATCTTCTAAAATGCGGCTGCCGCATTTGTTGCTTCATTTGTTGCGCATTTGTTGCTTCAGAATGCGGCCGCCACATTCTCGCCCAAAACTTCACAGAGTGTGAAAGCCTTGACAAACACCGTGACAGTTTTTTCCATATGCAGACATTATTCGCTGTAAATTACCAACCCAAACGGAAGCGCCCAGGAATTAAATTGTGATAGTAGCACCGGTTTCATGAATTATGTCAGCGCGAAGCGATGAAAACAAAGGGTGGGTAAGTAGGGGGGGGGGGGGGGTGCGGAAAAAATTTCGGGGGGGGGTTTGAACCCCCCCCCCCCCCCCTGGCTACGCCACTGCTGGCTACAACCAAGTTTAAAGCTCGACATAGCCAAGTTCAACCTATAGCTACAACCAAGAGACGCAATCAATCGGCCAGCTTCGCTGTGTCTTGAGCCTTGCGCGGTCTAGTGCAAGAATGGAAGAAGGAAAACTTTTGCTCCTCTCCTGGCTCAGCGCGCCGCGGAGAGAAGAGAGGCAGGGGTCGGGAAGGGAGGGAGCTGGCGAGGAGGAGACCGCGTGCGCATGCGCCGCGCCGCCCTCCTGGTTGCCATGGCTACGGCGCGGCAGTTTCTTGACATGAACCACACATTACGGCTGGCTTTAACAGCTTCACTGTTAGAGATCTGGTTGGTTGTACGGTTAATTACGGACAAGCCATTTACAACCAAAGGCTGATATGCATGCATACTTTGAAATTTTCTTTTACTGCCCAAACGCGTTGTAGTGTGTTCACTCACGCGTGCACGTTGCGACGGCTGTGTTCGCGTTGTACTGGACTCTATACTCTAAAGACAAAGGAGTGACTGCAACTCTTTTTTTCGGCAGTATATATTTGTCATGAAAGAGTACATGCAAACTATATAGTTGTACCCTAAGCAAGTATGTCCAAGAGTAGCGAATGTATACAGTCGAATGCCTTTAACACAATTCTTCGTTATACAGGTCACTTCGTTGTAAATATCGCGCATTGAACCGCTTGCTATAGCGCCGGCGAAGCAGGTCTAGCAAAAGAAAATACTCATTTAGCATGAATTCAAGATATAGTCAATGAATGGAGTCTCTAAAAACTCACTGCACGCTTCTGCCGACAACATATGTGCGACAGGAGTCGAATCCACCGAGAAGGAAAGTGATGGCCGGCGCTTTATGAAGCCTATGTACTCATGTATGTCATATCGTCAACTCCCAATCGGATAGGTTCAAACACCCCGGCCTATGCAGGAGCAGGTTTCGTCGATGTGCCTGAGCTTGTTGCAAAGTTCACCGGTGTTGGCTTCGACGGGCAGTTCTTATAGCTCGGTCTACTACGGTGTACTTAGCGCAGTCACCGAGTGGGAGCATAATAAGATTCTTGCGACTATAGTGTTGCTTTTATTTTGAGTCGGCTAATACCTATTGCCATTACAGTCGAACCCGAATACTGAATATATCGCACCCACATATAGCGAATAATTGTGTATAACGAACAGCAGTAAAATCCCATTGAAAATTTTTGTGTAAAATTTTTGTTATATATCGAATTACCATTATATCGAACTTTTTGTGATCCCCTTCAGATTCGATATATTAAGGTTCGACTGTATGTTGTTACGGTTCCCCTCGTCAACGTTTTCGGCTAGCTGTTCGGCCCGTTAGTTTTTTTTTTTTTTTTTGCTTGCTTGAGGGTTCAGGGTGGCGTAAATAGCATTGCGTGCCTTGAAGAAGACAAGTCCACTTGTCGAAACGTTGGCTCCTGCTCTCACCTTGTTCTCGTGTTACTCATCGTATTGCGTGCAGTAGTGTCACCGGTCCTTACGAGCGTTCGACGTTGTAAAGCAACAAAGCTGCCGCCGGGGAAGCCTAAATTCTTTCGTTGTACAGGCAAATTCGTTGTAGAGGCTTTCACAATGCATACAAAAGATCGAAATTTGGCCGGGACATACGAAATTCTTCGTTATACAGGTAATTTCGTTGTAGTGGTGTTCGTTGTAGAGAAGACGCGCGACAGAATCCTTCGTCCTGTTCACCATGGTGTTGTTCCTGACTCGATCAGTATGAATATGTATAACCAACTTCAAATTGTGGCCTTTCCTTTTTAGCACCGGAATTAAGGTCCACCCAATGTCAGGGGAGTAAAGTAAGTGATGATGCTTGGCCAAGGGACGAACAGCCGCAAAGGAGCGGCCAGGAACATTATTAGAGCAAGTTTATCGAGAATAAATGTAGCTTTGATAAGAACTGAGCGTGATTCCAGAGCAAAGTGACGTACAAAAGCTAATAACAAAGCTGAAAGATGCATATGCAAGTAGCTATGTCGCCACGGCGGCCGCATTTCGATGGGCGCGAAATGCGAAAACACCCGTGGACGTTAGGTGCACGTTAAATAACCCCAGGTGGTCTAAATTTCAAGAGTCCCCCACTACGGCGTGCCTCATATTCAGATCGTGGTTTCGGCACGTAAAATCCCATAATTTAATTTTTAAGTAGCTTTGTCGCGTTTCACTGGTCATTGCAACTTCTGCACAAAAAAAAAATTAAAATTGGAAAAAAAAATACGCCCAACGTGGGGCTCGAACCCACGACCCTGAGATTAAGAGTCTCATGCTCTACCGACTGAGCTAGCCGGGCGCTTCGTTACGTTGTGCAAAAAAGTGCTACTTCAAGTTTTTGCGCACTTTCTCGCTACGTTTTTTTCAGAAAAAATTTTTTTTGGTTACAGAAGTTCACCACAACCTTATTTAGTCAATAATTTAAAAATAAGTGCCCAGGTTTTTTATCACTTCTGACTTTGAAAACATTTTCACCGAAGCTCCAAGGCGCGAAGCCACTATCACGTGACGTTGTGTTATTGCAGTGCAGCTGACGCATCCAGCGCTCGACTGAAAGTAGTTTCTGTTGAAGTGATTTCGTCAAGCTACACTCACGTTTGATCATGGGAGCACTTATGAGCCTTTGTTCAGTCGGCTCAGTAAGTATACCTGCTTAAAACTTCAGTTGTTTGCGCGTATTATATTGACAGACGCTGGGCCATGTTAGGCATGCGCCCTCGACTATTGCGATGCGCTTGACAACTAGCTTGTCGCATACGGTTTCACCTGTACCCATTGTTTCTGCCCACATGCACATTTCGTTTGGCATTGAAGGTTCTGAATGCTTAATTAAGCAGGCATGCTCTCTTCCTACATTCAATTGCCATTGCAACAGTTTTCATAGGAAGTTGTGACGGCAAAGTTCTGACTGGTGTTGTATAAGTCTTAGGGGTCAACGTTGCCAGACTGCCTGCCAAATTTGACGGGGGAAAACACCGCCAACTATAGCGTCCGCATTCACGCCGTTTCCGAGGCGCACAGAGTTGCCAACTCCAGGTAGTACCGTAATTTTGCTCCATTACCCGTGCGCTTTGTGCGGGCCGAGTTCTCCGACGGCACGAAGTTCACTGAAACCGAGGCGCGTCGCATAACACTCGGACCGTTTTCTCGCGCGATGGGTGCTACGTGTTTGCGTAGAAGCTTTCGCTGAGCGAAACCGAGACGCGTCGCATAACACTCGGACCGTTTTCTCGCGCGATGGGTGCTACGTGTACGCGTAGAAGCTTTCGCTGAGCGAAACCGAGACGCGTCGCATAACACTCGGACTGTCTTCTCGCGCGATGGGTGCTACGTGTACGCGTAGAAGCTTTCGCTGAGCGAAACCGAGACGCGTCGCATAACACTCGGACCGTTTTCTCGCGCGATGGGTGCTACGTGTACGCGTAGAAGCTTTCGCTGAGCGAAACCGAGACGCGTCGCATAACACTCGGACCGTTTTCTCGCGCGATGGGTGCTACGTGTACGCGTAGAAGCTTTCGCTGAGCGAAACCGAGACGCGTCGCATAACACTCGGACCGTTTTCTCGCGCGATGGGTGCGCGTAGTAGCTTTCGCTGAGCGAAACCGAGACGCGTCGCATAACACTCGGACCGTTTTCTCACGCGATGGGTGCGCGTAGAAGCTTTCGCTGAGCGAAACCGAGACGCGTCGCATAACACCCGGAGTGTTATGCGACGCGTCTCGGTTTCGCTCAGCGAAAGCTTCTACGCGTGCACGTAGCACCCATCGCACGAGAAAACGGTCCGAGTGTTATGCGACGCGTCTCGGTTTCGCTCAGCGAAAGCTTCTACGCGTGCACGTAGCACCCATCGCACGAGAAAACGGTCCGAATGTTATGCGACGCGTCTCGGTTTCGCTCAGCGAAAGCTTCTACGCGTACACGTAGCACCCATCGCGCGAGAAAACGGTCCGAGTGTTATGCGACGCGTCTCGGTTTCGCTCAGCGAAAGCTTCTACGCGTACACGTAGCACCCATCGCACGAGAAAACGGTCCGAATGTTATGCGACGCGTCTCGGTTTCGCTCAGCGAAAGCTTCTACGCGTACACGTAGCACCCATCGCGCGAGAAAACGTTCCGAGTGTTATGCGACGCGTCTCGGTTTCGCTCAGCGAAAGCTTCTACGCGTACACGTAGCACCCATCGCGCGAGAAAACGGTCCGAGTATTATGCGACGCGTCTCGGTTTCGCTCAGCGAAAGCTTCTACGCGTACACGTAGCACCCATCGCGCGAGAAAACGGTCCGAGTGTTATGCGACGCGTCTCGGTTTCGCTCAGCGAAAGCTTCTACGCGTACACGTAGCACCCATCGCGCGAGAAAACGGTCCGAGTGTTATGCGACGCGTCTCGGTTTCGCTCAGCGAAAGCTTCTACGCGTGCACGTAGCACCCATCGCGCGAGAAAACGGTCCGAGTGTTATGCGACGCGTCTCGGTTTCGCTCAGCGAAAGCTTCTACGCGTACACGTAGCACCCATCGCGCGAGAAAACGGTCCGAGTATTATGCGACGCGTCTCGGTTTCGCTCAGCGAAAGCTTCTACGCGTACACGTAGCACCCATCGCGCGAGAAAACGGTCCGAGTGTTATGCGACGCGTCTCGGTTTCGCTCAGCGAAAGCTTCTACGTGCACCCATCGCGCGAGCAAACGGTCCGAGTGTTATGCGACGCGCCTCGGTTTCAGTGAACTTCGTGCCGTCGGAGAACTCGGCCCGCACAAAGCGCGCGGGTTATGGAGCAAAATTACGGTACTACCTGGAGTTGGCAACTCTGTGCGTCTCGGAAACGGCGTGAATGCGGACGCTATATTTGGCGGTGTTTTCCCCCGTCAAATTTGGCAGGCAGTCTGGCAACGTTGACCCTTAAGACTGGCAACAGACTTATACAACACCAGTCAGAACTTTGCCGTTGTGACAGCGTCTGGCGTGCAAAGTTTCGAAAAAAAAAAAGGGGGGGGGGGATTATCAATTAGCATGGTATTTATAATAGTCAAAGGGGCTCACGAATGGTAGGTTACGTTTCGAATTGCTTGGCATCACTCAGCTTCAGATAACAGTAATCAGGGCGATATAGATAACCATATCTACCAAGAAGTACTGTTCACCGTGACGCAGTTATGGATTGCTCCTTTCTTTTGAAATACCCTGTAATCGTTCGGGTTCATAAGCATGCATTTTACTAATTTTTTAAACGTGTTCGTCGATCCACTTTCCAAGCAAGACATTAGTTGTTTTTCTTTTTTTGGTGTCAGATGGATTCGTTCCATGGTAAATTTGTCAAGCGTTGTGTTACTGACGCTGCTTGCAGCCCTTTTGTAAAGCTTGTGAATTAATAGGAAAACCAGTGAACAGACGCCTACACGATCGCGGAAGTGGACGGTTCCACTTCTTACCTTGTGTACCAAAGTGTCTGCTCACTGGTCTCGTGTTCATTCACAAATACGTACTACCAACTCGCCCAACAAGCAACCTGTGGTAAACTTTTGTAAGGCATGTTCAAGTCAACAATGCCCCCTTGATGACTTGTTAGAGTTTCACATTGGCTCATGGGGTGCGTGCATCTAGGCTTTCTCTTTATGAAGAAAATGTTGCTTTGGTTAGGCAGTTCCTTACTGTATATCTAGCCAGCAAAGTTCCATTCCAAGATTGCTCAAAAGAACACTCACCAACAAATTTGTGAATACGGCAGTGCTTGGCAATGGTAAATTAGTGTAAGTTGATATGGTGATATGTCATTTCTAAACTGGTGGGAGGCTTGTTGCAATAAATGCCCAGTGGTTGTGATTTCACCAAAGTAGTTTTTGTGTAGAAGCTCCAGACTCTGAGCATGTGGAAAGTACCTTAGGCAGTATATAGCAGCTTGCCCACAGTGTTGATAATGATTGCATGCTGCTCTCTCTCATATTATAGAAATAATTTAGCAATACTTGACACAGTCACTTGCACCTGGTGTTCTATTAATTGAGACCAATTCACTAGTTTTTGCTAGTGAATCTGGGAAAGAGTACCAATGAAGGACAAATATACGTATAGCAACAATGCATGGCACTAACTTTCGGTTGTTTCCTTTAAGGAACGTGTACTTATGCCAAACACAATGCACATAGCAAAGAGGTGTAACATATCAAAAGTGACCCAAGTGACAAAGTAGGCTGGTTAATTATCACATAGTGAGAGGGAGGCAATGCTCATACACATATCTGCAAAACTTTGTATGTTTGCTGCTTCACTTATCTGCTGCATTAGTTGCTCTCTAGCTTTGCCCGTGGTAGTGCTCTCATTAAAGCATAGTGGTGCAAAGCACTTGATACAATGAAGAGCAGTGCAACCACTGGTGAACTTCCTTACATTGGAGGAAGCAGTGATTGCATTCTAGAAGTATGAGTATTGTACCCCTCCTGCAGTGCATTTGAATTCGCATACATGTGCGTCAGCTTTGACATGACTTCATGCATTTTTGCTATGCACGGTGTGCTCTGTATAAAGAAAGAAACCCAACATACGTCCCTTTGAATAAACGTTTGTAATTTTGAAATGTTTTTGTGTCCTCGGGACAATGTTGTCTGGGATGACCACATTTTTTAAATGTACAGCATTATTTGCCTCATTCTTGGCACGTTGCGGTAGGTAGGTAGGCAGGCTCCTGTCTCTCCTCTCTTTAAGTAAAATAAAGTGTGACCGGTGTGGAAATTGAACGTTTGCCATGGTACAGCAGCCGGGTGCTCTAACCATTAGGTAATGACCGCAAACATGCTTGTCTCGTTCCAAAGCCAGCCAGCTCTTTGAACCACTTGGCACATGCACCCCGTGTCACTTTGCCATCTTCTTTCCTTGTGACAGCTCGTGCTCTGAGGCGCCATGTTAGACTGCACTATCTCAGAGACCGACCCACATTGCCCAGTACTCTTCTCGTAGCAGCTTATGCTACATAGAAACTGCGACATTGTACAGACTTATGATCGCCCAAGTTAATCAAGTTTTACCCTTTCTTTGACGAAGTACAAATGCCACCGTCGTTTTAACTTGCACCACATGAAATAGCCACGTGTACATACAACTGTAATACGATTGTATAACACGTAGTGGCCGGTCACACCACAATCTATGTTTCTCGCTTATGCTCATCCACTATGTAGAACCCAACTATCGCCATGTCGTTGGCTTGCATCGAACAGCTGTCGTAGAAATCATGCCATTGCTGTCATATGACCATCTGCAACATAGTTGTCATCGTGCTGTCGTCACACGTACGCTCGCAACCAACATAGTTTCCCACAGTGTGTGGAATCTGCGCAAGAATGTTTTTTTGTTAATAACATTTACTCCTGCCTTGTTTGTTCGCTCTCTTCGAGAGTCAGTTCAATTAATAGAAATGAAAACGTGTGGCCAATAGATGGTGTGAAACAGTGGAATGGTCTCACAGTAACGGAGGCTGCGCTTCGTGCTATATTGGTAGTAAATACCATTGCACCTTCAGCATGAGCCTGTCATAAGAGTGTGAGAAAGTCCCATGCCATCTAATCGATAAAACTTTGTCCTCGTAGGCACATGCTGTTATTACTGTCCCACCTCTAAATTTTCATGTTCCGTATGAGTGAGGCTTTTATAACGGCCTGCAAGAAGGTTTGAATAAGTATTGTAGCTTGTCAAGTAGTATTGCGACATATAGCAACCAGACTGCGCTAGTTCATGGGTACAGAAGTCGTTGCTTGACAGAATGTGTGGTTACTTTGTTTCATCACCTGCTTCGCCTGTCCTTTCGTGGTGGGGGCTAATTTTATGTGCTCTCTGTCATTGTACAGCTGGCATGTTGCTGTGGCTCAGCAGCATGCAGCCTGTGCTGCTCGGCATGTCCAAGCTGCCGCAACTCCACATCTTCGCGCATCATGTACGCGCTGATGCTGCTGCTTACCACCATCGTGGCCTGCATCATGTTGAGCCCCCGCATCGAGGAACTACTGGAAAAGGTAAATTTCTTTTTTGTTTGTTTGTTTATTTTGCTGTTTGCCTGCAGCTTCCGTCATTTTTACAGTGAAAACTGTATAAAGAGTGCCGTGCAATGTTTAATGCAATTTTCATGTAATGGGCCTGCAAAAATAAAAAAAAAATGTCGCGGTAATTGTGATGTTCAACCCAGATTCCAACGGGTCGAGAGTCCAACGGGTCGGAATGCTAATTTATCAAGCACAGACTCGTGCTACTGATGCCATCCTAAAAACTAGGTTTTTGTGTTTCATGTAATGAAACAGGTGACTACACTTTTTGAAAACTAGTTCTTACGACCAAGTATTTGTTTGCAAACAGATAACCAATGCAGTTTCATAAACACATGTTGACATTACATTTTTAAACATTAAGGAAGGGGAAACACAAGACTGCACTTGTAAAAAGAAAATGCAAAGGAAGAGAAGGACCAAACACTCACGCTGCGCACTATTTCAATAGTGCCTCTCTGTTCACATCTCTGAAAGTGGAGGTGTCGGTTACCTCGTACCGCAAACAACTTGTGAGGTGCCACTGGTGCGGTGAATGAAGGCCATACACTGAGCATGTTGTCGAAAACGGCCACATTGGCCCTTCCAATTGCGTGCTTCTCTTGGAAACGCAGGGGAACCTGTTCTCCCCTCTTGTATCGTCGATTGTTAAAGGGACTTAGCTTCTGGCAGCACGGTCATAGTTTGTGTATTTGTATGAGTGGTGTCTAGTCTCCCGAGACCGCCACATCAGGTTTTGGGGATGTGAATAGTCTCCTTTCTCACTTTTAAAGGAACTTCGGCTCTATAGCATAACTACCAGGCCAACAAATATCCAGTAAAGAAATAAAACCCAGATAAAAATTTTCTGTCAGTGCTTCTTTAACTTGCGTGAGTATATTTCCCTTTAAGAGCAGCCATTGTCGTTCCTGGCAGGATGCTGGTTCTAGCCTTGGTTTTCATGGGGCTGGTATAAACATCAACTCTTGCATTGAAATGTGGCAAGCACAAGAATCCCACTTATTTGCCTGCTCCTCATTGCCTCAGCTTAGGCAGCTACGAGCAAGTGCCACAGAGGAGCCAACCGTGTAGTATTTGAATTTATGTCTGCTCCTATAAAGCAAATGTAAAAGAGATGTCAATTTAGAGATTGTTTCATACAACAGGATTTGCCTGAGGCCATACGAGTTACGATGAAATACAATATGCATTTTGGTTAGGACAGTACAAATCGTACTGTCTCTGTTGGCGTTCTGAACGAATAGTCCATCCCCTTGTGTTTTCTTACATGACACGTCGTATCAATACACATATCATAAAACACTTTGCTACCAAATTAGTAACGCTTGTTACTAAAAATGTCTCAAAACTGCCTAGATTGAGACAAATGTCCTTTGCCCACAGACTATCCGAAAGATCACCAGGTCTCAGGATAGGCCTCTTGGCCTAGGGATACCATGCCACTAAGGCACTCAGAGAAGCTGTTAACTTGTGGGGAAAAATTAGGGGGACACTTGGGCAAGGGCTTAATCTTGCTTAAGTGCATGACCCAGGTTCAGTAATTGTGCCACTGTGGGCATACACACTGCACCACTGAATTTCAATTTGCATGCCTATTGTGTATGGAACTTTGGGTTTTTTAGCTTGCTACCTGGCAGCCTGCAGGCACAATAGCATGAGGTTGCATACTGAATACCAGCTTTCTTGTACGATCAACTGTTGAAGGGAACGCCAAAGTAGCATTTTGGGACTGATCACAACTGAATTTTGACGCAAAGGCCTCGGCAATAATTTTTTGCCAGTTTGCCAATTTTCTACCTAATGCATTGCACCAACCACTTTTTTTTTTTTTTGAAATTGATGCGGTCAAGTTACGTTGGGGGGGGGTTAGGTTCAGTTAGAATGCTGATTAGGTTCCCTTTAAGAGGGAGCAATTCTGTACAGGGACTAGTGGGGCTAAGGGCATTTGTGTGCTTGTCAAGCTGTCTGGCTAAATTTTGCAAGCTAAATTTTGTTAAGTGTGCACTTAGCTTGTGCGGCATATTTATGAATGTGTACCACATTCTCCCTGACTGGCACCACTCTCTTCCGCACAGGTCCCCCGTCTCTGTGAGAGCACCGATGTCTGCAAGAGTGCAGTTGGGTACTTAGCAGTGTACAGGTTGCTGTTTGCATTGACACTCTTCTTCATTGCCTTCTCCATGATGATGATTGGTGTGAAGTCGTCCAAAGACCCCAGAAGTGGCATACAGAATGGGTATGGACGGGTCTTTGGTTTCTGTTTGTCTCTTCCTCGTCATTTTTATGTATGTGATAAATTACCGTCAACCCCTTGCTTTTCTTTTTTTTTTTTGTTAAGTGGTGATGCAGTGATTGGTGACATATGCCACGTCATGTCATCCTATGCTCCACACACTGGCGCTGTATGTGGCAGTGGTTCTGATTATGCGGTATATTCTTCAGGTTTCACATTAAAGGTTTGTCACCTTACCTTGAGTTTTGTCATGTCAGGAAGATAACTTTAAAGCGACCGATGTAAACATTTATGTAGCACGGTAACGTTTTGAGACCTGTGACACATCCATATGTTGGTCCTGGTGGAAGTGTTTGACGGTTCTCATTGTTTGTAAGCTGAAAGTTGGGCGTTCAAAGCACGAATAAGATTTTTTTTATTTGTTGGTATTCAGCTCAATTTTAATTTGAGACTGAAGTATTTGCATAGTCTTACCTCTTGCCCTCAGTGGCGCACCGACGGGGGGTGGGGATTCGGGGGTTGTAACCCCCCCTGAGGCCGAGTTAACCCACCCTTTTGTATAACCCCTTTTCTTTCCTTGCGTCGTTGAGTACTGCAACTAAGATGTAAGAGGCGTAATCGTCTGCGAGTACGCAAAAAGTGCATTTTTTGACAATTTCCCGTGAAGAAATTGAAATTAGTGCTGTTTAGATGGCATTGGCAAACTGTCATCCCCCCCTGGCAGAGATCCTGGGTGCGCTACTGCTTGCCCTACATTTTCCTAACCTGGTCCTGCATTCATGTATGTCAATTAGCTTTCCCAGTAGCATGAGCAATAATTTTTGCAATAAGTGCTCTCACTGTGCTGGTAAGAACTGAGTCAGGTTGTTCATGCTTGCTCTGTTGGCACTTGTAGTAATGACTGTGATTCAGGAGAACCTTATCTCTATTTAACAATTAGTTTGAATAATGTCTTAGAATACTTGCATTCTGGCAAGCACCATGTACATTACCAAGTAGATGTGTTAACCTTCTCAGGCGCCAATTAATTCTCTTGATTGAAAACTTACTTTCACCGCATTTCTTGCATCTTGAGAATCAATAAAAGCATAAGCTGCAGAATAGAATAAGAATTTTGAATTCTTTAGTGAGTTTTGCCATGTCTACAGAATTTGGACTCCATGTAAAAACTCACTACAGGAACATCAATTATGATAACATTAACTATTTCATGTCCAGCAGGCTTTAAAATCACTTATCTAGTAACTTGAAAATGATGCTTGGTGTAATACATTGTGAAAAACAATGCATGAGCTATGTCATGTGTAACAGGTGCACTTGTTATATATGACGACATACACCAAGCAAAAACACAACCGTCTATGTTCCTACTCGTTTTACTAAAACATATTGCACTTTTTTTATTCAAACGTGCAGCACTACTCTAATCAAAAGTGTTTCAAGATATGTGCAACACATTTTAAATATCACTACTTTCATCAATGTATTTGCTGTTGATCTTGGTGTACACAATTGTGTTCACAGCGCCTTAAAGGGTTAAATCAGTCTTGGCTTCTGACAGCAGTGGCTTAAAATATCTTTTGCATTCGTGCCTTTCTCTTGCAATATGCAAGTGGCTAAATTTTCTCCATGCTTCTCACATCTTTGCAGATTCTGGGCCATAAAGTATCTAGTGTTAATTGGTGCCATGGTAGGTGCGTTCTTCATACCAAATGGAGCATCATTTGGTCAAGGTACGTTATTTGCATACAGTACCATTCTTTGTTTCTAAAGAAAATTTTATTCTGGTCAGATAACCTATTAACCTGGCTTGCATTCCTATTGCTGCTCGCACACAGTGTGGCCTATGCTCAGTGTTGTTGTAAACGCCTTTACAAGGACATGGCAACTGTTTCTCACTTGCAGCTGTTATTGGACTGGTCCTCTGTGCTAGGGCGTTTCGAATAGGAAAAAAAAATTACTTTAATATTTAGCTTCTTGCATGCACAATGAACTTATGTAGCCCAGTTTCTTGGATAATCATCTCACAAAATTAGAAACTGCTTCTCACCAGTAGACGAAGCCCCTTTTGTATGGTGTAGTAATAGCTTATACTTCCAACATGGAATTTTCTATTGGTGACATTAGCATTACCAGACTGCTGCCATATCAATGCAGTTTTGTGTCGCCATGTTCACTTACGTCACCAGTAATAATGTAATAAACACTTCCTATTCAAAATAAAATGGATATGTTCAACACTGGTGCCATGCGTGCTGAACTGAACATTCAGTGACTGCCATCTCTTAATTAAGCTATCACATTCTTGGCCCATGCCATGTCTTGGCCACTGCCTGAGTGTCTCGTGCCAATGAAGGCACAAAACACTGGTCTCATTGAGATACTTTAGTTGGTTGACTGTTGTGGTATCTGTTATTCACCGTGCACATTTCGTTTTCATCATACCAATCTGGAAATGCTAGCCATGCCGCCAGGCAAGCCTCTCTCTCTAAAGAAGTGTAAAGTTCTCCTAACGAACAATACGTTTATAAGGCTGTATGCTGTTGAGATTACATTTTTTACGGCCCTAATTTGAATATGCTTTGCTAATTAATTAACCTTAATACAAAGCATACCCATTAACATAGGTTTGAATGTAGCCGGCTAAACATGAAGTAGACATGGCAGTGGGAGTAACTACAGTAAAACCTCGATAATTCGAACTCGGTTAATTCGAAATTTCGGTTAATTCGAAGAATTTTAGCGGTCCCGTCATTCTCAATGCGAATTCTACCGGATAATTTGAATGGCCCGCGCGGCTCTATTCGGATAATTCGAAGTTTCCGACTAGCAGCAACGTGCGGCGGTTAGGTTAGGGCGCTCCGTACAATCGCCAACCGATTTTCCGAGCTCGTGGGGACTGAAAAATAGTCCGGAAAACTCGTTCGGCCGAAAAAAAAAAAAGAAGTTATTAGTGCGGCTTAAAAAAAAAAAAACTCTAATAATGCCCTGCCTCATACTACGCTTCGAGGGGATCGACTTGCTTGGATTTGTGCAGCAATGACGTTGTCTCCGTGTACAGTCGACACGAACGTCACCGCGTTGGCGATCTCCGCCAACGGAGTTCGCCATGGAGATCCAAGAAACGAGCTTCGCACCGCTTAGCTCTTGCGAAGGTACAGGAGGTAGCGCCGATCACTGAGACATGGGTCTCCGAGACACCTGCTTAGTGTACGGCGTTTGCCACGTTCAAAATAGCAACCGAAACTTGAGAGAAAAAAAACTCACTGAATTAACACGCGTGGTGTCAGCGCGCACGAGCGAGCGCGGCCGCCGCAGCGAGCGAAAGTCCGTGCGGTCTATCGCTTCAACGGAAACTGAGCGGCGAGAGCACAGCGCATACAAAAGGTCAGAGCCGTCTGGAGATCGCTTTCAAGATACGGTGCGCGCGAGAAACCGCTCCGGCGCAAAGTACGCAGTTGTTCGAAGAGTAGAAGTCGCCCCCCCCCCCCTCTCCCATACCCCCACGGCCTTTCGCACGAGGGAGGAAGTTGTGTTTACGCTCCGCCCTGCGTTCGCTCTCCATGAAAGCGCGCGTCCCCCGCGTGCTGTCACTCGCACATACGGCGGGCGCGCAGCGATGATTTTATCGCCCTTAGACTTTGTATGGATCCTCAGGGCGACGACGCCGACGGCGAAAATCCACTTGAAGTGTCCATATAATTGCTGTCGCAATAAAAAAACATCCCACAATAAATGGTTACAACGATAGTGCTGAGCGCATATACTAAGGAAAAAGAAAAAGTGGAGTACTCTGGAACGTTTTGTCAACCAAGGAAGAGCGGGGATGGCCTCCGAGACTGGAGGATTGCGCGAGCTCTCTATTGATAGCGCGCGTTCCAATCTTGGCGGCTATACAGTGTTGCGAATGTCGATGGTCCGAGCGGCCACGAAGGTTCCATGTATGATGCCGTGCCAGGTGCCAAGAGGAGGAGTTATCCAGGGAGATTAGAAAAACTGTTTTATATACAAAATGTACATTATTTTACAAGAAGGTCTCCATGATATTGGAGCCGTCTACGTGCTAACATCTTTGCATGTGGTAGCGTTTACATCTCCGAGCGTTCAACATGGTCGAGCGTGCTCTACATCGTCAAGCATGCTCTACATGGTCAAGCCTCAAGTGTCTCTCACAACACTCAAGTCCCCTGTTTTATCCCTTGCGTTTCCCTCTTTCACACGACGAGGGAATACACTTTAGTTCTTTTAGCCAATGACAGTCTTTGATCAGGTGGCCATATCCCGCACGTGATGTGTCGTTGTTTCCCGCCGGGCTCGGCCTCCAATCTTGTTAGGTCGCCCCCGAACACAGGCAGCGGTTGACACCTTGGGAACCGAACATTGATGTCGTTCCCCCGGGATTGCCAGACACGGGCCCCTTTCAAGATTCGCCTCTCCATAGCGGTCAGTTCGCGGAACCAGGTAGGGCGGTGGCTGTCTCGAAAGGGCGCCAGTTTGGCGCGTCGCAATCGACGCCGGACCTCGTCGTGGTTCGGGCGGCGCTGGTAATTCACGGAACTGCACCAAAGGGCGACGCTGCCGTTTAGCGACGCATGAGGTAGCCTGGAGACCAACTGCTAATCCCTCAGTCCCAGGTGACAATTCTCGGCCGCGAGAAAGGGCGCCAGGTTGGCGCGTCTGAGTTGGCGCAGGCCTCCTTTGTCCCGAGGGATCGCCAGACACAACAGCACCCCCGCCGCCAGATGATGCATCGGGAGGTCGAGTTGTTCCATGCAGCTCGGCCGGTTTGATGCCTGCTTCGCTCAAAGCCATGGGGCCGCTGCTTCCAGGAATAATGATCTTCCCGCCAAAGGCCTCTTCATAGGTGGGCTCTGACTGGACTGCAGAAATGCAGGATGACAAGCTCCAAGGAGCGACCTTTGTCAGCCACACACAATGCTGCAAGCGCCACTGCAAGCCACTCTCATCGCCAGACTTTACCAATTCCAAAAATCTGGCAGCCCCCTATCTAAAGAAAACCCCGAAACACAAGGTGCTCGTTGATTCGGACAAGTACCAAAAAACTTCCTATGATGTGTCTTCGCAAATAGACACCAACTGGGTTTATGTAATAAAGCTAAGTAATTATGAATTAGAGCTTCCACAGATCAGGAAGGCGAAGGGAGAACTGGCCTTCACTAATTCACATTCCGTAACACTTAGCACGAAAAAGCTACGTAATCCTTACCTAATACCGAAAATGCCAAATCAACAAATAGGAAGACCATCTACCACGTGCCCAAATTGGCTCACAAGGCCTTACTTATTCTGCATTTGCCCCAGCGCATTTCGAACTTGTGCTGCTTTAATGCCATGCTCCCTCTGAGCAGGTGGCCGTATTCATGGGAGATGCCCTTTTGCCGTATGTTGCAGAGAAAATGAATCTATCGCTAATGGCGATCCGCGCAACCAATTTCTAACGCACGGTCCTCTCCACGTGCGTGCGGGAACAACCATCCGACGCTTTCCAAAGTCAGCTGAAGTATACTGCCTAACAAAAGCTCCTAAAGCTCAAAGTCGTTGAAAAAAAAATATCCTCCAACAAATGAAAATTAATCAACACAACTTAGAAAAATGTGCCGGGAACAAATAAGGACTCCTGTTAACAAAACACGACTTTCTACGCACTCTCGCAAAAGCGCAGGTCATCAACTTGCGCAACCTGCGCGTGACCTTCTAAACTATTGCAACCCTGACACTAAGTCTATAGCTGACACCAAGTGTACAGCTGTCGTCGCGTAAACCCACCCCTTTAATCTGTGGGTCAAACCCGAGCCGAAAAGGCTAACAACTCAACAAAACACTGCGGTATTCTTTACGCCTGTAAAACATTCAACATGCATCTCCCACAAAATGAATACAAAAGAAGAAGAAAATGCTACCCGTCTTCCTTTACATATTCTTGAGCCCCAATCGCACCCCTTTCTTTCAAACGAACTCGAGGGGGTCGCGCATTCCGGGGATTTCGCAAGGTGCTGTCGCGAAGAAGGCAAAAGCCACTAATTTGCCTGACACGCCTTGTAGCTGTGACTTTAGGACAGCTGCTTTCAAGGGCTGGGAGGGGGATGCACTGACAGACCCGTGCGCGCACTGTCCCATTATCTGCGAGGCAGTCGCCATTCATTGCCCCCGCGAGTGATCGGCTCCGGTGGCAGCTTACCGGCCGCTTCCTTTTGTCCCTCTGCCTACAGTGTACCTTACGCGATGCGGTCAGGTGACGGTCACCACGCCTTAATCTTCGCGAGACTCGCCTTCTCGCGACGTGCGTCACGCCGATCCTTGACCTCAGCAAACGCCTAAGCTTGGGAGTTACCCTCCTGCGCTTTTTCACATTATCTGGCTGGATCATGATCTTAGCGCGTTTACCAATGTCGCCTTGGCGCTTCGCACGTTTGACTCGAGACGCTTTTACCGCCTCCACCTTTCGCATCCTGCGCTTACGCCTTTTATGTTTGGCATGCTTCGTTGTTCCTGCAGCATCAGCACACGCACTTGAAATTTCGTTGCCCTCTCGGGTTTCACAGTGCGTCTGCCTTTGTAATAGAACATGACCAGATTTGACCATTGAGCAAGCTAGCTCGTCATGGTCTACCTTCAGCTGGCCAAGCTCTATCACTCCCGTCGACAGCATGCAGAACTCCTTTCTGGCCTTCGAAGTCGGCCTCTGTTTCCAGAACAGCCTCGCTAAATGGTGAAACAGCTGTTTCTTCGCTCTTGTCACTGTGTCCGTTAACTACGGGCTCAACAACCCTCTCAGAGCACTCTAAACTAGCACTATCAAGACTAGCTTTGTTACTCTCGTCTTGGCCTTCGCAGTCGGCCACAAGTTCTGGGGCGGGAAAACCACCGCTCACTTGGGTGACTGAATTCACCTCGCTTCCGGCTACTAACACGTTTAACTCATCACTGCTTGCAGCTGCCTCTGGAATCGTATCTTGGTCCTTTGACCGCTGCTCATTAGGGGACACGCCTAGCAGTCTCTGAGTCTCGTCATGTGCTTTTGCCCTGAAAGCTCCCTTACTGGAGAAGGAACTCTCCCTGCTCCTCCTTAGAGAAAAACTCTCCTGGTTCCTCTTTGGAGAAAACACTCGCCTTTCCGTTGGCGACTTTTCTGACCTATTCGACAATAAATAGGGCAACCTATCTGGCAGGCTGGCTGAAATTGCCGCCGCCGTACACACTTGGCCTAAAGGGCCTGCTGACACCCTCTTCCTCACATACTCGCTCAAAACGGGCGAGGAAATTAACTATGTCCTCGTCTGCCCTGAAAGTGTGGAGCTGGCGTCGTGCTGTCTGCCATCTAAGCATCTGGCATTCCCGTTCAAGCTTTTGCATCCGAAGAGCGTGTTGTCGCGCTTCCTCCTGCATGCGCTTCTCTGTTTCTTCGCGCTCGCGCCTCTCGCACTCAGCTTTTTGCTTCCTTTCCTCAATCGTCTCCCAAGCCTCGTCAGCCTCCTCGACCGTCACCTCTTCTGCTTTCATGACGTCGAGAACCGCTTCTTTCGTTTTTGCGGAGTCGGCCGAAATGCCTAATTTCTCGCAAATTAGAAGGAGGTCCTGCACTCTGAATTTCTCCATAGCGATCTCGTTTGCCTTCAAAATTCACCCTTCCTAAAATTCGCTATTTAAAGAAGGTGAATTTTCCAAAATGGTGCCCGCCAGAAAACACATAGTTACTCTCCTAGCAACTACCTACTTGTACTAGAGAGTTCTGGCGACATGAAGCGCAAACTCAGGCACTAAGCCCGTCCTTATCGCTACCATCAGGAGATCGCAGAATTTCTCTCTTCGTTCCTTCCTTATGAAACAATTTTCCTGGCCTCTCCGGCTTTCTCCCAACTCACTTCCTCATTCTGTAAAAGCTCCAATTGTTGACTTTTGCCTACCGCAGGGACAACCAAAATGCCCATCGGCTCACAACTTTTGAGGAGTTCCTGGATTTCAAAGTTATCCGTATTTACAGTGCACCCTGTGTTTCTTCCCCACTAGTAATTCAGCCCACGAGACACTGTATTCTTGGTCTGCGAGATGAAATCACTAACAACACCAAACCACCATTACCGACTTAGTCACCTGCGCTAATGAGTCTGGCGAAAAGAGAAGCAAACACGTAGCACTCACCACACCGATGTAGCCAACGCCGGCCGATCCCATAAGCTGCCAGCCACTGTTGCGAATGTCGATGGTCCGAGCGGCCACGAAGGTTCCATGTATGATGCCGTGCCAGGTGCCAAGAGGAGGAGTTATCCAGGGAGATTAGAAAAACTGTTTTATATACAAAATGTACATTATTTTACAAGAAGGTCTCCATGATATTGGAGCCGTCTACGTGCTAACATCTTTGCATGTGGTAGCGTTTACATCTCCGAGCATTCAACATGGTCGAGCGTGCTCTACATCGTCAAGCGTGCTCTACATCGTCAAGCGTGCTCTACATGGTCAAGCCTCAAGCGTCTCTCACAACACTCAAGTCCCCTGTTTTATCCCTTGCGTTTCCCTCTTTCACACGACGAGGGAATACACTTTAGTTCTTTTAGCCAATGACAGTCTTTGATCAGGTGGCCATATCCCGCACGTGATGTGTCGTCGTTTCCCGCCGGGCTCGGCCGCCAATCTTGTTAGGTCGCCCCCGAACACAGGCAGCGGTTGACACCTTGGGAACCGAACGTTGATGTCGTTCCCCCGGGATTGCCAGACACGGGCCCCTTTCAAGATTCGCCTCTCCATAGCGGTCAGTTCGCGGAACCAGGTAGGGCAGTGGCTGTCTCGAAAGGGCGCCAGTTTGGCGCGTCGCAATCGACGCCAGACCTCGTCGTGGTTCGGGCGGCGCTGGTAATTCACGGAACCGCACCAAAGGGCGACGCTGCCGTTTAGCGACGCATGAGGTAGCCTGGAGACCAACTGCTAATCCCTCAGTCCCAGGTGACAATTCTCGGCCGCGAGAAAGGGCGCCAGGTTGGCGCGTCTGAGTCGGCGCAGGCCTCCTTTGTCCCGAGGGACCGCCAGACACAACAACAGCGAGCCACTGGAATCTAAGCCAGTGCAAAATCCAACATGGCGGCCTTCAAGATTGGGTAGCGCGGCTCGAAAAAAGCGATGTAGTCCACAAAATCGAACTTTGGAGTCTCAATTCGTCCGAAAAATTGGGTGCGAAAATGCATGAACTCAATGGGAACCCTGATGGTGCATTTTTGAAGTCCGGAATATCCAGCAAGTTCAAATTTTTGGAGTCAAGCACCACCACGCCCGCTTTCGCGGCAGTTATCGATTCCGTGAACATCGTCTGCATCTTTGTTGAGTGCAGTGCGGGTGATATTTGTATGCTACGTTTTTTGAGCCAGCTGGAGACTCCAGCATGGCACTAGGGGCGGCGAACCAGCGCGCCAAGTAATCCCGCATCGGTGATTACTTTGAGTAATTTTTCTCGGACATGGAAAATAAAGGTGATTTCATTTTGCGGCAAGTTCTTGTTTGTTTTCTTTTTTTTATTATTCATTTTGGTTAATTCGAAAATCTGCTTAATTCGAAGAATTTTCGCAGTCCGGCGACCTTCGAATTATCGAGGTTTTACTGTAGTCTTATTTTATTTTTATTCATACCTCAAAGGCCCGAGGGCTGCTTTCCATTGGTTGTTGGTGATGGGTCATTATTTTGCACTTGCAGGCTAAGTGACCTTTATGTAACTTCAGCCATTTATCAGTGCTTTATGCATTTGCATCTGTGTTCCTCATTTACAGTTTGGATGTACTTTGGCATGGTTGGAGGCTTCCTGTTCATCCTGATTCAGCTTATCCTGATCATCGACTTCGCTCACAGCTGGGCAAACAGCTGGGTTGAGAAGTTTGAAGAGACTCAGTCTAAAGGATGGTACTGCGGTGAGCTTCCTGATCACTTTTTTGTAAATTTACTTATGGAGGTACTTTGTCAGACCAAGCTCAGGTCGATTTCTGATGACAAGGCAAGTGAAATAGTGCCCCTGTGTGACATTTCTTATTTGTAGTATTGGTCATAGCTCGGAAAATAGTAAGAAAAGGTGGGATATTGTCTGAGGAGTAGCTAAACCTTGGAGAATGGCAGGCGGGACACACTGGATACACAAATGCCTCGTGAGGATCTCAAAACAAATACTGTCACTTATCTTAGCATGGAATGTGTGTCTCACTCGTTTTGTTGATTTGTGCAGTTAAACTGTTCTTGACCCTTGGCGTAACCTTGTATACAAGACTTGGCACGTTTGCATGCAGCAGTGGATATACAACACACCTGGCCTTTCACATTATCTGATGGCCTCCATAATGATTTCTTCTTTCAACGTTGTTGTGGAAAAGTAATTTTCATGTTTGCCAAGTGACAAGCAGTAGAAAACATGTATTCTGACTGTGCTTTTGCATTAAAGAAGGTTTGTTTTGAGACAGAAACACCAAGAAGTACTATGTCAAACTCTTGTGGAGCATAAGTAAGTCTGTGCTGACAAAGCAACTCTTTCTGAATGTTGTCATACGCATTTTTTATGTGCCCTTTCTGCCCGGACTCGCCAACTTTTGTATAAGAATCTCATGCCAACTGCCATTTCTGGTGGCAGAGCATGTAGGCATCAGAATTTTTATTTGAACCACTAAGTGCTTGCCACGACTTGTGTATTTAGTGCTAAGTTACACATGCAAAAGACACGTGCAAAGAGAAACACACAGGATCGTGTGCTGCCACACCATCCTGTGCATGTATCTTATGTGTTTCGCCCTTTGCCCTAGATGCATCTGTTGTGTGGATGTGGTTTTTCTCTTTCCGTCTGTGCCAATGTCAGCTGCGGTCTTGCCTCTTTGCAGCCTTGCTGACATTCACCCTCCTTCACTATGCCCTGGCCATTGCAGCCGTTGTCTTGTTCTACATCTTCTACACTCAGGCAAGTGCAGGATTCATGTTGATGACGCCCGTTGTATACTGCAGTATGCGTTTGTGTGTTACAGCACATAACAGTGTAGGGTTCACTCTTCTCTGATTGTGAAGTGTATACAAAGGTAACAAATTTTCTTTTAAAGCAAGTGTTAAAGTGGTTTACAGATTTTTAGTGAATGCATGCACTCTGAAGGTGCCAAGGTCATGATCGTCAAGTATCATTGCGGTGATATACTGGTGCTCCTGTCCCCGTATCATCATAATGGTAACTAAATTGTGGCAACAAAAAAAAAAAAAAATTGATGTAAAATATTTAAGAGAAAGATGATTGTCTGCCTATTATGAAACTGTTGCCTTCAGCCTTTGAAAATTGATGCTTCAACCATAAGTACCACTCTGAAGTTTGAACGCTGAGAGTAACAGGGCCCTATAAGCAGCCGCAGTGGTGTGCATTGCAGTGTATGAAATCATTAGAAAAGAAAAAGGAGAACCACTACCAAAGTCGAGGAAACTTACCATAGTTTGTTGTGGTGCTGAGTGAAACACAGGATAGCTTAAGAGGAAGAAAAGCCATGGTACTGCAGGGGTACCGACACCCAACTTTTGATGACACATTCAGTCACAGGACAGTGCACTATGGAGTGGATGGCTGATTTGTGTAGCTGCTTGTTACGCATAAGCTTGGTGTCACAGCTGTCCCCGATTCGTCGTCGGCGCGAAGTCGATCGACGGGGTAGACAAGCTGGTTGGTCGTTCCGTACGCAAGCGAGCACAGTGAAAAGAGTCAGAGTCGGGAGTAAACAAAAAAACAAGATATTTATCGGCTGATAAATACACACAAGTAAATAAAATACAATAATAAAAAAAACACAAGACACACTAACACACCTGAGCTTAATATACACAATGATAAAGAAAAAATAAATACGAGCAATGAACAGTAGATATAAAAATGAAACAGGGCGCGGATCAAATATACAAGAATACACTTAACAGCTATTCACTAAAACAACGTTCAAAAGAAATCAAAGTTCAAAAGAAAACAAATGGTGTCATACGCATTGCCGGGCAGCAGCAGCAAGTCCATAAACCGTGGAAGTCGGTGCACAAAGCTTTCCCGAAGAAGGCTGGCGGTCCGATCTTGTCGAGGTGGATGCGAATTGCTGAGCTGGGGTTCCCGGGAGTCTAGATCTGACGACTTCCCTCAAGCAGGTTGAGCTAACTTGAGGTGAACTACCGAGGACTTCGTTGCAGATGCTGGTTTGACGTCTCGTACGTCAACGAGTTACTTGGAGTTCCGACGCGGCTAGGCGGCCCAGGCGATACTGGACGGCGCTAGCTCCTTGACTACTTCTCCGCAGGTTACAGGATCAGCTTCTAGACTAATCAGCAGGGCCCAAAACATGCGCTTAAATAGCCTCTCCTTTCCCTAGTTCCCTAGGTAGGGAAACTGCCGCTATGCAGCGTTCTCCGAATTCAGCGCTCTTAGCTCTCAACAATCTTGGCCGCACTCCCACTATGGACGAAGAACCGCAGATCAGCCTCTCTCCCACTGTCAAGGGCCAAGGTTGATCCCGGCACTACCACGTGGCCGTAATCGGCGTGACGCGTCTGGAATCGAGATGGCAGCCCGAGCGGCCACGACGCTTTTGACGCCCGTAATTCGGCGTGTCGACGTCGAATGCATTGTACACTGCAGTCAGGAGCCCACGTGTTTGCCGCTCGTAATTCGGCGTGTCGATGTCGAATGCATTGTACGCTGCACAGTCAGGAGCCCACGTGTTTGCCGCTCGTAATTCGGCGTGTTGATGTCGAATGCATTATACGCTGCACAGTCAGGAGCCCACGTGTTTGACGCTCGTAATTCGGCGTGTCGTTAATCAGCGTCCAAACCATTCGAAAATATGCCGCTCCGTGACACTTGGTAATCCCTAGGGTTTCAGGCCTGGTTCGCTGACCCATTACATCACGTGCTGGAGCATCGGTGATGGCAGTGTTTGAATGCATCAATAAGTGGGGTCAGCCAGTGCCTGTTCGAGTGCTGCTGCAACAATAGGGAGTTTTAGGTATTGTGCACTCAAAGTTAGGCGGTGCAAACTGCCGGGCATACAAAAGAACGCTAAAGGAGTACAAAGGAACACGAGGACGTGGGGCTTTGGGTACGCAAAGGCGCTTGGGCACACTATATCTAAAGCTCCCTACTGTTGACGACGTTGTCAGGAAACATTGTGGTTTTCCTTGAGGTGAGAGGAATCTGTGCAATGCTGAAGGCGTCGTCCTGTCAGTGTAGCTTGGTACTTCGATCAGAAATTAATGGCGTTTACATAACTTTTTCACAAATTTCAAAGTTAGTGTAGCCTGAACTAGTAGGACCATACGAGAGCACTTAGCACTAGGCATGTGAAAGACATGGTAGACGAGCTAAAGTCTAAGCGGTTCCCAAAAGGGCCGTTGAACTAGAGGAAAAGTGTATGAGCACCTTGTGCTGTCTCAGAGAGGTCTCTGCACTCACTTTCATGGTTGGTCGCACAGTGTGTGACAGGAAGAGTGAGGACTCAATGTCCATTAACTAAGGGTCAGTGGAAACTGCTCACTGGACCTTTGAGGTAGAGCGGCAGCCGAGTGACAGCCCAGCCATCACATGGTCCCATTGCAAGTGGAGAGGTAAAAGGAGTACGGATGGAAGAACGGATGAACACCAGCGTGAAAGCACGCCACAATCGCCACGTCTGTAGTGCATTAGGGGTGCCAGCTGTGGACAAGTGTTGGGACAAAGCATGGCTTAGGCCTTCCTTTGGAGTTGGAATTTGCCATTCTTCAAACAAAAAGGGCATTACAACACTGGTATTGCACCAAAATATGATGTTGGTTTCCTTAGGTTTTCATGCAGAAGAAAGCTTGCCCTAGTATGGCACTCTCATTAGACTGCAAGGCATTGCATGATGTTAACCTTTAAAGATTCTGTATTTGTGCCAAAGCTGGTATTGCTCCTTCAGCAGACTTGTCGACGTTAATGGATGTGGTTTCTGGCTGTGCAGGGAGATGATGGCTGTACACTGCAGAAGTTCTTCATCAGCATCAACCTGATCATCTGTGTCATCCTCTCGGTGGTTTCTGTTCTGCCCAAAGTTCAGGAAGGTATGCGTCTATATATAGCGCTAGAATGGAGGCCAATTTTATGACGCAGCTAGCTGTGCATGCCAATGACATAGCATTTACAGCAGCAGGTGTACTGTTGTTACTTAAGCTCATGACATTGTTCATGACACTAAAAACGATGATGAACTTAATACTTTCGTGACTGCGCCTATTCCCATCGACAGTATTTTCTCGATGATACAAGTTCGAATTTTGGCGCTTCTCCGAGCGCTTTGGACAGCTAGCGCCATCGAGCGGGTTAAAGAGAGACTATTTTATCAGTTTCGGATTTGTGTTTCTCTTTTCCACCGCGCGGGGATTTTAAAGCGCCTGCATAGCCGGGGTGACTAGCGCTCGTCGTTTGGCATCTACGTCGCGTGCGTCCGCTCCACAGAAACGGCGAGTTTCGACGGATTCCGACACATCTGTGTTCGAATTTGCGGATGATTGTAGCAGCACAGACTCGGAAGACGACTTCGATTCGTTGACTTCAGTACGGACGACGAAAGTGTGGCAAACTGCCCCGGAACATCGACAGGTATCCACCGTTGAGTTTTGCTTTCTTCTTCGACCGTATTATCGCTGCCGCGCATCGATGTAAGGATTTCCGGCATGTTCTAAAGGTCACATTTCTTATCTGCAGGGTGTAAACGTTGTTCGGATGTGATCATTTGCTGGTGGCTGCGAAGAGAGCGGAGTTTTGTCCACGAAAACGTCTAGGAGTGCACCTTGGAATTGCACTCCGGAGTGTTGCGTGTACCCGTGTGCCTCAAGAACTTTTGTAGATAAAGAGCTTATATTTGCAGGCTGATTTCATATATCCCTTTTGTTGAAAATGTATATTTCGATTTATTTAAAATATTTTTTTGTGCAAAGCAGCATTGATGTTTTTATCGATCTTTCTCGTTCTTGTTGCGATTTTTTTTGTTTTGATCATTTTTTTCATACTTCTTTTTAATAAATATGTTGTTTGAAATTAATAACGTTAGAAAGATAATTTCTTCTACAATTTGATACCATACACTTCAACATGAATTATTTCCTGTGGCAGGAAAAAAAATAATTACCAGACTACCCGAAAACTACCGATTTTCCCGCGGTCACGAAAGTGTTCAGCTGTATTAGTATATTATGCTTGGACGTAGTAGCAAAATGGCCACACCTGCCATGACGGGGAGGCTTGGTAAGATAGAAAAGACTGCAAAATCAACGGTGTTTCCACCCCCAAATTCATACGCCAGCTTCCTGTGACGTCATTCATTTCGAAAGTGTCTTCTTCTGTCTTTCTGTCTTGATTAATTGCTGATCCGTGAACAAAGACTGCATTACACCTTGAAAAAAAAAAAAAAAGCCAAGCAAGGACTCGAGCTAGAATGTTTTAAGAAACATTTACTGTGCCAAAATGGACTAGATATGAGAAAGTATACCTTGAAATTAGTGACGTCTTGCCGACATTGGTATCGCATTCAAAAAAGGAAAGCTTGGCCTAGATTTTCTTCAGTAATCAACTTTTTCTCGCTGAATGAGCGAAAGTAAGTAGAAAGAAAGCCAGTCTGAACGGATTCAGTGTAGGTCTTGAGCGTCCCTTTAATGTGCTTTCTGCCACTTGCCATGTTTGTGCAGCAGTTTGATTAAATCAGATGTTGCTGTTGGCTTTCAGAGGAAAGTGTGTCAAATTTCACCTTCTTTTAGCCTATATAGTCGTTTAGTGGTGCTTTATACTTGGAACAATTTGTACATGATCTCGAAGCAAAAATAGTTCAACCATGCATACTCTCACAGTGTGCAGTTCATTAAAGGTGCCTGTGGGCTGTGCTTGAAATTTCTGCTTGCTTCATGAGAGGCTATTTTTGGGCAACCAATATAACTTTCTGTTGCCTTTTGCCCCGTGCAGCCCAGCCCTCATCCGGTTTGCTTCAGTCATCTGCTGTCACTCTGTACATCATGTATCTCACCTGGTCTGCCATGAACAACTCTACAAGTGAGTGGCTGATTTTTTAGTGCATTATGACTCTTCACTGTTGGGATGTGTTCCAGAGCCAAGGTTCTTGTACTTACTGCAATTCTGTTTTCTGTCGATGGGGCTGTGCCTAGGTCAAGACACAACAAGATGAATGCATTCATTGGCTTTGTTAGTGTGCATACTTCTATGTTTATTGTACTTAAGCCTCTGCACTGCCTCATCTGTCACAGTCGTATCTGTGGCAAGCTGCAATGTGACTGGATCATTTGTAAACTTCCATAACCAAGTCGGGGATTTGGGGGGGAAGTGGACTTGTTATTAGGGCTGTCTTCATTTCATTCTGCAGGTTCTAAGAAAAAAATGATAGCAAATTCTAATTCATTGTGTTCCGTTTTTTAGTGCATTAGAATTAGGAGTGTCAAAGTGGAAAAAAGTATGTATGTGAAATGTGGGAATCTGATCACCTGGTAGAGGTAGAGAGGGGATGGGACGGTGTAGAAGAGCATGTGTGTGTATATATATAGGCAAATCAATTCTCGCCACGGTGGCTTAGTGGCTGTGGTGTTACGCTGCTAAGCACGAGGTCGCAGGATCACATCCTGGCTGTGGCAGCAGCATTTCGATGGGGGTGAAATGCAAAAACGGCTGTGTCACATGCATTAGGGGCACGTTATAGATCCCCTAATGGTCAAAATTAATACGGAGTCCTCCGCTACGGCGTGTTTCATAATCAAATGGTGATTTTGGCACGTATATCCCCAGAATGCAATTCATTCAAATCAAAAGATGCCAATAAACAAATGAATGACACTGGAGCTGGTGTCTGGAGTTACGATTCCGACACCACTTTGGTCTGAAAATCAGTTTCAGAATATTCATTTTCTTCCCCAGCACTTTCTCACATCTAGCTGCAAGTTTCCATTAAAGAACATCATCTAAGGAACAAAATGTGGTGTTGTAGCTCTTTCAAAACGGCGCCTAGCCAGTTTCATTCATCTGCAATTTCAAAACTACAAACACAGTCGCTGCTGTTTTTTCTTCGAGAGCTTGTGATATATTTTACTATCAGCAAGACACGAGTAGATTTTGCATACCAGCTTCAGTGTCATTTATTTTTGTGCATCTTGAAGGGCGAGTTCACATATATAACAAACTACTGATACGACCACTTTTCGCCGAACTATCAAGTTCATTATGAATGAGTTCGACTGTATGATTAAATAGGGCATCTTCAATTCACTCTGCTGTCTTTGTGTAACACAGAAAATTGTATCGTTTAAAAACTGTGCTGCCATGTAGTGTCTTTATCTGCACTGGGAAATTTGAGTTGTTTGTGTTTAATCTGCTGAACAAGTAGGCAAAGCTATGTTTATCTGAATGAGGCGCTCGATTTCGTGCTCAAAGCTTGGATTCGCAGGTTTCTGAGTGTTCTTCTAGCATGACTACTCTGTTGCAGGCAAGCAGTGCAAGCCATCACTGGGCCTGACTCAGGAAGGAAGCAAGTTTGACTCGCAGAGCATTGTTGGCCTCGTGGTTTGGTTTGTGTGCGTTCTCTACTCGAGCATCCGTACATCATCACACTCACAAGTCGGCAAGCTCACCATGTCCGAGAGGATTCTTGTCAAGGAGACCGGGACCAGTACGTGAGATGCCAATTTTGCCGACCGCTCCTACTTTTTTAAATGGAGGAAGGCAGGATCTGAGCTAGCAATGTGTGTTAATCACATTTCAGAAAATTGTGTATCTGCCACGGTATCTCCGTGGCTGCTGCTGTATTGCACTGTTAAGCTCGAGGTCGCGTGTTTTGATCCCAACTGCGGTGGCTGCACTTCGATGGGAGAAGAATGCAGGAATACTTGTGTACCGTTCATTTGGTGCCTCATAATCAGATTGTGGTTTTGGCGCACGACACCCCAGAATCTGATTAATTTTATTAAGAAAATCACATAGCAGGTACATGGGCAAACAGACAGTTTACATCTGAGTGTTCGTGGGTATCGTCGTCTTTCTTTTTGTCCATGTGTCAAAGCACTGTGGTTCCAAGGAAGCCATACAGACAAACACAACCATCCATAGTCCAAAGGCACCTTATTTTTTTCTTTCCTTCTCTCTCTCCCTCAGAGAAATTTCACCTCTAAATTCATGTTGATGAAATACCTTGATAAAAATTCATTTCTTTTCTGCGTAAAAGTGTCATGAATGATACTACAGTATAAACCACTTATAATGTAACTGTTATAGTGCAGAACTGGCTACAACACGGCCTTTTCCGACTCCCGTTTACCCTCCCATAGAACTCCATGTATACGCATACCGTTTACACTGCAGCCACGCGATACGAAATACCGGTTATAATGTGGCTTCCACGGGAAAATCTCGCCGACAAGGGTGGTAGCGAGCACGCTTCTCAACGAGGTGCGCCCACCGATGGGAGAGGAGATCAACGAGGGCGATGCGGAGGAGGAGCATGAGACTTGGAGCATGAGTCCAAGGGCGATAAAATCGTTGCTGCGCGCCATATGTGCGAGTGAAAGCGCACGGGGGACGTGCGTCTTCACGGAGAGCGAACGCAAAGCAGAGAGCAAACGCGACTTTCGTCGCGCGAGAGGCCGTGAGGGTATGGGAGGGAGGGGGGCGACACTGTGCTGCGGCACCAAATGCGTATCTTGCAACCAGGCGCAAGGGTAACTGGCGATTAAATCTCCTACGCGAAAGGAGCAAAGTGGGAAGGCAGGGAGGGAGGGGGGGGTTGGCTTCTACTCTGCCAACAAATGCGTTCTTGTACTTTGTGCCTGTGCCGGCTGTCGGTGTTGTCGTGCGCACCGTGGTCGGTGTTGTCGTGCCAACGCGATCTCCACACGGCTCTGACTTTTGTATGTGCTGTGCTTACGTCGCTCATTTTCCGTGAAGCGATAGACCGCACGAACCTTCGACACCACGCTTGTTAATTCAGTTAGTAAGTGAATGTGTCAAGTTTATGCAGCCGATAAAACTACTATCCCTACTCCTTAAAGCTCTGTACTAACTTGCTATCGCAGTTGATGCTTCGCCTTTCGGGTGAAGCTGCGACATTAAAAAAAAGAATTATTACTTTGTCTACTTGATGTGAAGATCGTGGGTACTTGGACATTAACCTTTCAACGTTCGTAAATTTAAACGGATGCAAAACTCCCAGTTGCACGCTTCGTTTTTCGGATACACGCGGCTGCTTGGTCTACATGTTTTGCATACGTGCAGGGCTTGAAAATTGTTGTTTTGGTTATAGTGCGGTACCGCTTATAGTGCAGATATTCACGATTCTGGCGACTTACGTTATAAGCGGTCTACACTGTAGTTACTTAGCAGCAATTCAGTGATACAGTTGATTAGTGACCTTTGCACTGGACTTGTAGCCTATCTATGGCAGTCCTTGGATCAAAATTGTGAATTCGGCTGACCCATGTGCAGCTGGAGAACGTGATTGGCAAGTGGGGTTTCATTTTTCCCCATGTGCAGGCCCGAAGCCAATGCAGAAATGAGCAGGCTGTTTGAAAATCATTGCCTGACCAATGCTAACTGTACCGATGCACATTATACAAATGCAGAAACGTGCAGCGCTTGTGCATGACTTCTGCAAGCTGAAAGAAATAACTGTGCTCGAGTAGTATGTTGCATGTTAAAATTGTGAGGGCATGTTAGAATCGAGTGAATACGGTATAGGAAATAATTTTGCTACAGAAAGTATTTTCTGTTTTAAAGGGGCCATGACACAACATTTTAGAGCTTAAAGTATGCATTGCATGTTAAACCGTACATATCCCACAGCAAGCTGGCAAAATTTGAGTGCATTCGGTGCAGTAGAAAATTTGTACTATTTGAAATTTTTAATGTCACAGTTAAACGGTAAAGCAGTCTGGCGACACTGTGTGGTGCTGAAATGAATGGGCACCTCCAGAAGCTTGGTTAACAGAAGCCGGTCTCGAAGACCACGCTTTTGTGTGCTTCAAACACCGGGAAGTGATTGCAGGAATTGGAAATGGGTCATGGCCACCGTGCATTGCTTTGTTTTTGCATGCGAGTCTCTCTGCATCCCTGTGGTTTGCTACTGCTTTTTATCACGCAAGTGAAGGAATTGTGGGCACAGTTTAGCGGCGACGTCGTTGCTACGCTGTTGGGTCCTAGAGCGTGCAGAGAAAGATGTCTGATGTGTCAAAGCAGGCGACATAAAGGTGGCCCATCAGGTCCTGACGTCACACAGCCTTGCCAAAATGGTGGTTGCTATCAGTGGGGATGTTGAGAGGCAGCAATTTCAAATTGAAATTTCGGGTTATAATGTGCGCTGAGAGCCCAGCTTTGTTTTGTGTGCGTAACCATATTGGGCCCTCTACTCTTAGTTACAAATATAAACTGAGGACTGTCGGATGACCGTGTCATGGCCCCTTTAATATTCTTTAATTCTCTTCCTTTGACTTATTCGAATTGCTCATTTATATGTTGATGCAGATTTCAGCTTGAATACTAAGCTTGCTGAAGCCTGCTGTTCCTTTTAACCCTTTGAGGGTAGTTTTTTTTATTGCAAGCAATATTTTGTTTCAAAAATGCGTTACCTGCACCTATAGTTACGCACAAATACGCTATACAGTAAGAGATCAAGATAAATGTGCAGCAAAATTTATGGTTGTCAGTGTATTATCCCAAAAACACGTTTCATCAGAAGAAACCTGTCAGAAAGGCTTGAGCAGTCTCCCTGGTGAAGAGGCACCGTGTGCGGCCATACTGAAATCACGAATGTGTACACTCCAGGGCACAGGAATATGCAAACTGCAACCGAAGGCAAAGAAAAAGCAAAGTAAAGTATCTGTGAACTTCATCCAAACAGGGCTATATCTAAGCTACCGGAAACACGAAGCGGCGGCCATAAAAAAATCGGGGTAGCTTGCACTAGTGGCACAAGGCTAAAGACACAGTGGAGCAGATCAGTTCCTAGCTGGTCATGGCTATACGAAGTGATGTTAAGTTATACGAAGTAATGCCAAGTGATGCTAAGTTATACGAAGTGTATAAGCATTTCCTCGTGGTCTGTGGCATCGGGGAACGCCTCGCGAAGCACTTGCAGTCTGAGCACATGTTGGGGAAGTGGGGCGAAAGCTATGCAATGTGTACGGGTGGCGCACAGCAGACGAAATGCCGGGATGATGTCAAGGCACATGCGCAGTAGCGCGCAGCTGGTGGGAGCTCGGCCGAGCCGCCACCAGAGGCGCCTGCTGCAGTCACGGACACCGCGAGCGTTCCGCGCTAATGCGGGAAAACGCGGAGAAGCGCGGTTGGCGTCGGCAGCACCTCTGCACGTTGCCTTGTTGGTGCTGGTGCAATCTGTTTCTCTCTCTCTATTTTCTCTTTCTCTCTCCCGAGCATAGCGCATAATGCTCCGCGATGTGGTTGCTAGGCAACGCAGTGGCATGCAGCTGCGATGTCGCTGGTTGCCATGGCTACGGCGCGGCTGGCTTTTCGTGAAATGCGCACGTTTTATGGCTGGCTTAAACAGCTTAGCTGTTAAAAATAATAGCATATCCTCCATGCACGGCTCTGAGGTTGCAGATGAAGCATGAGTGATCACGTAAGCGAGCGCTCCGAGGTAAGCAAGTCGATTTGTGTACCTTGGTGAGCGGAAACGCAATTTCAAATGACTTTGGGCAACTCCATAAATGTGGCAGCACCTCTCAATAACCAGTGCTGTCGAATACGCGCAAAATTCAAACTTAACATTGGCACCGTACATGTACTGTACAGCAAAAGACCTCAAAGGGTTCAGCTGCTATCCGCTCTTGTGGGGAAAAATAAAATGAGTGCGCCGCCTTAAGAATGTTACAAAGAAACAAAGGCAATTTTTGTTTTCAACGTTCTGCATAAACAAGTGCTCACTTCATTTATGACCATGATGCTACCCTCGGATGATGAGTTTTTGCAAAATGCTTGTCCGAGTCTTGCTGGTGTGTCTGGTGTGCAGCAGAGGACACAGAGCTTCGCGTTATGTTGGGGCCAAATTTAGATTGTCCGCTGGTGCTCTTGCACAGCAGGATCGGCATTTATTAAGGCTGTTGTACAAGTGTTTCAAACTCCCATTCACTGGCTTTCGGTTTAGCTTTGTGATATTGAAGCTCATTCTGTAGTGAGTTACTGGCAACATTCCTATGCAAAAAAAAACAAGTAAACTTTTCTGCATTCTAAACTTTTGTGCATTCTAAAAGGCCTTGGAGAAACAAAAATTTCTGCTTTTCACAATCTCGGGAAACTGTCCAAGATATGTGGAGTTCGCAGATAAGCTTCAGATAGTCTTCTTTTATATTTCAAATTATCTACATAAAGTGAAATCTCGTGGATACAATCTTAACGGGAACTGGAAAATCCAGGGTCAACTGTATCTTTATATTAATTTCATAACTTACCCCACATGGGTGGTCCACTGTTTGAGAGATTTTGCTTAGGTCAAGGTGTTCTACTCTTGCTGTGATAATTAGAAGGAGCAAAGGCTTTTCTGCCGATTTGACTCTCCAGAAACGTTTGTTGCACTGTATAAAAATGCGAGCGACACCGGGCACCGTGCCCATCTCCCCCCTTTCATAAAAATTTCCGGCTATGCCTCTGCCCACTATGGGTGACACTGTGTAAGATTATCTTGTACTTTGCACACAGTCCTGGGATTTCCTCCGAGAGAAAGAGGGCAAGGGAGGCAGCTGTGGAATGTTTTTTGTTAATTCTTGTCCAAAAAGGGGTAGGGATGTAAATAATTTGCACATTTGCGTGCCACCTCACTGATGGCCTGTCCTCTTTTTCTTGTTCTCTTTTATCTCTTCTACACTCTCACAGAGTCCACTGCACTTGTGGGGAGTGAAGGTAATGCGCTCGTTTATTTACTGTTTACGTAGATCTCTTGCTTTCTGCCTTCCTTCCTTCGTCTTTCTCTTCGCTTTGCCTTGTCATAATAAAAAGTAGCACTGCATTTCTTTGCGGGACAATGACGACTAAAGGTGGGGAGGATTTAGCTTGAATTTTTGCACATTCTTCACTGCTTTCATGAGGAAGTGGCGGGGTACTCGTTTCCATAAAGTAGTGCCAAAGCTGTCCTTGATGTGCGTTGTTTGTAACAATGTGCTAGCGGGGCTCAGACTTAAGGTCATTTTCTAGAGGTGTTCGAATAATGAAATTGGGTAATCAAATCAAATAGAAGTATACTTAAAATGCGAGCTTTAAGTATCCAAGTTGAATAGTGAATATTTTTCTGGCAAAAACGAATATAAATAAATAAACTGGTTTATTTTAGCGGTGGGTGAATATTGAAGTTTCGAATATGAATTGAATATTTCACTAACTATTCGTATTCAAAGAGGAACTATTCGGTATCTTCAAATATTTAAAAATTATCAAATATTTTGAACAAACGACTGTTAAAGTATTGCTTTTGTTCTCTGTTTGCTAAATAGTGTCGCAAATCATAATAATTGAAACAACTAAATTTTTTGAAGCAATGCAGAAACAAAATGGGTTATGCACGCATTGTTTTAGGTTTATCGGCGAAGGCCTGCATGGCAACCTGTGATTTTTGCTTGTATTCTGTCATTTAGTGTTTTTAGCAGTGTAGTCGTGTAGCAATTTTATATTTTATGCTACTACCAGTGATGTTTTTTTGCAATGAACCCTTTTGCATGTGTCTACAACGTGCGAGCTCTTAAACAGCTTTTTTTTTTCCACACAACTTCCGATCTTTATTTTAGCAGCCATTTATTAGGTGTTTTTCGAAAGCTAGTCATACAGCAGCCATTATTCATTCTTAGGGAGCTTGTTTGCAACCAAGTTAGAAAGTGGTTGACAGAATAAATTATGCAGTTTTCTAAATGAAAAATTTACCTTGTGTTTAAAACTGATCATTTGTAGCTGTTACAGATAGCTGCCTTTTTTGTACTAGTCAGTATAAACGTAGTATCTAATTATACTGGAATAAATATTTCTGCTACAAATGCACATATGCGTCTGCACTTGATTATGAAATATTCGTTTGATGATGATGACCGTTGGAGTTTATTGGTGCAAGGGCCAGATGTGGCCAAAGAGCACCAAATATTCGATTCGATATTTGATACTTACTATTCATATTCAAAAATTTTAGTATTCACCCACCTCTAACTTATAAAGTAGAACACTGCTGTTACGTTCCCGTGTGCTGCATTTTCCCGGCTGTTATGTCGTTTTCTGCCGGTAACCTCCTAAGACCCCTTGTACAATACATTGCACATCGCCTTCGCCTCTTTTATTTTTTTTTTTTTTTCGAAATTCACTCGGAAGTGATTATGTATTTTGGGTATGAAGTCCAGTGTTTGTATAGCTGTAAATAAGTGGTTTATGCATATTCTTGCCATTCGCCTTCGAGGAAATTTGACACTAAATTGATCTAGACCTCTGTGCTGTCCAAGACGGTGGAGAGCACCCTTGAGGTGTGTTTCGAAATCACTGAGATTGCGTTAAAATACCGGACGCGGCAGCAAAATGGCAATGTACTACACGTAGTTATCTTCGTCTCTGCGTTTAGGCAATGACATGCAGTTTTTTACCATAGTAAACATGAGGTTTGGCATCTAACCGTGGTATATGTAAATTTTTAAAATTGCTTTTCACGTTCGTAACGTAACAGTAGACAATAAAGCCACCTCGACGATCGATTACGTTTCATAGCTGTTTTCAGGTTAAGTGGAATGCTATTCGCAAGTTCATTCAACTGGACGGCCTTATTTGCAAATGAGAAAGAAAATGAAAAGTGACCGGAACTCGCATTTGACAACAAGCACTTCAGTGTGCCAATGTACTATACGCAGGGGCCTTTCTATCGCAAACAGACTCCAGCAGCAGTCATATTTTCACCTTAAGTAACATTCTTGTGCTGTTACTTAAAATGAAGCTACAGCAACTCACCCAAACAAACTCACCCTCATAATCGATTTATTCAATTTAATTAAACATGAAGTTATCAAAAGAAATAGTTTGACTTGAAAAAAAGTTATCAGACTTGTATTCAAATTTTTCAATGTTACAATAGTAATCTCCTCAGTGTCGTGGAGAAGGCCAGAAAAGAGGAGAAGCCTGTGAGGAAGACTGAGCACAGAGGAAGACGAAGTAAAGCAATGTAGAAAGGACGGCTACATACTACTATACAAATTTGGCTGTTGTGAGATTAGCTTGGGCTGACGTATAAACCTGTGGACTCAATGTAAATCTTGCCCCATTTCCTGTTGTTTCGTGACGAATATTTTGTTGTTGCCCACACCACTCATGTTGCAGATTCCAGTGCTGGAGGTGATGCAGAGGCCAAGGTGTGGGACAATGAAGATGATGGGGTGGCGTACAGCTGGTCGTTCTTCCATTTTATGTTTGCACTCTCTTCACTCTACGTCATGATGACCCTGACCAACTGGTTCCAGTGAGTGCCTTGCCCCACTCTCTGCATTGTCTTCGCTTTTTGACACTGAAATACAATTTACGGCTTAGCAAAATAGACGGTACTCACTCAGAGTCACTCACCAAGTATATTTTTTGGTTAGGGCCTCACTTGGACTCAGACTCGCCAAACGTTCTAGTCAGCCAGGCTAACTCGGACACCCAAGTCAGTGCGAGTTAGTCGACTCGTGAGTGACTTTGCTGGTTTGCTGGCCTCTTGTGAGAATGTAAGATGGGATTAGGTGAATTAAGCTGCCAGAGAGGCCAGCAGCCATGAAACAGAGAAGCACGCTGGACGAAAGTGCTTTAAAAGGAGACACAAGTTTCATAAAGTGAAGCTTTCATTGCAGAATAAGCTGGGTTTTGATACTGTGCTGTTTGGACTAGAGATGCGAAGTGCAGGAAAAAATGGGAAAATTCCAGAAAAAAACTTGTTTTTTTTTCGTTTTTTTCGGCGCAGTTGGAAAAATTGGCCAAAATTTCTGCGGGGAAAAACGTACAGAAATAAAACTTAGGCAACACCCAGCGTTGAACGTGAAAGTGAAACGCAGAACACGAAACCGAAACGTCGCACATGATACCGAAACACCAAACGACTGCTGACCACTCGCCATCGATATCACATAATGTCAGCGTGGCTTCGACATTCGGGTGAGGTTTCTCATGTTTTGGTGCCCGTTATTGTTCAATTTTGACTTTCCCTATTGCACTTATGCAACCTGTGGCGGAAGTCCGCATATGAAGCCGTGTGGAAGCAGATTCTGCAATGGTACGGCCAATTTCCGACGTGTGGATGCACTTCACGGTCGGGGAGACATCTTGATCCATGTTTCCATAGTCGAAGCCACGACGAAATAGCCACAGAAGAGACATTTCAGTGTTCTTTGTTCTGACTGCCGTAACAACTCTAAGAAGCCGCACCCGTTCACAGAGAACTGAACGCGTTCGCGGTGATGCTTCTGGCTTGTCTTCGATTAGTTAAACCCTGCATTTGTTGGTGAAAAGGCAGAAAGCACTTCACTTCTGTTATTTAAATAAAGAGAGTTATGGCTCTTGACATTGGGCAATAAACTATTGACCATATGCTATAGAAATATTGTTATTTTCCATTTTTTCCGAAATTTCGGAAAAAAACTTTAAAAAACAGGTTTTTTTTCCAATTGGCTCAAAATTTCCTGAAATTTTGCATCTCTAGTTTGGACTGTGCAGAGAAGGATGGAATGTTCAGAAGGGGGGCATGGTGAAGGGGAGGATGATACATGTAGGGTACAGCGCTGATTCGTTGGTTGCATCACTGATGACATCATACCTGCGTCCAGTCACAGCAAGAGGGATGCACTTCTGTGGCATGTGTTTCCCCAGACCTCTGGGTTGTCGTATTGTGTAACACTACACGCAGATGGCTCCAATATTAGCCACCTTCTCGGTGAAGTGTTGCTCAGTTAAGACCAATGCTGTTTGGCCGAAAGCCAAGAAGCTCAGCGTTGGCAATAGGCAGCCAAGACATTCAAACACTGAGGAGCTTCACACACTTCGACAATCATCTTCGATCCTTTCTGCACAATTTTTAACTTAATTATTTGTGGGGCATTCTTCTTGTTAGCCTAGGTGGCACTTGCCTTTATTCATTTGCACCCTCCCTTTTGAACATGAATATGAATATAAGGACATCAAGGTTTCGTATGTTGATAGAAACAAAGTTTCAAGTGCTTCTAGGCTGTGGTGTTGCTGATTGTGGCTGGTGTGATGGTGTTCCAGGCCAAGTGACGATCCTAAGAACCTGATTGAGAACACTGCCTCCATGTGGGTCAAGATGGTGTCAAGCTGGATGTGCTCTGCACTCTACCTGTGGACCCTAGTGGCACCACTGGCCCTGCCGGACAGGGAGTTCAGCTAAATGCTTCCCATCTGGCTATTTTTTTTTAGTTATTGCTGCAGAGTTTCAAGCAGCTAAGAGAAGTCATACCCTGTGTTGTAGTATATAGTTGTTTTGTTTTGAAGCCGAGAAAGCGTGTTTGCATAAAAGCCTGTAGAGACTTTTTGTCAGTAAATTTTTGTGTGATTGTTGTGTCGAAGGTGCTACTTAAGTTGTGTGTCTGCACCTTTATCCACACAGTTTTCTGTACATGAAAGGGTGTCTCATTAAGTGTGCCAGATAAAAATGAACAAACAATCCTAGAGCTTGCTTTTTTTCTTCCCTTTGGCCTCTAGGTTCTTGTGAATGTGTGTAAAATGTCAACACTATTTGTCCCTCAGGAAAACGTGTCTTTTGTTTTTATGCCTTCAAGTTTTATTTCTGACAATGTCAGTTACAACACTGTGTGCATTATTTCTCTTTTTTAAACTGGAGACGAGTTTGATTTTGTGTTCAACTCCTGGAAATTCAAAGAAGCACACTTTGAAACAATATGTACACAACATCTTTAATCTCAGTGTTCCTGCTGTTCACCGAATTAGACACAAATGTTCTTACTTTCAGTCTGCAATAAAGTTGGCTGGAACGTGCTGGTGTTCCTTGTGATGGTTAAGCATTTATTTAAACACTTGGCAGTACTTTTCTTTGCATGGTGCATCCACTGTTTCTAGCTGTTGCATCTTCTCATATGCAGGCAGTACAGCTGAAGAAATTGATCTCTTGAGCATGGCTACTAATACAATTGAGGAATGTTAAAGGGGGCAGTTGAGCTTGTACTAAAGCATCCAAGTTGCACAGGTTACGTTAATGTGTGCATGTGTGAACTCCATTTTCGTTCTTGTTTTGAAGTGCCATTCTGTCCGAGTTGGTGTCAGATGCCAATACTTAATGCTGCTGTTAGCCAATTTAGCTTGACCCACACACAAAACAAATTCTGTTTGGCATAGTCATGTTCCGTATTATGTATGCAGGACAGCATATTTTACTCGCAGCTGTTGGCCAAAGAGTGTATTTCGATGGCAAAAGGGCTATTATGGAATGGACCAGCAGCCTACTTTTAAGCTTGTATTTCTCTAGTGCAACGAAAGGCTTACGTTGCCCAGTGCCCCATACTGCAGCAGTTGCGATGAATTGTTGCAGACAATTTTAATTTTATACGTTCATGTTTATGCCGTACTCTTGTCCTCTGCTGTTTATGCAGAACAATATTTGCACCTTGGTGGTGGTGGTGGTGATGTTGCAGCAGGCAGGGTTATTTGCACGTACAATATTGCCGTTCATTATATGAAAACCCATATAATTAGCTTCTGTATTTGCACCTTGTACAGAAGCAATTATGTGGGTTTTCATGCAATGAACGGCAATATTGTTTCGCTTACTGATGCAAAAGCAGTGGCACTTACTAGAGAGCTTTAGTATAGTGTAAAATGTTAGCGTGAGCGAGTGAAGCAACGTTAGTGCTATTGTACGTTTCGAAGCACTGCACGAACTAGTCTTTGACAACAGCGAAACCGAATGGAATGCTAATGCAAACAGTTGCGACGCCACCTAGATATAAAGGTTGACATAGTACAAGTAAACTTGCCAAACATAAGATGGCAGTCTAATACAATGATGTATGCATATTGTGAGCACACCAATGACTACGGTGGCACTTCATTTTTCTGTGAATTATGATTTAGCTTGTGGTGCCCTCTGTACTACAAACAAAATACAAACATTCTTGATCTATGGCCTTTGAGATCGGGCTACACGTGATTTGTTGCTGGCACTGCCGAATCTCGGAGGCCATGTACATAGTACAGCCACTCTTGTTAAGCCTAAAGCCCCGAAAAATTGAGGACGGATTTAGGAAATGGCACCCTGTTGTCATTAATACTTTGCTGTTGAACCATCACGACACAAGTCTAAGACAAATGCAAGCACCTGCGGGGAACGAATAGACCAGACAGCGTAGGACGACGACAGATGTGAAGCGAAGAACTCTCTCCACGAAGGCGCCGCCATGTTTTTCACGCTAAACCATTTGTGCAACTGTTAGTGTCTTGTGCTTAATTCAAGAAATAGCAGAGGCACGGAAAGCTGACGTGGCTTCTGGCCCCTGCGCAGTTTGACCCCGCTATTTCTTCGCGTATAGCGTGGTGCCACTTACGCTATACTAAAACTCTCTATTAGCAAGAGCATTTTACATCATAGTATGCATTGGAAAGATCAGAAATGCGAATACAATCTGACTGAGCACTTCAAGCAAAAATCACACTGCACTTGAAGTTACGCATAATGGTTTGTAATTGTGCGGAGAGGCTGTGTAGTACTAGTGTTTTGTAGTGGTGTTGCTTCATCTCGTCTTACATTACAATTCCTGATTGAGTCACTAATATCGGTCTCTGGATATAGTTTATATTCTATCAACATAAAGCACAATCCTGTCGTTTCCACCATAACCTCCTAGTGCATTTTTGTCGGTTGTTGGTTCCTTTAAGCTTGGCCTTTTGGCACCATTAACTGCCAAGGCATTACATAGTTAACACAGCACATTTTGCCTTTGCAGTATGGTCATGGGCTGAAGGACCCGGTTTGGGACTGCGGGAATTGCCGAGCGCAAGCTGTGTAGGAAAATGCCCGTTTCGGAATGGAAAGGGCAGGAGCTCTTAGTGAATGTCGAGTACACATACTTTTTCTTTCTCTCATTTACAATAGTGATGGACTTTTCTGATGCCACTAGCCAAACGCTTTTTAAGCATACAGTGTCCATATAAATTGTGCATGCATGCTTCGAGACCCCTTCTGGAAAAAACAGTTGCACATAGCATGTCATATTGCACTACGATACATAGTACTGTGAACAAAAATGAATGTGCATCAATGATTTCTGCAATGGCACACACACAACCCCTGGTCAAGAGAAGTGCCAGGTCTACCACAAGGACCACGGAGCAATAACGATGGAGAGATCATAGCCATATGCCACATCTGGCTGAGAGTTTCACGAGTTGGTGAACTGCAGCTCTCTTCAAAAGAGAAAGAAAAATAAGACCTTTTTAACACACTTATACCGCTCTAATAAGCACACTTGCAGTAGTTTCACAGCTCCGTATTGCTTTCAGCATTGCTTGAGTACTTGGCCCTCGGCATTTTCTGGCGATGCAAGCAACCGTTTGACACATTAAAACTGCTTGGTGCAGCAGGCTTGTATATCTTTGTTTTGCTTGGCATAAAAAGTAGTGCTGGCAACAGTAAGGGCCGTTGTCTTGAGTGACCACTAGTAAAAGGGCTTGATGTACAGTAAGAGGCTTTAACCACTGGTATTTTAGGTTGCTTTGATAAACATGGCTGTCGTGCTGCAAACAACTGACTGTGATAGAGGTACACTGAATTATATGTTGCGCATAATTTACAGTGCAACTCAAGACTAAATTGAAGAGCACTGCGAGTTCACAAAATAAGGGGGCACTTGGTGCTCGCACTGTCATTGCATCCTCAGGATGTGACACTTGCAAGAAAGCATAAAAGACTATGTCGAGCTGAGATTGAAGACTAGCCATGGGTCCCTCGAAAGTCCCCAGGTTATTGCATTGCTTTCGAAAGCAGTGACAGCTGAAGGTGTTAACATAGGCCAGGCGTGAAACCGCTTTAGGAAGGAAATGTTAGTCAGGCGTGCTGATATAAAGGTTGCCTTTGAAATGGGAGCAAGTGAAGCATGCTCCAATATTTGGTAAAGGAAAGGTGATGGGTGCCAGACCTTCGAAATCACTTCATTCAAAAAATGGAATGCAGTCAACAGTTCTTTTATACAAGTACTAGCATTTCTACTTGTGTTAAGAAAACTTGAGTGAGCCCTAAACTATGATACATATATGGCAAAAAAAAAAAGGGCAGCACCTAACTACCTTTTCTCGGAATGAGCAGCTTAACAAGATTTATGTGAGCCCCATCACAGGACCATGTGAACGAAGGGGGAACTAGATATGAGTTAGCAAGAAGCAAGGTGTTGACTTGGGCTAGTTAAGTTCTATAGAGTGAACAGCGCAACAGATTAAGAAGAAAAAAAAAAAGGTGACACGAGTGTTAGACAGATAAACTATAAGCACTAAGAAAGGCATGCAAGAAAGAAGCAACCATTGCACTCGCCAACACCAGCAAGGCAGCATAACACAAACAAGCAAGATGCTGTAAATCATGGAATTGCAACGGACCCACCATCTCGCCATCGCACCTTTCCTGGCTGTTTTTTCGTCAGCGACCATGATGACTGCTTTCTTGTACAGCCGACCAGGAAAGTCTACTAGGCACAGGTTCCACGATGAACGTAAATTTCTCTCGGTTAAGGCATGGTGCTTCCAATTTAATGGATCACTGTGCGTGGTGCAAAGGCTACTACCCACTGAAACCTTGAAATTGAGGTTATGTAGGCAGGCTTCGTGGGAATTCAGCTTTCTCACAGATCCTGTGTCCTGCAAACTTTTGTGGCCTACTGGGTCTGACGACTACATCTCCGTTCAACTTTATTGTGCCGAGTGCAGAATAAAGCTTTTAGCTGCCACTGAGTGTGTGTAGTCTTTTCCCCCACCTGTGTCTTTTGCAATGTTTGGCGTACGTTAAGAGCAAAGGCACCTGATCCAAAACATACAATCGGCCGTAGCAACTGCTATGCATTTCCGTATTGCATCACACGCTGCACCACTGAAAAATGGTTTGGCTGACATCCATACTTGACTTCAACTCTGTTTTCTTGCTCAATGGAGCCCTGTTTGCATTTAAAGATGCATGCATGCTATTCTCTAAGGATAATCTGTAGCTCTAGCTTGAGTTAATTCTTTTGTTTATAGTTCCTTTGACTAGACACATAGATTAGAGCTAAATCTAGAGGTGCATCACAGTGCATCGGTTTATGCAGATATAAAATATTTTGATTTTAGCAGTTAAAAAGCATGTAACAGAATCGTTACGAATACTGAAGCAAGAGGAAACAGAAAGTTCCCAAAATAAATAAAAACGAAAGCTAATGTTTCACGTCATTGCCTGTTTAAGATTACGATTTCTGCACTTCCGCTGTCAAAATTTTGCGTAAGATATTTCGGTAAAATAAATACATAGTTATTATAGATGGCATTAGCTTCAACTCGGATGAGAACTGTATATACCACAAGGAATACATGAGCCTTTGCCATGAACATGTCCTTGTTCACCAGTCGAGGCCTGATCATTCACCAATATGTTGTTCCTGCAAGCCAGAAGCACTTGTATACCATTGTGTCTGCATTTGATGCCTGAAGCTTCCATGATATGAATGAACCGTTTCTAGCTGCTTAGCGCTGACAACCACTGTGTTATAATAAAAAATAAACACTCCATGCTGCTTAAAACCTCCAGCTGACAGGTGTCATGAGTACTGAAAAATTTAAGAAACACTTTTAAAAAGCAACAAGTTGTTGAAACTTGCCATGGAAGAAACATCTTAAAAAGTACTACAACACATTTTCGTGATTGCTAAAAGAGAGAAATATTACGAATTCCATAATCTGTGAGCTGGTCACAATATTAAAAAAAAGAAGCACAATGCAATGATGGCACCAAAGCAAAGTTTATGGGGACCAAACTTCACTGTTAAGTTGCACCACACATGGAGAGCGACAATGAGCAAATGGAGATGGACAGAATGAACAAACAGCTCACAGACAGCTTCTCTAGAAGTCTTTGCACAAATTTGCTTTTCCAAGCCCTTGGCTAGAGTTGTGGTATGCAGTATCAGACCATGTCATGGTCGTAGCATCAATTCAAATTTTTTAAAATATATCAGGCCTTGTAAGGTCTACTGCCTTATGTATGCAGCTGCATTATATTCATGCAAGCACAGTGAACAGTGCACCCTCTTTTCACATGCCAGAGGGTTTCTTTCCACCTTTTTTTCTTAGTGTTTTTACTACCCTTGCAGCATGTCAGGAGAACTTAATTTTCATGGAGGCCTAGCTTCTGTGAGACTTAATTGCTACTTGGAGCAGTCCATTTGAATTTTTTATGGCTTGTAGCATCCACTGCCTTCTACAAGGCCTACATTTCATCAAAAACCACTGCTGTAAACAATTTCCACTTACATTAAACACGCATCCACTTCCCAAAATTTGATGTCTGTGAACTATTTCAAAGCATGAGCGCGGGTGAAAAATAAAAAATAAGGTGATATATTGAGCTTGCGAGTCAATATTTTTACAGTATTCCAACGAAAATGACACCGAGCTGTGCTGGTATAGTGCAGTAGATCTGCAGTCACTTGCATTGTGAAACCCTCGTCAGCTGTGGCGTGGCTAGTCTGGACGGAATGTGTATGGACAATGCAGCCTTCCAGCGCAGTCACTCAAGTCTTATTTACAATGACGGCACTCAAGAGTTCAAGTGGGCACACAGCTTGTCGGGCTGTGCACGTGGGCCTGTTGACTTGGGTGATGAAGTTGGGGTCGAGGGGCCGTTTGTGTTCGGCCTGGCGCTTAGCACTTCACACTTCGCGTTGCGATTTGTCCGCCATTTTGAGATGGGCACCAACTCAGTCCACTTCTTCGTGACAGGAGCACCTGTGCCTCACTGTGCTGCTCAGGCATTAACGAGTCATGTGTGGCAATTCCTGCTTCACTTCTCGCAGTGCCTGTGGAATGTGACGCTGTAATCCCAGAACAATTCACCAGCCTTGCTCTTTGGTAAGCTGCAGGGCTGCAAACCAAAAACGAGTCTGTAAGTGTTTCATGTTCAAGAACACCAGATGGCTGAAATGAAACCAGATCCCAGTTCTACCACGTCCCTCATAACCTACTGTGTAGTTTGAGGACGGTAAAAGCAACATTAAAAAAAAAAAATCTGCTAAATATTTGCGAAATACACTTGAGTAAGGCTGCTTCCTAGTTAATTGACAACTGCGGCATGGTTCTTCATACTAAAAGCTGATAAGCTAGCATTGTTTTGTGTTCACTATAGAGAAGCCTCGAAAAAAGATGCACCACTCATTAAGGCATTCAATTAACTCTCCCTTAGTGTAACCACTATCCTCCCAGGTTTTCTTCATCCTTGTTCTTTAATATCCAACAAAATAAAATATCCAACCATCATCTACCTCAAACCAAGGTTCTGCCGTGACAAAGTAACTTTGCAATTCTTCTTTATCAAAGGCAAAGCTCACAGAAAAATATGATGGTCAGGCAGCAATGCAAATTTAGTAGACACTCGCTCGTGTTTGAAAGTACGTATTATTCTTCTGGTCTCCGCTAACATGCAGCCCCATTCACTCAAACAGAGATTCACAGTCAACATATTAGAAATGAGTGGTTTATATTTATATTACGTAAGAATGCTCAAAGCTGAAGGTTTCGTCATGAGCCACAACATAAACAAGTAACAAACAATATTACGTCTTTTCTTTAAGCTACTAAAAAACTTCAAAATATGGATGTAAGCTTGGAGTGTGACATGGCATAAACGAATCTAGTGCAATTTACACATTCACTACAACTGCTGAGGGGGGTATGCAATGCTTTATTGATGGTTTGGATGCTCGTTTTGAGCTTGTCCTTTATTTAAATGTATGATATTCTTTGTATTGTATGGGTGATTCGCACTATTCGCTGAGCGCTTGTAGCCTCTGCCTTACAGGGGTATGAGCATGGTATTTTTTGGTTGCTTTTAGGAGTATGAGCCATTGCTGATGATGATGAATGCTTGTTTTGAGCTTGTGCTTTATTGAAACATGCGCTGTTCTGTACATTGTATGCGTGGCTCCAATGAATGTATGCACTGTCCGCTTCACTTTGCTGAGTTCTTGTAGCCTCTGCATTACGAGGGGGATGAGAAATTGCTGATGATAATAATTTTTATTCATGGACAGGGCACCAAAAATGCCAACCACCGAGGCGCTAACAGCTTCGCTGTAAATAACTGTAGCTAAAGTGTGCTCGTGAAGAGGTATGTCGCTACCCACGCCTATACACCGTTATCTGAATAGAATATATTCATAAATGTTCTATAGGTGCTGGCTGAACACACTGTAAAAATTGTCCTCGCCAGCAATGCTGCAGCTGTGTACATCTCTGACATTCCATAAATGACAATATGTATACACTGGCCTACCACTCTTATTTTGAATAGGTAGTAGCAGTACACTCCTATGTTCAAACTTAACTCATTTTAAAAGCATGCTTTTCGCTCCCCATAACACCATGGCAAATTGCTTAATTCATCTTTTTTTACAATCTGCGAATGCTCATAGTATACACCCACACGCCACACCATTTATACCTTCGGATGCCACGAAGAAAGCTTCACTTAACACGACCTCCCAACAGCACTCAGTTTACTCCCACTGGCCCCACACCACAACGTCTGAAAGTTCAGATGCCACAAAAAAAAAGCTTAACTAAACGTGGCCTCCCAACTGCAGCCAGTTTCGTGCTGCTGGCACTACAGATTTAGGGTTCAGTATCCCTGATTTTGAATGAACACGATGGCATAGGCGTTTATTTCAGGCATAAAACTTTTATTTAGAAGAGCCCGCATTTTCACTTTTATCAGTCGTGCTATGAAAGTGTTGCTGAAAAAGTCATGCTGCGAAGTCGCGGTGTGAAAGTCTTGAAAGTCACGGTGTGAAAGTCTTGCCGTGAAAGAGGTTAGACAGATACCAGCAGAACGAAAAGTGCTCGAAGTTTCGAAATAATGCTAATGGCATTAAACTGCGGCAAATGCCAGAACTTGCCTGCTGACCGGCTTTCTAACCTGCATGTTAGTTACTTAAGTCTGCCAATTTGAGGAGGGATCATTGTGTCCAAGCTACCCTGATGGGCGTAGTGCGGCAGCAAGTCATGCGGGAAGTTGTACCACTCTTAATTAATGCCAAGACAAGGACCACCCATGCATTTGAACAGAGAACAATTGACATTAACGAGATGCTTTGTTGTCAGCATGCCAACTATAGTGAGCATGCAAAGGTAGCACGCAAAGTTATCCGAGGTGGGAAAATTCTGGTTCACGTTAAATAGTAACGCCTAAAACACAAGTTTGCAACTGATGCTAACTTGTGCTTAACAAACTGTATGAAATGTTTGATTGGCCCAAGGCAAATATTTGCTGCTCCCGAGATGGCCTGTGATGCAAGCAGCACAACGGGAAGTTGGGAACACCACTGTTGTGTGCTTTTATGTACCACAAAATGCTTGTGCCTGCAAAAAGTCCTAAATGAATACAAGTGCATTATGACAAAGTTAAAAATAATGTCCACAATGGCAACATTGTGTCACATCCATTGTCGTGAAAGATTTGAAGGCCAGAACTGTCTAAGAAGCGATGTTTATCAGTTAAAGCTGAAAAGTCAAAATCCTTGTGATGACTAAGTAGTCATTTGCATTTTACACTCATGATTCACCTGTTCGAAGTGTTCCCCTTGCTTGAGAATTCTGAAGTTGTAGCTGCTTTGCAGGAAAAGTCCAATTGGTACTCTCCAAGATGGCGCAGCTTCCTGTAGATGAAAAATAAAGGGTGCATGTAAATGCAGTTCAACTTGCGTGCATGGTTGTTATGGCAACAGCTTCTGTGCACATGTGAGCTTCAAGTGCTAATACTGGGCCAGTACAGGTGATATGTGCACTCGCTTGCACTGCATTACTCATACAAAGTTGCATTAATCAATTTTTCATCATTAATTCAGTGGATAATCGGGTAAAAAGGGACAAACATTTAAGGTGGAATAGTATCTGATAAACTGAACAGATTGAGGGCCTTCACTTAGTTTTCCATTGATGCAAGCACAAGTGAAGTGCTGAAGTTCTGGTAAGATGAACAGATTTTGCAGGTTTCCTTACTTTCACCTTACAGGAAGTATGCTCTTAATAAACATTAAACAAACAAAACTCAAGATAACGAGCTTGATGATTTGGAATCACGATGGCTTTGTGCAAAAAAGAGCAAGATACCCCTAACTTGTGTAAAAATTAGATTTTGTTTTTGTTTTAGTAGGATTTACCTTGGTGTTATTTCGCACAACTTTGCCAATGAAAACATTCCTTTACCTATTAGCGTCTTCATCCAGTTACCTTGCACTTCAATTTCCAAAAAATCGATTACATAATACATATGCCTAGAACTGACAAAAGTAAATCGATAACTGATCATGATAAAATAACAGCCACCTGTTTCATGACACCTTTATCTACAGCAAAGGCCAATGGCAAACAAACTTTCAGATAGGCTAAATGTGTTAAAAATTCACCGTATATGTCACCATAACAATTATAGTCAAATCGTGCTGCTGGTAGTCACATGGATGTTAAATGGACACTAAAAAGGAATATTAAACTGTATCAGCAAATTACACTTATGCAATAGCAAAATGACCACTCATACTGTGGGAGAGGCTTGGTAAGTCATAAAAGATGCAGAAGCAAAAGGCAGGTGGCACCACCGACCTAAAGTTCCTGGCGGGCACTGGCTTGCTCTGATTCATGAATTTTGACAGTGTCTATTCGGATCTCTTTAATCATTTATCAGTAAAGGAGGTCTGTATTGCAATCAACAGACACGACTCAGCAGGTCTTGATAGCTTTTTTTTGAGCCAAAACAGCCTAAACTGTTTGAAATTATGCTTGTCTCAATCTAGTAGCGCACCCAGGATCTCTGCTAGGGGGGGGGGGGTTGACAGTTTGCCAATACCATCTAAACAGCACTAATTTCGATTTCTTCACGGTAAATTGTAAAAAAATGCGCTTTGTGCGAGTGTGCAGATGATTTCGCGTCTTACATCTTAGTTGCAGCACTCAAATGCGTAAGGAAAGAAAAGGGGTTAAACAAAAGGGGGGGTTAAGTCGGCCTCAAGGGGAGGTTACAACCCCCGAATCCCCCCCCGTCGGTGCGCCACTGTCTCAATCCTTTAGTAACACTTATGGTTCAATCAGATGCCTTCTGCACTTTTTCTTTGTTCAAGTTGGTGCAGGCATCTAGCTCCAGCTCACCTCTGCCCAGTGGTTTCTGTCTTGAGGCAGAAATGAAGCCATGGGTCGTGTATCCAGCCCTGGCAGAGGAGCTGGACAGCCTATCTGCTTCTCTGGAGGGCTGCAGCTTGCCATTTTGTGTGGACCTGTAAGGCTGCATGTGATAAGAACTGAATCAGTGGTGTGAGTAAACTCTGGATTTGCTTCGTAACTACATACGCATGCTGCCAGAAAACTGGCTACTAGCCAGTTTTCTTTCTCACTTGGTTTTGTCTGTGTCATTAATCTTTTTATCGTCTTCCAATGCATTCGCTTTAAAAATTTTTGGGCGTAAGTGTGTAGCTATTTACTACCAGTAATCACTTTCATAATTTCAAGCAAACCATACGAGCACCTGGAGCCTGTTGGGAGAGCAAGAAACTGCTCCATACTGGTAAAAAAAAAAGTCACAGGCCTGCGCAACACATGCAGCACTGCCACAGCCTAAGGTGGAGAAGGGGCTCCACAGGAGCTTAATTATCTGCACCAAGCACTACAGGGTCTCCTCGCATAGTTTTCACAAGAACGATTTGAACTGTCCGGCCGGCATCGTCGGCAAGCTGTGGCTTATGCTGCAACACGTCGGGCTTTGCACAGTGGTCTGCTGAGCTTGACGTTGCCTGGTTGCAGCTGCGTGTGCAGCTCTACAATTCACTTCTTCAGCAGAGGTTCGTACCTTGCGAGAGGGCACCACAACGTGTACCGAAGAGTAAACACAGGCATCTCGAGTACGTGGCTCACATGTCACATTGCTTGATCCGTAGCACGATGCGATGCTGTTGATGATGATGACGATGATGGTTTATTGGCACCCCCTTCGTGACGGAGTGGTGACAAATAGTCACCTAGCCTACTTCAGTTAACCAGGTCCAGATACATGCAGCATGCAACTGCTATATACATGATGATGACGATGATGATTTATTGGCATCCCCTTTGAAACGGGGCGGCGACAAATAGTCACCTAGCCTGCTTGATTTAATCAGGTATACTATACATGTTCTTTATCTAGCATTTTTGTTTACCTCTCATTATTTTTCTTTTTCAAAAATTTACCTTGTACCGCTGCCTATGATTTTAAGAGATCAGGTCGTATCCATCTTTTCCCTGCTTTTGTACCACCAGTACTCTAATCGTCTCTTGCTGATCTCTACGGCTGATCTGTTTATGTTTCCTTCCACTTTAAACCCAAGCGCTTCTGGGAGTTGCACGTTACCTACGGTTCTCGCTGGGTGGATCCCGTCGCACTCCATTAAGATGTGCTGAGTGGTCTCTGGATCTTTACTGCAGCATACACATGTCTCATCTAGTTCCGAATATTTGTTCCGATATGTTTTCGTCCTTAGGCAACCGGCTCGAGCCTCAAATAGCAAGGCACTGCCCTTTGTGTTATCGTACAGATTTTCCCTTCTAATTTCTTTCTTCTCATTCTTGTAAATCTCCATTGTCCTTTTCGTTTCCATTCTTTGCATCCAATTCACGGTCTCTATTTCTCTCACTTTCTTTCTGATGACCCCTGGTACAAGTGCCACATGTCGGGACACCTAGTGGAATGTAGCACAACTTCAATTTAATGTTCACATGTACCAATGCTATGTGGCGTGCATTTCACATAGCATGACAAATGGCACGATACGGCACTAATGATAATGATGATGATGATTTAACGACATTCCCTTTGAAACGGGATGGTGACAGTCACCTAGGTTGCCTCAAACCTTCTCTATCTACCTTGTACAACTACGAGGGGAAGTAAAAAAGTAAAGGAACTTTTGAGAAAAGGTACATTTATTCTAATCATAGAAAACTGAAACATACATTATTTTTCTACATAACCTCCCTGCACTTCAACGCACTTTGCCCAATGTCTCACAAGTTTTCTGATTCCATCAGAAAAAAAAGTTTTTGGATTGCACTTATAACCACTTTTGCGCCACATCAATGACTTCTGCATCGGTTGCAAATCTTCTCCCACTGAGTGCTTCCTTCAATGGTCCAAACATATGAAAATCACTTGGAGCCAGGTTTGGACTGTATGGCGGGTGTTCCAGCAATTGGAATCCCAACTCCTTTATTGTTTCGGTCGTCCGTTTGGCAGAATGTGGCCGAGCATAGTTATCTTGCTGCAGGATGACACCTTTTCGCAGTTTTCCACGACGTTTGGATCTGATTGCAGGTTTCAGTTTAGTTTGCAACACATCACAATAGTTCTCACTGTTCACAGATTCGCCTCTTGGGGTGAAATGAACGGCTACCACACCTTGCATGTCCCAGAATAGTGTTAGCATAATCATACCAGCTGATGGTTTACGTTTAAATTTCTTAACTTCTGGTGATGATGAGTGTTTCCAAACCATGCTCGCAGCCTTACTTTCCGATTCGTGGTTATGTACCCAAGTTTCATCTACAGTAACAATTTGCTGTAAAAATCCATCTCGCTCGTGACAATAACGGGCCAAATGGTTATGGGAGATGTCCTACCTTTGTGCCTTATGCTGCGCTGACAATTCGGGACCCACCTTGCACACACTTTCCAAAAATTTAGCCTGTCGTGTAAGATGTAATACGCTGAACCATGACTGATATGTAAAGTATGGGCGATTTCGTCCACTGTGATTCGTCTGTTTTCCATCATCACACCCTCAACGGCTTTCAAATTGTCCTCAGTCGTTGACGTCGATGGCCTGCCCAATCTTTCCTCGTCACATAAAGAAGTTCTTCCCTGTTTTAAACGCGCTATCCATTCGTAGATCTTGCTTCGCGATAAACAACTGTCACCATACTGCGCTTGTATTCGACGAATAATTTCCGCAGGTTTCGCAAATAAAAAGCGAATCACTGCCCTAATTTCCGCCTTGGTGCAGATCGACAGTGGAGCTGCCATGTTTAACAGTCTGCTACACTCTAATGATTAACACGGGAATAAGAGTGACATGTTCCATAGAAGTGTTGCAGATGACACTAAGTGTTGCAGACGACACTAATTCAGCGCTGGATACTAGCAGTGTTACCAAACCCTACTGCGAGAAATTGCAAAAGTCCCTTTACTTTTTGACTTCCCCTCGTACCTATGCAACTGCCACATGGCGTTCCACCTGGTGTATTAATATGCAACTGCAATATAAAGTATGCACGTAACGACGCTATGCGGCATGCATCTTGCATTGCGTGACAAGTTGCACGCTATGATGATAATGATGATGATGAGGATATATTGGCATCCCCTTCAAAACGAAGTGGTGACAGTCACCTAGCCAGCTAGTGATGATATGATTGATATGAATATATTTATTGTCATTCCCTTTGAAATGCGGCGGGGACATAGTCACCTAGCCAGCTTAATTTCATCAGGTAACCAATATATATATTTTTTCTAGCATTTCTGTATACATCTCCTCAAACTTCTTTTTCTACCTTAAACCTTTTACCTCGTACCGCTACCTGTGCATCTGCTACATGGCGTAGCCCCTGGTGTTATAATATGCAAATGCAATGCAAAATGTGCACGTAACGACGCTACGCAATGCGCATGTCAGATCGCGTGTTTCCTCACGCGCTAGGGTGTATTTATAGGGCATTTTTCCACTGCAAGCTAGCAAGCGTTGGCATGGCTCAGTGGTAGAGTATCTGACTCCCACGCAGCGGGCCCGGGTTCGATCCCGGCGGGAACTGGGTATTTTTTTTCTCATTCCCGGCGATAGTGGCTACGGGCACCACCGCCAACCGAAATGGCTATTGGAATGAGCCCATAACAGCTTATGCTGTAAAACACTGGGACGTTTCACAATGTGTAAGTCACTGCAGCAGGTTGGCACACATTCCTTCTTCCAAATAAGCATGCTTTTCAATCTGAATGACATCTACGTAAGCATTTCAACACCGTAGTATCTTTCCTGGCATAGCAAGCACTGATGCGGCATGACATGGAATAACAGACCTCCAACGCACCTGAACTGCAGAGTAACATACTGCAGAGGCATATAACGTGACAGTGGCACCAGGTAGCTGAACGTAGGCCCAGACCTCAGGATGCATTGTAGTGTATTGCAGTACTCCTGGCCAAGTGTCACATTGAGTTCAAGTAGTCGAATTGACTGAACGACTGTGTGGCCCCCTAGATCAGAAGATAAGCATAACGCCAAGATTACTAACATTTTAGTGTTAGAAAGCATCAATTCTGCTGCACAAATACAGTCCAATTCCATTAATTTAACTCTGGTTAACTTGATTGATTTTGTCACTTTGGCCCCGGCCAGCATCTGTACATTTTTATGGGGCCAAAGTTCGGTTATTTCAATCCTGAAATCAGCCTTCGCTGTATAATTCGAACTTGGCTGGTCATCATGCATGCTCCCGAACCCAATGGTCTGCAACGGTGACTCCAATAGCTGCAGCGTCAGTCTTGGTGGCATTAGGGTGCAGTGAATGCGTGTCGAACACACATTTCTAGTCGAAAATGCCTATTTTCAGCCTACCACAAGAGGATTATAAGGTGAAAACAGTAGCTCACAATAAATTATTACAGTATTTAACTGATTCTATCACATACATTTTTTTGTTTTCAAAAAATTTTTTTCAGGGATTGCTTGGGCACTGAAATTTGATACAAAACCAAAACCGCATTGAAGCCATTGCTGTGCAAATAGCAGATACATGACTTCATCACAAAACAAAATAACATACCAGGGCAATAAATATGTGGAATAATGAAATGTGACAGTTGTCACTCTTTCTAGGTATAATCTAAATAACACTCGCCACTCATGCACACCAAGGAAACAAATTGTAATATTAAGACAGAAAAGATGTTACACAGACCTTTCCTGCCGTTCATGGCCTTGGAACGGCGATGGGAGGAAGCCAGTGCATCGATGCTGTCAGCACCATTGTCAGTGTGCTCGGCACGCTTGACCTCGGCATCCTGGACACGGTCTGTTTCCACAACCGTAGGCAGAGATCCCAGCTCAAGTGAAGGCTGTGTAGGTGGAACGAGGGCAGTGGGCACCACTCCCAGCTTGCCCCACTGGGCGCTGTTATCTTGCACATCCACAAACACTCGGCCACTGCCAGTGTCAGCCAGGTGGTCCAGCAAGGGCTGGTCATCCAGTGGCTGTTTTGCTTTGGACAGGTCCGGTGAGTCTGGTACACTGTTATTGGACTTGTCTGCAAGGAATACTTGTGTGTTTGAGACATCCTCCACAGTTTCGTTACTCCAAATGCAAAAAGCAATTGGTCTTATATCTGCTTTGAGCATGATGAGCCACTTGAATGTTCACTTTTAGCTCAAGAAAGGTGATTTAACCTTTTAATTTTGGCATGTACATTTTGGCATGGCCTGCTCATTATGGCCAACCGGGTTGCATGGCATGTAGTGAACGCTTAATCAGAGTGCAACATTAATGCAATGCCATGACTGGCACATTATTTTGACAATGCTGGGACCTTCCTTTATGTTTACTACTGGCTAAATGCAGTACTAGTAAGCGTTCTCCATTGTGGCATAGCTACCACTGTCTCGGAGCCCTTGATCATCACAAGACTAAACCATGACTTCTCTAAAGGCAGCTTCGCTTGGGTCTGAAGCCTAGCGACAGGAAGTTTGAGTGTAAGAGGTACTGTAATGGCTGTATCTCTCCTGTCCTTAAACACCCTTTCTCCCAGGTGAGCAAAAGTAGGCCATATTCTGCTCATATTTTCATTACTGTGATTGGGTATGCCATGCAAGGTGCAGGGGCTCAGCAGAGATGAGCATGGCAGAGATACCCTACAGGGATGCACATTCGAACTTATGTCTAGGTGTCCAAGAGTTTTGTGATGCAACAGGAGGTTATGGGTTAATTTTGGTTCCATCTGTGGCAAGTTGCTTGCTTTTCTGTTACTGTTACTTCCCTTGCTCTTCATTAAGAATATAGACATTAAGACACAAATTTAACCATTCCCTATCACTTTAGTTAAGACCAAAGTTCATTTCCCTTGTTCTTTCTTTGATTTCAGTGCGTGTTGGCTCCATGTGTTCATTACTTAACCAAATATCAAGTCCCTCGATCTACCTTATTCATCTCACATATTTTGCATGTTACTAATTTAGCATACTGTTGGCAAGTATTGAGCTATTAATGAAGCATGAAATATGGGATGATAAATAAAACATGGTACATATGGGGCATTCCAGTACACTCATTACTCTATGTGGATGCGCATTAGCATATGCACTGGTAAATAATGGTCAGACTATGCAAATTCGCATAAATATTGTTACATAGAAAGTGGCACGGGAATGACTATATACAGGTGTATTTACAAGCGCATGCGCACGTAGCATTGCCAAGAACGAACAGCCCATGTAAGGTTATATATTCGTTGTCATCATTGTCTTTTCAAACGTGATGATAGACCTGCTCTCGGTTAATGGGAAGAACTGTTCTGTAGCAATATAAAGAGTTGGCATGCTTTAAATGGCACATTGTAAATGCATCTAAACCGTTATTTTTAGTCTTACAAAAGGCACCTGTTCACAGAGTTCACAGAGTTCCTAACAGGTCACTGTTCATGAAAGATGTGTCTAGACTACAAATGAAAGTGCAGTTCAACATAATGTAATCGCATCTCTCATTACCTGATGACTTGGAGGCCTCGGTGGCAGTAACAACTGCAGGACCCACCCTTTGAGCATTGCTGTCTTGAGATTCAGGAATAGCAGCCACACAGCAGTGAGCAGTACACGATGTCAGCACGCCATCTAAGCAATCCGGGGGTGTACCAATCACCTGCAGCAAGTCCAGTTGGCCTGATGAGTTGCTACAAAATGTACACCGATGTTCCAGATGCAGATGAGGTCAAGATGAAAAGTCTGTCAACCTTTGAACCAACCTCTGCGTGCGTATCTTATTACATTTTTCTTTTCAGCTTATTTTTCATGTTCGTGTGCTCGTGGCAGTTGATTTCATTTCACTGATATGAATTGAAAAGGGCCAGAAGCAAATTGAATAAAATCGAATGTTCAATACTTTTTGAATATTTTTCGAATAATGAATAGCCGTTATCATAATTAATATAAAACGATGTTCACATATGCCAGTAATCTTGAAGTTAGCAAGTTTCTGTCATTGCACAGTGCGTTACGAAGCATTGTTTATTAAAAGCACAAGTGGAACATTAGGAGCAAACAAGTAGTTCCTTAAGATGCACGAGACTCTACAGAGAGTACAAATGATTGCTGTACAGCCTGTAAAGTATGGCTACCTAGGTGATGTAGCCTGCTCCACTACGCAAGTTCTCATGTTTTATGTCTATACTATGCCTGCGGGGGTGAAAACTTACCGTACTGTTGCTCCAATTTTATGTTTATTTGGGCGCAGTTGATGTTTTGAAGTATTTGAAAAGTATTAGAAAAATATTTGCATTTGCCGTATAGTGACTACTTAATTCGAAGACTGAAGCAAACAGGACACTGTTCGATTCATTATTCGAAAGTTTCGAATATACGCACACCCCTAATAATTAACTGATTTGTGCAACTTGCCCATATGCCAAGGAACAGCCACATTTTTAAGCTACTCAACGTTGTAATTCTTTTACAGCTGCTCCTTCCTTTCACACGCACGTAAGACTGAATTTGAATGAACTGCACTTCCATTAAATTCAATAATTCAGGTGCACACAAAACATTACCCAGCTTATTGTCACTGAAGATATGGAACTTCACTATGGGAAGCAGATTCAGAAATGTAAACAAAATGTCAAAAAATTTAAAAGAATACAAGGGGAATGTATGCCAACATGTTTACTTCCTAATATCTGTATAACTTAAAACGAATTCTTTAGGAGTGTTTTTGCAGCTCACATTCAGAAAATTTTAACCACCATGTGGAAAGAAAGAGATGTACAAGCAAAAATGGCATCAAGTTATGCCAAAGAGATTTCTTCTGACAGTTTTGCTAGCAACATGTACAACATATCACTAAGGTAAAAATTTTACCAGTCTCAGCTTATGCCTAGAAATTGCACATTTTTGTGTTCCCTTATAAGTAAGCCTGCTATATATTAAAAGGACCGAATTCGCCTCTCAGAGGGTCACTAAAGGCAAATATCAATGGCATATTTGACAGGTCATATCAGAGCACCCTGGCAATGCTCCAAAGTTAGTATAAGATAGCAAGGCCTACTGCAAGCATAAGCAGCCTGCAATGGTAATAGTGAAGTGTGACTATCATTATTAGCTGCACTTAACTTTTAAAACTAGAGAACTTTAAAATGACCAGTTGAACATGCCATTAAATCAAACTACTGTGATTGATTACAGTCCTGAAAATATCTCTGTGTGTTTTGCAGCAAAAATTGACTTGGTCAATGAGAAAATTGCAACTACAGACAGTGCATCTTTTGGAGACAGCAGGTTGCAAGAGAAAATGAACAAAGATATGGCCATACACATATCAGCACAACGCACCAGTGAATGCTATGCTCTCCTGTGAATTCCAGCTTCAAGGAGTCAGAAGGCCACATAAAGAGGGTGCAACACTTCCACATGTAGCATCAGTAAGTTGTATACTAATGGAAAATTCAGTAATAACTGCCAAACTGCATTTCTTACATGCTCCAATGCTATGTAATCACAGAAGAATCTCGCTAAAGGGAACCTCAAAGGGATGGAGAAATATGTTCCGATTAACAGGAGTTCCATTTACTGAGAAAGATGTACAAAAAGAGCGAAAAGCTTAACGATACGAAAGGCAAAGAGGTTGGCCTGAGGTAAGTTCCTCTAGCCAGCTACTCTGCACTGGGGGAAAAGAAAGGACTGTGATGAGTGATGATGATGCAGTCGGCGGCAACTGGATTTATTAGGCGTCACGAGCTTGGTTTCGAGTTATGCACTATCAGCCTATCAAAGCAAAAACTTAGCCCTTACTGCTCCAGTTGGTGGCCTAGTAACATGCAGTTGTACAGGGGGAGTTGAAATTACCAAATGGCGTGCTGTAAGGTGTCTGAAATTTCGGTTGTCTTTATTTTAGTTGTCTATGGGGCGAGTTGCAGTGCTGCGAGTCTGTCCAGGTCTGTACATGTTGTGCATTAAAAATGTATCAAATTTTTGCCAGCTCAAGTCTTTGCCACTGCTTTTAAGGATAGAATGCTGTGTAGGAGACAGGTGTCACAAAATGTATACTTCACATCCTGCCTCTTTTTGAAATCAGCTTTTAGAGCTTGCTTCTGTGGTTCCATTTACAGAGTTGGGAAACCCAACTTTTTTCCATTACCCAAATACAAAACCAACCAATTTAGAGGCTGTTGTTTCATTTAAGCGGTAATTCCATTTAGGCAGTTTCCGTTTACTAAGATTCTACTGTATTGTTTCATTATTAGTTGTTGTGCGCTGCTTGCCAGTTAAGAGGAAGCTTTAGCTTAACTGCTCCTATTAAATACACATAAAAGGAGAATTCGTTTTTCTCGGCAACCACTGCACCAAATTTGATGAGGTTTGTTGCATTTAAAAGAAAAAATTTAAATCTAGTGACTGCTGGTATTGAATTTTTGATTTAGGTTGTAAAGCTTTCATTAAAAATTGGCAAAAAAACGAAAATTTTCAGAAAACGATACTATCAAGTTTACAACTCTAACTCAGGAATGAAAACTTATATCAAAATTCTGTGAACTGCATCTAATAGTACATCTAAAGCGGACAAAATTGATATGTTACACATGAATCCCAAAAAATTTAATAATATGGAAATACAGCTTTTGCAGAACCCTTGTACACAACGTAACGAATTCATGTAAGATATAAATTGACATATCTAATTTGATTGCTTTGAATGATCTAATGGACGCTGTTTACAGAACCGCGATATCTGTTTTTGATGCAGAGCTATTAATTTGTAAACTTCGTGCTTCTATTTTTTTTTTTAACTTTCGAATTTCTGAAAATTTTTTGAACAAAATCCAGGCCCTAAATCGAAATTCCATTTCCTACAGTCACTAGAATTTAACTTTCTCTCTCAAATGCAATAAATTTCATTAAAATCGGTCTAGGGGTTATCTCAGAAAAGCGTTACTGCGTTTTATATGTATTTGAATAGGCCATATCGAAGTTGGGCCCAAGTTAAAGCTTCCTCTTAAAAACAGTAAATAAGATTTTAGCAGCGCTCATTCCATATTTTTTGCTATGGCAGATCCATTCCTGTTCTCTGGTTACATTGTTTTCTCGTCAAAGCTGCAGTCTCACTAAAGGATTTCGACACTTCTGAGCACTAAGCTATCATTTTAGTTTGACTTAGTGTCTGCATTTAGTGTTCCTTTCATGTGGTCAAAAAGAAAGCAGCACAAGCTCACAACACTGTTCCAATGCTTTCGAATTTTGGCAAAACATGCCTAATGTCAAAGCTGAGCTTTTTAAATGTTTGAGATGTACTCCAGCTGTTTACCATTACCTTCAACCTTCAGAAAAAATATTTTGTTCGAAATTAGGAGAAAGCAGCAGTTCTCTATATTCACTGTGAGACATTTCAGTTCTTCGTTGCTTCCACTTCCAAAAAACGTGGAGAACAGGCATGCCTTACCTTGGGCTGCAGGATGGGCACAGAAGTTGTGGCCAAGGGAGGCATAGGTGTGGTTGACGGCTGCGTCCATCGTGTTGCTGAGCCAGCAGCATTGGAAGGTATGGGCACTGCACTGCTTGTGTCTGTTCCTTTCCGTCTTGTGGTGGGTGGCAGTTTGGACTCTGATGAGAGAAATGAACATGTGCGAAGCAAATGTGACTTGTTGTGGATGTGATCTAAGACCAAAATGAATGCTTTACACTCTCATGAGTGACAAAGAAAAATACTAGCAGAAGACGTCATTTGAAGAACAAAGAGGAGGAAGAAGACAAATCTGCAGAATGAGCAAGCCAGAGCAAAAGAGAAAAAGTCACAGTTTTGCCCAGCAGGTAAAGCATTGATAGCGATAGCAAATTATTAGACAGCTACACGAACTAAGCTTAGTCGTTTTGATAGCTTCATAAATTGCTGTAAACATTCGCTTACTAGCTAAATTAACAAACTTGTTATCACGCGCGCACAGGCAACCATGAACACATCTCACTCGATGACCACGAACACTCTCTGTCAGAATCGCAGCATGATGAAGAGTGGCAGCATGGCAAGCGAATTCCCCTTCGTGTTGCCACTTGCGTCAATGTGAACTAGACGCATGAGAACACAGCACATATAAAGCCATATCCGGTCGACTAGCCTTCGAGCCTAGCGCAGATTGCCTCCGAGATAGGACACGCATGGCCGTGCTCAGCCGCCGCAGCTGGAGTAGAAGAGGAGATGCAGGACCTGCCCAGCCTTCCTCCCTTGCGAGCACGAGAAGACACCACCACATCAAACCACCATACTTCTGGCTCACCCTCACAAGCTTACACTCGTACCTACAGCATACGGCACGCGGCAACGATGTTATCGCACTTGGACTTTGTATGGAACGTCACAGCAACGACGGAGATTCACCTGGAGTGTCCATATAATTGCTATTGCTATAAAAGAAGAAGAGCTTGTGACAAGAAACATGGCAGCATGTAAGGAGCAAGAAGATATGGCTGATAAGAATCAGACTGTGTAGACAGGTTATAGAAAGTAAGATTGAACATGCAAGCGCTGCCTTCCCAGGACATTTGGCCAAGGCCTTAGTGTGCTGGTCTGTGCCCTCCATGCCTCAACAGGTGTCACCCAAGATTTCAGGTATGATGACATGGCTCTGTGAGCCATGTCATCAAATTTAGGGCTTCAAGTCTTGTCACATGTCCACAGACCAAGTGGTGGTTCGTGGGCCACATAAAAAATGCGCCAAGTTCATCATAGTGACCTCCCTGCCAACACAATGTGGACATTCTGTTCTTGTTCAGAACTTTCACATATCGATGCTAACCCTGCAGTTTCAAGGAGTGAAAGTAACTGCACAACTTACGTTTTGTTGTTTGCCTTTAGTTAATAAGCTCGTCCAAGGTGATAAATTTGCTCTTCATGGAACCGAGGGGGAGGGGCGACAGAGAAAATTGACAGAAACAAAGTTGCCAGATCTCTCGTGCACTTTTGTTGTAAGTACGAGTGCACTTCGATGCTTAATGTACAGCTCATGCAATAGAGATGGCAGCCAAAATTTGCTTACACACCACAGACCTTGCTTTTGTCATCAGCAAAATAGCACCTCTGTCTCACCAAACCAAAGAGGTTAATTGTTAAGAAATGAATCAAAACCATGAATGAATCAGAGGCGTTCTTGTTCTTTGCTGCATCACTGTTTCCTTCAGGTAATAAAAGAACAAGTCAAGTAGATGTTGTCATAGCACATATTACTGTTAACAATAAGAATTTTTAAGCTCTTTAATTGAAAGCCCAATTTCGTGATCTGGAAATCTTCTGCACTGCATAAGGTCTGAACTTGTCGAAACTTTAAACCTTATGTAAATCGAAAGAGACCATCTTTGCGCACATATGGCCTTACCATTTTCATCGTGATGAAGTTTGGTTGAGTCTGCTGGGTCCTTGTACTTAGTGGCATTGTCAACAGAGTTGCTGTGCCCTTTTGTACCCTGTTCCGCTTGGCTGCTGCTGTTTACAGGCAATCTAAAAGTTTACACAAGAAACATGAGCATAGTTTACCAGTGCATGCAAAAACACCCACAGTGACATAATGTGCTCGCATGTGCAGATATAAATATAAAAGGCACTGGAAACTATGTGAAGCATGTACCATAATTTTCAGAGTCTAAACTCGATGTAGGCTCTGCAATGGTCAATTTGGATAAAATTAAAAGCTTTTTGTTATCTTGTCCACACATGGCACACAATCTGCATGGTCAAATTCACAGTCTATAATATAAAAAAAAATCTAGATAGCAATTGGTGCTAGTAACAAATTGTACAATCAGTCACTCACGTTATGGCAACAGTGCACAGAGTGGCTGTACCTATTCATGGTAGTGAGAATTGCGCTGGACATACCAATTGGGTCCATTATACAACTAAACTTCTTCATCATTTGATTGTACAGGTTGTGACCATAGAGTCTCTCACAGGTCTTTCAACATTACTCGATATGCTTGCTCATGATATTCGGCTCCTAAAAGTTAGTTTTGTAATGTCTCTAAGTCATTGACTGCCTTAACGGTTCCTACTGTGAGGAAAACTGCATGAGTACTTCAAAACACCACATTTACTTGCAGTAAGTGCACCAATAAAAGGGATCTTGTTGTTCCTTAATTTGGTTCTTTTAGCTTTAGCATTTTTTTTTCTTGTGCTTCGATAGACCAAGTGATACAATTAACGGGAATCATCAACCTCATGGCTTGATATCAGTTTGACAGCAACTTCCACCTGCATACATGCACCAATTTTCATCAGTTTCTTCACGTATGCCTCTCATGCGCTGGGAAAACCACTGGAGCTTTAAAAAAATTGTTGCAAGGCCTCTTTAAAGTGCAGCAAGTACATGTCTGTGGGGCACTGTTGTGATACTATGAAGCTGAAGGTGATGGTTTTTCTTGTATGTATTGCCTTTGGAAATCAACTAGATCCACTGTGCTCATGCAGAGATGAAATATGTGACTGAACAGTGTAGGTACACTTCGTCATAAGTGTCAAAGAAATATTAACAGTATTAATGCACGGAAACAAGCTCACACTCTTCTGTGACCATATAAGGAACCAAATGTAAACCTGCTAACATTAAAGTTTGAAAAATACTATAGTTGAAGCCAAAAAATACTAAAAAGCGGTAAAATATATTAAAACATGTTTTATTACTCATGATGTTGACTGTTTACTAAAAAGAAAAATACCAGACTCTGTTTTGTAGGGAGCTTGTGAACAGGCACAGTGCCGTATAGTCACGGCATGAATAATCTGAGCCACAGGCAAACATAAATGTTTAAGAAGTCTCTGTCTCTATTATGCAGATATAAAATTGTGGACACTTTATGACTGCCTTGTAGGATAATATGTTTATGAAAGGGAAAAATCGGTAATCCAACCGACTGTATCATGAAGCTACAGTCATAGCCGTTGTAGCTTCGTGCTCTGACAATTTTTTATTTTCATGAACTTCTCCCCACCTTGTGGGCTTCCACAGAACTGATTTGCCAGATAACTTGTTTATATGATGTAATATAAACATAGTAAAGCATAATATATTACACCTATGAGTGTAGCAAGAAGACCAGCAACTAAACATTGTGCAACTCTGCATTCCTGTGACAATGACATTGAGTGTCTACGTGGCTATAGAAATAATGCATAATACTGAAGTACTTACACATGACGATTGATTGAACTACTCGCTACCAGATCATTCCTTCGCTGCCATTCGAGAATGTACAATGATGCCATGGCAGCTAGGCTGAAAAAGGTGAATAGCAGAGACTTGTTTAAGGCTTCAAACATAACCAAGAATAGGCAAAGGCCAACAGAATAAGGATGTAATTGACACGCTGCCACAGAATGATAATGGCGTAGGTTTCAACAGGTTAATGTTAGATAGTGCATGCACTGAAAATATACACACAAGATTAAACTCAACTTCAGGGGTGCAATCTTGTACGCGTTCCAAAATGGAACGGAGGCGGTCCGTTCCATCGAGCTGCACATGATTGGTCAATTTGAACCGTAAGCCGCACACGATTGGTTAATTTGAACCATGATGATCAAATTGACCAATCGTGTGCGGCTCGATGGAACGGACCGCCTCCGTTCCATTTTGGAACGCATACAAGATCGCACCCCAGAACTTGGTAGACAACAAGCTTATCTTCACACAGGATTTAACAATTAATTCAACTACACCAAAGGCATCAAGAGCCTGCTTGGACACATTAAGAATGGCAGATATGACAAATGATGAAAAGTATTAAATGATTCAAGGTTTAGTGACTAGGCTAACATTATTATTTGCATTTCAGCTACATACAACGCTGTTTTATAATGGAACGTTTTGGTTCACACACACGAAAAATTTCATTTCTTAACTAGTAAGTCTCTCAAAGAGTTGTTCCACACCAAATAAGCACCAATTAAGACACAACAAAAAGCAGTAAGTAAATACAAACATATTATGGCATGCAAGCAGCTACTAATACAAACTGTAACTAATAACAGGGCACATGGTATTAGATTCTTGGACACCTTGCAAACTATGCCATTTGTGAACACCTTCGCTAGGGAAGTATGGAATGCTGGTTAAAACATTGCATTAAATACACCAAAGAATGTTTACAAAAATATGCACACACACCCTTCAGAAATGGGGCTCGCATATTTTTTATTATTAATATGTGATAAAGCATTTTAAGTTGGCTATTATTTCTGGTGTTTCATTCTTGTACAAAGCTAAATCAAATGATCGGATGATTTGTTAACAGAGGAACATGCAGAGATCGCAAGAAGCTAAGATAACTTAAGACAATAGCTCAATCCCTTCAGTCATGGCATTTTCATATAGAGGTGTAGCTTGTTTAATTAGCATTAGGAAAGGGTTGGGGAAAGTAACATAATGGTTCTGATCAACTTAATGGTTCTGATCATTTCCTCGTGCCTTAGCTCGTATCCCAGCGAAAAATTCCTCTGCCTATACGAAAGTGCTACAAACTATTCAGTGAAAAGAACATGATGTTTGAATAACCAATTTGCAGAGCCCTGCTTGAGTATGAATTAAGACTACAATTTGCTCAACAGCTTGCGTGCATGAGCACGATGTAGAAATTGCATAGCGATAAATTATAAATTTGTAGTGTTATATAGTTAAAAAGTTTTCCTGGAAAGTGTGAATTCCTAATTGCTTGAAGATATGAAGGTGCGATCATCGTGACTTTTCCTAATAACAAGGAGAAGTCATGACTGGAGAGCTTAAGATGACTCGACCAGGGGTTTGCCACTCACCAGAATGCCATGACAAGTATGAGAATAGTTATAGTCCCTTGGACAAGTTTGTTGCTGCAGAAGGGCTTTTCCTGTTTCTTCTTGCCCCTCAATGCATTTCTCCTTGAGGGGAAGGAACTGCGACTGTCCGCAAAAGAGAATGATCAAAATAGTATTTTAAAGGTAATTCAACAATACGATAACACCACTACAAAGCATCAGTCAGTCAATGGACTACTGACACATATTTTTGAAGTTGCATGAACTCTTAACACAAGCTCCCTGCACGTAAAATGATCACATTGAGGAAGGTTTGGAAACATTTATGGATGATTTCGATTTGATAAAGTAGTCTCGAAATGCCGGACTGGGTGTCATCGGCATTATTGTGATGTCACGACACAGAGCGAAATTTGCTGACGTCATGTAATATTAAGACTAGGTATAATGGCATTGTTTATAACAAAACATTAGCAAGAGTGCTGCTAGAATTTCATCAAGCTGTGCTTGTATGTGGCAGCTGCAGTGATAACAAGAACGAAACGAGACAGTGCCTTGAGATGTGATGATGCACCCACCTTCTAGATACCGATACCGCAACTGGTTCATGGACACAAGTACCACAGTAAATTATTTAGGGTGTTCTGGTGCTTTCCAGTATTTTTTAAAGGTTTAGAGGGGCTGGATCTTTTATTTAATGCAATATAATGACTAGTTGAAAATGTAATGCCAGTACTCCCTTTCAATGTTATTAGAGAAAGACAGGCTGAATAATTAATATTGATGAGAAGTTGTTTCTCAAAAGCCTGTTTTATGCAGGACCTATGGGCATAAAGATTTATAATTTTGTAAGTTAATGAACTAAAGCCCAACTAGCCTAAGGCTCAGGATCCAGACACCATAGAAATAATTGTGTAATGGCTGCAATACAAAATAAACAAAACATCACGAGATGAAACAGTATTGTGGCCATAAATATGCTTAGAGCTTTTGTTCTCTGTACTTCTTTTTCCAGTCAAAATACACTGATAAGTTTGTGTGTGCACTGCCTAGATTACAAAAAGTCCAAGCCTTCAAACTGAAACTCTTTGGGAGATGGTTCGCAACTGCTTTTTCTTTTAAAACTCACCTGATAACTGTGCTATTACTGCTGGAACAGGACCTGACGCTGTCAACCCGTTTAATTTTGTTGAGCGCACGGTTCATCTTTTCCAGCTCATCAATTCGAGTCCCGAGGCTGTCGGTCACCTTGCAGAGTTCCTTGACAGCCCCAACATTTTCCATGAAAATGCGCTCCTGTGAAATAGAGAAAACATTGAGGACAAGATTGCTGTGCTACTGAGGCATCTGCCACTTAACTGCAAGAGAAAAGCAGGACTACTAGTTACATAACCAATCTGCTGTTTAGTATCTTATAACCAACAAATACCATAGTACATGACACTAGACATGACAGTACACCGTCCCTGGTATATGATGGCACAAAGCGGAAAGAGCTCAGTAAAAACAGTGATGCCCTGTAGAAATGGGAGCCAGCTGCCACTGGAAGACCAAAACTTTATACAGTCAAACCTTGAGATTACAAACGTGGATTTTAACACTTATTGGCTATAACAATGTAAATATAAAATTTCTGCTTTTTTGCCAATATCAACATGTATGCTTATAACGAATAACAGATATAATGAAGGTACTTTTGTGTTGGACGTGACTTCATTATAACAAGGTTTGACTGTACTCTGTCCCAACAACATTAAGCAGTGAAAGCTCGAGGTAAAGCCCGTCAACCAGGAGTGGGAACCAGAATAAAAGCTTGTCGCTGTTTATGACTGCACTTCCACCAAGCTCAATGCTAGCTAAATGAAATAATCAGAGAAGGGTTAGCAGCATGCACACAGTGAACAAACACTTCCTTTTCTGCAGCATATAGCCAGTTGTCATTCTTGCTTGGCAGATGCAACCTGTATAGCTTTCACTACACTTTAGAAATTTGGCAAGAAGGAGTACAAATGGCTTCTAATCCTATCGCAGGGCTTCTGCGAAGTTTACCTCATCTATTAGTGCCCTTCATTCTCTGGTGCTGCACTAAATTTTACTGGGGTAATGTATATGTTTATCTGCAACATCTGTAGGACATCCATGTCCTAGCAGTGGATATTCACAGGATATTTATAGGACGTCATTGTTGTCACTGGGTTGTGCATTTTTGCTCTACTACAAAAACAAAAGCAAGGGCCATTCTGCTGCTGTTAGGAAAATCGCATTTTGTTACATCCTGACTGTAACTTCAGCTTTCTGATAAACCTTCATATCAAGTTGGGACTTCTTTTGCTACTTTTGGCAGATTTCAGACTCCTTTTTTTCACTGTGGACCTGCAATCCTGCCAACCAGAGGCTGGACTAACGATGGCACAACGAGGCACTGTGCATGCTGATTTAGGAATAATTTTTTTTTTCATAGAGGTTGCCGGAGTACATATGTGACATGTCATGCTTTGAAAAATTGAATTGATGCAAAATTACTTTGTTCAGGTGAAAAAGGTAGCATGATTGTTAATTATTTAATTTCTGGTTCACGATACATTGAGAAACGATGAGGGCAGGCACAAAATGTTTCCCAATACCTCCCAATGCCCCCTCAGCAGGTTAATTAAATATTAAATGTTACACTAGTGCAAAAACACACAGACCAACGAAGAGATGACATCAGGATACACACAAGGCTTTCAAATGGTGTCCTATCATCCTATTTATACTTATCCATGTGTTCCTTTTGCTAACACAATGTCTATGGCCTAACCTAACCTAACTAACTTTGCACAGTGCAGCACAAGCTATGGGTTGCATCAGCGAGCCAAGAAAGCTGTGTCGCTGATGTGCAGTAGACTTCAGTTCAGTGTGGAGTGCCCTCGACTCAGCAAACGTGAGGAGAACCTTTAAGTCAAGGCATGTTTATTACTATGAGGGTAGGCATTACAACTGGTTTTGAACTGAGCACAACTGCTATCTTTTACATGAACCCCCCCAAGCGCATAACAGCACGTCTTGACAGTAGCATCCAAGAGAGTAGAGGCAAGCAACAATTCCTAACCTTGTTGACGACCAGGAAGCCCTCGATACAGTCACCGTTGCCGAGCAGCACATCACCACCGTCACGCACGGCATCAGGAAGAATCTGCTGCACTTCCTGAGCCAACACACCGGTGTCCGACACTTCTTTAAGGCCTGCATGCTCCACATACTCAGGTATGTAGCGGTAGCGATAGATGCGCATGTTTGCCACATTCTTGAGCTGTTCTCTGGTGTCAAGCTGGAAGCAAAATGAAATTGTGTGAAACACTGGCATGACAAATACAGTGAATACTACATAAGCACTGCCATGCAATGTCAAGATTTTACATGATCTTTTTAATCACAGTGTTTTCATTATGGCTCTTCTTCAAGTAATATTTGTACTGCTACACCTAAATGTTTATTTGTGCATGTATCTAGTGGTATATAGTTTTAAAATATAGTACATTGTTTTACATCATATATGTTGTGTTTTTAAAGATTGTCTAATATCTTAATTGGAATAACTGCGCTTCTTTGTACTGGAAATGAGCTCGCTTCTTCCCATGTGTTCTTGTTACAGAGAGGTTGTTTTGGTGCTCCTAATAGACATACTATATCTTTTTTCCAACCGTAACCTCACCCTCACCCTCCCTCACCTATTCAATGCCCTGTTTAAAGCCTGTAAGGTACTACAGACATCCATGTTTAGAGATCTGTGCCTTGAAGATTCAATTAATCAGCCACGAAAGGCAAGCATTCCAATGTACTTAATGGAATGTTATACAATATTGCACCGAGTGAAGTATGAACTCCAGCCAGAATGAAGGTATCTCAAACTGCGTTTTTTTTCGGCTGAATTCAACTGTGTGTTAGTATGTATGGGTGGCAGCAAACGGTTAGAAAATGTGGATCTCGTGTAAAAACAATTTTCACGTAATACTGGCGGACAACTTGGAAAAAGACGGTGGATTAGATTGAGATGATGACATGTACTATGAGCACAAATTCAAACACGAACAATTCCAAAACTACTTCAATGTGTTGTTCCGCTTCCAGCTTCACCTGCAACACTTGGCTTAATTCCAACTGCAAGACATACACTTTAAGGCTAATCCATGCTAATTTAAGAAACTGGCTACAGGGTTATTACAAGCCGCACTTCCATGTAATTATGTGGAACAGGCGTTCTGATCAGTTATTTCCTGTTCAAGTTTCAGTTTATGGGGATGGTACATGTGCACAAAATATCTTCCTCACTGCCTTGCTCTAGTGCTTTACGTCTGAAAGCAACTGTACAAAAACAAATAAAACCTCAGCATAACATACCCTATTTTCTGGTCTATAAATCGCACCTTTGTATAGGTCGCACCCCCCTCAGAACAGCAGTTTTCCCGAAAAAAAAAAGAAGAATGTATATAAGTCGCACCAGTGTATAAGATGCACCAGTGTATAAGATGCACCAGTTCATAGGGTAAGCGATATAAAAAAAATTACAGTGACATCTCACTTCATGAACGCGGGTCACGCGCAAGTGTATGGGTGCCATTCCTATATAATTATGATAGCAATGATATAGACACTCCAAGTGCATTTCTGCTGTCGTGGTCGCCGCAACGTTCCATATAAAGTCCAAGAGCGCTAACATTGTTCCCGTGTGCCATATGCTGTATGTGCGAGTGAAAGTGTGCAACGGTGATCCGAATCGCACACAAGGGAGGAAAGTGGGAAGGCAGCGCGGAAGGGAGGGGTGAGGGGGCGCGTAGGCGGTGGCTTGTACTATGGTAGTAACTGCGTAGTTTGCGCAGCGGGGCGCACTGTATCTTGAAAGCGATCCGCAGATGCAACAACTTTGGGATCGGTCGACACGCGGTCGGTCTGCGGCCGCTTTCATTGCTACTCTGTCCTTCTCGCATGGTGCTCGGCAACTCGATCACAAGACGAACCCAGTACCTCATAGCACACACGCAACCCGTAGCAACTGCCAGAGGAAGTCAACCCAGCGCGCTTCGCGTGGCCATAGCAACCACTCCAATTTTGACAGCAGTTTTCCCAGGGGGGAAAAAAAAAAACGTTATTAAGGCACCGTTTTATAAGACACACCGCCAAAAAATGCAGAAAAGAAACGGGACTTATACACCGGAAAATACGGTAATGCAAGCAATATGAATATGCAGCAATTGGACGTTATTTGCAAGCAGCTATATTACTACCATTAAACGTCAGCTTATCCTCAGCCTCAGTCTATTTTTGAATGAAATATTCTCTAAGAACTTAGCGCTTGCCGTTTCCTCATATGTCTGCTACCGTAAATCTATAGATGGCCCCTTGTATAGTGCACAACGCAAGAAAATTGAACATTTCAGACAGCAAGAATTAGTGTTAATCCACTGCTACATAATATGATCATATATGCGGTATGCTTAGCCTCTCATGGCAAAAGAATGGCAGCAAAATGCGAGAACACAACCAGAGCACAGGAAACACATGCACACCTTACCTCAACAACATCTGACTTTGCCCGTTCATCGGATGGCTGAATGAGATGGCCTGACAGCAATATATTTCCATTAACAACCAGCTTCTCATCAGTTCTTTCTGTGTTTATTCCTACAGGGCCCTGCAACAAGGGAACATTCATACATGCAGTCACTCTGTAATGGGAACGATGTCAAATAGTAGCGTGACTCTGTACAAACTTTTCTCCACAAGGTTAAACTTATAATTAAGTAATTCTGCATTGCAACTCAGCTAGTCTGTACTATTGTTTACGTTGGTGTTTCACCTTGAGTACTTAAGTGTGAGGGAGAGAGAAAACAAGGAAAGGCAGAAAGGTTAACCAGACAGACGTCCGGTTGGCTACTCTACACAGGGGTAAGAGCATGAGGTATTGAAGGAAAGAAGGAGAAGGCAAAAGCAGAAAGAGAGTTCATGTGCACATTAGTAAACATGAGGTGTCAAGAAATGTCTTTTCAGGTGCGTTGATTTTAGTGAAAGCCATTAGAACATGCATAGCTTTCTGGGTTGATGAAGGGTGAGGGCATGCACCTAGGATCTTTGCCAATGTTGTGTTACAGACGGACAAGATATTCCCACGAGACCAGCTGCAAATGTACTGTTGCATAACTGAAAGCTTAAAGCACCTACCATATGGTAGATGGCGTCGTGCGTCGATCCCTTTTGCCAGGTTAACTCCATGTCACTTTCAAACTGGCCAGGGTTGGAGGCCTGCAATGTGTTTGGTTGACAACATATTTTGCCATTCATCATTGCACAAGATTCAACAAGCAGAAAAACTGGTAACTTAAACACAAGAAGCATTTGACTCGGACTAATGCTGTCTAGGTTGGAATGGTTTCTGCGATACACATACATAAAGAAGTCAAACCAGACACTGCGAACATGGCTGTAACTGTAAGAACCACCATAAATAAAAGCGTTGGCTGTAGTTCATAACATCAGCAGTCAGTGAAAGTGAACTTACTCGCACAATGATTTTTTGAGAGGACTGCGCCGCGATGGTGTAGACGGCATCACCACAGTGGGCACATAAGCTGACCACCAGGTAGAAATAGCGCTGGTCTGGGTTTGGCTTTCCCTTCTTGCGCATGTTGTTGGATGTTGTTTCGCTGAAGTGCAGCCTCCCTATTGTGCGCTTCACAGCCTGGTTATTGCTCAAGTCGACCCTGCAGTAGTGCCAACAGTACCACTGTTATTATGAAGTTTTCATCTAGAAGAATTTAGAATAAAACTACATTGCTTCATGCTAATTCTTAGTACTATATAAACTATATGTTCATGAGTAAATATAAGAGAAAAAAGATAGAGATAGCAGCTACACAAACTACACTTGAGCTGCTGTATTATAGGGGTAGGTGAGCATAGGTACAAGCTTAATGAAGGTTGCAGTTTAAAAAAATGTTTAATTTTTTGCTTAAGGAACTGTAACAGAAAAATCCGACTGTAACACAGACAAAAACAAGTTGACAAATATGGTTATCCCTGGCTAACCAATTTTGGGCAATTCTCGCAAATGAGCACATGCTTTGAAATACTGGTGGTGCGTGACTTGACACTGCCGTGACATCAGCACTGCGCTCGGTCAGTGCTTAGGAGGGAGACAACCTGAGACGCCATCGAGAGTTGATGGCTCCCCTGCTTCTGTGGAAGTCAAGCGTTTACTTTGAGAGAGACCATTGATTTTCAGCGGCTACAGATTCCCTTTCTTCAGCACACCAACAAAAATGCCAACACCGAACAACACCACCACACTTTAGCGAATCAAAGAGCTGGATTATTAAGAGAGGAGAGGGGAGGCTAAACCATAGCCTCTGAGGATCTCGAGAAGCACATATTGACAACAGAGTATAATTTTCCTCCCTCGCATGGGTGAGTCATACTAAGGTTCCTGTAGATAAATCAACTTACGTGGCACATGACAGATGACTTGACCCGCATTTATCAAACCCTTGTATGCTCATATGGGTTCAGTATTGTGTAGCCAATCTTGTAATCTAGGTGCATATGATTCGGTGCCACTCCACGCCACATTGAGCCATGCTGGCCACTTGTGCCCTCCTCTTGCCAACATCTCGCATATTATGCAACTTGGGGTTTGATGCTCTTAAACCATGAATCAATTAGGATGGTGCAGGTGCATGATAAGTTGGCCTTACCACATTGTTCTATCTGCGTTTGGCATTCTGAATTGCTAGCCAGAAATTTTACACCACCTAAAGAATGCACTCACCAGTTTCTAGAAAAATAAAAGAGTGTTTATTATGTAAGTAAATACCAAATTTCAAAATTATTCAGTCCTCGATGTTGTAATATATCCTGTAAAATGCTTAATTAAACAGCTAATTCAATTTTTTTTGTTAATTCCATGTTCCTAGAATTTATGAGCTGTGCCAACCTGGCCAAATATAGTAATTTTCATAGCAGTTATAGCCTACTTTAAGTAATCCTGCTAAACTTGCTCATAAACACATGGCAGCAGTGTGTTATACATAAAAGCACAAAATTAGAGGTAACATATTATTGTATACGTATATGGGATTATATGTATATGTATATGGGATAGATTCTTTTGAATAAATAAAAAGTAAACATTTTCTTGATAAGCACAGATTTAGTCCAACATAAGAAAGAATCCAGACCCTAAAAGTAAGACAATGCAAAACATCATCAAATACATTTAAAATTTATGACACACCTATGAACGAAGTTGATAACTATTGGTGATACATTTCTGCAATGATATAATTATCTCTGCTATCATATTTACTCACGGAAGAGGATAGAAAGGCTTTTTGGTGCGATCAGCTTGTGACTGTTCCACCTTGATGGTCTGCGATGGTGACTCCCTCTGCATGACCGGGGCACATTTGAGACACACGAATTAGCTTTATTGCAATTCTCACACAAAGTCTCAACCCTGAGCTTCAGCAAAATTTTAATTAAACGCCAGTAATGTTCAACATGGAACATTTCTTGCTTATATCTGGCTAGTATAAAATGACACTCAGGATCAAGTCCCTTACAGCAATGTAAATGTTCGCAAATATATTTGCTGTAAATCAGTCCAGAGAATGTCAACCACGGTGCTGCTCGTTGCCACTCCTGTAACCTTGCGTTCCAGCTTATTGCATCAACAAAAAAGCAAAGTGACAAGTTATTCAGCACAGTGTAAAGTAAAAAGTGGTGGTGCAGTGGTTACGATGCAGGTCCCTCTGTTTGGCTACCTGTAAGTCAAGGCAGGCTCCTTATAAAAGGTGGAACGAATACCAGTAAGACCTTACAGCATACTACTAGCAGCACAGAGATGATTGCTTCATTAACAGCGCATTTAACTTTTTTTTCTTTTCAAGCATGAAAGCTTCAAGTGTGCTGTATGTGACTGGCATAGAAGCAGTAATGTGCTCATGCACCCGTACTCTATCTGGAGAAATATGGCTGCAATGTTCAACAACAGCGTAAAATGTTGAAAAATCGGGCTTCATTTACTGTGGGAAAAGCGTCTTGCAAAAGGTTAGTTGGTTCGAAGCTGGCACTCTGGAACAGTGAAAGCTCTACTGGCTCCTATCATGGCCCAGATTAATAAACCAATCAGTCTCAGATTCCAACAGTCATTGGTTTTCATTGGCAGTTCAGTAACATTACATTCAAGGCATGTTTGAAACTGCTTGCAGCATTCAATAAGAAAATATTTGCTGGAAGAGCGTTCCATTCTTCACAATAAGCCCATGTGGCAGTGAAAAGAAATAACAGGATTCTCTCACATACCCTGCGTGAAATAGGAGCTCTTGTAAGTGCTTCATTTCTCGTGTTTGATCCCAAGTTTTCAAGGTAAACAGGCACACACTGTAGTTTCGGTTAAAGTCTCAATGCCCATTAGTGTGTTTTTCCTTCTCTCCCATCAGCCATGGTTTTACAAGGTGTTATTCTATGTGTGTAATAAAATTCCAGTACACCCTGGCCTTTAGACCTATTTTACTCCATGATGCCAGAGAGACATGGCGGTGTTGACAACAGGCAATGGCATGACTGCTGCCTACCACTGCTAAAGCATATGGAGCCTAGTACTTCCAACCACACTCTAAGCTGCTTGAACACAGTATTTTTTTCCTGTACTTATTGATCTACTATGCATCAAACGCACCAAAATGTGCAAGAAAAAAGAAAACTAAGCTTTCTTATCACAATGAGAAAAGCTCTATAAAGAATAGAGCTTGCATTTCAAAGCTTTTGTTATGGTAGTGCCATCTCCAACTATCCATCAATGCAGCAATTGTCTCGTTATCACACTATAGTTATATTGTTATAATTAGTGGCATGCCTCAGATCTGGCCAATAAGGAAATGCTCTTACGTAAGAGAAGCTTTGTCAATACCAGCCAAGATCACTGCAGTATTTAGTGCAGTGATTTCACTGGAATGAACAGCTGACACTGCCCAATCAGGTAGCCGGTCATTACATGCTTAAGTACGCTGCAATGCGCTAGTGACATTGCAGTGTCTCTGTATGCAAAATTGGAAGATGTCTATACCTTGACACCAAAGAAATGCAGGTAGAAGGCATCAATCTTTTGCAGACGTCCATCGGGGACCTTGACATAGGCAGGATCCCCGAAAGCTTGCACGTGCACAGTGACCTGGAAGTGGTTTTTCTTCTGGCAAACATGCGCCTCATCTGCAGCACTGAAGTTGAAGCCCTTGTCAGCATCGGCTCGAAACACAACTTGCTGCCTGCGAGTGGTACACACACCATGTACCATTGTGTGCATGACAGTGAGGGGACGGGGACATTTAAATATCAAAGGCATACGTATGTGCGTGCATGCGTGTGTGTGTACATGTGTGTTTATGCATGTACATACATATTTAGTATTTGTGTGTGTGTGTGTGTGTGTGTGTGTGTGTGTGTGTGTGTGTGTGTGTGTGTGTATGCATGCATGCATGCACATACATATATGCACATACATATTTAGCATGTCTGTGGCTGTGCAGTTGAGGCACATAGTGAATACATGTCTTTCTCTGATTATACATGACAATATAGAATGTGATGTGTGATCTACTTGTATACGCTTCCCAGTCATGAAAAAGGGCTATACGTGCCGACCATGAAGGCGGTACAGCATTGCACAATTTCTACATAGCATTAGCTGCTATGAGAAAAATACAGCGGATGTATTCGTGCTCATATACTCACAGTGGTTGGAGAGTCCTGTCATGGAGTGGGAGCCACGTGTGCTCCTGGAAGTTTTGGAAGCTAATGCAGGGCACATTGGAGTCTGCGAAGCCACTCCCGTCGAGCGAACTACCGCCTGCAGCAGCATCATAGCTGCACTCATCATCCACGAGGGACAGTGAAGGTGCTGCACCATCGGATGCCGCGGCTGCTGTTGCTGCTGATGATGCCGCTGCTGTAACTGCAGGCCCAGCTGCATGTATGGAATTTACCATCATGGACAAAATGCGAGCAGGGCCATTTAAACACGAATAGAGAACGTTATAAATTTGTTGATACATTTTGTGACTGGCCTTATGCATCACCACACCTGAAGAGGTACAGTACCATGGTAGGGGACCTGACAGGTCTACACATGTCGCATGTGTTGAAGCCCTCAATAAGGCAAAATATTTGTGCTGGACTAAACTACACATTATTCAAAGCAGGTTCTGAAGATGCGTGTTAAAAAAATCCATTTATCTTCACCTGAAGACTTCACTTTCAGCCTGCCCCCAGGGTATGTTTTGCAAGTAAAATACATGCCTTAAGCTGTGCACACCATGCCACTGCATGTGCAACATGTGCATGCAATGAATGTAAGCATAGTGTAATCCATCGGAACAGCTGCAATATGCTGTGCCACCATGACTTCCAGAGACCACAGCAGTAACTATTATTAAAGGGACACTAAAGGCAAATACTAAGTCAAGCTAAAGTGATGCATTAGTGCACGAGTATCTCTAAAGCGTCAATATTATCGCGAGCAGAGCCTTAGTAATAGAGAAATTAAGGTAAATGCAGGACATGATTAGCAACTCCCCCGGGACATTCAAGTACTCGCCCGATGACGAAGGCACTCCTCATTTAAATTCTGTCACTAGTACTGAACCACTCGTTATAAAACATCATTGTACTGTATTATAAGAAGAAATAAAATACTACTTCACCAGTTCTATTACACTTTTACAAAAAAGAACTAACTGACATTACACCGTTGTCAACAACACGGGCGGTTAAAAGGTTTCGCGTTCGCTCGACTCTGCGCCGCCCACACTTTCGCGTTTCAGTTTTTCTGTTATCGTGTAGTGTTGCGCTTGTTTTTCTGGCTCGCGAACCTCGCACTAACTGTAAGTAGCAGAGAATTCCACTTGCATGCGACGTCGTGGAATGCCCGAACGGTCTACGCCACTTTACCAAAATCAGTTGCAGCGGCGCACCGTACCGCCATCTGTCGGGCGCCGTTACACTCACCAACGGCAGAAAATTGCGTATGCAACGTCACCACTCCTCGGTTGGCGTGGCGGGTGACTTGAATTGCAATAAAGGTATTTGGACCCTTCAGATCCAATTTTTTCGTAAACTAAGTCTTTTCTTTGCACGAGACAAGCGTTTTGAGGTTTATGGAAAGGTATTTAAATAGTCCACGTCGACTTAGTATTTTCCTTTAGTGTCCCTTTAAAAGAATAAGCCACAGTAATGAAATGATGTTTTCTGCCCCCCAAAATTCACAAATGGTTATCGTTTAAACTGCACATAAAAGTGATCACATTTATATATTTGCTGCTTTTGCTGCCATGCTAAAGCTAAAACAAAGGCAGTGGCCTGTAAATTAAAGAAAATGGCAGCTTAGCTGTGGCATCGGATTGGTTAATTGCAATGACCCATGCATGACATAGAAGGTTGATTGGCAGGTGTGCTTCGACACGTACATTTCGTGCTATTGTTTTATGCCTCTGCTAGATGCCATTGCTGATGTGATAACACATGGCCCAGCATCAAGAATGCCACTTGACCGACACACATGCCTACGGCTCATGTGCAAGACATGCCATGCGGGTCAGCCTAATTCACTACTGCCAATATTACGGTTGAATATTTACAGTCAAGGCTACCGACCAACGACTCTCAGGTTAAGCTTCTGAAATTATGGATAAGTTCCCAAAGCAACACAACGCTGCGGGAGACACTATTGGAGGGCTCCGACTCTTGTCACCTGGGACAATTTAATGTGAACCAAACACTCAGTAGACAAGCTTTTTGCATTGTGCTGTTGCTGAAATGCAGCCGCCGCAACTGGAACTCGTATCAAAGACCACGTTCTCAGCAGCAAAAAGTCATAGCTACCAAGCCGCTGCGATGTGTCAAGAAGTGAAAGTTAAATGTGGCTAGCACGAGTGACTTCTCACCTTCTTGCTTAGGTGGGAACTGCAGTTGTGCATTGCAACGTAAAATTATGACCAAGGAAATGTGGTGGTGATTTATTACAGGATCAATGTAGATACTAATATGTGATAAGGTTGACAAAGCTTATTTCGTCAAGCAAGTAAAATTTTTTTGTATAGTTCTTCACTGTAGCGATGCTCATGATAAATGTAAAAGATAGAAAACTAGCTAGCTTATATTTTTGCCCTTTGTTATAGAGGTCATTTCTTAGAAAAGGCATTCATTCTGAATGCATTGGAATGAACAGGTTAAAGAGATATGAAAGGCAGACACCAAATAATAAGGGCACTTTCAAGTGTGCTTAAAGTCAATGCTTGACTTTGAACGTGCTTTGCTCTCATGCTTTGATAATGCTTGAAATGCTCAATGCCAATTGGCTTCAATAAAAAAAAAGGAAATATCCCGTGCAACAGCTAGGGCTATCAGACTTCGACGGAAATCACTCTTTCAACCATTCTCCAGCTTTATCCTGTGGAAATATTGGGAGAAAAAAAAAAGAGTCAATTTTTGTTTTCCAATTACAGAGTTCTCCTTTCTTATTCATGTTATGACTAATTCCTCTGATAGAGGAACTAAAGGTCATATATTGTAAGGAATCTTTTCCGCTGGTTGTAATAGCTTCTTATCATACTCGCATATTGGCACCGGCCGCTGACCAGCCAATGCCCATAATAGTATGGATGCAGCTTGATTTGAGCCAGTCATGAAAGGCAAAAGGAAGGGAAAATGAAAAGATTCGTTACAAAGTACAAGCCTAACATAATTCTTCCTTTTTCTATATTTTCCTTGCTTAGTGCCATCTGGAACTGTAAGCTCACAAATTAGTGTTTTTTTGCTAGTTTTTTTTCACAGCACATAGAAACCCCTACAGTAGAACATCAGAAAAGCAGTGCAGTACCTGGTTCCTGTTTCACTTGCACGAGGCCATTGGATTGACTCGCATCCGACAGTCGTCTTCGCTTAGGATTTGAGCTACCAGAGCAGTCGGGAATCTCTTCACGCATGAAATCATCTCGGCTGGTAGAAAGAGCAAGAAGACGAAAATGTCAAGTACTGTTTAGTTTAAGAACAAAAGTAGGCAAATAGAAGGGCTACACACTTCAGGATTACTTGTAGGACACCCTGCAATAGTTTCAGTGTTCTAATCAAAAGCAGCATAACAATTATAATTGTGCACCACTGATAACCTAAATTCCATTAGAGATTATCACAGGAAGTTGCTGGAATAGCAAGAAGAAGAAGAGAGAGAGAAGAAAAAAAATACGAAGAAGAAAAATAAGTTAGAATAATGCTAGTGTAATATATTTGTTCTGATGTGAATATTTTAAAGTTCTGCTGTGATAAATCATGGAACGCGATTCCACCTCATCATATGGAATATTTAAGAGACAAACATTACTTGCTCAACAAACTGGAGTTACCAGTTAGCTAATTAACAATGCTCTACAAATAATCTTTTAAATTATTACTTTACTTCTGGGTGTATACTGTGACATTCAAACTAGGCAGTTATGACATCATGTCTATTTAGCAAAAAACCCTGAGACAAGTGTCAGTTTCAGGCTATCAATTACCGATATATGCCATGAAATAGACTGGTGCACTCATCCATACCTAGTTGCACGCCCTTTGCATGGGCACTTGAGTCTGCACCTGGTTGTATGCCTTTGCTTAGCAACTGTGCATGGGGGCATGATACGTGTGATTCACTTTCACAGAAGTTACCTGAGAGTATAGTAAAACTTGATGTACTCACCCCAAGTCCTCCAGATCTTGAAGGTGTGCCTGCTGTTGGAGGAACCTGAAACACAAAGGGAAGCTTCTTGGTCCCTTCTATTTCACCAACTAACTCCACACTACAGCATACCATGCACTACTGAGATTCCAGAGACATTGATAGCAGAGCAGCATGTGCATATGTCAGTGACAAGGGGTTATAAAAATGAACAATAACAGAATAATTACGAAATCTAGGCAAAAGACAAACAAACGAAAGAAGCATTACAAGCTACTATACTTTCTTTATCAATTACTTTCATGATCCATTCATTCTGGCTTTCATCTCTGCCCCCAGCACAACACCACACTGCCATTACGTCGGTATTGTTCATGTGGCACGATAGATGAGACAAGAAGAACTGAAGAGAAAAAAAAATGGCCAGAGACAATCTAAATAGCTCATTCCATGAATCTGTGTAGTGTCTAGTTTCCTTGAGTTAAAGATAGACTTTGTGTATTGTACTTTCACACTTGCTTTGGGAAATGCACTAAATATTTAACAAGACATTGAAAAAAGGTACTCAAAAACTAGCTGTGTTGATTGTTGAACCAATCGTGCTTTGTTGAGCGCTAAGCAAATATTGATAGAAGCTTTTGGTTTCCTCTTGTCATTTGCAGCTACAAATTTAAATTATTGCTCCAGTAAAGGCCACTTAGTATGGCCGCACAAAAGAATGAAATAACTAATGAATTTGAGAATACGTATGCCAAATTGCCATTATATAAATGAAGAAAGCTCGAACAGCAACAAGGCCAAAGACTCTCCACAAGTGACAAAACTTTAGAAGCAACTTGGCTAAGTTGACAAGCACCAATCTCCACTTATTGCAAGTGAAACTGACTGTGCTATATATGACAGACAATTAACTAGCCTTAATCAGATGGTGTGAATGACTATGATGTTACAGAAAGCAGGTGCAGTCTTTTAAATGTAGCATCACTGCTGGGATTTCGTTGTTACGTCCTTTACAGCACACCAAGCCTCTGGTCATGATAAGACTGATGCACATGCAATTTTAAAAGAATAATTTAACTACCTAGCTTTCTGCATAACGCTCCTTAATACTACCTCTACAGGAATGTTTCTACATTTTGTTGTAGTGCGACTTTCCTTCACCACAGAAAAAAAAAAAAAAGTTTTCTGTGTGACCTAGCTTATTGTCCTGTGACACAGGTTAGATTCCCATGGCCACTGGTAAGCACATTTTCTTTATCTGTCCTTCAAACCACCACTGAAAGAGCCTGTAATAGATATGTAAGCTGTTCTGTATGGCAAGTGTTACTTCAGCAATGTGGACAAGATAGTATAGAATGAGGGGCTGTGGATGGCAATAGCCAGGCTGTATGGAAATGCACACTCAGAATCAGGCAGCCTTGAACCAGCATCCTCTGACCTACTGCGCACTCACACTTGGGAATGCACTGCTCCTGTGCGCTGAGAGATGGTAGTTACAAAGCCTGCATACTTGGGAGCAATATGAAAGGGAACTATTGGTATGGGCCCAAGACTACAAAATGTCTTAGCTGGAAGGTTTATTATTAACAGTGGCTTTTCTTCAACAGCTGCACTGAATATAATAAGTGCTGCCAGCATGCTGACACTTCTGCAATAATATTGCTTCAATCCCAACACGCTCCTTTTCATATCGGACCAAACTGTACAGGTGGAGTGTGAACAATATAGGTAACAGCGGTATGCAGGATCGCACCTTCTGTAGAGTGGTACAACGGATGACTGTTGAGGAGGCATGCTGAGCATGCTGAGTAACTGTTGCTGTTGCTGCTCACTGTCATTGGCAAGATTACCAGGCAGGAGGTGCAAACCGTGACCACCAGCAGCCCCAGTTGGGTCCCTGGTCTGGAAGCCTCCAGGGGCCTGCTACCAAGTCAGGAGAGTGGGAAGCACATGTGGGATGGTCAGGAAAAATGTTACCACAGTAACTTCTGACTCTGCAGTGTGCATGTCTAAGCACCAATCTTCAATAATAAAGTAACGAGCTTGTTGACCAAGTTAGAGCTTACATATGACACACACAAACACCAAATATGATAAATCTATCAATTCATTAGTCAAACTTTTATTTGCATCCAGGAACAGACTATACTGGTTATAGTGCTTGTATACAAGATTACGTAAGTTCATAATTGATTGTGAAACTGTAATAGCATGATATACAGTTGTGACATGACAAGGTAGCAGGCAGAGCTGCATGAAACACAATTATATTTCGTGCATGCAGTGCATACATCCATGCATAAATACATATTAAAGCGAAGCTTTCTGTGCCTCTTCCTTTGACTTTCTCGCTGCTGTTGGTGGCTGCTGTCTTGCCAAATAGTTCTTACCGAATAGTTATTGTTGAATGCATGGGTCATACTGAAAGTAATGTCGTCATCATGTCGTCGTCGTCATACCATTGTCATCCTTGCTGGCTCATGGTTGCAGTCTTGAAAGATGGACCATTACCGGGCATAGTTCAAACAAACACCAGTTGTAGTGTGAATCAAGGCCAGGTGATGTAGGTAAGCGCAGATATGCGCTCGAACACTAAGATGCCGTCGTCTATCTTTTGTCATCAGTTCTTTGTCATCATCCATTGAGAAAGTGACTCCCCTATCGTCGTCTTATAGTCATCATGCCTTTTTCGTCATGCCGTAGTAGTCACTCCACCTTCGTCATCCTGTCATCGATACACCGTCATCATCATACAGTTGCCATCATCTCAGCATTGTCATACCATCGTCATCCTATAGTCATCATAGCATCATCATCATTCCAGCTTCGTGGTTCCCTCCATCACACCATCGTTGTCACGCCATCATTGTCTTATCGGCAACATTACAACATCGGCATCATGTTATGCCATCATCATACCTTTGTCTTCACTTTTAGCATTGCCAACCAATTGTCATCGTTATTTTATCGTCGTCCTGCCATTGTCATTATTGTACTGTTGTCATGCCGTCGTGGTCGTATTATTGTCAACATTGTCATACAGTTGTTGCCATTACAGAATTGTCATACCTTTTTGGTGATGCTGTTGTCATTATGCCATTTTAGCAACGTCACCGTTTTGTTGTCATACCATTGTCATTATCGCAGCTGCACAATTTCTATCGCCATGCCGTTGTCATAGTGTCATCATACCATCCTCATCATTCTAGCAACTGCATCATGCCATCTTTACGCCATCGTCACACCAATGTCATCATCCCATGGTTGTCATGACATCGTCATTGTCATATTTGCATTGTTGTCATGTTGTCGTGGGTGCTCCATCATCTTCATTTTGCTGTAGTGCTTCTAGTGTCGCCATTCCATTGTTGTCGTTGCATCGTTGTCATAAAGTCATCTTCATGCCGTTGTGATTTTTCTGTCGTTGTCATGCATGGCATGTGCATGATTTAAAGAAACGAATTTATGCTGAGTGAGGCAGTTCCCAGTGCAAATGTGTCCAACTGGGCCATGTGGTCTCTACTTGCAAATTATTGATAAGCAAGAACAACTCTTCCCAAACACCAATGAAAGATCCGCTTAAGCCGATTCCCACAGCGCATGGGATCCGCAACCAATCCAATCCTTTCTGACGCCAATGCAATGGCGACTAGTGCCTCGATGCAAGGTGCCTCAATGCACATGCGAAAGAGGGCGCAGTGCATCGACCACCCTTGCTAAAGAAAGACGGCAGCGACGCTCCGCTTAGGCAGCTTGTAAGAGGAACGTGTTTCTCGCTCCGCTTGTGGTTAAGCGGAGGGAGCATGTGCATTCGCGCTTCCACTCTGCTAAGCTGCTGAGCGGAGCTGTAAAAATGCCAAACTAAATCACTCTTGGATTGGGAAAGGGGACATCAGAAAAAGTAGGCAAAGAGCCAGAAATTGATGCTTATGAACAGGTGGCATAATTCACTGTGCGTTATGAGAACATTGCACAAGGTCGGTTGTCCTGAAGAGCTACATCAGGGATCCTAGCAGCTTTCTTTGAAGGGGGAGCTCAAGGTAATTGTCGCAGTATCATTCGTTTTGTAAGCTATCTGTTGTCCAGTTGTTTAGGGTAGGACGTGGAGGACGTCTTTGGCCGTCAAAGGATTTCTTAACACTTTCCACTGAAGTTCACAAGGAGCTTAGGCAAAGAAAAAAGAAGCCCACCGTGGCACCAAGGTGTGGTGGGGGAGGTTGCTGGTGTTGCACAGAGGCTGCTGACGTTGCCGGGTGGTAGGATAGATGTAGTGGCAGAATCGGAGGAACCTGCCTCGGTGACGACTGCATTACGTGGCCGGAACCGGTCACCTTTGTCCCGTCTGCTGCTGGAGATGAGAAAAAAGACGACTATCAGCGCACTATGAAAAAGTCGAGAATGAAAAGGCAACTCAAAGGACAAACACTGGCTATTGACGGTCGTCAATTACAAGTGCATCACGAATTAAGTACCCTTAAATGTAAAGAACTCTCCAAATTTTCTTTAGTGGCACCCCGTCCTGCCTCTACTTTGACAACACTGCACTAATGAAGTGTACTGTCTTACGAGAAAAGGAGGACCGGTTACCTATTCTACCCATCACAATTAGGTCCTACTCATATCCTGCAAGCTCAAGTCCTCATGAAATCCTCTTTTATCCACTTTCTCAGGATCACTTTTTCCTCGTAGTTTCAGCTAAGTATGTGCACTTCATGCTACCATTTTAACGTGCTTATTTAACCTTAGCGGTACAAGCGCACCACAAGACATGCGTGCAACCTGCGACGTGCGGCACACGTTGCGAGAAAAAAGAATTGCGCTTTTCCAGGGCCAATGAATATTTTCCGATGCCATTACGCCTGTTTGCGGCTCCCACATTTATACGACCGCCTTTGCCTCCTCACCCGTGACGATGCGGACGACGGAAGGGCCACCTGCTTCAAATTCAAGACCAATCTGAAGTATGCGCGCGCACACTTCAGACCGTGGCCGTGTCAATGTTCTAGCGGTTGAACTTTGACACAGTTCGCATCGCTTGTGGTGAGTGAGGGGACAGTGGTCATCATAAGTGTTTTAAGACAAGGACCTCTCCCAGAGATTGCCAACTGTTTTTGTTTTGCGCCAACAGAAACTATTATATGCCTACAAGTTTTCCAACCTCATCACTTTATCTGATTCTTTGCCGCCTTGGACTGTTTATACTTTCACTCGTCAGCCAGGTAGCTACTACCGCTTATATGCCACATGACGTGGATATAATTATCAACATGTTCTGCGTGCTCATGCATGCCCATTGCATGAACACGTGGACTGTTATACTTTCACTCGTCAGCCAGGTAGCTACTACCGGTTATATGCCACGTGACGTGGATATAATTATCAACATGTTCTGCGTGCTCATGCATGCCCATTGCATGAACACGGTCATTATGCGCAGCGGGATGGAGGAGTTTGAAAAGACCGGTACGGCGAACCACTGAAGCGAAATCCCTTATGAGAAATCACCATTGGCCATTCCTCCACCTGGATACAACAACAACACCATCACCACCACCAACAAGAACAACGACAACAACAACAATGATAACAATAAAAATTTGGCAGAGATACTTAAGACTGCTTACGAGAGCATTAACGAGAGTGCGTGAGCATTATACCGTTTGTAGACCTCGGAACGTCATGAACGCGCTCATTTTATGCACTCATGACGTGGCGCCACCTCCTCCCCATTGGATACGTCGTCGTCACGTGCGCAATGACGCACGCACTAGGCCCACCTTTAGTCAGCCAGAACCGTGGAGCCGCCGTCGCGTCGCGGAAGCGTGCTCGATCGTCTCGCACCCCGGAGGCCCCAGTTCGATTCCCACCCAGAGACCGAAATGTACCAAATTTTCTTTTCAATGTAATTAATTTACTTTGTTTACAGGAACCTCTCTGAGAAATTTGACGTCAATCCGAGCATTTTGACGTGTTTTTACTCTTTGCGCCGTCGGCCATTTATGGTACCATCTTTCGGTCGCACCGACTATGACGCATTTCCGCGTAATGGGGCATATAATGCTATCGCATTAATAATAATAATAATAATAATAATAATAATAATAATAATAATAATAATAATAATAATAATAATAATAATAATAATAATAATAGGAGCCGCACTCACCATCTGCGATTGGAGAGAAGGGAGGCTCGGAACCGCTGTCAGGTGGACTCTCCGGAAGTAGGTGCTGCCGGCTACCGTTCCTGGTACGACGAAGCATCCAGTGAGTAACGAAACCCGCTCATGCACAAGATGCCCGAAAGTACATATCAGTAGCGTACCCAGGATCTCTGCCAGGGGGGGGGGGGGGGGGGGGGGGTTGACAGTTTGCCAATACCATCTATATAGCACTAATTTCAATTTCTTCACGGGAAATTGTCAAAAAAATGCACTTTTTGTGAGTGTGCAGACGATTGCGCGTCTTACATCTTAGTTGCAGTACTCAAATGCGCAAGGAAAGAAAAGGGATTAAACAAAAGAGGGGGGTTAAGTCGGCTTCAGGGCGGGGGGGGGGGGGGGGTTATAACCCCCCCCCCCCCCCCCCGTCGGTGCGCCACTGGTACATATGTATTTATGAAATTCATATTGCGGTCCTGCATTCACAGTTTATCCAGGAAATATCGCATACACCGGGTGCTTCTGGGACGACTGGCTTCAAATCACAAAAATGTGGGATTCGACGAAATATAACTTTTGCCAGGCCGAAGCTTCAATGACTGACCTTGAAAATTATGCGAGAATCAAAAATTTACCAAACATGCACTATGCTCAATTAATAACTGTAGCGACATGTTAAAACGGCGAAACTGAAGCCGGAGAATGTTCAAATGGTCAAGGCAAATCGACTTCTTGAGAATCCTTAGACTAGTACCACTTTCGTAGAAATGCACTGACGTTATTTTCCCACAGACCCATACTCAAGCACTGCTGGACAATGCTACAAGGAACGCCAATATACTTCGTCGCCAATCTTTAGGGAAAATATATTATAGCTGGTATTAGTAGCAGGGCTCCTAATGAGGTGCCATGTCTTGTTTCACGTCGAGTTCTCTATGTTTTAAGACTTGGATACAGCCGTTAACTGAAACACCATGCAAAGCAGCAGTTGATATTGGTATCGATTATGAACGGCACTTTCCCACGAAGCTCTCTCGAAAGAGTTGTATGCGTGACAAAATTAAACGTTCAAGGCGCCAATGTACCGAATAAACAAACAAATACTCTATGTTCACAGTTAAAATGTAGCAAAAACAGGCCTATTGCTCGGTGCGCTTGTCCAATGTATAGCGCCCAAAACTGCAAGCTGGTTTCGCCGCATCAAGACTACCAATGTGGCAAAGCGCTTCTTTACCGAGAGGAAGCGTTTGTGACTGACTGTATTGGAATGGTAAAGCGAGGTTGATTTACTAGCTGGAGTCGTCCGCTCGCCAGATGCGTTGACTCATACCTGGCTGAACTAACAAGTTCATAACGCTCATTTTAAAGAGCAGGATAGGGAGTACTTAAAATGATCCAAAGAGACGATGCCCATTGACCGAGATCTACAGCAATGAACTTGTGCTTAATTTCCCCGACCTATTCAGTCATAAGAATTGCATATAAAAAAAAGGAAAAAAAGAAAACATTCAGGTTTGTGCAAGTAATATAGTTTGCACATAGCTCTGCCTGCGCGCGTGTTTACGGGGAGCCGTTCTTTCGTTCTTCATTTGTATTAACAAGCGAGGCCTAAATGAATTCTGGGGTTTTACGTGCCAAAACACGATTTGATTACGAGGCACGCCGTAGTGGGGGACTCCGGAATAATTTTGACCACCGGGGGATCTTTAACGTGCCCCAATGCACGGGACACGGGCGTTATAGCATTTAACGTCTCGCGTTTTCACTAAAGTGAGCATCTCCTCTCTGTCTGTAGATCCTCCATGTGACTATACGGTAATAGATACCAGATAATGAACACTCTTACAGGTTATATCAAATGCGCATTATAATAATAATAATAATAATAATAATAATAATAATAATAATAATAATAATAATAATAATAATAATAATAATAATAATAATAATAATAATAATAACAAAGACCAAAGAAAACCACTCGCAAAGAAAGAGCCCGCCTGTGTTGACAACACGTTCTCTCTCTCTCTCTCTTTTTTCTTAATTGCTCACCCGAGTGCTTGGCCGGAGTTTGCCGTAGGCTGGGGTGCGCTGGTGGCGGCCTCTGCCGGCGAGAGAGCGCCGTGCAGCAGAGCGGCCACGGAAGGCAGCGCGTCGCGCTGCCCCAGAGAGCCGAGGCCGGATCCAGCCGGAGTTGGCGGGGCGGGACCGCACGGTCGCTTGCCAGGCGTCGGGGGCTCACCGCTCACCAGCTCATCGTGGAAGTAGCTGCGCAGTTTCGGAAAGAGCGTTGCGATCGCATCATCTGCGCACTCGTACTCGTCGCACTCGTCGAACCCGATCGCGCGAGAGCAATGACAAGGACGCATGCACGCACCAAAGCTGCGGCGATCACCTTACAACGATGCTGTCGGTACAGAAAATAGATTTCGTTACAAGCGATATTTCGTGAAACGCCGAGAGCCCCATAAAACACTAGTGATGGGGAAGGTGTAGCCGAAGAGCGCTGTAGCTCGTAAAACTTGTATTGGAACAATAACGCGCTGGACAGTGGCGACATATACCAGTATTTTATTTTGGAGAACGACGTGCAAGTAGCTTTTAGAGAGCTTTTTTAACAGCGAAGCTGTTTAGGGCAGCCGTAATTTGTGGTGTATATCAAGAAACTACCCAGAAAGAAAATAAAATAAACTTTCTTGCCGAGGCGGGACTCGAACCCGCGCACCACCGGTCCGAAGGCGAGCGTCGTTAGCAGTAGGCTATACAGCCACTATTTTTTTTTTCTTTATTGCATGGGAGCAGTATCTTCAGCAACACAAGAAACAAGGCGCTACAGGTACATATTCAAAAGTCAGGCAAGCATGTGCACGCGTCCAATAAAGGCATCCAGTCCGGCGCTGTTTCTTGAGCAGCGTACACACTACGAACGTAGGCAGCAGATTCCCGAAAAAACGACCGAGTGCTTCGCGGTGGTTCAGCGTGCCTGTCACACATTCTACTGCGCAAAAGAGACTATGTAGACCAAGTACTATGAACATGTCATATGGTGGGTCACAGGGATCTTTAAAAGGTAAGAAACGAATTGTGTATGGTGTGATGTCTAAATCTTTTTTAAGTGTTCTTTGGAGAATGTCCCAGAAGAACACGGCATCCCTGCAATCGACAAAACAGTGATCAATCGTTTCAGCATGTGGACACAAACGGCAGTTTGTAGACCACGGCACGAAACAGCCCGTTTTTTCTAACCAGGTTTTGACAGGAAGGCTATACAGCCACGCTTGCAGAACAAGCATTTATGCGAACCATATGACTGCGTTCGAGCGTCGTCGTCGTCCACAGCTGGCGCGTTCGTACGCTCGTGCTTCCGGAAAATACTGGGCTACGATCGCCCGCTTCGCTGTTTCAAGCGTTGCGCGGCCGAGTGCAAGGTTAAGCTGTTTTTTTTTCTTCTTTTTTTAAGCGAAGTGCCGGCGGTGGTGGTGGTGTCACGCTGAAAAGTGGGCCGATCCTGGCGATAGTGCAGACAAGGTCCAAGCTCAATGTCATATACCCTGTCGTGTGGGCCGATCCTGATGATGGTGCAGAAAGGGTCCAAGCTCAATGGCACATGCCAGGGACAAGAAAGAAAGAAAGAAAGAAAGAAAGAAAGAAAGAAAGAAAAAAGAGACAGACAGAAAGAAATAGAGAGAAAAAAAGGAAGGACAGACAGAAAGAAATAGAGAGAAAAAGGAAATCACGTGCGGCGCACACCCGCATTGGATATGCTACACACGTGATCACGGATCACGTGACAGGCGGGTCACGTGGCACGCGCACGACCAATCAGGTTCGTTTGGTGTGTCGCGAGGAGGAACATGGAAGAAAAGCGGGTTGGCGCACGCTCCTCCGGGCTTTCCTCGCCTCAGATCAGTTTCGGCGAACGGACGGGAAGGCCACGCGTGGTGCGTTCTGCAAAGGAGCAAACTGCGTTTGATGAACGCCGGCCTGAACTCGCTCGGGAAAGGGCTCGTCGTCGACGTGCCGATTCTAGCGTGAGGGCTTCCGTGGCCGACGCTCGCCGTCAGCGAAGAGCCGACGATCCCGAGGCGAGGGCTTCCGAAGCCGAGGCCCGCCGTCAGCGACGATCAGAGGATCCCGAGGCGACGGCTTCCGAACGTTGCCTTGACGAAGGTCAGATATGCACAGACGACAAGCTTCGCTTGCCCCCATTTTCTCGACAGGGGAAGGGCTGGTGAATTTTAAACATTTTTTTTTCAGACGCCATAAGTTTTGTCTACTAAAGCTTTCACCACTCACGCACCTCATAAGGCACCACTCGCAGCCAATACAAACCACTCGGTTTCGGATCAAACGAATAATACTTCGTGTCTCCGAAATCGACAGTATATTTCAAGACCTTCTTAATCCATCACCTTGATGTTCGCCTTTGAGCACAACTTTAACGATGCCTGCGCGTTCGTGCTACGGGCCTATATACAAAGCAGCATCAGCGTCGACGGGATTACCACAGGATGAACTTTTATCTGCGTAAATTCAGTTTCAGTTTATTCTGGCAACCAGGGGCGGATGCAGGTTTTTTCTGAGGGGGGGGGGGGGGGGTCAGCTTCTGTCAATGATGACGATGATGATGATGATGATAGTAGCCTTTATCATTTACCGAAATTCACCGTTTCTGCTCACGATGAACCCGCGTTTTATATGGCTAGAGCAACACCTGTAGCCCGCCGTGGTGGTTCAGTCAGCTCAGGCGTCGCGCTGCTGAGCACGAGATCGCGCGATCGAATCCCGGCCGCGGCGGCCGCATTTCGATAGAGGCGAAATGCAAAAAAGCCCGTGTGCTTGCGTTGTAGTGCACGTTAAAGAACCCCAGGTGGTCAAAATTAATCCGGAGTCTTCCACTACGGCGTGCCTCATAATCAGAACTGGTTTTGGCACGTAAAACCCCAGAAAGAGGAAGAAGCCCTATAGCGAAGCCAGGTATCGGTTTCTCCGAGCTTATAGGAAAAGGACGTTACCCAATACAGCCATGTGCTTGGCGGCTGTGCCTGATAATACAGGTTGTTCAAAACTAAGCTTTATGGCTTTCTTAAAATCAGGCACTGGTAGGCACGCGAAGACCACCTGTGCAAATAAGTTATGTGGCCAGGGGGGCACAAAGTGAGATGATAATTCTCGCTGTGAGCAGACTAAATAACTAAAATTGAATAATTATTTGTTGTCGACTGCAGTAAGTGGGTATGTTTGTATTGAAAACTTAGAGGTAGTCTTGTTTATACACAGTATCAGTCGGAAGAATTATTCTAGCGGGTTCGTGCCCCGAGATATCCGACTCCAAATTTCAATTGTACTGCGCAGAGTTATCGACTCGACGCGAGAGCGGTTTATGCTTTGCGTTGCTGGGGAAGGGAGGCATTTTGAACATTTTTAGGCCATTAACATCTTGATTGGTGAAGTGTTGTCCTGAGATTTGTGCATGACAACACCAAAGTTAAAGCGGCAGTATGACATATTCGTTAGCATAGCTAAAAATGTTTCTGCTGTTGATGGTGCAGTTGTTGCTTTTGATTTCAATAAAACTTACAATACTTGGAAATCAGCAGTCATTTTATTTGCGTAGCCCAGGAAGGATCATGCCAAGAAGGACCATGCCCGGTCGTCTAGTCACCATTACGCACGGGCACTGCCCTCCGGCTTCTCCGCTCGCGCCATTATCTCGGCATGGCAGCTGCCACCATCTTTACAGGCCTCGCGGTCGCGTGTTACGACAGCGGTTACGGGTTCTTCGATTTTTTTTTATTTCGCCAGCCGTGAGGGGAAGGGGGGCAGTTATTATCTTTGCTAATGCCTCCGCCGCGTTGTCAGACTAAACGCCGCACTCAACAGCCGCGTCACATCAGGGCGCCGATCCTCACTCTCTTGCATGCGTAATCATGCGAACGACAATTAAAATTTGGAGTTGGATATCTGGGAGCATAGACATGCTAGAAGAATTCTTCCAAGTGAAACTGTGTAGAAACATGACTGCCTGTAACTTTTGAATACAAACATACACACTTACTGCTGTCAATAAAAAGCTAATTATTCAATTTTAGTTAATTCGGCTGCTGACAGCGATAATTATCTCACTTTGTGTCCCCCTGGCCACACAACTTATTTGCGCAGGTGGTCTTCACGTGCCTCCCAGTGCCTAATTTTAAGAAACCCATAATGCTTAATGTTGAACACCCGGTATATCTAGCCTGTATTGTTTCTTAAAATAAAATTTGGGATGATCTGTCGCAGGTTCGTTATATATGCGTAAGCACGGGTCCATCTTTGGAGTTCTGTTGGGACACCCTGATTTCCTTAAGAAGATTATTTGTGATCGACTGAGACACCTTCGTTTGCTTTGGAGGACTAACTTCCCTATTCTCAAACAGCCCTCGACTCGAAGCCTTCCTCCACTCCACCTTCTTGAGCACAGCGCCGCCTCTCGAGTGATAAAGACGTTACAATTCAGAAGAATTCCCGTGAATGATCATGAAGCTCAGTGACCACTTCTGTGGAGGGATGGCGGTGCTATCTTCTCTCTTGAGTCGAGGTGTTGTTGACTTGAAGAACGTTCTTGAATACGGGCGTAACGCTCCGCTCCAACGCGGCAACCACTACGCTGGTTGTTTACGATATGCGAATCACCACGTATGAAAGAGAGAGAGAGAGAGGGAGAAATAACTTAATTTTGCCCAAAATGTGGTTAGAGGAGGGGGTAATGACTAGAAGCCTCCCCCGTCCCCCCTTTAGACGGCGGCCGGCAGCCCCTGAGCCGCGGCGGCGTCTTCAGCCGTTTGGACTACTCTTGCTTGAACATCCGGGTCCGAGCTGAGCAGCACGGTCTCCCATTGCTCCTCATTTCTTATTATTAAACTGGGTTGTTGTGGTTTCGAACAGTTATTGTTATATTGTTTCTTTGGGCATGCCCAGATTCTGTGTTGAAGATCTGCTCGGTTGTTACAATGTTTACATATGTCTGTGTATACGTCTGGGTGATAGTGACTGAAGGCAATGGGGTTGGGGAAAGTATTGGTTTGTATTAGCCACCAAGCCACTGATTGCCACTTGTTTAATGAACAATGTGCTGCGGGATATCTAGCCCTGGCTAGTCTGTAATGATCAATGATTTCCCTAACGGAAATCATTGAAGGAAATCAACCGCGTATGAAGACTCACGACGCCACCTACAAGAAGAACGATGTGGCGTAGTAGCCGAGAGAGTGAGCCAGCATCTTCATGTTTTGTTTTCCACGCGATGTCATCCTTTTACACAAGGCGCGCATCTGCTCTTGTTTCTCTAACCACGCGATGCCATACTAGGCCCGCGCGCTGGCGTTGGCCGCTGACGTCCCGCTCCCCCACTTCGCAGCCGCTGCTCGAGGCATCGCCCCGCTCCGCGAGAACGCCCACTCAGATAAACGGATCCGGCGGCTTTGAGCTTCCTATGCTTAATGTACGACAATGAAACTGCGAAGTTAAAATGAAAAACTTGTAGCGTATGAACGGTACTATATGCTTCTATTGGATGTTGTCAACGTGTAACTGTGATCACAATGAGTGCTACAGTTAAAAAAAAGTTGCCTATGCGTAGTTCTTGGTTTAGCTGTTAGTTGTTATTATTTATATATGAACGCTTCAGCGAGGTCTCTTTCATTAAGCAGGTTGGTCGCGGAACCGATGACAGCAAATGAGGCAACCGATGACACCCCAATGCGGAACTAAGTTGATCAGGCGCGAAGGCGATCGCGCAGACATCGGCGTGCTTGGTAAAAGGGACGTCCCCTCGTTCAGTCGACGTCACCGACGGGACGAGTAAGGCACGGCCGGCGCCAGGAGGTCCAAGGTGTTCATGAGAAAAATTAACTGCGGCAACTTCGCGACACCACACCCCTACGGAGTACAACTAAGCTTGTGAGCGAGCTACCTTTACTTCTAAATGGCTGATACCACTGGTACTCACGAAAAATAATTTTGAAGAATGCTGGTGGCCATATTTTTTGTGACAGGGCCATCCCTCTATCAGCGAGGGGGCGATACAGAAATCTGAGGGGGGGGGGGGGGGGGGGTCAGGACATCCGGACATCCCCCCTGGATCCGCGCCTGCTGGCAGCTCAATGCCGTACGTACATTCGTGTTGGAATAAGCAGGAGGAGGTCCCAGAGCGTACAGCTGTTTGGGGACCAGGATCCTCTCCGTAAAAGAGTGGTGTAGCACGTTTTAAAAGCAAAAAAAAAAAAAAAAAAAAACTTTGAGGAGAGACTATAGCACTGAAAGTGTGAATTGTTACGGTAACAAATAGTGACAAAATACTGCAAACTAAATAAGAAATATGTCAGCGATTAGGCAGCTCATAAACATACACAAAATAATGGCAACACTAAAAACCATAAATATGGTAATAACGAGTAAAATATAATGCAACATACGTCAGAAGTTTGCTACCTATAAGAAAAGAACATAATGTTTGTTTAAGAGCCGGTAACGATGGAGAAAAATTAATATCTAAAGGGAGGTTATTCCAAAATGATAATGCTGAAACGTATGCAGTGTGCTTTCCGTATTTAGTTCGTATCATCGACAAGAAAAAAATGTTATGGGCGGCGAATCTGGTATGATTTGTGTTAACGCGACTTACAAAAAATATATTATTTGCAGGGAGATTGTCAAGTGCCCTGAACAATGGGATCGAAATATTATATTTAAAGAAATTGTTCATTGGTAGTAATATGTGGTCATGAAGGAAAACAGAGGAGTTTTATACGGAATGGACTAATGATTAAGATTCCGATGTCTTGATTTTGTAAATATTGTACGGGAGCTAAATGCGTGAGATAAGTATTACCAAATGTACAGTAATTAATGTGGCTTTGAATAAATGCAAAGTAAAGTGTAAGCAAAGTTGATGAATTAAAAAAAGGATCGGTCCTTGAATAATATTATGATAACAGGGGCTAACATGTTTCCAATTAGCTGTATGCTTTGCGTATTTTCAGGTCGAGTCCAATATGTCACTCCCAGAAACGAGCACTCAGAAGCAGCATCAACTATGTGATCGTTGAAATTAATTGACGAATTGTATGGCGGATTACTTTTGAGTTGAATGGAACAACATGAATGACGTTTCAGAAGGGTACCCAATGTCAAGAGAGTTATGTCAGCATCAGTTCAAAATATTCTGTAAACCATAGTTCAACTTAGTGCTCAGAGAATGGATAGACCAGTCGGCAGCAAGGATTGTGGTGACGTCTGCGTATAAGAAAGCTTCAGTTCCAGTAAGGGAGTTAGGTAGGTCATTTATATAAAGTAAGAATAATAGAGGGCCAAGTATTAAGCCTTGATGCACTATTTTGTAAGTTGTAATTAATTTGGAAAGCGCAAGATTATTGTAGACGGCCTGTTGCCCGTAAGAAAAATAGCTTTTGATGAGTTAAAAGGCAGGGACAACAAAGTCTATTGCGGGGCTAATAAGATAATGTGGCTGATAAGAGTCGAATGTTTTAGAAAGGTCGACGAAAACGGATCCAGCATATTTGCATTCGTTGGTAGCGCATTTAATTTTGTCGGCAACAAAGAAAATGATGAATCAAGATCAGTCGATTATCCTCTGTAGAAACGAAACTGATTAGGCGATAAATGTTAAATTAGGAGAGGTATTTGTTTAGGCGTTGTTTAGGCGTCTCAATTCACTTTTCTATTGCATTTCTAAAGAAATGTCAGTTATGCAATTCGGCGATAATTTGCAATACTACAACGGTCACCTTTTTTGAGCACGGAGCCTATTAGATTTATATTGGTAGAGTGGACATCATAGAGACCGGGGCTTGTTATGTTCAAATGCTGCATGATATTGCTACGTGCTATTTGAAGAAGATTATGTTGACACTTCGATGTAGTGGGACGTACCCATGCATAGGCGGTCTCTGGCTGATCTGAGGGCGACGACGTGCCTTCTTTGATGTCGGCTGGCTTCCACGTTGGCCACTGTTTGCTACCCCTTGTAAATACACCTTGTAAATAGTTTCCCTACTGTGCTTCCACGTAACATTTATTTGGTGGAGGTGCTGGGTACCTAGTAACGTTGCTGGGTATACGTACCGCCTGTTGTTGACCAAACGGGTTGCCGAAAAGGTCGCGGATCTGTTGCTTGAACGTGTCCCAGCTGGTGAGATCGTCCTCGTGGGTCCGAAACCAGACGCGAGGGGTTCCGCCGAGGTAAAATATGACGTTGGCCAGCATTATAGTTGGATCTCAGCCATTCTGTTTACTGACACGCTCGTACATACTGAGCAGCTCATCCACGTCAACGCTGCTTGTCTCGCAAAAAGGTCCCGGGATCGCGGGGCTCTGAGATGGTGATAAACTGGCTAGTGGTCGCAGGCGCAGCTGGCGGCGACGTGTAATCACCTGGTGTGGCGGCATGGTGGTAGATTAATCGAGGTGGCGTCCGCTTCGAAGCTCCGTCGTCAGAAGTACCCAGCACCTCCACCAAATAAATGTTACGTTGAAGCACAGTAGGGAAAGGACATTCCTTTCTTAACAAAACGTGGTTTTATGCATTGAAGCGCAAAAGTAACTGGAACGCCTATGCATTTCTCCGCAAAGTTCGGAAATTGTTATCTCGAAACTGGTGTCATCCTGAGAATTCGTTCCAAGTGAATCCGCCTTGCGAAATCCACGGCTATGGAATTTCTAAATTGCAATATTGGTCATAAGGCAATTCGTTAAAAACTTAATTTGTGAATTTTTGCTAATTAGTCGATTATGCATTTATATTTTTTTGCGCGAGTAATGTCCGCCTCTTCGAGTAGACCAGCTCATGAACTAGGATTGTGCTATCTGCCACAGGCAACCTTAAAAATTTTTTGAAAGTGTTCGCTGAAACACCCTGTATATATCCCTCACGCCGTAGTGGGGGACTCCGGATTAATTTCGACCACCTGGGGTTCTTTAACGTCCACCCAATGCATGGTACACGGGTGTTCTTGCATTTCGCCCGATCGAAATGCGGCCGCCGCGGTCGAGATTCGATCCCGCGACCTCGTACTTATAATAGCGCAACGTCAAAGTCACTAAGCAACCACGGCGGGTTGTTGGAATAGTGATATACAGAAGACCAATAAAAGGACTAGAAGGGCTAGACAATTAAGCGAAAGTTTTACATAGAAGCGGTTAGCGTCTCGTTGGTCGGCATTTTTCGTGTCCGCGCCCCTGGGCAGAAATGTGGGCCGAACCGCGGCGGAGGTGAAGCAGGCTTCAAGTACTTAGCAAAGTGAAGCGAAAAGTGCACACATTCTTTGAAATCCCGCATACAACATACAGAACAGCATTAGTTTAACTAATGAACAAGCACAAAACAAGCATCCAAACCACATAATTGATAATAAGGCGCTCCTGATAACAAGCACGTAGCGGTCCCCGCATAGGTTTCCCGGTAAGGATTACTGTTGCGCAAGCTGCCGCGGCGACGGCATCTTGCGATGTGGGGAGTGACGTCACTAGCCTTTCAAATATAAAGGAACCAGCTGTAGCAACTGATTTCATTGTTGTTGCAGCACCGCTATGGGTGGGCAGCGCTTGGTTAAGACTGCCGAGGAGCAGCGGGAATACGAGGAGCGGCAAAGGGAAAAAGAAACACCAGCGGCGGCGTGCTGCCAAAATTACCATTACTCACATTACTCCAAGTTACTATTACTACCGTTAATGTACTACCATTGCATACCCCCCTCAGCAGTTGTTGGGGGATTTCAACAGCTTCGATGGACATCCACTTTCGCAGGACCAGGATGGCGAGTCAATTTTTTTAAAACTTTTCATTGAGTTAACGTGTCTAAATAGGAAAAGAAATCAGGAGAGCACTTACATGTTCCCGTCGTTGTTGATGTAGTCTTCTAACTGGCTGAAGTCGAGGGCGTCGTTGTCGATGCCACCGAAGTCAGTTCGGCCTGGGAGCAAAAAATACGCAAAATAAGTTGACGGAAGGTAAACAAGACTACAGAAGCAAGTGCGGCGCTTAAGTACTTAGTAACTAACATGTCACAAAATTTGGCGGGTACAGCTTCGGCATGCGTTCAAGACGCTAACGTTTCCATACGCGTTCGGCATTCGTTTGCGCTAACGTTCGCAGTGCATGGTGGTGAAACCACGTTTTACCGTGAACACGTCTTGATGCGCAGCGGAACACAGACAAAATTTTATCCGAAGAGCAGACAGGACAGCGCTTCAACTGAAAATCTTTATTGAACACAACCAACTATAGCCCGACTTGACAGCTTGTTGAACGTTTTCCTTGCCGAGCGCTCCCGCTACCACATCTAACACTTCAGGCACATCAAAGGTCACGCGCAAAGGTACGCGCGTATCAAATAGCTATAAAGCTAAAAGACAGCCATCATTAAGCGTTCCTTGCGCATTCCGGCGATCGCTCAAAATCCCGCGGAAAACGTGGTTCTTTTCATGGGAAATAGCATTCTTGGCATTGCAGATCATCGCAGATCAGTTCTGCTTAATTTTTTATCCCGCGTGAAGTGTTTGTGAGCTGCCCTGGATATACGAACGTGTTTCATAGCAGGCAAGTAGTAGTGTAGAAATCTAAGGATATTCGCTTTGTAATCTGCAAGATGGCGGCTCTGAGCCGGACGTCGCAAGTTCTGTCGGCGTGCGTACGTATACACATGACAGTGAGCTTTACTGCATTACATCCCCGCATTTGGGCTGCAAGAAGATATAGGTGCAGCTCTGCTGCAATCGCGGATCTGCGCACGCGCCAGCATGAGAGGAGAGCTGTGCGGCTGTGCCACGCGATGTGTACATGGCAAACCAAAAAAAAAAAAAAAAGTTATCGGTTCTGTATTTACGCGCGGTTGATATAATAATGAATGCGCAAATATACTCGTACTATATAGCCTTCTGAAATGATGGACTTGTGTACGAGCGGTTGGCTTTCTTGTAACATGCAAACATTGCGCAATTTAAGGACATGTAAAATAATTTTGTAGCAAATTCACTTTTTTTTTTTTTTTTTTTTGCAGGCGCGCATCAACCGATGCTCATTTGGCGCAAGCGATATGCCACCAATTCTTGCGCTTGACCGTACGAAAGCGAATTCTTTCGCGCTTGTTTGCAATCGACGTAGATCATATACAGAACGAGGAAGTACGCTTCAGTCGGCCACGACGCATGCATCCACACATGTCGCGAAATCACGGCACGGGCAAATTCCGTCATTACAAGCAAACACTGCATGATCTCACGACCTATAAGAATGTAGTTCTCGCCTTTTTCTGGGTGTGCATGGTTTGTGTAAGCTGCCAGCACGCAGGAACTGCGTCCGCCCCACCTCTGGAGTCGACACGACACCCTTTTCGGTTAACGTCGATGCGCATCGGCAACGCTTAATGCGTTCTCTCATTCCGAAACATTATAGACCCACTTTTCAGGGCGAAGATGTGCTGGGTAGTTCAACCATGTTTTTCGTGCGACGGCCTGCATGCATGGTCGGTATCGAGAATGCACAGACAATTGTACTGTAGCGTGTTTTAGGTTTTAATATTAGCCTGTGAAGAAAAGAGAGATCGCCCTCACATGTACTTTCCTTTGCGCAGTTGTGTTCGTGCGCGAAAGGCGCGCAGTTCTCGCATAGAAAAAGCGCGGCCCACTTTTCAACGGGTCCGAAACTCGTAACAGATATAGTGAAGAGTGCAGAACTTCAAGCACTTTCTTCCAAGCTCGGATATTCTGGCGGTGTGAACGAAGCGTGGCAACCTTGAAAAGACTCGAGTAAACACATAGCGATGGGTTTCTAGTTAATACCTTTTAAAACTCCATCGCCCAATACATTTAATCATGAGTAAAAGAGCATAAAACCGATTTTACCTCCTTCCCGGATATCACTCCATTTACAAAATGGTGTTTACAGCACCTCGTGCCGTGAAATGGAGTTGACGGATAAACACAATAGCGTTAAGAGATACGACGCGCGTTTTTAAAACTGCCAAATCTTATTTTCAGCGGGAACGGTAGATTACGGGCTTTGAAAAGACTCGAGCATAGCGAAGGAATCGCGCCGGATACAGCACTTGACGGATATAGCGTTTGCAAACTGTTGGGTAGATTACGGGCAGCGCCAAACCAGAGTCATACAGGACTTTCGAAGTCCTGCATTTGTACTCTGTATTTGCTACAAACACCGAGCCGCTCGAAGCGGCGCGCTTTGATATGCAATAGACTCCGCTTAAACGGAACTCGAACAGACAGAAAATTTTTTTTTTCCTTTTCTCCGAAGTTTCGTTTAAGCGAAGGACACAAAAATTACCAAGAATTGTTTTATTCGAAAAGTGTTTTAGTGTTTTAATATTAGCGCTGTGAAAGAAAAGAGACACTTCATCACCCTCTACTCCTAAAATAGTACCTTCTTTTGCGCGAAGTTGTGTTCGTGCGCGAAAAGGCGCGCAGTTCTCGCATTCGAAAAAGCGCGGCCCACTTTTCAACTGCATCTCTTGCCGTCTTGTCCGAAACAGTAATGCGCACTGTAACAGTAATATCCATGTCTTCGTCAGTAGAGTCATGATCTTTGCTACGAACTTCACCAATGCTATTTTAAACTTTCTTCTCAGACGGGGTAACATCATCTGAGGACTCCTACATTCTTGGCGGTGTGAACGAAGCAGTAGTGGCAACCTGAATGGCCAAATATTTACTGACTCCGTAGCGCTATATCCCTACTCAAGGATTATTAATTGCTTAGCGAAATCCCCGTGATGGGAACATCGTTGCAACGTCTACATCCTTCATTTTCATTAACTTTCCCGCAACTTCCTGATGGATTGAACTCGCTTTGCTATTTATAGCATCACCATTTGAATGTTTCTCGGACTTTTCCTGTTCCATACGCCGATGAGGTAGGTGGTATAGTTTCGGTTAAAGTCCCGTTTAACCGGAGTTCACGAAAAGACGGGCACCGTTTAGCCGAAGATTGTTAACATTGCGTCTGTAGGGGTAGCCAGCCAAAGTTTATACCAATGTTCCGTTTATCCGGCATTTCCGTTTGAGCGAGTTTCGTTTATTGGGAGTTTACTGTATCCACCCGCCTTCCCGACAAGGCCTACACCAAGTTTCGGCTTAGAAGAATACTACTAGCGTCGCGTGTACTACAGAGCAGACGCCTATATGTATATATAGTTGATAACAGTATTTGCTACCAGGACAGCTCGAAGTCGAGCACTTTTGTATCACAGCTCCCGACGCGCAGTTCTCAATGCTATGAACATCACTCGCTCATGCGGACAAATCTGAAGCTCAAGAATGTCTGACCCGCCAGAACCTGCAAGGCAATATTTTGTACTAGCCGCCTAAATATGGTTCGCGTGTTTTTAATGCGAATATCATTCCTGTCATATACTCAGACCACCTCTATTTCAGGACTACCCATAACCATTTCACCAAAAATATATGGGCCGATTACGGAGATGCCGCAGTCTAAAACTGTGTACCGATCCTGGAGATAGTGAAGTCTAAACTAATATGGGCCAATCACGAAGGTAGTGCAGTCTAAAAATGTGGACCGATCCTGGAGATAGTGATGTCTAAATATGTGGGCCAGTCCCGAAGGTAGCACAGTCTAAAAATGTGGACGATCCTGGAGATAGTGAAGTCTAAATATGTGGGCCAATCCCGAAGGTAGTGCAGTCTGAAAAATGTGGACCGTTCGCGTGGATATGTGCCACTGCGTAGGTGCCGCTCTGCAAGAAATCCCTTTGCCGCCAATTTCTGTAACTGCGTATGTGCCTGCACGGGTGTGCGCGTACTTCGCGGCGGCGCCACCAGAGGGCGCAACGTCCCAAGGGAAGTGCGAGAGAGGAGCACGGCTGCAGTACACGCCTCATACATGACGCACTTCATCGTAGAATCATCGTATATAAGTGAGTTCCACTCGAATTTCTTGTTTCGTCGCTGTGCTCAGCAAAACGAAATTAGACTGCATTCATATATAAGAGCGAGCCTCGATCATGACCGTTCGGTTATACACATCTGAAAGACGTGTTTACCTCGACGTATCACTGCGTAAGTTTAGCGGCGAATATATCCCAACGACGGCGCGTATAGCTTAATGGTGGCCCTGGAATCCCCAGCCGCTGCACAGTGCCGGTGTCGCTGCAGTCGTCGAGGTATATCAACAACGTTGACAAAGCTTTCGATAGCACAGTTCCATTATCACTAAATGTCTAAAGCGGGAGCTATAGCGCGAACTTGACACATTACAAGTAGGCTCGGCGACGAATAGTATCGTGGGCTAACTCTACACAGCTCCGGAGTGTATAGACACGTGTAAAAGCTTTGTGCCCATCTTCTCACCCGCTCCTCTACATTAGGGCATACCGAAACGCAACTTCAGATCGACCAAATGGACGCGTCCGTTTATACAAGCGTCGCTAAGCCGTGGTTAATCTCCGACCGAATTAACCGCGCCACTCAGGGAACAAATAGCACGAGATGCCCCAGCGACTCACCGTACTGGTGTCGCTGTGGCGAGCACATACCACAGGCCGCCGTGGCGGCACCGGCCGTCGAGACAGCCCGTCGCGCGGCGGGCCAGAGGTCTTCGACGGCCTGCAGCTACAGGTCCAGCAGCGCTCGACTAGGCTCGCCGATCGTCATTGTCGTCGCCCGACGGTCGCTACCGCCCGCCCGCCCACAGAAACCCGCGTGCCGCTATGGAGAACACCGTCGGCGGCACGCTGTCCCCTTCCACACCGGCCGAAGTGCCGATGATGACCGCGCCGCGTCGTCGCCTCCGACGGGCGCCGCGGCCCGCTCTCGTTTCCTGCTCGATTCCGCCTCGCTCTCCCGCGCTCACTTTCTGCACTCGGACACGCGCCACCCCCTTCTCTATGGTCGCACATCACCAGGTGTGGAGGACAAACACACACACACGCGCGCGCGCAGGCGCACTCTCTTCCATGCAGTTAGCGTCTATCCTTTCGCTTTTCTTCAAAGGAAGGCGGGTAAGGGGGGGAGGAACGTCGATCGTTCCAAATATTCGAAACGGTCGGGGCGGAGCGGAGACGTTTGGTTGATGGGCGTGTTTCAAAGTTTATGCGTCGTTTCTTGTGGAAGGTGTATTGGCTATGGAATAAAACCTGAAATGAAGTGGCTCATAGAAGTGGCGTTCTCGGCCCCTCGCTTTCCCACTTCCTTGAGATATAGGATCGACCGCGTCAAGAGTCCAAACCGCCTGGCTCAGCAAAATCGTATGCGTTTGTACGTGGGCACGTTCCGGTCGCCGATCCTTTCTTAGGGAGTACCTGTGTCTCTCTCTGAATATATCACGCACACCTGACAGAATGACGACTAGACTTGCACACGAAGTTGCTCCTGGGATGTAGCTTGTGCGCTCACCTCAAACATGACGGAGTTTGAAGAAAAAACGCGCACGCACGCATGCACGCACGTACACCCAAACAAGCGCACCTAAGCAATGTCGGGATTTCTTGTCTGGCGCTTTGTACCCAAGCTCTGCTGTCCGTAAAGGCGTGTTCACACGGTCGCAGCTTAACCGTCGTGGTTTCTTCATCATCATCATCATCATCATCATCATCATCATCATCATCATCATCATCATCATCAGCCTATATTTTATGTCCACTGCAGGACGAAGGCCTCTCCCTGCGATCTCCAATTACCCCTGTCTTGCGCTAGCGTATTCCAACTTGCGCCTGCAAATTTCCTAACTTCATCATCCCATCTGGTTTTGTGCCGACCTCGACTGCGCTTCCCTTCTCTTGGTATCCATTCTGTAACCCTAATTGTCCACCGGTTATCCATCCTACGCATTACATGGCCTGCCCAGCTCCATTTCTTCCGCTTAATGTCAACTGGAATATCGGCTATCCCCGTTTGTTCTCTGATCCACACCGCTCTCTTCCTATCTCTTCAGGTTAGTCCTAAGATTTTCGTTCCATCGCTCTTTGTTCGGTCCTTAACTTGTTCTCGAGCTTCTTTGTTAACCTCCAAGTTTCTGCCCCATATGTTAGCACCGGTAGAATGCAATGATTGTACACTTTTCTTTTCAACGGCAGTGGTAAGCTCCCAGTCAGGATTTGGCAATGCCTGCCGTATGCACTCCAACTGTGGTTGCTTAACTGTGGATGCACTGCAACCGTATGACTGTGGTTGCTTAAATCTGCCTTAAATTAGCCATCGTGAGGTCGGGAGGCATAGCAGACAGGTGCCCAAGTATTACGAAAACTCCCGAACGAGAACCGAAACGATCATCAACAAGCCTAAATGTGAGACGCAAACGTTATGTCACTATACTGCTCTGGCTTGCAAAAGGGTGAATCATGCACAACTGACGATAACACACAGTTAGGAAAAAAAAGACAAAGACCGCGCCTGGCCATCCGACCGTTGCTCTCTCCTCTCAAAAGGAAAGCGAAATTACCTTGCTGCAACGAGTGCGAGCCACTTGCTCAGGAAGTCGATCGCAACGTGCCTTCGCTCGTATAAGCACTCCTCTGCGAGAGTGCAGTCCAGCCAGCGATCAGTTTAGCCCAAGTAAAAAAACAAAAAAAAAGACAAAAAACAAAATAGACGTTCGCTATCATCCTGGCACATGTAGGCACGTGTCCAATTCCATTAATGCTCATTATTTTTACTCCTCACGCGTCCTTTTTGTTTCTTTTCTTTTTCTCTTCGCCTTTTTCATTGAATATTTTTTTATTGTTTCTATAGCACGCCCGACAGATGGTCATCGTGGCCATTCTTTCTTCCTGTCGTCCGTGAGACCCGTTTGCGCATGAGATAGGTTGTTCCGCCAACTCTGGTGCAGAGCGAGGTGGGCTTCACCACGCTACAAGTGCGGCGACGAAGCGCGCTTCAAGGGAGGGAGCTGTAGTATCCGCTTACATAAGGACACGCGAAATTCTGCAAGTACAATGACACCATGGAGCTGTCAAAACCCCTTCCTTACTACATCCTCGCTGTCTGAAAGCCTACCCTCGGCTCAACGTTACCGTAAGCGGTAGGTTGGTCATCTTGCGTATTATCTTGCAACCTAATAGTGAGGCAAAGCCTACTTGCAGTATTCCGCACAGCGGGGTTAACAAAGGTGTAGAAACACATTTCAACTTACGCTCGACAGTAAAAGTGTTAGTGTTATTTCAAGCTTTATCTCAGCCTTACCAAGTTTTATGCACGAGCACAGTGCAGAGGACCATAATAAATGGGAGCTGAGCATCTACCTTGCAGAACTCGGGAGCTTAAGTACCTGTGTCCCTATCGGGCTCAAATTTGAAAATTGAAACGCAGGCATCCTACTCCTGCACTCATCAGTTGACTTTTCAGAAAAGTTTAGCTTCCGTTGCGGTGAGCCTTTACGATTACCTTTGCTTTGCTTCTCTACAACTGCACCACAGGTACGTCGAACTTTCACATCACACGATTTTTGGTATACGAACACTCTCTTCACACTCTCTTTCGTGCGACGGAGCCGCTCGAAGGCTGGACGTCAGGCGACGTCAGGCGTGTACCTGCAGTCCCCCTCCGTTCAGTTGCAAAATTTTCAAAAACCCTCCCCGCATTCTCTCGCTAACAACGACTCGCTTGAACTCACACTTTCACGCCTTTCTTTCTTTCTTTCTTTCTTTCTTTCTTTCTTTCTTTCTTTCTTTCTTTCTTTCTTTCTTTCTTTCTTTCTTTCTTTCTTTCTTTCTTTCTTTCTTTCTTTCTCGCAAACTCGACCGATATTTCAACAACTCGGCGCGTCGGTTCACGCAGCTTGAAGCGTCAAATGAGTCGCGCCGACGTTTGACTTGAAGTACGCGCAGAAAGCAACGCAAATACAGTGTGTACGTTTGTACGCACGTTCGCGACTCCGTTAGTGCTCTTGCGTCTGCGAACTTCGAAAAAGTAAAGTGAAGAACGACATGACGATAAAGGAACCACAGAGGCACAGAATTAGCGAGGTAAGAGCAGTGAGACGAAGCGCAGTACTCGATTGCGGAAAAGAAAGTAAAACGACGCGTGACAGTTTCTCAGGAACAGAGGGGGGAACGTTGAAAGAGAGAGAGAGGTTGGCTTTTTCGCTGAAAAGAAGCGCGACCCGCTGCCGAAGTTGGTCGCTAACGGGACACATTTTTTTTCGGTGATGTTCAATACGCTTCACTGACCCCCGTGAATGCGTGCACAAGTGCACAGGAGCGTTCGAACGACGTCTCTCTTTGCGTTTGTTTCAGTGAAGCCTATTTCTTTTGTTCGGCTCTCTTCCCTGTCAAGCATTATCACGCAGACGCATGGGTGCTGCACTACTCGCTTCGTCTGCTTCGCTTTGGAAACCGTTCCTTATTTTATTTTTCTTTTGCTGTTTCTAGACAAGTGAGACAAGTGTCGCGTCTGAGAAATCGGCTGTGGAACTGGAGCAAGCAGGTGTATGTTCTTTCGCGCTTTGTCTGTACTTTCAAGTTCTTTCTTTCCTTCTTTTTTGGCCTGTTCTGCCCTGATATGCCTGAGAGGACACCAGGAAAGTTTGCCGGTAACCAAACAACTTTCCTCATCGGTCGTATAAGGTGCCATAGGAGAGTTGTATAAGGTGACATACGCGGCATCACCGGGAGAGCTGGGTATCTAAACCCCATGACCTTTCGATCCCGAAACCGTCACTCTATACCGCCTACGCTATATGAGCGCATCAGCAAAATCATGCGTTCCGGCAGGCAGCTGCTACTACATATGGGAAGCCCGCGGCGTTTGTCAGGATGTGGCGTCATTGATTACTTACGTCGATAATCAAGCGCTTTCTTTACAAACCGCGTTTCGCGATGTCGTCGATCGGAGCCGAGAGAACGCAATAGTTGTGCGCGGTGTCCCTCCACCAGTCTTAAATTCCGGATCCGTGACGCGTAGCAAACCGCGAAAACGCACAAAGATTGCGCTGCAGAATATATTGCTCAAACTGCGCGCAGCATTCCTCACGTGCTTTTCCGCATTTCCGCTCGTGCGGTTGAGCTTCAGTTGACTTCAACGCTAAAGCTGACTACCAAGGGGACGGTCATCGTGGTCCAACTCTGAGGTGCCAGGTCCCACTCCTGCCCCGTCAACCGCCGGTTAATAGCCAAGAGAGGGGAGAATCGTAAAAATAAATAAGTTTCAACAACAACAACAATAACAACGACGACCACGAGAGAACGCATCGCTTAAAAAGAAAATCCCAGATTAACATGGGCCGATACCGGGCTGTTTTAGTGCGCGCAGTTGCCGTCCGCGTTTCCTGGCACGCCTACGTCGCATTCCGCGCTATAGTCTTCCGGCGCTCTACGCGGATTCCCTCCTCGGCGATGACTGGCGGATAAGGCACGCGAAGCGTCGTCCTCTCCGACACGTTCTATACAGGCACAGAGCGTCCTGCCGCTGCAATGCGATCCAACGTGCGCCAGGGTGACTACACCATAGGCACCTAACGAACGCCCATAAGCATGCAGCGGCGACCTTGCATCGTTGTCCCGAAAATGCGCGACCCGCCGCCACGCAGGAAGCCCTCGCGCGTCTGCTCCTTCGACCACGACGAGCAGCTGTCAACGCCGACGAGGCTGTCGGCGCTGATGTGCTGCTGAAACACACGTGCTGGTTCCTGCAGATTGCGTCTCGACTCAAAAAAGTGCTAACCCTCAATATAGGTAAACGGACCATACAAACTAACAAACCTGGTGAGTATATCATGAGGCCACGATCATGTACGTGTATTGAAAAGTCACAGCTTCGCCCGACAGGCGAAGGATTGATTGCGATAGCATATTATTACAGCTATACGATGTAAGCTTAGTCGTTTTATCAGCTGCGTAAACTGCTGCAAGCACTCACTCACTAAGTTAACAAGCACATCGTCGCACGTGCACAGGCAAACACGAACACATCTTACTCGATGGCCACGGACACTTGCTGTCAGAACGCTGACGTGATGAAGAGCGTCGGAAGCACCTGCGAGCGAACTTATCCATTTGCATCCGTGCTGTCTCTCGCTTGAACGCGAACCAGGCGGCGAGAACACAGCGCACACGAAGCCATCAGCTATCTCCGGCAGGCTAGCCTTCGCACCCAGCGCAGATTGCCTCCAAGATAGGACGCTTGCGGCCGCGCTCAGCCGCCGCAAATGTCATAGAAGACCTGCATATATGCAGATCTTGATCTGCACCCTTTACACGCCCTCCTAGCGCGCAGATCTCCCATGTAGCTCGTGAGAAGACGGCGCGCACCCTCCCCGCCTTCCTCCCTTGCCAGCGCGAAAAGAGCTACCATCCTTCTCGGCTCACCCTCGCAAGCTTGCGCTCGCACCTAGCACATGGCGCGCGGCCGCGATGTTATCGCACTTGGACTTCATACGGAACGTCCCGGCGATGACGACGGCGGAAATTCGCCTGGAGTGTCTATATAATTGCTGTCGCAATAAAATGTTAAAGCAAAGCTTGCTTTGCCTTCTCCCCCAGGCAAGACAGACAAAAGGCGACTAGAATGCCAGGAGAAAGAATGCAGCATATCCAACGAATTGGAATCTATATACAGCGAAGCTTTGCGCGAGTGCATAGTCGAAACACGCGTGTACACACACACACACACACACACACACACACACACACACACACACACACACACACACACACACACACACACACACACACACACACACACACACACACACACACACACACACACACACACACACACACACACACACACACACAAATTATACCGAGCCTTTTGTCAAGTGGAGTTGCTGACTACTAGCGAGTACGACGGACGTCTTGAAAGCATCATCGGCTACCTTGCGATACGTAACGTTTTTTTTCGTGACAAGGAGGCAGGACATAGCTTGTAGCCACAGCCAAGTTCAACCACGAAGGTGAACAGCTAGAAAGGGATGTAAGCGCTTATCAGTAATATATGCCTGACACGCTGGCAATATGAAGCGAGAGCAGAATCAGAGTCCAGGAAGTCTCAGCCCAGGATCAGCTGACCAAAAAAAAAAAAAAAAAAAAACACCTGGGAAGCACAACGCACTCACCATGGCTTCAGATGCCGTCGATGAAAACACGAGCTGTACAGTGCCCGCGGGTCAGGATGATACTTCATTAGTGCCACTCAGTACAATTCCAAAGTAAGACGTCTTCGCTTTCCAGAGCCATGAAATCGTCACTACAGCAACAAGAACAGAAACGGCTGCCGCGATACCGAACAAAACGTGCAAGAGAACAGCTTCAACAGCCACACATGGCATGTTGGCTGGGAGGTTAGGCGGAATTGGGTGACCAATAGGAAACAGTTTTCCTCTAGAAACTACTACACTTAGCTTTCCTAGTGTTATCTCGCAATCTGGGCAATCTGGGAAGTGGGAAGAAACGGTGACGTAGAACGGCGGTTGGGGCGAAAGGGAACGATGTTTCAAGGAATCTGGACGAAACAGGGAGCGATGGGCAGTGCGGTAGCCATGAATTTTATTAACGCGATAGCGTTTAGGGCCCCGTGTCGCAGAAAATCCGGCGTCGGCATTGGCGCCCGCGGCCGAGAAAATCATCCCCAACCACGTTTAGGTATGTCACACCATTCTATCATTAATGTTGCTCATACCTTGTCTTGCATTCTAGGCAAAGCTATTCCTCGAAATTTTGAGAATGACAATCCACAAGCAAATGTCATGAAACAAAACACCCACAGCACATGCCTGTTATGTTAATCTTGTCAGACTGAAATATTAAAAGTGCGAAACAAATACGGAAACCTGAAAATGATGTAATTTCTTTGGCGCGGTTGTGCACCTCTCCGGGATCAGCCCACGCAAGAGGCCGCGTTTCCACCAGAAAGCTAAAAGAGGCCGCGTTTCCACCAGAAAGCTCGCCTACGTGCATAGCGTTCGCCGCCAGTGTTTGCCAGTAACTACTACGGTTGCATAAGCTGCAGTCGTCGGTAACCATGAGCAGTCGCAGTCAGGGATCTTTGAATGATATCGCGTTCCACTCTTAAAAGCGAAGTTTAAGCGTCCTCCCAATTTTTCTAGAAGGGGAGTGGGTGACACGCATTTAACTACTTAATAAGCACCCCACCCCCATACACACACGGAGTGTGCGGAGGTGGGAAGGAGAAGTATCCTTGACCCCGGGAGTGTGCGTGTGTGGAGGTGCGTATACATTCCTGGACGGCAACGGTTACAGTGCAGGTAGACGGAAGCTCTCTCGTTCAAACTAGGCGTATTCTCGTCTTTCGTCCTGTTGACGTTTGCAGCAGAATCGAGAAATGTACCCGCGGGTAGAAATGGGCGATATGGACGACACGGCAAGTGCTTTGGCTCCCATCGAATTCAAGCAGAAAGAATGAATTTCTCAGAACGCGGTAGAGCGCAATGGTACAGCATGGTGTCTCGCGTTTGTAAACGTATAGTATATGCCTGGGAACAGAAACCTATTCCACTCATGAAATCATGCATATATAAGCTTTAGGTGCGCAAGACAGCACGGCCAATGAAGCAGTTAATCCAAGGTAATACATGGGTGGTCATCATTTGAAGTGCGAGAGGCGAAAGCAAAGCTCGATATGCCAACGGTTGAGACAAACTGAATAGACCGAAGCTGCGAAAATTTTCAAGTATACATGCATCGCTGAAGTGTGTAGACTAGGTAATCGGTGAAAAAAAGAAGCTGATGGTTAACTAGTAAATACGGATACCGAAATATACCCAAGTTACTTTAAAATATAGAATAATAAATTCCGTGAGAATTTGCTGAATAACTATGAATGCCAGATAGACGGACATTGGAGCGTCTGCAGGGCGACTAAAGAAAAGATTAAAAAGGAAATCTTTCAGCGGGAGCCTTCTATTTCTTGGGGTTATACTGGGTGCTTGAGCCTAAAATTCTGGAGACGAAAGTTTGACGACGTAATGGACGCAAGCCGGGGAAAGAATTTAAAATATTTAACATATATAATGTAATTCTCTTCCATCGCAAATATGGAGGCAGGAAGCACAGAGATCCCAGAAGCATTGGTATTTAAAAACTGCCACGGAGTGATTGATATGCGAAGTGAAGGTAAAGGGACGCTGGAGGAAGGCAGCGATGGGGAAGTGACAGATCTGTCACGACACGAATGAGACTTGGGTTTCATAAATTTCAATTTATGATATATATATATATATAGCTCCACGTATTTCATTCATTTGTATATCCACTATTATAAACCTTTTTGGCAAATTATTTTGGTAGCATGCGCATGGGTGGCGCTTTACAACTTTCAGTGTACAATGTAAATTTCAAGAGATGAATGAATGACTCAATCAATCAATAAATAAATCGTGTTCACCACAAGACTGCATGTTCGTCATGTTCGCAGTACAGACTGTGCTCTGCTATAACCGAGTAGTTGAGGAGTAGTTATGTTTGGGTGAGTTGGTGGGACATATTGCAAGTTAAACAGCGCTAAAAGACAGAGAGACACGCACGCGCAGCACACACGCTGGACCTGTGTGTGCTTGAACACAGGCTGAACCTATCCCGAAGCGTGCTCGAAAACTGCGCCGCTGCATAACATTCAGCTGGGGCCTGCATCGTGTGAGCACGCATTGCGCTGTGCGAATCGAGATGTATATAGGTAGTATACGTGTCAGTAATGCAGTTTCTCGGGGCACATTATTGCGCCCGGAACCCCTGACGTATTATATGCTACACGGCATTCTGTACAGATATCGACGACCAATTTACGCCCACACGATCGGGGACACTGATCACCGTTGATGGCCTTCCTCACTTCGTCGTCACAATTTTTTTTGATGACCGCGCGAACCTATATCGGGGTCGATGGTTTGACCCCTCCTCTATAAATCTCGTACACGTTCGTAGTTTCGAGAGCTCCGTTATTGGGCCTTCCGTGTCCGCATTTCGCTTCGATATTTGTATTCCCCGCGCGCCGGAAGACGTGACCTCGCGGATTTGAATGTATACAACGCGCCACTGTTATTATAGTCTGATCAGCCTTCCGACAAAGAGTGTCGCCGACGCACTCAGTCCATTACTTTTTTTTTTCTTTCATAGAAAGAAAACGAGGCACGGTCCTCCGAGATGCATAGAGAAACACCACTTCTCCTCCCGCCAGCCCCGTCAGGCCTGAAAGACGCGCGAATTTTTTCGACGCCCGCATATGCACTTTCTATGCGCTTGTAATGCGTGATCGCTTTAATAAGATAAGGGCGCACAACGCGCCAAGAGAGTGCTAGCGCACACACTTCGCCACACTCGCGACGAGCCCCATCAGGCATGTATTTATTCATGCAACAGAATAACAACGAGCGTGCCGTGCCCCCCGCAAAACAGAAAATCGGCTGTCCGAATATATATGGCTCGTGGGTGAGGACGTTTGTGGGCGAGAAGGAGGCGATTTAGGGGCGATAGAGCCGTGGATGTGCGCGCAAACGCCGTGTCGACCGATATTCGAGACAACGCGGGAACACTTGCCCTGGGCGCCATATATGAGCTGCCACTCGCAGAGAAAGGAATCGTGGACCCGTCAGGGCATCGCCAAACGCGTGCCCACACCTGTCTTGTTATTCACGGCAAACGCGCTTATACAGTGTATACTGTATAGGGTGTTTTATTGCGATAGCAATTATATGGACACTCAAAAGCAGATTTCTGCCGTCGGCGTCGCCGTCGTCGTCGCCGTCGCCGTGAGGTTCCGTATGACGTCAATGGAGATGAAATCGCTATCTTCTGCAGCCCTTGAGGGAGCACGGCTCAGCGCCAATCGAACGCTGTATGTGCGAGTGAAAGGGCGCGAGGGGCGCGGCTTTCACGGGGAGTGAACGCACGGCGGAGAACAAACGCGCGTTCTGCGCCGTGCTCGCTTAAGGGCTGCAGAAGTAAGCGTCTCTTTCCTCCTTTACAATCACCATATATGTAGAGCAAACGCGCCTTCTTCCAACGCGCGAGAGGCCGTGGGGGAGGGGGAGGGGGGGAGGGGGAGGGGAGGGAGGCGACGTTTAGCTGCGGCATCAAGTGCTTATTTATATCAGAGGCTCCGGCAACAGTCACCAACGCCGCACGCATTTTGAGCGAACGCGGGCAAAACGCCGACGGCGTCGACAATAGTTCTGCGTGTTGCCGGTGCTGCTGCATGTCCAAGTTTATACAGCTGATAAAGCTAATATCATTACTCCGTATAGCTCTCTACAAATTTGCTATCGCAATTGATGCTTCGCCTATCTGGTGAAACTGCGACAACTTTTTTCTTTTTGGCTGCACCAGATTGCACAATTATAACCCTTCATCTAAATTACACGATGAGGCGGCCAATACTTCGGCGAGAAATCAAAATGCTTAATTGAATAATTGACATAATTACACTTATTAACTGTTTAATAAATTACTTTACGACACTTATTTCAATCTACGAGTTGTAGCTAGTGAGTATGCAAGGCATATCTACTTGGAACGAATTCTGATGCGGCCGCCGCACTCAACAAGCTCTCAACATATTCTGCCGCATGCGGCGCCGAATCGCACGAGCCGCATGCGATCAACCTCGGACGCCCGCGGCCAATGACAGCGCCGCCAGCGTGTACGTCATGGTCACGTGGCAGAGCCGGCGCGGCGGGGCCGGCGAGCAAGCGCTCCGATCGTCCCGGGGCTTTTTTTTTTTTTTTTTTTTTTTTTTTTCCTGGTCGAGACGCTGGCCTCTTTGCCGCTGACACAAAAATCGGGTACACTTTGTTTCTGACACGAAATAACTTATAGAATGAAGTGAACTCAAAATTGTGCATGTTATAAAACGTTGCGCGAAGTAGTAAATCGTTGACGTGGTATCGATTCGGAAGCGGTCAGCGCAGACGCTGCAGTCGTCTATGCGAAGCGGCTCGCCTGACTGGCGTTTTCTCATCGCTACCAACCGCGTCGGGCAAACTAATTGTATTGCCACTTATGAGCGACATAAATGTTCAGACGTTGATTGTGCTGACGAATATGGGCGCTTTATAACGAGCTGCGGACGGATAGCAAGGGTTGTCGACCCCGGATCCGACGGCAGCGAGCTAGGCCTATATACCGTCTCCCAGCGATCGCAAGCTCGCCTGGCTTGCTCGTTCGCTTCCGTCCGCGCCGATAAAATCAAATGTATTCCAATTTAAGCGCGACATAACTGTGTACACGTTGTGCTGACCAACGTAGGAGGTTTATTACGAGCTACAAGCGGTCGTGTCGCAAGCGACACCAGTCTCGAATTCGACGGCCCAGCGAGCTAGGCCTGGCAGCTCCTAGCCATCGGCGGCTGTCGACGGAACCCAGACTGCGGACGCGGCCTTGCGGAAACACGTCTACGCTGCTCGCACAGACGCGTTTTTATTGTGATCGTTTGTGCGAAACTAGAGAACTGTGCAAAGACGTTTGTTTTCACTTTGCGAAGTTCCGCAGTATTCCTAGCGTCCGTGCAGGGCCGCCGGTTGTGGGCGGAGCTACGCATCGCACGCCGTTCGTAATGTGTGTCCCGAATCGTCGTATGCGGTGTTCCGAATCGTCGTATGCGGCAAGTCGGACTCCGACGCGTCGCACGACGGATCGCACGCAAAATCGCACCGTGTGTCTCGCGCTTTAGAGATATGCGCCGTCAAAGTTGCGGTAAAACTGCTATTTTGCTTAGCTTACTTCTCCCCCCCCCCCCCTTCTTTTTAAAAAAAAACGCTGTTTTATGGAGCGAAGCACAAAAGTGACTGGAATGGACATATATCGTCGGACACTTCGAAAATGAATATCTCGTAACTGGCGTAATCCTGAGAGAGAGAGAGAAAAAGGTAAAGGAAAGACAGGGAGGTTAACCAGAGGTTCTCTCCGGTTGGCTACCCTGTACCGGGGGAGGGGTAAAGGGATGCGAAAGGAGAGAGAGAGAAAAATAAGTGAAAATAAAGAATAAACAAAAAGGAAGGAAACAAGAAAATCACACACGTACACAAAACAGAACTGTTTCTGTGGGCACTGTCATGAAGTCCGCGAAGGCGTTCTCGTGTTGCATTGTCTGAACGTTCCGTCCTAAGTAACACAATGCAGAGTCACAATTTGTCACTGAGTCCGGTGTCTTTCAAGTAACGCAGCAGTGCCTTCAGGGGGCTCGAATTCGTTATGAAGATCTCGTAACTGGCGTAATCCTAAGAATTCGTCATGTCGTCGATACTCACTAGATACACTTCGTATATTAAAATATGTGCCGTAAAGTAATTCTTTAAAACGTTATTTAGCGTACGTTACTTATTTGCAGGTAGAAATTGGAATCAGCTAGCGCAAGACAGGGGTAACTGGAGATCTCAGGGAGAGGCCTTCGTCCTGCAGTGGACATACAAATAGGACGAAGAAGAAGATGATGGTGATGGGGGCGGTGATGAATTATTCAATTAATCAATTTGATTTCTCGTAGAAGTAATGGCCGCCTCATCGAGTAATTTAGATCAAGTACTACAATTTTGCTACATGCCACAAGCAATGGTCAAAATTTTGCTGCACCTAACAAAAATAAAAATAAAACGCCCTGTATACACGCATACAGCGTAAAACGCGACAGCTATCGACGTCGACAACGAAAAAGCGCGTCAAAGGCCTAACGGAGCGCCACAGCGGGGCAATCCGTGTTGTGTAGCGATGATTGGCTTCGATTTTTCAATACACCGCCGGACAGTGCATGCAGACGGGGGTGAAGTCCCTCAACGACCCAACCGACTCAACCTTCCCTCCAACAACCCCTTGTCTTTTTTTTTTTTTCAATTTAAATTTATTCCTAGTCGCTTTTGCTGTGATAGAGAACAAAAGGGCGACGACGAGTACATGTGCTCCGTCCGCTTTCCTTTTCTTTTAATTTTTTTCCCTCGCTTGTTTCTCGATGCTCGCGGTGTACAGCGGACATGTGCAACGCCTCCGGAGTGGAACCACACGCGTGGTCTGTCGACAATGTGTGCGAAAGGTAAAGCGGCGGGCGTGCTGCTGAAATTTGCATTTCTGCGACAAGCGCACACATGCGCGTGCGAGTGTCTGTGCGTGTGCACGAGCAGCCGTTTCATGCAATGCAAATGAGCCGCGTCACACGCACAGGAGGACGCGTGTCCTTTTTTTTCTGTTCCGACACTCGCATCGTGTCCGCGAAGTCCTTTCTTTTTTGGCTGCCAAATATAAGGTCCCCCATAAGCAACGTTTTCAACTTCGCGGCCGGCCAGTGGGCGCTTTTCAATCGTTTCCCGATGTCCACGCTTTCTTTTTTTTTTTTTTCTTGTCAGTCATCATGCGCACAAAACTCGCGTCCATCTCGCATGCTAATGAAATGACGCGCTGCTTTCGGCGAGGACGACATAGGAAGCGGAACAGGTCGATGTGACAACTCGCGGCCGCAGCGAAAAAAAAAAGTGAGCTTTCGCAAGCCACAAATGTTGGAACGCCTTTGTGATCGCAAGTGCGTACACGCGTACACAACGCACGCGTATCGCAAGTGTGTACAGCCATGTGTACTTCGAAGGGAGTTGCCTTATCTGGCCGCGCGAATCTTATTATCCAAAGTGCTTCTCGTTAAGATCGGACGCTCCATCTGCGGAATTTATTAGTTTTTTTTTCTTTTTCGGAAATTTTCGCATAACGAAAGCAGAGCACAAATGTGTTGTAAACCGAAGCAGAATCTATAATGGCAGGGCGTATCGAAGCCAGAACCAGAAATGTACATGAGCGCGCGCGCGCGTCCACACAACACACACACACACGCACACACGCACACACACACACACCACACACACACACACCACACACACACACACACACACACACACACACACACACACACACACACACACACACACACACACACACAGCGCGCGCGCGCGCACACGCTTGTCCTCACTACGACGTCCAGCCATTTCTTCATCTCTTTACAGAACCGCTATATCGTGCATGAAGAAGACAGGACACTGTTGCTGATTTTATATAGTCCTGCTGTGTGCCCTACTGCGTGCGCGCACTGCTCACTCTCTCCCTCTTTTCCTTACTTCCTGGGTAGGGTAGCAAACCAGATGCTCGCTTGGTTGATCCCCGTGCCTTTCGTATGCTTGCCTTTTTTTTCTCTCTCTCTCTCTTTATGGGGACCAGTTAAAGGGTACAAAACTTATACACCGCCATGAATTAAACCAAGAGCTTTTGAATAGGACTAAGTTTGCGAAAATAAAGTAATCTGCTTAACGATTTATTATTATTTGTTTGGAAAACGTATATGCACATGACAGAAAAGGGAAAGCGAGGGGCAGGCTGGCAACTGCCACCGGAAGGGGCACTACTTCAAGTAAGCTGCAAAAAAAGCATCATACTTTCCTCTTTATACGGTCCGACAAATACAGTTCACTGACATGTAACAGTATCTCGTTTTTGTTACGGCGTTACGGAGCAGTAAAGTATGTGCCTTTATTTTATATTTTTGACGATTACGAATATTAGGTAAGTTCTTGTATAGTAATATCGAGGCCTTCGATAAAAATTCTGCTGCCAACAGTGGTTGGAATTAAACTTCCTTAAATGCAATAAAATTAATTAAGATTGCTTCAGCGATTATTGAATATGAACATTTCCGAGTGTCATATGTGTCTGAATAGGGAAATCGGAGTTGGCACCGAGCTTATAAGCTTCCTCTTAACAGCCGCCCTATAATTATCAAAATCAAATTCCTTCGCTTGCTACCGATGTCTTCATGTTGACAAGAATGGGCATGAAAAAGAAATGAAAATCGCAGTTTCGCCCGAAAGGCGAAGCATCGATTGCGATAGCAAATTAGTAGACAGCTATACGAAGTAAGGATAGTAGTTTTATCGGCCGTATAAACTTGTACACATTCGCTTACTAACTAAATTAACAGACATGGTGGCACACGCGCACAAGCAAACATGGACACATCTCACTCGACCGCGTACACTCGCTGTACAAACGCTGGAGTGAGAAAGTGCGGCAGCAGCAGCGAACGACTTGACCTGCGTGCTGCCTCGCTTCAACACGAACTAAGCGGCGCGAGCACACAGCGCGCAAGAAGCTATCAGCACTCGGCGCACTCTGTCCCCCTCGCAGATCGCTTTCAAGATAAGGGCCGCGCGCCATACGCAGCCGCCGCCACAGCAGAACCCCCTCTCTCCCCTCCAATCGGTGCCTTGCGCGCGACGGAAGACGGTGCGCTTCTTCCCCGGCCGCTTTCTTCCCTTGTGCGCGCGAGGTTGAGCCACCATCGTCGGCTCACGTACCCTCTCACGCTTTCACTCGCACACAGAACATAAGGCTCGCGGCGACGATGTTATCGCCCTCGGACTTTACACGGAACGTCACGGCGGTGACGACGGTAGAAATATGCGCCTGGAGTGTAATTGCTATCGCACAAAAAAAAAGGCGTTTGATAATTCGTTTCAAATGAGAGAGATAGAGAAATATAATTTAATGAGCGCTCGAGATGTTTGCCTGGCCAACACGCCTGGCATGCTACACCAGAGGAGATTGGTGGCGCATGAAATGACTCTTATACACCGACACACCATGTACAAGCATAGCCTCCTCGATAAACTAGTTTACCAAGGAGGCTATGGTACAAGCATACGCAGTGACACGCATCTAATAAAAGCGTCAGGCATCTTGTTCCGGAGATACGCATATTAAAAGCGCCTTCGTTATGCGCAGAGCAGTAGCAGCGCTCTTGGCCTATGAGAACGCGATAGCATTTGGGCATTACGTTGCACTACGATAATATTCTTAAGTTTGCTTATGTTTATATTGACTAGATCCGTGGCGTGTGGGGACACTCTGGTGCTCCTTGAGAGGTTTACTGCCCGTGAGAACGAGTACGAGACGATGTAAGCTAAAGTACGATAAATATGTTCCCAGTCTCGAATTGTGTGTATTCCTATTACGAATACGTCATCAAGGAACCTATTCTGAAACGTACCACTTCGGCGATAGTTCGCCTTTCGCCTTCAGGCGCGCGCTGATTGGTTGGTTGAGCAAAATTGATTGATGTCGGGCTCAACCAGCCAATCGGCTCATCCAATTTTCCCAAAACAGCCAATCAGCGCGCGCCTGAAGGCGAAATTGTCGCCTAGGCGAAATATCGCCGAAGTGGAACGTTTCAGAATACGTGCCCTGTAACGCCTCGTGTACTTGAGGTTGGTATTGAGTCTCAGTTGGCCAGATCCAACTTCAAGGACTCCATCACGAAGTCGGGGAAACAATTGTTTTCGAGTTAACTGAAATGTTAGTATTAATGCCCCCGGTCACTACACTGACTACAGGTGAAAAGCGTGGGCCTATATGTTGCGTTAATTATTCGTAGAACGGAAGCGCCGCGTTCAAGGCGTAAGCCGCGAGGCCTATGGACCGAAAGAAAGTGTCCAGTCGGAAATCTAGCGCACCGCTCAGACCAAGACGCAAGTAAGACTTTTCTGCAAGTTTTCGTTCTTCCGTTCGCTTCTTTTTTTTTTTTCTGCATGTTCTGCACGCTCTTCAACACGGAAAAGTGGAAGCGAGAAGCTAAACTTACCCCAGTGTTGTTTTACCCCCCCCCCCCCCCTTTTTTTTTCCTTTTTTTTTTCACACTTCGATCGAGGTTCTAGACAAACGCACCCACGCACACAAACAGAGACGTCAGAAGGAAATAATAAGTAAAAAGAAAAAAAAACGCGCGCGCGCGAGAGAGAGAGAGAGAGAGTCACGAGGAAACGACAATTTTTGAGAAACAATCACGGCTTCCTCCTTTACTGCGTCCTTATGGCTCTAGCAGCACACGCTCTGATTCGTGCCGTCAATGTCTGCGAGACGACCGCAAGACGACAACGACGACGGTAATCGCAGAAACAGCGGTACGCGACTCATTACGCGAACAAAGAACCGAAACCGAATGGTTGAACATAGGCATGAGAGTGAAGTGTGACAGCGAAACGACACACACGAGAACAAGGGAACCACGAGTGATAGCGTTTCCAGACCAGAAAACGCATACAAGCAAGCAAGCATGACAAACAAACAAACAAACAAACAAACAAACAAACAAACAAACAAACAAACAAACAAACAAACAAACAAACAAACAAACAAACAAACAAACAAACAAACAAAACTGAGACTGAGTTCTAAGGCCAATTTGTGAGACTTCAAAAACAGCGAAAGAGGAGAAGAAAGAGAGAGTCCAATCCCCTTTGCCCCTTCCTCAGGGCAGGGTAGCCTACCGGGCTCACCCTGGTTAACCTCTCTGCTTTTCCCTTATGAATTCTCTCTCTCTCTCTCTATCAAATACAGTAAGAAATCACTAAACGAAGCATGTTTCAGTAATAATAGGCGTAACGAACTTGTTATCTTCCTTTGTATCGTATAGCCTCCTAGCGATGTATGAAGCTGTAAAGAAGAAGAAGAAGAAAAAAGGAAGAATACGCTTTGGGAAGTTTGGCGTTACGATCAAAATATATAAGCGCAAGAATGCGTCTAATGAGCCGATCATTACGACGCCTCGGCGTTATCTGAAGGAGCGAACTGTTCAATCGTCGCGGGAAGGAAGCACGACGATTCAAATTGTATGACGTCAGTGATGTCATCTCCGTTACACATATTTAGGAGGGCAGTCGTCGGGAGACCAATAAAAAAGCTGCCTCTCGCTAATTACTCCTTGCAGCGCAGAGGTTCGGGTAGTGTCGGGATATGAGGATCGAGAACCGGATGGGAAGGTACGGCCCATCCGTTATCCGCCAACTAATCCTCCTGTGATCGACACGGGTTGCGTGGAAGGATGACGGATAAATATGGATTGGCGATCGAGACGTAATGACCTTTTCTTTCTTCGAGACCCAAGGCTGGTTCGTGGTACCTGGTTCGTGGTACCTGGTTCGTGGACGGGACCCACGGAATTTGCTGCATTGCGTGGAGTTGGTGAGACCCAGCATAAGAAAAGGCACTCCGCCAGAAGTATGGCGATAAATAGACTTTTATTGAGCAGACGGAAAAAGAAACTGAGAAGGAAAAAAAGCTATCAACAGATTTTATCGATTCCTGCTTCTCTGAACACGCGACAGCGCTCTGAACGGACACGGCCACCTTCTCAAGAACACCTTCATTGACCAAACAATGGATGGATTATTCTAAAATACAATCGTACATACATTTTCAGTAGTAGCATAGAGTGTAAATGATGTCGCTTCTCGGTCTTTTGGCTAAAATAAAAGAATAAAATAAATAAAGGTCTTCGTCTGCCTGCTGTGAACTCCGAAGTACGTGCGAAGGTGCCACCACTCTCACGAGTCTATGTGGGGATCAAAACGCCGCACTACCGATCGCCAAAGCTTCACGATAGTACAGTGATTGGCACATCCAGTTACCAACTGCGTGTTTCCGGCTCCTCAATCACTGTATTTCCAGGTCTATAGCCCGCAGTCTATACAAGTTCAAAAGTTGAAATATCGCGGGGTGCGGACTATCTGTATGGTGGGCAGACTTCCAGCGCATGCAGTCCGACAATGCATTGTCTTCGAGATATGGTTCTGTTTGTCAGAGGCAACCGGCGCTGTGGCGTGGATTTGGACACCACCTGCTGCCGCAAGATCACAAATTCGATCTCCGATGGCAGATGTGGACAACGCTGTTGTCCTTCGCCATACGGTTAGGGCGGAGCAGAGGATGAGGAGGTGCCCTGACGACTACAGCTTAACGGAAACGACGGACGGACAGACACCGCCAACCCGGCTTCAAGCATTCAGCTGCTCTCGCGGTAAGAGGAAAGTCCCGGCATAACCCACGTGCCTTATAAATGTATCGCTGCTGACGGTATACCTTCTCCTGCTATGACTAGAGACAGAGGGAGAGAGAGAAAGATCTTTAATGAAATACGAAGGATTCGACCTGCGTATATGTAAGCGTATATATACATGATTTCACTTCAAAGAGAAATGGACCGAGGACGTACGGCCCTAGGTCGGGAAAAGGAGAAAAGGAGAGAAAAAAAGGCAATAAAATATATGGTCATAGTATGTACAGGTGAGATGGTGATCGTATTGATGTAAATAGGTTAGGGCTCGTCAATTAAGCCAATGTCTTGAAGGAATGAAAGAAAGAAAATATAAAGCTTGACGTTACTTCGAAAGAGAAAGCGTTAGGAGCTATTATGCTTCTTGGATTTAGTTATGACTATCGATAATTGCGTAGGGCGAATAGGACACTGCAAGCCACATGAAAACGAGTCTGTAGTAATAAGCAGAGTATTCCGAAGCCTTCTGTTTTAGCTCGATGAAAAAAACAAAAACGCTTATTCGCGGGAAAAAAAATCAAAAACGAAGTGATAAATTTGGCGTTGATGACGTAGCCTTGCGACGCTACAGGTTTCGCGGTATCTTCTCTATACCCATTGATTGCATCTTTCCTTTGTGCGGAAAACGTCCATGACAGCTGACAGATCGAATTAAAGTTCGTTTTCGAATGCAATGCGAGTATTCCTTCCGCAATAAATAATTGAGCCTACATAACCGGCCAACCCCCAGACGTCGTCGCAATCTGTAATGTCATCTGTAATGTCATAGGGAGCATCTTCTCGAACGTGGCGTCGCCAGCAACATTTCGCTTTCACGTCGTTTTCTGTACAGCATCAAGCGTTTTTTTGTGTGTGTGTGTGTGTGTGTGTAAAAGTGAACTTATACCCGCCATTTCAGATGCGTCATATTCCAATGGATGTGAACTTGTACGCTAGACTTTAGGATCCAGATAAGAGGTATATTTTGAGGAATGGGAGGCTGGCAGGGTCAGCCGCGGCGGATTAACGGAACCACCGCCCGTCCTTATTCGCTGCCGTGTGTTTAGCGCTTTAGGTTCCCTGGCTTTTGAACTTTATTTCATCTTTATTTTACGTCTTTGAGAAGGATGTAGGGGGCGAAGTAAAAAAAAAAAATGCAACAGTAAGCTAGACGGGAGCAACCAACGCCACCTAGATATCGCAAGGCCTGCGCACTCTGCTTTACGACGTCGTGCTGCAATCGCCGAAATTTCCATTGTTAAGCCCCGACGTGACGAAAGGGGTGACGTCAAAATCACCGCCGCTTACTCGGCAGGAGGAGGAGCATTCCAATTAGAGTCTATGGCACTCGGCCCTATTAGCGTGACGTCATAAAGCTGAGTGTGCAGGCCTTGCACGTGCTTTCTAGGTGGCTTTGGAGCAACACCCCCAAAATAAAACAGATATCAAAAGCAAGTTAGTCTATCGCAAGTTATTTTGGTGGTGTTCGCGACTTCAAAAATTAAGAGCTTTTTCACCCTATATCTGTCCCTTCATTGCTTACGTCCGTGTGCGCTGTGAATATAATCGAAAGAGACCCTAACTCGCGCAAGCTTCCATATATATACTGCCATATAAATACTCCCAAATATTTCGCTGAGATATTTGGGAGTAACCAAAATTTTCGTGACTGTGAGAAAAGAAGGTGGGAGAACCTAAGAGGCACTGTTTGCTCAGCTGCGACACCACCAATTCGCCGTATAGGGGTGTGCAAATATTCTATTCGAAATTACGAATCGCGCATTCCTAACGCATACAGCATTCCGGACAAGTGGCCCATAAAGCGCAGTCAAATCGAATTATATTGCATGAACGCGCTCCGCCTTCCTCCATGCAATCTTCTGCTCCACGTATCAAGTGCCTATAATGAATTTTTTTTTTATTCCGAATGAGCTTGTTTCTCCCACTCGGTGCGATCGCTGTAAAAAGCGAGCTGCACCGACAAGGAGGAGGAGGAGGGGGCAGGAATAACAGCGGCCGGCGTACGTCGCCACAGACGAAAAACACCGGCGTATCCCGAACAAGAGCGGCAGAGGAGGAGGGAGGAGATAGTGAGAGAGAGAGAGGTTCGGAACGCGTACGTCTAGTGTTACGAGCGCGTCCCCGCATACGGTTTCTTAGCACTTGCTTGCGCCCTGTCCACCGCATCGAGAGATGAACGGTATTGCGATCCCGCGGCAATCTGAAATCACGTGAAATCCGCGGCGAAGATGCGAAGCATCGCAGGAAGTTATCCATCGAACCGTACGCAAATTACATTTAGACAATTATTTGAGTTATGTATATATACCGCCGACCGCAGAAACTTTCTCATCGCGGTATTTGAGTGTGAAAGAATATAGAAGAAGCAAAGCTTGGTCGTGGCCAACTCGTTCACCCAAAAATAGTGCAACGACTGCGGCATGTACATGCCCGGGCGACCGCTTCACAACGCCTCACAAATTCAAGCGGAGTGGACAAGCCGCAAGACAGTGCAACGTTTTCCACGACTTCCGGGCATCGACAACTCCGCCCCCCCCCCCCCCCCCTTTTTTTTTTTTTGCGGTCTAATGTACGCGTATCGCAAGGCGCATCTAGTCTATAGCCTCGCGGCGACGTCTTGTACGTAAGATTGCATATCCAGCCAAATTTGTGTCCAGAAACGTTATCTCGCTGCTCGATTTCTCTTGGGGGGAAGAACAGACGAAGTTAGCTATGAAGGTCACGTCGGTGCCGGGTTCATCTGCGCCGGCGGATACGGTGGACACAGTCGACACGCTGCAATAACATGCTGTTCGGCACAGTGGTTCGTATATACGGGCCTCGTGCTCAGGTATTGCCGACGGCGCTTTTGGCGCCGCGCTGCATATGCAGATGGGAAGTAATGCGATAACGGTAAAATACGGGCACGCCATGCAAAAGTTAACCTGCTGTTGGCGTCTGCACGCAGCTGCGTCTGGAGAGAAATAGGGGGATAGAGTGTTTTATGCAAAGAAAAGAAGTTTGCGTGGCTATACAGTATACTGGAATTGGCTACTTAAGGCAGTTTCCTGGAAGTCGTCGACATAAGGTACGTATCGGGCTGTCGAGAAGTACTTGGACAGATATTTTTTTCTCTTTTTTTTTTCTTCTTTAGAAACACTGTGACCTAGTTTTCATGCGTACAATTCCCAGGCCTACAGGTATTGTGTAGGTGGATATGTTTTAAAGGAAGGACGGGTGCACAGGAGAGACGAACACGAGCGCTGGTGTTCGTATCTCTTGTGTGTTCGGCCTTTGAGCCGCTAATACATCCGAATAGTCATGCAAGACCAACTATCCCAAAAGTTAAACATTCTTACAAGGATCGCTCCGGCAAAACGTGATAAAAAAATAAATATGCTAAAGGATACGTCGATATTGGAACTCCCAAATTCGAGCAGATTCACAGTGAACATCCTTGTCGATATCGCCGTCATTGTGACGTCAACCATTGGAACGAAAATAGTAATGTCACATACTTGTGTGCACCTTTAACCCGCCCACGCAAAAAGGCACACCTCAGAATGTCGGGTTCCAGACGGTACGAATGCCGTGTGAATCCGCCGCTGTGACACCACCCGATCGGAATCGGAGCTCCTAATCGGCTGCGCGGTGGTGATGGTGGCGGTGTGCAACAGACAGTGTTTAGCATGGCATGCTTGACCGGCAATTTTACCGCCTGAGCACCTCAAACGTTGTTAGCAAGGGCGTGTCGCTAGACGTTAATCAACTCCGTGTCTCGAAAAAAGGCAATCAACCGTCGTACAACTTCCTTCCTCATTACCACGGGCCCTTCAGGGAACATATATCTTTAAAGCTTGAATGTGGAAGACTTTTCTTTAGGTTTTGAAGCAACGCCTTTCATTCAGCGTCAAACTGACCACACGACCAGATGACGTGTTCTATATCACCGCTCTCACCACATAAGGTCCGTTGAATGGGAGCGGGTTGTCCAGTCATAAAAAAAATCAACAGCCTTGGGGTAAGCGGGGTTAGTTCTAACGCGACACAGCAGGATAGCTTCTTCACGACCAAGTCCTTGGACCGCATAGGTTTTGATGTGAAGCTTTCCGGAGCGGCCGAAGATGATTGCGTATTGCTTTCTTAGCTTGCTGCAAATTCTTCGGGGCTCTCAATTTCGGGGCGCATGAGAGTGCTTCGAGTGGGAGAGAGTCGCCTTTCTCATTGCTTTCAATTCCAACATGTGGCTAGATCCACTGAAATTCCACCTTGAATCCCCTCCTCCTGAGGTCTTTAAGCAGCTCCAGAGACTGCCTATATTAAACTTCTTCCGAAGCAGATCACGAGGCAAGCGCTAACTTTGAGTCCGTGAGTATGACGACATCTTGCGCAGAATAGACGCTTCGTTTTCGCATAGCGGTGGTGATTGCAGGGCAGCACTTTCTAGAGTTGCAGACGGAACTATAAGCTATCCAGCCGATCAGACCATGACACGTCAAGGAAATGCATTCGGAATGCTGCTGCGCAGTTATGTGTACGTACGCACGCCGACCCGTCTGCGTGGATTTGCATGTGGCTTCGATACGCTGTGCTCAAGTGGTCCAGCACAAGAAACTTTGCTTCGTCGGCAGCTGGAATGGTACCTTTCGCCGGTAGTTGGGGTACACTGACGCTGCAGGTAACACCGTCAAAGACCATGGCAGGTCCAGAAGACTGCGCTTAGGCCATTCAAAACCTAACAATCGGAAGGCGTTCAGCGCCACGTGAAAACTGGAGCGAGTGCTTGCTCGCAGTCGCCGGAGAAATGCCTTAACCGCGGTAGACTCACCAAGCCTCAACAGTTGAGTGAACAAGTCTTGGAATGCCAGCAGGCGGAGCAGAAAAGATTCAACTTCACTTGTGACCTTGCTTGAAGCCGACTGAGCAACTTCCGTCGCCAAGCCAAGTCCCTTCCGGTGTGCACTGCCTCCAAGCGCTCACTGATGTATACGACTGTACCAGTTATATAAAAGAGTTGACATTTGATTCGCCGTCTTTTGCTCTATTTCCTTCAAATTATCGCGGCTAGCAAATCACCGACGTAGTAACTAATTCGCCTGACTCGTTCGGAGCATGGCGCAATTGAAATGCCATCTTAAGTCACCGAAATTATGAGAGACCTCGTTCAGCAAACAAATAATACTTCCAACTGAGCGCTGCACCATTAGGAAAGAAGCAAATGTGCGGGTTACGAATTTCGCTCGGTGTCACTTTCCTCTGAAGAGTAAGCGGCGGCCACGTGGTTGTGGTGGCGATGATGATGATGATGATGAGGATAATGATGATGGTGATGATCGTTCATGGCAGGCCCTTTGGATCGAGACGCCGTCATCCCGCGCGCCCAATGCTGGAGGTTATGTGATCAAGCGCGCCCTATGGGGAGGAGAGTGTGCGTGACGTATCTTGGAGCTAACCTGCGGCGGGTGCGAAGAATCTTTACTAAGAATCTGTCTTTACTCAGAATCTGGGACCATGAATTAACAAAGCTTTTCGTTCGGAAGTGCCGTTCGCTATCGGACGGCCGCTTTCGCGAGTAATATGGCCAACATCACCGATTGCGTGGCATGAGCACCTAATTAACAGCTCCAGCGTAAGAACTTCTTTGTGAATAACACGACCTATATGGGGCCGAATTCACAAGAAAAGCACTTACGTTAGTACTGTTTGTGGCGCTAGAGCGCTAACCCCACGGCTAAACCTCCTTGATTATATGTACCTTGCCTATTTAGTACTAGAAAAAAAATATCTGCTTTGTTCTCGGAGCGTCCTCTGCGTCATCTCAGAGCGTCGTCTGCGACTCAAGCTAGAGCTATAGAGTAACAGGTTTTTAAACATTCTCCTCACAGCAACAAAACAGTGCACTTCACTTCTGGCGTGGAATAGGGTTCACTGCACGCGCAGCTGCTTGTCGATTCACGAAAATATACGTAAAAGGACATAAAAGAATACATTTGAGAACCCACTCGTTAACCACATTGTGACCATACGAGTGCGCTCCTCCTTATTCGTATAGACAAGCAACCCTGACGGTATCGGCAAAACGCTACTTAACGGCCTAGTAACTCAGATGAAGCGGAAAGGCTCGCTGTTCTCGCCTCCAATAAGGAGCCCTTTGCTTACTTGCTGCAGCGACTCTTGTTATCAGCTCAGCGAGGGAGCTGTGGTCACGTGCCGTTCTTTAGAGTGTACCCGTCCGCGAGTACGTTTGCCGCTACTCGTCTATGTGCGCCGACGTGTCTATCGAGTTCATCTCCAAGTTTACCGCGTCGAACTCGAACCATACAAATATATGTGCTCCCCGAGCCGAGCACTATTCGTAATGGAAAGCCTCATTAAAGAAAATATCTTGCGTCGACACGAAAGAAAGAAAGAAAGAAAGAAAGAAAGAAAGAAAGAAAGAAAGAGGTCTACCACGTGACCTTCTATTAGTGTACGTGGTTCCTGTCGAAAGAAGAAAGAAAGAAAGAAAGAAAGAAAGAAAGAAAGAAAGAAAGAAAGAAAGAAAGAAAGAAAGAAAGGCAAGCGTCTGGTGCATTTCCTTAAAGGGACTGACAACCGATCTTTAAGGACCTAGTTTTTTATGGCGCAACGAAAAGCTCACCCTCGGTAGTGTTTGCGCCTACAGTGGTTACTTCAAAAAGCGCGTGGATATTTTGTAATTTCGATCCGAGCAGCCTCTAGAAAGTGAGAGTCCCTCCTCCAGCAACGCTGAGAAGTGAGAGCGATACCGATAGCCCGCCTCGCAAATTGTGAAAGCCGCCCGTCGTTCTGCTTTCACAGGAGCCAGTGCAACTGTGGTTAACCACCTGCATTTTGAGCTTTTCAACCACTTTTGGAAATAAACAGTTGGTACAATAAGTTCGCGTTCACGTACAGACCTTTATTATAGTTGCACCGCGTTTTTCCCCAAGTACACGCCTAAGTCGTGGCTTGCTGGCCTCCGTCGTCGTTGTTCTGTCGATAGACGAGCCAAGCCAACTCCTCGAAAAGGAAGGCGAAGGCAGCGCCACTTTTCGACTCACAAGCGAAGGCTTATCTGCACATTGTAAGTTAGAAAAAAATGTGGTTGATCCCTCTTATATAGGAATCGGTATAGAACACGAAAGTGAAACGTGTCTTCACAGAAGTAGTGTAATGTTTATTGCACATTGATATATAATGTCTATTGGTGTTTTGTGGCTAAAGCGCCCTTAGGCGTTGATGCACCCACGCTGACGCCTGGTGGCACGTCTCCTCCATCACGACTACCAACGTCGATGACCATGAGCAACCGTCGTGCATATGGAAGCTGCACTACGCTGCACACGCTAGCACAACGCGAAAGACGAAGCACGTAACTGACACACTAATACAACGCGCAAGACAAAGCACGTAACTGAATCGTCACCGAGTCAAATCAGCGCGTACAGCGCGTCGTAATTGCAGCCTCCGCGATCAACTTCAGAAACATTTTCAGAGCTAATTGCGGAGGCCACGCTCCGCTGTGCTGAGTACGGTGAACGCCACCTAGGTGGCGTTGGTAGTGCTTCTTGATGCCAGCGTCCCTTCGAATGCTGGCATCGAGGCGTCGTAGTGCTGAGACCACCGAAGCGTTCACTGTCGGTGCGCGTTAGTGTCATAATGCAGTACTTCTCTTTTCTGCTCGTAGGCGGCGGCACCGCCCCGAGCAAGAGCGCGGGTACACGGAGGAGTGTTAGATATATAAGGCGCGTCTGTGTAGCTCTCTGCAAATGCGTTTGTGGCGCAATGGGTTAAACGCTCGGCGATCTATCGTCGCGGACCGAGAGGTCGTGGGTTCGATTTCCAAATTTTGCATGTTTGTGGAACTTTTTCTTCTGGTTTCTTTCTTTGTATTATGTTCGTGTACATTGTAAGCTGACGTATTTCCGTGACGGAAATACGTCAGTGAAGTCTTGGTGGACCCCGGCATAAAACACTTTCGTGTTAAAAACTTATAACAGAAGGAATGTTATTGCATTTCGATAAGCGACCAGGAACCACGTACACTAATAGAAGGTCACGTGGTAGACCTCTTATGCACCATCATGTGTCTGCCGCGTGGGGCTGCAAAGGTAATTTTCCGCAACTTTTAGTGAATAATTAAAAATATACATTCACGCTTAATAAGCAAAAAATGTCTCGTTTTAACCAGTACGATAGGCAAGCTTTCCATCAGCGGGGTTGTCTCGATTCATGTTCTGAGTTGTCTGTCCCTTTAAAGGAGCACTTACAAAAAAATGCTTGTTTTGTATTAGTTTCTTTTTTGGATAATTGTATATCCGATAATTACTCACGGAGCCTTTATTATTAGAGAGTCGAGAGCGCAACAAATAAGTCATTACGTTATATTTTAGTGCGACCAGTTCAAAACTGGCGCCAAATGCTGCGCGGCTTCGCATGTAGAAAACGAAGACCATTCGGGTCATCGAAACTTCATGGGGCGTTCTACTCCGGCAGGGCTGCGTCCGGCGCGGCCGCGAGCGCGGCCGAAAATCTTGAAAGATCTTGAAAGCGATCTACGATGGGAGCAGAGTGCGCCGAGGCCTGATAGCTTCGTGTGCGCTGTGTTCTGGCCGCTTAGTTCGCGTTGAAGCGAGAGGCAGCAGGAATGTGAATTTGCTCGCTGCCACCGCGCTTCCTCACGCCAGCGTATTGACAGCGAGTGCGCGCGGTCATCGAGTGATATGTCTTCATGTTTGCTTGTGCGCGCGTTAATACAACGCGTGTTAATTTACCATGCTTATAAATACTGTACCATGTTTGTTAATTTAATTAGCAAGCGAATGTTTACAAGTTTATACGGGCGATAAAACTACTATCCTTACTTCTTACAGATGTCTACTAATATGCTATCGCAATCGATGCTTCGCCTTACGCGCGACATTGCGACTTTTTTGTGTCAGTACTCTTTTCAACGCCGCGTATATATACTGCCGACCACCCGTAACAATTCCCCGTGCAAATGGTCCCATAGAAATAACAGATTTAATGATTTCACCCCGAACACTGTTTAGGTTGTCGCACAGATCAATGCAGTAAATGTTAAGGCCACTAGCCGTAGTAGTAGTATACTGACTAGACTTTCTTTCTAAGGCTACGAATGCTAATTATTCTCGCTTCCTGCATTCCTCTCGAGTAACGTATACTTAGCTGATTATAAAAGAGCCCGTAGCAAAGAAAAATAAATTATTATATAGCAAGTTTTTTTATTTTAATTTTATTTTTTTAACGGAAGGCAGCTTCACAAACGCATGAAATATTGTCTGATCATTTGCGGTATGACTTCACCGAAGCTGCAGGTGACTGTTTGCCAGAAGGATTGGCTAGCCGCTTTAACAAGCACGCTTTCTTCTATATATGAAAAAATACGTCCGCGTTTCAGTCTATATGCGTGCTATTACTACTGTTAAAAATTTTCATTGTCATGGTTAGTTCTCTCAACCAATAAAGCGCTTTTTTTTTCGTATGCTTTCGAAAACTACAATTTCAAACTACTGCTTTTTGACGCGGCGTTTGAGGACACTTAGTATGAACGTTTATATTATTACACCTATAACCTGCCGCACTCCACGGACAGACCATGTTGTGTTCTGTAGTACCACCCTTTTACTCTTTCCTCGTGGTGGCTAAGGAAGAGTAAAGTGTATAGAGTGTAGAATGCACGAAGAGTGGAGTATATAGAGCGAACACTATCAGAGATGATTTAAGTCAGGACGTTGTAGAAGGAGCAAAACACGAAAGAACCAGCCGAAGCCAGCGGACCTCATGAAAGTGCTGGATACAACTCCTTACAGATAAAAGAGATAGATGAAATTCTCCTTTTCAAGCTCCCACCTAATGTTTTCTTTACTTGGATTCGATACATACGCATCAGAAGCCGCAAACCCACCGTGACTTGCGAGCAGTAGCTGGGAACACGTGACGCAAAACGGAGTGCTAAATAGGAGAGGAAGATAGAGAGAGAGAGAGATAGAGACAGCCCGACGATGAGCCAGCCCCAGAAGCAACCGGGCACCGCCCCCGGGTGCTGCCAGAACCATGGAAACCGTTTTTACTTTGAGCACAAGCGCCACACCCCCTCGGAGAAAGGCCGATAACGAGTGCTTCTCCTCCGAGCGCAGGCGTAGCGCGGAGAAGCCAACCACCGAACCGCAGGACGAGACTCCGCCTCTCGAATGAGGGAGAAGGTTGGGTGCGAAAGAAAGGAGCGGCAGCGGCACTTTTTCTTTGAAACCTAGCGGTCAGTATGTTCCTATGCTTAGCGCGTTTCTTCCCGCTGAGTACGATAAGAAATTGATTGATTTCTGAGCCTCGGCGCCATAATGAAAGCGAACAGCGTTTGCAACCAACTTGTGGAAACTCCAGACAGCGGAGGATAAACGGAAAATAGGCGGCGTCTTGGCAAAACTCGCTTCTGACGTCACAGCGTGAGCGCAGTTCAATATCAACAGAAAGCATCGTCCAACGTCGATACCACGTGGTCGATACACCGAGCGCCGTCCTTTCCCGAATTTTCTTTCCTTCATTTCGTCTTAGAAAGCATGCTCGTCGAGTGCCAGCTGTTTGGCACTTAAACAATTTTTCTTTATTTGATCATGACTTAGACTAGGGCGTTCCACTTAGCAAGTATGGAGAATGTGTAGTATTTATGCGATGTTTTAATATGTGACTAAAGGTGGTATTTAGGGCCCGCATTCACAAAAAAACCTATTAAGCTAGAATTGTTCGTATGCAAATTGCAGCCAATCCCAACGTTGTACATTATTATCATCGAAGGCGGCCGACCGACAGCAAAGAGCTAGCGCTTACGGACGAAAAGGTTTGCAAATGCGGACACAGATGCCGGACATTGCATCATCAACATTGTCGTGACGCCATGACACATAGCAAAAGTTGTTGACGTCGTGTAAGGATGTTTATCGTCACAACAACAGCAATAAACAAATTAACAAGAGTGGTGCGTGCTTCATTTTTTTTATTTGCAGCGATCGCAGGAAATGAACGAGCTAGTGTATGGCGACGTCAACAGGCGTCCGCCACATGGGTACCCGAAGGTTATCAGTATATAACAAGTATTGCGGTAAATTATTTAGGGTGTTCTGACGCTTTCCGGTATTTTTCTAGGCTTTAGAGCGTTTGGATCTCAATTTACCGGGGAAAAAAATGGCAAGTCGACAATGACATGTCAGAACGCCGCTTCCAGCGTTTTATTGCGATAGCAATTATATGGACACTCCAAAGCAGATTTCTGCCGTCGGCGTCGCCGTTGCCGTGAGGTTCCGTATGACGTCAGTGGAGATGAAATCGTCGCCGCGCGCCGAACGCTGTATGTGCGAGTGAAAGGGCGCGAAGGACGCGCGCTTTCACGGGGTGTGAACGCACGGCGAAGCAAAAACGCGCGTTCTGCGCCGTGCTCCCTTAAAGGGACACTAAAGAGAAACCGGAAGTTGAGCTTAAATGGTAGATTATGCTTTCACGGTCACAGCCATACCATACTTACTGCAAACAGATGTTTAATAAGCGAGAAAATAGCGAAAAACTGAAGGATAGGTGCTGACGCCCCTTCGAAATTCCCGCACTACACGTTCGTGACGTCGGAGATTACAAATGCAGGCCGGTCGCGATTGGTCGAGAGCGATTTATCGCTGTTAATAAAACGCAAAATAAAATACACCTTAAACGTACATAAACAGCATTTGCCAACTTTTTAAACCGTTTCAAGCGAGGTAGTACAAGTTTAGCAGAAAATTAAATAAATAAGAAAAAATGGCATGGCGATGTATGCGGCTACGTAATGCGGTCGTGATAGTTTCGTAGTTTCGTTTTTGGTCAATGCATCGTCGCGCGCGCCTGTTCCGCTCTACGGTGTTTGGTTGCGTGTTGCGTGGCTCGAAAAACGTCGACTTCGCAGGAAACAGCCAGAAAATGCCTCCTGTGTAGTGTTGAGGGCTGTATAAATGGCCGAAGGCGCTTGTTCAGGGGCAGTGGCATGCAGTGTTGACTCGATTGTGTCCTTTCATGTGGTGTCGCGCGGAGAGCCCCCGCTCCCCGGCGTTCGCAATGGCTCAGTGTTCTGCCGATAATAAAACGGCAAGAGAGCCAGAGAAACCCATGGTGTGCTCTCTGCATTTCTCGCCCTTGGATTATGTGTATAATCTTGCCCTCGGAAGGTATCTTGGCGTGCCCCAGAGGCCAGTTTTTTCTCGAGCAGCTGTTCGCTCAATGCGGCCTTCATCAAACCCCCTACCGGTGCCCCTGCAGCAGCAAACTGGCGGCTCGGTGAGTGCTGAATGTCATTAAATAAAGCCAAGAAATAACCATACCGAGTACGTGCGCAACGTTCTACGCTTGTTCTGTCGGGAACATCGTCGCCTGGTGGACCGCACGCTTCGCCTCGACGAAAACGAAGCTCTGCTTTCCGCCGGCGCGGCCGGCGGCTCACCGCCATCGCACGAGGAAACACCTACCGCTCGAGCACGGCTGATCATTTCGCGCTCCGTTTCACTGAATATCGCTGAAATGCAGTCCTGCTTCCCTGGCAAGCTCTTCGTTGCAAGGTTCAGCGGCAGCAACGGTATACATCGCGGCGAACGCAAACGCAGCGACCATGCATGCAGCCATGATGCATCCAGCGCCTCGGCCGTTTACGCAAGCGGTGACGTATCATGGCGCATTCTGATTCGCTGAGAGCAATGCAATCTGTGACGACACTGCTTCAGCGCCAAATCTGGGGTGAGAGAAATTGAGGAAGAGATATTGGTCTTTGTTTACGAATTTCTCCGCTAATAACTCATATTTTTGCACACAACAAAAACTGCATGCATTCCTGAAGGTCCCTCTTTTATTCCAGCTGAACTTCCTGTTTCTCTTTGGTGTCCCTTTAAGGGCTGCAGAAGTAGGCGTCTCTTTGCTCCTTTACAATCACCATATATGTAGAACAAACGCGCCTTCTTCCGACGCGCGAAAGGCCGTGGCGGGGAGGGGGGAGGGGGAGGGAAGGGAGGCGACGTTTAGCTGCGGCATCAAGTGCCTATTTATATCAGAGGCTCCGGCAACAGTCACCAACGCCGTACGCATTTTGTGCGAACGCGGGCAAAACGCCGACGGCGTCGACAACAGTTCTGCGTGTTGCCGGTGCTGCTGCATGTCCAAGGTTATACACCTGATAAAGCTGCTATCATTACTCCGTATAGCTCTCTACAAATTTGCTATCGCAATTGATGCTTCGCCTTTCAGGTGAAACTGCGACAACTTTTTTCTAGCCGCGGTGGATCAGAGGCTATGACATTTTTTGCTGCCGATTCGTGAGGTTTAGCGACGGATCAAGGCAACACTGTGGCTATGAGAGACGCCGTATGTATATGCAGGGCACCGGATATATTTACAACACCTGGGATACCTTCACGTGCGCTTTAATTTACTTATACGCGAGCGCTCTCGCAATTCGCCCCCATCACAATGTGACCACTGCTGCTGGAAATTCAATCCGTGACTTCGCGGTCAACAGCAGAACACCATAACCACTGAGTCATCGAGGCGCAATTCGCTAGATCCCGGGTTCGACTCCCAGCCGCGGCAGAGTCGCTCGGATGGGGGCGTAATGAAAAAAAAACATGGCTGAGGTTTAACTCTTGTAAACCTAGTTATCACGAGCGAAAGGTGTGTTTGGCTTGGTTTGGCAAAGACTATGCACACAGTGTTTCATTAATGCACGCTTCCGCGCTTGGTACGCTTCTCTATTACGTGCTAATCTGGCCTCCCTTTGCTTCGGTGTTTCAGCAGCCAACTTTGCCTTTGATTCGGATTTCGCAGCCTGTCGTCTAGCTATATCTACTGGATGATTGGATTCAGCCTGTCGCTTGCGCTGAAGCGCACGCACAGACAGCCCAGCCGGCGCGCCAACCATGGCGAGACTGAGCGACCAAGCGCCGTCGGAACAGCCGTTAAACCCTCGCCTAGTCACGGGGTACCGCAGCGGCGAGGTTCCAAGCGAGCGCAGCAGCGACGCCTCTCCGCAGCGGATCACGTGGCGTGACGTCACACCTGCCACATTTGCGCTCCGGCGGCTCAAGGTCATTGCGACGCGATGAATGACCTTGCGAGACATGGCGCCGTAGAGCTTTCGCTCTAAAAAGATGCTTGTGTGCTTAAATATTTTGGGCATCAAAAGTATTACCACGCCACATACTGCGATGTCCATCGTAGACTATACTGTGCAGCTCAGATAACAAAATCGCGTAAACTATTACAGCGTTTCGAGGCTTGTCCTACACATATGAATCTAAATCACAGTCGTTTCCTCAGCACTTGTTAGTCCACGTTAGGAGCGCGCAAGACAACTGAAAACCTCTGAGAATTTTAATCTATAACGCGCGCGCGTGCTGCCGGTTAAAGTACATTGCCGTTACATCGAGACTGAAGTAGGAACCGGTGACGTAATAGTGACGTATACGTGCAGTAAGTCGGCAACTAAAGTTCACTCATCCCTGAAACCGCAATTTGCTGCATGGAGTCATGTTTTCTTGCTCGTGCGGCAACATAATTTCGCTGTTGCTGTTGGAACTTACAAAGGTATGTTCACAGACAGCCGAGAATTAAAGAGTGACCATCGCGGGCCCAGTATACATGCCGTTTTGGTCTGTCTTCGTGTCGCCGTCACGTGCCCAAGTGTATCCAAAAGAACTCCCCTCTGCTCGACTACCGTCCTCCGCTTAACTACGCTGCTGTTCTGTGGTTATTCTAGGTCACGGTTCTGATTTATATTCCACGTGTGACTTTATTGCTCTCCCGGCATTTCTATTTCCTACTTTTAGCTAAATTTATCAAAATTCCACTTTTTTTTTTGCTACACAACCCGGGCTTCATGTCTTCCGGGTTGACTGCGCTTCGATGTACAAAACAAAGAAAGTAAAAACTTTTAAAAGGCGGAACTTGTACTCTCGATGTGTTCTTATACACAAACCGGTCTCTCGCGCCCGACTCCACGCCCTTTCTTTATAAGCCTTCAAAGCGCGCTAACGGAATAAATTGGCGCTTTAATGCGATTCTTTTTTTTTTCTTCTTCTTTCCTTGGTGCTGATGCTTCGGCTGATCAAACTGGCAGCACTCCGCTTTCACGCGCACACGTGGTGACACTGGCAGTGACGGTATATAAGGGCTGAGGAGTGCACAGAGCGGTTGCCGTTACGAACACCGGCGCTTCATTCTAAGCACGGAAGGCGACCCAAGCCTTCGGCACTTCGTTCGAGATTATTGCATACGCTAATGCGAAATATATATCTCGCCTTGCACGCACTCACACTCTCTCCCTCAATCTTCTCTCTCTCTCTATCACACAGACAGACACACAGTGAATGTGATCAGGGAATGTTCGAGAGGCAGAAACCGAACGGCAACCCGCATGACCTGCACTCTCGCGCGCGCTCTCTCTCTCTTTCTCTGGAAAGCTCCAGCAAAGGATATATACACTGCACCTCGTAATAGGAAGCGAAGGAGGGGAAGCGAAGACGAAGAAAACCGGTCACGCAGTGGAGCGAGCGCCTCCACCCTATCGGGGCGCGCTCATGCCATATATGCGCGGTCGAGGGTCGTGCTCCAGACGCAGTCTCGTCGCCGGAAGGCGAGGAGGATTTGGAAGAGATTGAGAGGGAGTTGTCGCCCATCGATAGGCAGGGTCCGTGCACGGCTTGCTCGCGAGCACGTCTTCATAGATACAACGAGGCGGGAGCGGCAAAGACAGCCCCCGCCTGGACATCCCGCGGCGGCTTGAAATGGAACCTTATGAATTTGAAAGCGGAGAAACCGAAGTTGGCCGGCGTTGCCGAGTGAAGTAATACTTTTACAGGGCACACGACGCGAGTTGACGAGCAGGCATGGGGTGCAGCTGGCATGGGAGGAGGAGGAGGAGGGAGAGATGCGGGATGAAAAATGACGGGTGCGGAGCCGAGTGAACAAAGAACAATCCATGAATCAGGAGGCGACGTGGCCGCGCAGACGTGGCCGCGCAGAGCGCGGCACGACCGCTGCAGAATTGATCGGGTGCTTCCAAGTTTGCCGTCTCGCCAGAATGCTGAGACGCGTCGCTGTAGTCACTGCTGGAAGCGGCTTCAGCAGTCAAGAAGCTTCCATGAGAAAAAAAAATTAGCTATGGGGCTTTACGTGCCAAAACCACGATCTGATTATGAGGCACGCCGTAGTGGGGGACTCCGGAAATTTGGACCACCTGGGGTTCTTTAACGCGCACCCAAATCTAAGTACACGGTAGTTTTCGCATTTCGCCCCCATCGAAATGCGGCCGCCGTGGCAGGGATTCGATCCCGCGACCTCGTGCTCAGCAGCCCAACACTATATCTACTGAGCAACCACGGCGGGTGCTTCCATGAGAACAAGGACACCACGAGGCAACAACGGTTCTGCTAGTATGGCGCAAGTACATTGTGACTGCGCGAGCGAGCGAACGAACGAACGAGCGAACGAACGAACGAACGAACGAATTAACGAACGAACGAACGAACGAATTAACGAATTAACGAACGAACGAACGAACGAACGAACGAACGAACGAACGAACGGACGGACGGACGGACGGACGGACGGACGGACGGACGGACGGACGGACGGACGGACGGACGGACGGACGGACGGACGGACGGACGGACGGACGGACGGACGGACGGACGGACGGACGGACGGACGGACGGACGGACGGACGGACGGACGGACGGACGGACGGACGGACGGACGGACGGACGGACGGACGGACGGACGGACGGACGGACGGACGGACGGACGGACGGACGGACGGACGGACGGACGGACGGACGGACGGACGGACGGACGGACGGACGGACGGACGGACGGACACGAACGAACGAACGAACGAACGAACGAACGAACGACCGAACGAACGAACGAACGAACGAACGAACGAACGAACGAACGAACGAACGAACGAACGAACGAACGAACGAACGAACGAACGAACGAACGAACGAACGAACGAACGAACGAACGAACGAACGAAACGAACGAACGAACGAACGAACGAACGAACGAACGAACGAACGAACGAACGAACGAACGAACGAACGAACGAACGAACGAACGAAACGAACGAACGAACGACGAACGAACGAACGAACGAACGAACAAACGAACGAAACGAACGAACGAACGAACAAACGAACGAACGAACGAACGAACGAACGAACGAAAGAACGAACGAACGAACAAACGAACGAACGAACGAACGAACGAACGAACGAACGAAACGAACGAACGAACGAACGGAACAACGAACGAACGAACGAACGAACGAACGAACGAACGAACGAACGAACGACGAACGAACGAACGAACGAACGAACGAACGAACGAACGAACGAACGAACGAACGAACGAACGAACGAACGAACGAACGAACGAACGAACGAACGAACGAACGAACGAACGAACGAACGAACGAACGAACGAACGACGAACGAACGAACGAACGAACGAACGAACGAACGAACGAACGAACGAACGAACGAACGAACGAACGAACGAACGAACGAACGAACGAACGAACGAACGAACGAACGAACGAACGAACGAACGAACGAACGAACGAACGAACGAACGAACGAAACGAACGAACGAACGAACGAACGAACGAACGAACGAACGAACGAACGAACGAACGAACGAACGAACGAACGAACGAACGAACGGACGGACGGACGGACGGACGGACGGACGGACGGACGGACGGACGGACGGACGGACGGACGGACGAACGAACGAACGAACGAACGAACGAACGAACGAACGGACGGACGGACGGACGGACGGACGGACGAATTTTCATTCCACGTTAGGAACCACAGCTGATGAAAATTAATCTGGAGCCCTTCACCATAGCATCTCTCATAGTCTGAGTTGCCTTTTCAACCCAATGAATGAGTGAATGGACAGAAGAAGCAAGTGATCGAACAAATCGACTTATTAAAATTGAATTAACATTGAATTTACATTGAATGAGTGGATGAGCAACCGAAACAGAGAGGAAGCAAGCGGGTGGTTGAACAGACACTCATTAGGTGAATGATTGGACCGACGAATCAGAGCTTGAATTAACGAACGAATCGAACAAATCAACTTATTCAAATTGAATTAACATTGAATGAGTGGATGAGCAACCGAAACAGAGAGGAAGCAAGCGGGTGGTTGAACAGGCACTCATTAGGTGAACGACTGGACCGACGAATCAGAGCGTGAATTAAGGAACGAATAGTTGTGCAATACAATGAAAGAGTGAACGAAGAACGTGGGTAAGTCAACGAGTGACACTGACTGGTGAGTGACAGTGTAACATATCAGCGGATGAATAAATAACGATTGATTTAATGGGATACAGTTCGTATGGTATAAGAAGAGTACGAAAGGCAAAGGGAAGACACCAGTAGTAGCTCACTTTCTGTTGTGCAAGCGTTCTCTATGCCCCCAAAAAACATGGCTTTCCCGGCAGTGCGCGAGTTCTACCTTTACAAGACTCCCTAAACCCACGGTGAGTTGCCCGTCTAAACGCGTTTCAGCAGCCACTATACTTCGATCTTAGTTCAACGCACCACGGCTCTACCTTGCGATGGAGTCCATAAGGCTCTACGGGCAGTTTACAAATTACCTTTACAACCGGCAGATATTATTCCGTCCTAGCATCACATCTGCGGGACGTATTCCCGGACGGTCACTTTCGGCGATCTCACTTTCAGTGCGCGCTGGTTGGCTGGTTGAGCGAAGCCGGTTGAGCTGAATGGCTGGTTGAGAAAAGCCCCTCGAATTATAGAACGCATCAGGAGAAAGTGATTGTCCGAGAATAAGCCCCCCTACTGACAACATTCCCAATCATCGTCACCCTTCACTGTGCGCGCGTGCGTTTAAGTGTGTACGTGTGTGTATGGGTGCGTGCATGCATGCGTGCGTGCGTAAACATATCAGTTATTTATTTATTTATTTATTTATTTATTTATTTATTTATTTATTTATTTATTTATTTCGTATACCTCAAAGGGGACACTAATAAAGGGGTATTACATGAGACCTGAAGCTAGTTGGTTGGACAGGGCCACCGTTGCATGCAGCGGGCAAGTCATTCCAGTCCCTTGATGTCTTGGCAAAGAATGACGCTAAGTACCCATATGTTAGGGCGGGAAGAGGATAAAGTGCACATTGATGAAAGATGCGGGTTGACGCACGATGAGCCGGTGAAATGACAGAACGGCTTAGATTGGAGTAGTAGAACTTGTGAAAGAGGCATGGTCTATAGCTTAAGGACCGCACAAAGAGCGATGGAACGAGAAATGTTAGGCCTAACGTTAAGAGACAGGAAGAGAGCGGTGTGGATCAGAGAACAAACGGGGATAGCCGATAGTCTAGTTGATATCAAGCGGAAAAAATGGAGCTGGGCAGGCCATGTAATGCGTAGGATGGATAACCGGTGGACCATTACAGTTACAGAATGGATACCAAGAGAAGGGAAGCGCAGTCGAGGATGGCAGAAAACAAGGCAAATTAGGAAATTTGCAGGCGCAAGTTGGAATCAGCTAGCGCAAGACAGGGGTAATTGGATATCACATGGAGAGATCACAGAGAGAGATCACAGGGAGCCTTCGTCCTGCAGTGGACATAAATATAGGCTGATGATGATGATGATGACGACGACGACGACGACGATGACGACGACGACGATGATGATGATCTATTTGTGGCCTGTAAATTACGAAGAAAATAATGGGACAAAAATTGAAACCGCTTCCATTTAACGCGTTTGCTACAACAGCGCTCCGGCCAAAAACAACAAACGGTGAGATCCGGAAACGACAGTCCCCCCCCCCCCCCCCTCCTTTCATTTTCCCCGGAATTTCACAAGCCCATAATGCCCTACACAAAGTGGTTGGCTCGCTCTTCCCAAATTTCGGCAAGCAGGGAAGTATGTGCGCTTTTGACTTTTCGACTGACGGACAAGAGAATCGCTCGAACCGCCTCTGCGCTTCCGTTTGGCCCGCGTCCTCCGAACGGTTCCCTCGACGTCAAGAGGATGCCCAGACGACGCGGCCCCGGACACGGGAGGCGCTTTGCCGAACGGGTGTGTAGCACAGAAGAAAGCTGGCGCGCGCATTAAGCGTGCATTAAGTGCCGGCGACGCGGCCGGGACCTCGCGCGAGAAGAGGAGCTGTTTGTCGACGCGTGCGTATGCGCACGTCAGCTGCTGCCGTTGCCGCGACGCTCGAGAAAAAAGCGAGAAAGATAAAGACCAGTATCGGGGCAAGCAGCCAAGCGAGACATAAAAGAGCGCGCGGCGGCGGTGGGCCGATCTCGGCGGCTTTCGGAGACTCGATCATCGCGCCGGCATGGTCAAGGCGAGCGGGTCTCCCGAGAAGAGAGCATGCTGAAAGACGCCTCCCCGCGCTCGCGTCTTGACGTCGTCGGCGCTGCACGGCGCTGCCGTGGCTGTGCCGCGGGCAGCCATCACATAACAAGCCGTGCCACGCGGCGCCCTGTTCTTTTCCATTAACCACGGACTGTCTCTTCTCTCTACGGCGCTGGCTGTGAACAGTATACGTTCGTTCTAATAGCATGTCTCACTCTTGCTGGGCGCGCTCACGTGTAAGATTTCTTCCGTGGGAAAACAGGAGGAAAAAGCCCAGGGCCCGTATTTACCAAGAAAACAAAGAAATAAACCACTTACGCTATAATTCTCACTAAGAGCAAATGCTGCCAGCCAATGCTGATATTGGACGTATTATCGAAGGCAGCCGGCCAGTGGCAAGGAGCACGTACGAACAAGTGAATTTGGCCCCAGAGGGTGAATTCACAAAGTGTAAGTTCGTAAGTAAGTTCGTAAGCAAGTTCGTTTGTGCCATTTGCTATCAGCCGGCCGCCTCCGCTAACATGTCCAACATCGTTATTGGCTAGCATCTGCTGGCATCATCACATTTGGCTGACATCACCTGGCAACGCATGCCAAAACCACGATCTCGTTATGCGGCGTGTCGTACAGTGGGGGACACCAGAACAATATTTGTCACACCGGGGGTTATTAACGTGCACCCAACGCACGACACACGCGCTATATATATATAGTGTGTGTGTATAGATACAATACAAGCCATACAATAACAATAATAAGGAAGACGACGTTTACGAAGCAGCCACCTTCTTGCTTGATCCGCAGTCACTTTCGCAGACGGGGTTGGTGCTAGACTGCTTTAATAAGTCGGCCTTGTTGAAGCGAACAGTGGTCATCGCCTTTGGACGTGTCTAAACTACGTACTAAGCGGCAGCGAAGGTTTTGTTCATGCGGTGTTGAGTGCGTCACTTTTCTCCCCGAACGCCAAGATTTGTGAGCCTTCCCGTTCATCTGACGTGATCAAAGAACGAAAAGATTTACGAGAAGAGAGGCGTCACGATTGCAAGTACATCGACACGATTCTGGCTTGTTTACACAGCGCTTTACTTTTATCGTCGGAGGAACGGTTGCGTCAAAAGTTCATCTCCGTCGCTGAATTAACAACCCCAGTTGATGCGCGATGTAGCTTGCCAGCAACAACTAAGCAACCATTTTATTATTATTACTTGCGACCTATGTCAATGGCAAAATATATTTATCCTGTACATCACCTGGGAAGAGCAACAGTTTATATTTTCGAACAAACAAAATAAATGGACGGCGATAGAACGTGTGCGTAGGCGAGCGAACGAGAGAGGGGGTTAACCCTCTTTCCCCTGTAGGATGCGCGGACTATTAAGTGCTTCTATTACACTGTTGCATCTATAACGCTGTTACACCTCAACAAGGTGTTCAACAGGGGTTCAAATTATGCCCGTTGCTGTAACCGACATTAAAGGCATGTGGCTGGATCGCAAGAAGTGACAGTATACACGTTTATAAATACAAACGTATTTTACAGCGTAAGCTGTTATGGGCATGTTCCGATAGCCGTTTCGGTTGGCGATAGTGTCCGCCGCCGCGTACCGCCAGGATCGAACTTTCAGCAAGATGAATGAAGGTCTCAAGCCTTTACGAGGCCGAAGTAGGCGCTGAAGTCTTCTTTGTGAAATCGGGGGAAATATATATATATATACATATTTGCCACGTGACCGGCTTCCCACATTTCACACACATCCACTTTCTTCCACTCCTAACACTAACGCATGGATACATCCTTAATTAAGCGCGGTAATGGCGGCGGCGGAGGAAGAAAGAGCACGCCCCTGTGCAGTGAGTTACCAGAGGGCGCTGGTCTTTGATGAATAAACGTGCACATTCGCATATGCTTGCTAACAGTGTTGTTTTCATCCAACGTCTACAGTAGCAAGCCAGGTCGTCAGCCGGGCTATATTCTCCGGTTTATCGTTAAAGTCAAGTCTCTATCTCTCACTGTCTGTTTTTCTAAAACAGTTTTACGTCTGCTTAATTTATGTTTTTTTCTTCTTCTTCTTCTTTTTTTACTTCATTTATTTAAGTATAGGAGTTTGCAGATAGGCCGACGAATATATATAGTTTCCAACATTTCTTAATCCTATGCCAATCGATCACTCTCCGACGAATCCATAGACACCATAAGTCATCACATCTCAGTCCGAAGTACACAGTTTATTTATTTATTTATTGCAGGGCGTACACTGGAATATATAACACGAAGCCACGCGCACGCACACTGACAAACTGGTAAAGAGAAGTAAAATGCAAAACAAAATTACATAAATAGTGAATAAGTTGGACTGAAACAACGCTTCAAAAATCAACCTAAAGATGTCAACATTTAAAGAGTCAAGCCGTTAACCCGCTTGATGATTACTTATGTATTTTATACACGGGGAGTTACTGCAGAGCCAGCGGTGTATTTTGTTGTTGTTTCTCTCTCTCTCTCTTTTTCTCTCACCACGCGGGAAGTGATTTTTTATTGCGCTTACAGAAGCACTTGAACCGCAACTTGTAAACCGATACGGCAACTTCGAAAGCAATTCAGAGTATACCTCGTCGCACACATGAAGGCGAGAGACGTAGCACCTTTATTCGATGAGCATGCGGACCGCAATAAACAGAATGTCTCCGCTCCATAGAGCTGCGCGATCTCGGTGAACGCGCAGCGCTAATTGCTGCGTCTTTAGCAAAACACACAGCGACTGTCCGCATATACGCAAACACCGCTCACGCAGACGCGCAGTTAACCGCATTAGTTTTCTGCAGGTCGTAAAACTAAAACGGAGCAGTAATTAAGATAACGCTTACTTTTTCTCTTCTTTTTTTTTTCTTTTTCGCAGAGCATACGCAGCGACAGCTGACGTCACCTGACACAAAATGTTTTTATCTCGTTTCCTTTCGTAAGTATAGGCTGGCCGCGTAGTAATGGTAAACGTCAGGTGCACAGACACTCGGTAGATGATTGCTAAACTCGTCATTCATTCAATCACTCATTGCTTATTACGAGAAACACAGAAGATTAAGGAAAGACAGGAAAGCCAATATATATATATATATATATATATATATATATATATATATAAATGAGAGAAATGCTACGCCCAGCTTGACAGCGTTCATCGACACAGTCGGTCCCGGAAACTCACCGGCTTCGTCAACCGTAGCAACGTTACCGCTTGAGTGGCTTTATTTGTCTTACGGGGGGGGGGGGGGGGGGGGGTTACATCGAGACACAATAGATGGCATGCGCGAGATACCAACCATGCCGAAAGTGCAATAGCACAACTACAAGACAAGGACAGAAGGAGGCGACAAATACAAACGCTACTACTACTACTACTACTACTACTACTACTACTACTACTACTACTACTACTACTACTGCTAATAATAATAATAATAATAATAATAATAATAATAATAATAATAATAATAATAATAATAATAATCACCAGATTATTTATTTAATGTGCCCACGAACAACCGTAAAGTCTTAGTGCTGGCACATGCACACAATGAAAAAAAAAAAAAAACAGAGGATTATAAGCAACAAAAATAACACGATGAATAAAAAGACCAATTATTAAAAGAAGAGTGTACATACAACAAGGCCCAAGATAAATGCAAAAGAAAAAGGAGAGAAAAGCAATTGAACAACGTGTGAAACTATGAAACAACAACGCAAAGCTGGCAAAAAAAAAAAAAAAATGGCAATGAGGTATGAAAAATATCGAGATCATAAAATTGTGCGTTATAAAAACAGAGTAGTATGCGAACGGTCGAGTGTTGGTGATGACAGGCAGGAACATGAAAATGTCGATGTTCTATAGTAATCTAGCGCGGCATACGAAACATGATACAACTGAGTAGTTCGGTGCAGGTGAGGTTACCGTGAAGGAGTTTGAAAATAAACAGAAGGTCAGCGCGATTACGTTGGCAGCGAAGTGACGATAATCCAACAGTGCTAGAATAAGGTCCATGCAGTGTCCGTATTAGCAAAGCGGTGATGACACATGCTTTGAAACATTTCCCGGATCCGACCTATAACGTCCCTGCTGGATCTATATAGAAAAGCCATTGCAGACGATCGATGCGTATTCGAGTTGATGAAGACAGATTATTATGTACAACTTGTGGAACGGTGTAGGAGGCTTAAGGGTGCTATAAAGTAAAGCTATTCCAAACTCTATTCCAATTCTGCAATCAGCCCTCCACGATTGGTCAAAAAATTTTCGGGCCGCCCCCAACTTCGCCTTTCTGTCACGCGACGTCACGAAAACCGCAATAGCTCTCCATCTGATATGACGCGAGCACACTGATTATGCATGATTAAACCAAACGAAAGAAAAATCATTATTCCTGATTCGACACCTTTTCGCCGTAAGCCCTCTGCTATCGGTCAAAAGTTTTCGGGCTGCGCCCTCTTCGCCTAATCTATCACGCGACGTCGGAAAACCGCGAAAACTCACCGCGTCAAAGTGACATACGTACGCGTTTACGATGCATTAATATGCCGAACAAAATTGATTTTTTTTTCTGAATAGCCAGAGACTGCCCCGTTCTGAAAGGAATAGAAGATGGCTGCCCTCCGATGGCTCAGGTACTCGTTACTCGCACCTGCCGATGAGCATGGATTTATTTGCGTATAATAGACGTTCTTGCATAGCAGTAAAACGTTATCCAGCCCTTTCGGCACGTATACGACATCGCTTTGCCATCTATTCCTTGCTGAAGATGCGTTTTAGCGACATTCGTAACCTCCGTTGCACGCCGCCGCGATTTTTGACCAGCCACCGCAAGCTAAGTAAGGTGAAGCGGACCAATCGGAGACGCCGGCACCACCCTCTTCATGCGGTTATCTATTTTCACTGCGCTGGCTCGGCCCCATCGAAACCCTCTCCACTAGAGCGTGCTCCTCGCCTCTTGTCAGCCAATTAGATAAGAAAAACCGCTCAGTGTAGGCCAATGTTACTCGTTTTGAAAGCGAACAAAGGGGACCTCCGATGAACGAGGAGAGAGTTTGATTGGGCTGTTCAGGTAACGCTGCGGGTCACCGCCCGATGCTTGCCGCGGCGGTTACGCAAATTTGACGTCAGAAGATCGGAATAGTTTTACGTTATAGGGTCCTTGAATTCTCTCGGTATTCTGCAAACAGAGCCCAGGGAGCGCATACGTACCCCGCACTGAAACGCGTTTATGTGAGCAGAAAACTGCAAGATTGTATCAGAAAGCACACCGAGATCAGTGATCTCACAGACCTTACGCAACGGTAGAGAATCTTCAGAATAAGAAAAAGAAATGATGGCTGTTTTGCGTGTGAAAGTCATGACTTTCAGTCAGAGAAGCGCAGAGCGAAATTAGTTTTGAAGAAAGAGCAAAAAACATGAATGAAAATAAATGGGCGGCTGAAGTGCACGAGTACCTGTACCTGAAAAGCGTGGACACAGAATGGAGGAAGAGGTCAAGAAAGTTGGCAACCAAGTACAGGGTAACTGAAACTTAGAGTTTACTAGACCATATTCTAGTACACTCTACTGAAACTGTAAATAGACAGCCAGGAGTCATTCTCTCGTTCCAAAGCCAGAAGCGCTCGGCGCATGCGCCTCGTGACACTCTCTCGTCGTCTTTCCTTGTGACAGCTCGCACTCTGAGGCGCCGTGCTAAACAGCACTATCTCCGGGACCGTTCCACTTTCCTCAGTGCTTTCATCGTAGCACGCTACGTAGAAATTGTGCGACGTTGTACTTACTTCATGATAAGGCCAATAGTTAGTCATTCATTTCTTGGGGCCGGCGTACACGTGTCCTCGTCGCTTCACATAGACCACGTGACATAGCCACAGATACGTATACGACTGCATAGCACGTATAGTACAGCTGACGACGTCGCAATCTGTATTTCGCTCGTTTAAGCTCGTCCACTTGCCTATGTAGAAAGCAACAATTACCACCCAAGCTCGCGTAGAACGGCCGGCGTAGAAATCGTGCCGTTACCGCCATACGATCGTCGTGGTCGTCGTCGTCTTCGTGCTGCCCTCGTCACAGGCACGTACACTCACGACCCACACACGCACCTACTCAATTTACACAAACGCGTTGGTCCACCTGGTATCGCTTTGCGGTACCCCAAAATGTACACCGCGTCCAAAGCGCTATAGCTGCCACAGGAAGGAACACGGAAATTTGCGATCGCTCACTTTTATTGCGATAACAATTATACGGACGCTCTATATAGGTGCAATAACGCCCGGCAGGTACATAGTATACCTGCAAAATGCTTCGCATAACGTTGATCCCACAGCGGGTGGGATCTGCACAATTTTGTATTAACATGGGTACTTACAGCACTTAGCAGCCAGACCAACCGGAGCAATCGTCACTACCACCTGCCCGCTTTGATGCATCTCTGTATGCCAACTGGACTCCGCCGAAAAGAGGCCACTATGCTTTATCGCTTATGGCTAGGGGTGGCATTCACGAAGTCTTATTCATTTCTCATTGGAATGGCCGACAACGCTTTTAGCAATGCCTGTCTTTGCGAGGAGACGCTAGAACGCATTCTATGCGACTGTCCTGAATATAATGTTCCGAGACAGTCCCTGGCGTCCGTTCTAGCACACCTGGACAATCGACCACTGTCAATTGAAACGATTCTCACGTGTCGTCGACATCGCAGCTGAAGGCGACGAAGGGACTACTTCGGTTTTTAAAGCAAACGGGCTTGGACAAGTGGCTGTGACAGTGATGTCACGTACCACGCAAGAGTGACGGACTGTGACTGACGATGTGTGTGCTGTGCTTATGTGCTCTCTCTCTCCTACCCATCTTTTATTCTCTCCCATCCCGCTCCCATGTGTAGGGTAGCAAACCGGTTGTGCTGAACTGGTTAACCTCCCTGCCTTTCCTTCTCCACTCTTTCCTTCCTTCCTTCCTTAGTCGTAACGCCTTTGTTTTGGTCAGGATAAAAACACGGCCATAACGCCGCAGGAAAGTTACGCATAAGTGCAGTAAATACGCATGTTATCAGAAGGGCGCACCTTCTCAACGTTGCTAACTGAAGATTTTTGAAATTCATGTGCCTTTTGATGTATTTTCTTTTTCTTTTAGATTGCTGCTGATTGAGTTACGCTGGTGCGCTACAATGAAGTTCGGCAGATAACCGCGGGGGCAATGTCCGAAATTCTTGGGTGTGCACTTAGATATAGGTGCACGTTAGAGAACCCAACTGGTCAAAATTAACCTGGAGTCCTCACGGCTAGCCTCATAACCATATCGTGGTTCGGGCACGTAAAACACTATAATTTAATTAATTGTTTTTTGGTGTGTCATTGTTTTTGTTTGAGATCAGAAAAATACGTAAGTAAAATGTGCTAGTATATATGTTGAATGAGAGCACCCAAAAAAAAAAAAAAAGTTTCGCACCATTTGCTGCACAGGTAGAAATTTGTGACCTTAGCTACGAAAAACCGAAACGAGCATGTCGTGTAAAAATATGTACATTATTAAAGTTATTCTCATCGTGAGTTTTGACTCGGAAAGCAAACCATCTCACATAAGTTACATGACCGCTTTCAAAACATCTCGCATTGAGCAGGAATGACGCTCGATACTGAGTGCACCGGAATGGATACAGCACCCCAGGCAGGTTTTCCACGGAGTATTAAGCCTCGTTGGAAATTCCGCGCACAACCTCGTTTTCCCAATAAGAGAGGACGGCAGCATGCGCCGACAGTATAGTCGGTAAACCACGCCTGATGCCAGAATCCAGTCTTCTCCGTTCTAAGCGACCCCATCCAGATTTAGGAGGAGTCCAGGATCAGTGTATATATATACGTCGCAAAATCAAAATCACGACAATCGGACTGAAGAGGTTAACGTTCCAAGCCAGAGTCGGCGCGCGAACATGACCGTCACGGAAAAGCGGAGGCGTTGCCAGCAATTTCGGCGCGTGGCCGCGATGTTATATATACGCAGCAAGTGCGCGACGGCGATAACACAATAACGGGTATAATTTTGTCGAAGCGATCATCAGCAACGGTAAAACGACGCACACGTGGCGATGGAACGCGGACTCCGGCCATTTATCAGACGCTTAATTGCTGCCGACGATTGTCATTCAGTGAGTCGAAAAAGGAGCAAAGATACCGTATCCATTGGGAATGACGTTGCTTCCATAGCGCCCACTATGACGTGCGAAGTCTATCCCCCAAACACGGTATAGAATGAACATCCGCGACCTTCAGATGGGGCGAGAAAGCATCGGAGGGTCAATGCTTGCGTCCGCCCCCTTTTCCTACGCACCTTGAAATACATATCGCCGCAGCGCCTTCTATGTTTACAAACACCTGGCTTGTATATATACTGAATACTGCGTAAATATAAGAGTGTAGGGTAGAAATGACACCGCCATGCTTAACCAACTGCGGTAGTGAAGTTGCGTTGCTGCTGCGTTGATAAACAAGAAACTACATACGTTACGGTTTTGTAAACAATACAGCGGTCAAATGCGGCGGTTACACCCGAAACACGGGCTCCGGTAAATAACTCTGCAAGAACCCGGAAAAGTTGGCTAGGGTCAGATCAGCGCCGGCGCAGTGGCATATGGACTTTAATATAGATTATAGTCATGAGTTCGACGAAATACCGCCTGGTCAGATAAAGGCAAAAATGAAGCAGGTCACTGACCAAAGTCAAAGTCCAAAATAAAAAAATATATTTTTTATTTCGACCTTCGTCAGTGACCTGCTTCATTTTTAAAAGGACTTATAAAAGAATACCGGATGATGCGCAACCAGCAACAGCAGCGCGCTTGGCGACGCGTCTCGCGACATTGATCAATTAACAGCGACGAGCTATATAACAAATGTTCTTGTGTTGCAAGTTACATAAAGATGTAAAAAATGTATCTTTCCGCGAAGATTAATGTCGCTGCCGGTAGGCACGTTCACGCCAGCAAGTAAGACGAATACAGTCAGCACGTTGCAATCATAGTCTTTCATACAAAAGTTATACTACAGCGAAATATGCAACTATATATAGTGTGCATACGGGAGTTGCAAGGCCTGGAGGTACAGCTAGACAACCTCTATTTCACCCAGCATGCTAATGATGGGTATACAGTATAGATGGATCTGCCTAAACTTGGTCCTCCTGGCTTCGAACGACTTTGTGACTGGGCACACCGATCATTTGTGACAAAATAAGACGTCAGAAATTCAACAATCCGCAACGATTATGCACGTTCGCAGAGACTTCTAGCCTTTACTGCATTTCGAAATATATAAATGTTTGCATTTCCATATATGGTATAGCTAAACGATTTCAGCGCCTGTGTTCCCCTCTAATGATTTTTAAATAATAATTTTAGTTGGAAGCGCCACGATACCAATGAACGCAGCAAATGTTCCGTACGCTTTCGTTGAAGGCTGCAGTGTCGCACGGTGCCGGTCACCAGCCTTTCTTTATTCTGGTGCACGTCTACGCTACCACATATGTCTGCTTCATCACCAGGACAGACAACGGCCCACCGCTCGCGCTACCAAGCAGAGCTTTCTCTCTCTCTCTCCTCGCGTAGGGGGAGCCTATATATAAATCGTGCTTGTAGGTGTTTTGTGTATAGATCTTGTCAAGACCTTGACAGCATATCGCATTGTACGAGTGCCAGCGCCGGAGTGAGGCGTCTCCCTCGATCCCCGCCCGTTCTATGCCCGCGCCATTTCTTGACAGAGCTATCCATCCACTCGGTGCATGCGCGTAATAAACCAGCACCTTCTGGACAGTGGCGGATCTAAACAAAAAGGGGGGGGGGGGGGGAGTGGGCTCAAATCCAGTGTCAGCAACCCCCTCCCCCCTCCAGTCACATTAACAGTAACACCATAAAACAAATAATAGACAAGCCCCCCCCCCCCCCCCCCTAAACTGAGTGGATAGATCCGCCACTGCCTCTGGAAGAGATGTTATATAATCACAGATCCTAAGAGAACTTCAAAGGTGTAGGCGCCCTGCGACCAGCGGCAGTGACAAACGCGCTGTTTTCTCTGCTTTCGCTATTCCATTGTATCCGGGTGTACCAGACCAAAGCGTACATGCGTGAAAATGCAGCAACTGTTTGCATACCTCATACAGACCCCCTTCCGGCCTCGTACGGACAGGAAAGAAACGTTAACGAGAAAGAACGGGGTGGTTTCTAGGGTATAAACTAACAAAAGGGTAATATGCTGTATATGCGATTAAATTGGCTATGCATCGGATTGGTGCAAAGTCATCTCCGTTTTTAGATCACGGATAAGTAACTTGCTTATTTCAAAACTAAAGAGACACAAAGCAATCAAACCAGTTTTTTGCAAGATTTCAAATCTAGTAATGGGCTCGGACAAACGTATAGCACCATTGCCCCTTTTGTGTGTCTTCCTCTTCCTTCTTCCACTGTGCTCGCTGTTAACCTATATCGTTCCCTTTTTATTTCTTTTTTTTTTTTTCTAAGTTGCACCACTGCTACATCACTTCTGGTAAGCTAACCGCACTTCATATTTTTGTTACAAATTGTGTGTCCTTTTAAGATGTAAATTTGTTTCAAGGAGATATAATCACAGCCACCATCATAGTCATCATCATCATAATAATGATAATCCTTGTGGGCTTTTGTATTTTAACGCTGTGTGCGGCTACTTTCTTGACAGGAAAGCTCACGCCGCACAGCGTCAGAAAGAGGAAACTGTTTATTACAACTTCTGAAGTGTTGCAGTTGTTTCAGTCTCTGTCAAACGTCTGCAGCGGAAGATATATACGTCCCCGTCGAAGCACACGTGAAGTCGCGGAATGTCGCGGTGCTCTGGCCTTTAATATGCGCTCGAATTAGCGCAGATTTTAACGTGATAGCGTTAAGGTCTACGTGTCGCAGAAAATCCGGTGTCGGCGTCGGCGGCGTTGTCCATCAAAAAAAAAAAAAAAAATTATCCCGAACCACAACCACGCAGGCCCTCCGCGTGGCGCACAGGCGTTACTGGACGAATTGAATTTCTCAATGTAAAATGCGTCAGAAAATTTGTAAAGTCTGACTTACACACAACCTACAGATACGATAGCGTCGGACTGTAATTTGAATATACGAGAAAACATAATTCTGTTACAAGGAAACTCACACACACAAACCCCGGTTTTGCTTGCGATGAGTCACTGCTTGTAGCCTCTGCCTTACGGGGGTATGAGCCTATGTCCTGCACTGCCGCCGGGATCGGCCCACCATTGTTTTCTGTCGACGTCATTACTAATTAGGCCACGAAGAAATCCAGGGATCCTAGCCACAGACAGCTGCGCTATAAAAAGAAGTCGAGCTGGGCAGGCCATGTAATACGTAGGGCACATAACCGGTGGACTATTAAAGTTACAGAATGGATGCCAAGGGAAGGGAAGCGCCGTCGAGGACGGCAGAAAGTTAGGTGAGGTGATGGCATGAGGTAATCTGCAGGTTCAAGTTGGCATATCAGCTATAGCGCAAGACTATCGCGTTCCGCTCTTAAATCCGGAGCTTAAGCGTCATCCCAGTGTTTTCTGGAATATAATCATTGTCAGATGTGCGGCTCATGCATTCGCCTATAGCTTGATTTTAAAGTCAGACATACGATTTTTCCTTCGCTTATTCTCGCCCCAATTATGCGTACACGCTGCAGTGCTTGCTCTTGCCCAAGAACATATAGGCGTGTGGCTCAATGACCAAGGAGTTATTCTGCGCCGAGAGCGCGCGACGTCGCAGGTTCGGTCCACTGCAACTTACAGCAGGTTCGAGATTTCTGAGAATCGCGAGAACTTGCTCCGCGCAGTGAAAAATCGACGCACGTCGCGACCACTTGACCGCGATCAATGACAAGACTGCCACTGCGAAGTCTGCATGCTGTTACAAAGCTTCGTTTAGACAGTGTTATCTAAAAAAAAAGAAGAGCTGGCAGCTTTCTTATGCGAGAGCCTGCACCATGTTTAACTGCATTTGCGAGAGTTTTCGTTCTCGTAGATGGAACACGTTTAAGCTGCTTGTGGCCCAATCAGGGTAAAAGCGCTCCAGCGGGGAGAAGGAGAGCGCAAGAACTCGCTCTAAAATTAAATCAGATATAGTAAAAGACGTACGTAAAATCTTCTAAAGAGATTAGGACCACTTCATTTGTAAAAAGTATTTATGTATAGGCATTTCACAAAAGAAAAACTTTGCCTGCCTACAATGTTTTCCCTTTGCCCATGCACACCTATCCTATACCGGCATCCCGCACGCAAAAAATCATCAAAAGTAGAAGGACACTCTTTGGTCATAACCACAGAGTCTCCTTGAACAGAGTTCTGTGTTTGCGGTTTATTTCGAAGCAACATCGCATGATGTTCATTTTTAACGAAATTCGAAGTATGTCGTGGCGTCCATTTTTCTAGCCATTCAATAAAATTATCCTTTTTTTGTACTTTTTTATTCATCGAGAAATAAAATTTTGTAGGATAGGAAAGGAAATAATTTTGAGATCGCCTTTTCGGCGGAACACTGTGTCATACCAGCAACGACAATGACTTCCTAGGCATTGCTTCTGATCATTCCGGTGCTTTTCTTCACAGAAAAGGATTGCTTAAGACCTCTCTGACAGCTCGGCCGGAGAATCTTTTTTTCCGGCTTTCCGGAGAAGAAAGGGTTTACTTTGTGGGCATTTTTTGTCCAGTCTGCAATATTATCTAGAGGCCGATTAAAGAATCCATCAAGATCATTTTATATACGCTTGGTTCCAGCTAAAGCCTGCGCCGCTCGCAGTTCGGCTAGGCAAGAGAGAGCTAGGGCGTCAGCGCATAGTGACATTGAGCGCAAGCTATATTGTAGTTCTTGGCTACTGAAGCTGGCGAATCTCCATAGAAAAGCGTTGATTGTTATAGTTGGTGACAGCCTAAGGATGCAGTGGCAAATACACCGCTGTTCAACTCGAACAGAACCTGTAAACCTATACGAGCCAGCCAATCACGTTCGCTCAAATCCGTGACGCAACGACGAGGACGACCTTCTCAATGTGGGCGTCTCTCTGCAGGAACTGTTTCGGAGCGCGAAGGAGGTGCTTGCACTGGATTCTTTCGTTGTTACAATGTATGGTAACTGCTTTGTCAGCGCTACAGACATTCAGGGCTCGAATTCACAAAACTTTCTTACGCTAGAGTTGTTCGTAAGAAAGAATTTCAGCCAATCCGGATGAAAGACACATTATTATCTCAGGAGGCAGGCCAATGGCAAAGAGCACTTACGAAAGAAAAGCTTTGTGAATCTGGTCCCAGTTTCTGAAACTTCGTAAAGAAGTATATGGACATAAGCCGAAAAGGGGATCGAACGGCGATGGATAATATGTACGTAAGATAACGTTCACTAACAGTGTTTCCATTTAGGCAGATTTCCCGCGACGTTTAGCGCGGGTACTTGACTCCTTCAGCAGCAAGAATGCGCATTGACGGATCGCGGATTTTTGTTGGTGTGTTAATATTCATGGTTATTAATTTTATAGCGAATTTTCACATGACCTGCTTTCTTCTCTTCTCTTCTGAATGACCAGCGGGAAATGCAAACAAGACCAAATACGCCACTAAGACGACCTTCTCTGCCTCTTGCACTGCTCGTCAACAACTATCAACTACCGATTCGTGCCCCCCCCCCCCCCCCTCTCCCAGTGGCTCTGCTATACCTTTCTTAACGCATTTTGGCATATTCACGACGATGCTTTGCGGATTCTACGGCGTACTGAATGTCGTTTCATCGAAATATTCTGCTTTGGAAAGCCATTTTATACCAGTAACTCTCTATTTACGAGTAATTTACGATCATTTTCAAGTAATACAGACGTCGCTATATAAATGACTTTCATATAATTCTACCGCTAGTTTATGTCCTTTCAAGCTTCGAGGGGTACTGAATAAGCACTTTGCCCTCTACATAAATTAATGCATTATGCATGTAGTGTAATTTTGTATTTTAGGAGTCACTATATCGCTATATGTGTCACACAAATTGCTACCAACAGGCATTAAAAAGGCCGTTTGCTATACTTGCTCTTCTTTCCTGTGTACGAACTTCAAATCGAATTTTGAACTGATTCGAAAATTTTACAGCAGATAATTCCATCGGATTTTGAGCGTTGTTCTACCGGAACCCCTACAAGATAAACGGCAACGCTAATTAAGAAGCGAACTTCCCTCGTGGTAGTTTTATTGCGATAGCAATTATATGGACACTCCCAAGCAGATTTCTGCCGTCGTCGTCGCCGTCGTCGTCGCGGTGAGGTTCCGTATGACGTCAACGGCGATGCAATCGTCGCCGCGCGCCGCCGAACGCTCTATGTGCGAGTGAAAGGGCGCGAGGGACGCGCGCTTTCACGGGGAGTGAACCCGCGGCGGAGAACAAATGCGCGTTCTGCGCCGTGCTCCCTTAAGGGCTGCAGAAGTAGGCGTCTCTTTCCTCCTTTACAATCATCATATATGTAGAGCAAACGCGCCTTCTTCCGACGCGCGAGAGGCCGTGGGGGGGAGGGAAGGGAGGCGACGTTTAGCTGCGGCACCAAGTGCCTATTTATATCAGAGGATCGGGCAACATTCACCAACGCCGCACGCATTTTGTGCGAACGCGGGCAAAACGCCGACGGCGTCGACAACAGTTCTACGTGTGGCCGGTGCTGCTGCATGTCCAAGTTTATGCAGCTGATAAAGCTGCCATCATTACTCCGTATAGCTCTCTACAAATTTGCTATCGCAATTGATGCTTCGCCTTTCAGGTGAAACTGCGACAACTTTTTTAGCCAGCGTTCAACTTCGCAGACAATGTTGTTTGGGATGCAGCCATTGCAGAAGCCTGCTGCAAGGCCGCCAAATGGCACTGAAATAAACTTTAAAGGAAGTGGCTGCATCGGTTGCAGTAAGTAATGCATACCTCTTGCAAACTTGTGTTTGCAAATGATGTAGCAACAAATGAACCGCTAATTCACAGAACGTGCGACCTGTGACAAAAATTTCGAATGCACTTCACAAGTAACGAGATCAGCGAATCCGCATCTTATCTTCCGTGATGAGTAACGACATTTCTGACTATTTTACGTACGCAAGAAGGCAAGAGGGCACCGACGAATCACGGCTTGATGTCCTTGCAACTTCAAAAGCAGTTACAGAGATGTCCGCACTCGTAAATGTTTTTTACAACCTTTGGAGGTATACTACTGTGCGCACAACGGTAATCGCCATCGTTCTCATGGGCGATAGACAGTTAGCTAGGGAGCCTATAGGTGGGAGGCTAGGGAAACAGCGCTAGAGCGCGTGCGCGCATGAAGCCTATATCTAGTTTTAGCATATAGCACGACCATCTTATCGCCAGCGTAACCGGTACACTGTACAACTTACGCCCTTAAAAGTGGAATAAGGCTGTAAACCGATCTATGACTCACCCCTTTACACCCGAGAAGGGTGTAAGAAAGGCGTAATTGTGTGAGTTAGAGACCTATTTACACCCTTATTCAATTTTAACGGTGTCATTTATTTTACACTGTATACCTGCTGCCACGACTGAGCACGTACAGAGTTCACTGGACTCCGGTAAAGTTTGCCGGAACGATCCCCCCGTATACCGTGTTTGCATAACGACATGGCAGCGCCCAGGTCGCGCACATCGACCCTAATGCGCTCGTGAAACTTGCTAACCCTTCGTAACAGCAAGAAATAAATGGTAAAATCGGCCATCGCTTTTTCGTATCACGCCAAGGACTAAGCATAAGCGCTGTTTTGTCGTTGTCACTCAGATCGGTTGTTTGGTTTGACGCTCATATATATAGGCCTATATATCATCGACGAGACATAGCCTCCCAGATCGGGCCATTCACGCCTGAAACGCTATATGCGCATCCAAAAACTTACGTATCACTCCTTACAGAAAAACAGTATCATAACAGAGATTTAATTAAAGGATCAAATTTATTTATTTTTTTCGCGATTGTCGTTGAGCGCACAAAAGTAAACCTCGAGCACGCGTGAAAATCTTAATTGGAGCGCTCAATTCTTCAAAAATGCTTCGTGAAATCAGAATTTGTGCGTTCGTTCTGTTTGTTTTGAATAATATTGCTGGGGATAACGAAGGACATCTTCGTCTTATTTTCCTCGTCTTGTTTCGCGCCGTTCGTGTACGCATGATAGCAACGAAGCCCAGACGAAAGTTTTAATTGAAATACCTGATTTAGCTGTGCCCTGCATGGGACGAGTGTCACTCAGGCTGAATACACTACGAAAGGCCAGATTGAAGCCCCGGATGTACCGGGAAACTACAACCGTTACATGCCGGACGACTTCCTGCGTTGCAATTGACCACGTGATACAGAGCTGCGTGTTTTTTTTTTTCTGCTTTATCTTTTATCTTTCTAGTTCGCCGATAAATCATCCGGATTAAAAGATGATTTGTGCAGAATTGTCGTTTTTATTGCAGACATTTTCTATACTGACGGTTATTGGTATCTGGGGGTCAAGGAGTAGTCGAGTGAGACGCTCCCACTACCATCTCTAAGATCTTAGGCGCATGCGCGCTAAAGGTTTCAGAAGCCACCAGTTCTTGTCAGCTCGCCGAAGCTCAAATTAAGCCGCATTAGTGATGGTCAGTCGTTCAGAGGCAGATCTAGGAAGTTCCTTGCTTTCTATTCGCAAAGCGCATCGAGTCGTAAAACACTCACTATAGTCGCTCTTCGTACTTTAGCATACCTGTGTTTTGTATCATTGATCTCGCGTTTCTTCTCTACAAGTGTGCACGTTTTATAGTTCTGGTACTAACCAACTAAGTGGCCCCATTTAGTGCCTTGCTCATCTATAGAAAGCCGAAGGCGGATAGCTTAGTGTATTATACGCTTCCACAATACCAGTAACGCCACCCTTACCGTGAGAGGAAGATTGATAAGCAAGAAAAGACGCAAACACGAGAGACGGCTGGCGACACCGCCTCGAAGTTGCCGCACCAGCACACTGTGACGTCACAGATTTTGACGGCGTCTGCTTGGCCCCACATAGTCGATTTTTCATCAGTAAACAAGGATTACACTCTAGTTCAAAGAAACCGAATACTGATTTTAGCGACTCTCGAGAACATTCACTGCCACACAAGGGCCCCAAATACGAGAAAATATGTTAAAATCTACTAAGTGATACGGACTTACCGGCAATGGGGTTTCGCGCGAAATTCAAGAACAGCGAAGTTTGGCCTTTATTTTCTCTTTTAGTATTAACCTGCTACTGCGATGTTGTGTCGAATAGAGATTGTGTCGAATAGTTTATCAGTCTAAACCGATCTATATAGTGCCTCTCTATCATCATCAGCCTATATTTATGTCCACTGCAGGACGAAGGCCTCTCCCTGCGATCTCCAATTACTCCTGGGCCACTATAACGTAAAATGATTCCAAACTGTTTTGATTCCAGACTCCTGACGTCAAATTTACGTAACCACCAACGCAAGCATCGGGCGGTGACCCGCAGCGTTGTCTGAACAACCCAATCAAACACTCTCCTCGTTTATAGGAGGTCACCTTTGTTCGCTTTCAAAACTAATAACACTGCCTACACTGAGCGGTTTTTCTTATCTAATTGGCTGACAAGAGGCGAGGAGCACGCTCTAGTGGAGAAGGTTTCGATGGGGCCGAGCCAGCACAGTGAAAATAGATAACCGCATGAAGAGGGTGGTGCCGGCTTCTCCGATTGGTCCGCTTCGCCTTACTTAGCTTGCGGTGGCTGGTCGAAAATCGCGGCGGCGTGCAAAGGAAGGATAAGAATGCCGCTAAAACGGATCCTCAGCAAGAAAGAGTTGGCAGAGCGATGTCGTATACGTGCCGAAAGGGCTCGATAACGTTTTACTGCCACGCAAAAAGGTTTCTCATGCGCAAATAAATACATGCTCACCGGCAGGTGCGAGTAGCGAGGGCCTGAACGATCGGCGGGCAGCCATCTTCTATTCCTTTCGGAACGGGGCAGTCTGTGGCTATTCAGAAAATTTTTCAGTTTTTTTCGGCATATTAATGCGTTTTTTTTTTTCGCGTACACGTCACTTTGACGTGGTGAGTTTTCGCGGTTTTGTGAGGTCGCGTGACAAACAGGTTAAGTGGGCGTAGCCACAAAACATTGGACAAATAGCAGATGGTTAATGGTGAAAAGGCATCGAATCGGGAATGATTATTTTTTGTGCGGTTTAATAATGCATAATCAGATGGGGAGCTATATCGCGGTTTTCGTGACGTCGCGTGACAGACAGGCGAAGTTGGGAGTGGCCCGTGTTTTGACCAATCGTGGAGGCTGATTGCAGAAATTGGAATCAAAACAGTTTGGAATCGTTTTACGTTATAGCGCCCCTGTATTGCGCTAGCTGATTCCAACTTGCGCCTGAAAATTTCCTAACTCCATCACCCCAACTAGTTTTCTGTCGTCCTCGACTGCGCTTCCCTTCTCTTGGTATCCATTCTGTAACTCTAATGGTCCACCGGTTATCCCTCATACGCATTACATGGCCTGCACAGCCCCATTTTTTTCCTCTTAATGTCAACTAGAATATCGGCTATCCCCGTTTGTTCTCTGATCCACAACGCTCTCTTCCTGTCTTTTAACGTTAGGCCTAACATTTCTCGTTCCATGGCTCTTTGTGCGGTCCTTAACTTGTTCTCGAGCTTCTTTGTTAACCTCCAAGTTTCTGCCCCATATGTTAGCCCCGGCGGAATGCAGTGATTGTGCACTTTTATTTTCAACGACAGTGGTAATCTGCCAGTCAGTATTTGGCAATGCCTGCCGTATGCACTCCAATCCAATTTTATTCTTCTGTAAATTTTTTTCTCATGATCAGGGTCCCCTGTGAGTAATTGACCTAGATAAACGTACTCCTTTACAGACTGTAAAGGCTGACTGGCGATCCTGAATTCTTGTTCCCTTGCCAGGCTATTGAACATTATCTTTGTCTTCTGCATATTAATCTTCCACCCCACTCTTACACTTTCTCGGTTAAGGTCCTCAATCATTTGCTGTAATTCGTGTCCATTGTTGCTGAATAGGACAATGTCACTGCAAACCGAAGGTTGCTGAGATATTCGCCGTTGATCCTCTCTCCTAAGCCTTCCCAGCCTAAGAGCTTGAATACTTCTTTTAAGAATGCAGTCAATAGCATTGGAGAGATTGTGTCTCCTTGCCTGACCCCTGTCTTGATAGGTAACTTTCTACTTTTCTTGTGGATAACCAAGGTAGCTGTGGAATCCTTGTAGATATTTGTCAAGATATTTACGTATGCCTTCTGTACTCGTGACTGCGATATGCCTCTATGACTGCTGGTATCTCTACTGAATCGAATTCAATACTTTAACGCCTCTCTTCTTATGGATTAGTATGAGATTTGTATTAGTGCCTCTCTATAGTGGCTCTTAAAAAAAAAATGCGCGGCAGTATAACGTTGTCGCGCAGCCCGTTCGGCACGTATACGAAATAGATCCGCCAACTGTGGTACTGCAGAGGAGGGTCCTTCTCCTCATCCGCTCCCCCTCGAATCTTCGTGTTTGACGGCACGAATGGAAGACTATAAGCGGTGGATGTTATATCAATTATGAGCTTCTCCGAGAATACTTGACTCACTGCGCGTCTTTCTGCTTCCTTGAACCTCTTGCGCACATATTTTAGCGCGCTGTGCGCGTCGTCACCGTATAGTCACTGTTGTTATTTCGAGCACTTTCTTCATGACGTCGCGCTGCCTGTCAACAGGCAGGTAGCTCGATAACTTGAGAATTGGCGAAACCACAGTGTTGTAAAACACTGATAGTATTTGTCAAGCGTTGTCGCAGTGATTGGTATCAGAGGTACTGAAAGGAGAATGCTGACGCGGATGTTCGGAACAACGAACAGAATTATACCGTTACAACATTAGAGAGACAATCAAGAATGCGAAATGCTGCAAAATTATCACCATGGAAGAGGGAAATGCGCTGGTCACGTGATAATCAAGAATTAATTAGAAAGCAATCAGCCAGGAATAAATAAGATCCAAGGTAGCGGCGAGAAAAGATTTTCCCTCATGAAAGGGTGGCAAGACGTTGCTGCAAATTAAATGCCAGGGAGCTGATGAAGGACTGTCAGAATGAAGGAGAAATGCTGGAAAAAAAAAAAAAAAAAACTCGAAAACACCGACCCGCGTACGTGTAAGAAGTATACAGAGCCGAGAGAAGATTATTGCTCGCTGGAAGCATCATACGCTGTGATTCATAACCACTGGCTGCCTGCCTAATATTCTGGACACATACTGACGTCATCGCCGCCGCCATAATGACGTACAGCTGACACGACGCAAAGCAGCGCATATGGTCTCGATCCGCTTATACTTGGAGTCGGTGTGCATGGAAGCCGTCGATGGGATAACAAAATGGACGTCCGTGAGGTGGCGCGAGTGGCCCCTACAGCTATTTCAAAAAGAAGGGGACACAATTGAAAACTCCGGCGCCCCCTTTCATACCCGAGGCGAGTCGGGTTCCACACATTGCGCCAATCGTATAAAGCGAGGCCCACCGTACAGTTGCGCCGCAGCCTGGCGAGCGAAAAAGGCTGCGGCGCTGGCGACGGGGGCATCGACGATCGCAGTGTGTACGCGAGGTGCATGAATTATTTTCCCCGTCGCGTTGCAAACCCCTTGCGAAACCTGGCCTGACCACCGTCGAGGTGCGTGCGAGGGCCAATTACGACTTTCTCCCTCGCCCAATACTTCCCCTTGTTTCAGGGGATCTCTCTCTCTCTCCCTCCATGGCGCGCGAACTCTCTCTTTCCTCCTCTCTCATTCGGCCGCTGACGTCACAGCAAGCCGAACCGGACGGTTGGTCCTTCCTATGGGCGCCACTTTTTTTATACACACATCCTGCTGGACTGCAGCATGGGGCGCGACAAATCTCTGCCAGAGAGAAACATGGCGGTCATAAAATTCTGCGGCCGCCGTATACATACTATGGCCGCCTCCGCGTTGCTGCGCGACTGGCGTTCCGGAATCGGCCTTTCGACGCGCCAGATGAGCCCGAGGCATCTTCGAGAGGACGAGACGGCGTATGTGTGTGCGTCTGTTTCTCCTTCACCTCTTCTCATTTCTTATCAGCAAACGCAAAATCCTGAATATCGATATACTCTCGAATGCTATATACCAACGTTTTGGCGCCGCGCCTGAAACGATTTGCTGCTGGTATAGCCATAGCGCACGCAGCATCGCGCACTCGGGAGCGCAATGACGAACGCCGACGTTAGCTTCCTACACGAGTCCGCATTAATCCGAAGTGGTCCTCGTGATTCACTCTGGAACATGAAAAATGAAATGCACATGCGCAAATAAACAAGGAGAATGTTAAAGGGCTATAGACGGGGAAGGGGACGGTTGCGCCTCGCTTTGAAAGCTCGATGACCTCGGAACCAATTGACGCAGTCTCTTCGTGTGAGCGCTATCAACAGAACGTCGCCGATGTCTGGTCCCTCGAATCGATTTCCGCTTTGCTATAACGACGTATGGGAAGCACTAAGAAAGCACGTTAACGTTGACGCCACACCAGTAGAGCTCGTTGCACGCACCCCTAACACCAATTACAGCCAACGTACGTTTATACAGATACCCTACACCATTACGGTCCATCATGGTCGGTGCGAGACGGTACGCTGGTAACGTAACGTGCACACATTTTCGTAACCTGTGTGACCATGCTACACACACCTGAAATGAGCATCTGCAGATGTTTTCAGTCTGAACATTTCTATGTGCTTGCTGACACGTTTCTTGATGCCGAGGAAGGTGACGAATCAGATCGCTCAAGGAGAACGTTCGATGAGATATATATTTACAACTATAGCGGCCATCGCGGGCACGTGCGTTAACGGTGACGAAATTCCGCGAAAGTAGGAGGTAATACTAATCTTTATCCTGCATATACTGCGGGAAATATACGTATGGACGCTGAAGAGCGTAAACAGTGCGTCGTGATAAAGAATGAGCGGAATAAAGCCGTAAACAAAAATATCAAGTTATTTCTACACCATGCAGTAAAGAGGCCTACGAACAGCCAATAGTGCGCAATTATACCCCGGTAACACGGAGAACTTTCGATCGCGATCGAGCCCGACTGCATGGAATCCAATCACTGGATCGCGATCGGCTCCTTTGCGCAAGCTGCGGAAGGGAGCCATTTGCGGTCGAGAAATTCGATCGCGATCGGGCTCGATCACGATTGAAAGTATACCCCGTGTGATCGCTGTATACCACGACGATGTCTGTTATATAAACGCCGAGCTGGAAACAAACGCGAAACAAGCGTCCTCGCATGAATGAATCAGAAGGCCGGCTTCATGGCTGCTTACGAAGTTCTCTATACAGAAAACAAAACTTCCGTCTCTGAATCTCAATCTCATACAGCCTTTATCTTGTTGTTGCAGGATGTCAGGTTGCTTCAGCGCAGCAGTTCGTTACGTAACGCGCGTGCGCGGCACGTCCCAAAAACAAAAAAGAACCCTACACAAAGCTGCGGGGTTGTGATATACGGTGGCAAATAATGTACTGTAAACAGATCGTACGCAGTTATACGCGGACCTCTGCGCGCATCTTTCATCGGCGTTGTTTCCGTGCGTTTCAAGGGCGCGATTATTAGAGCGCGCGCTAACCTTGCGAGCACCGAATGAACGCTCAACAACTTCGAAATAAAGTTCCGAAGCCGCTCAAGTGAAGACAGCCAAGTGCTAGTTTGTGGAGACATGTATACAACGCCATTCGGAGCTTACGCGTTACAAATGACTGTACTCCAACCCGAGGAGGTGCATTTAAAGCAAAGTGTACGACGTGTGATCACCGCTTTCGCGGCACGGCAAGAGAATTGGCTTCCGCCTGCTGTGCGAGCACTTTACAGGAATTAAACCGCTGCGCTTTTTAAAAGGAGCAAGGCGGCGCAGCACGCCGGAGGCAGCGGCGGCGGCGGCGGCAACAGCTAGCCGTGGCCTCCTCTCGCAACGGAATGTGAATGACCGTGAATGTTGGGCCGAGCGGGCGCTAGGCCTAACCAGCCGCGCCGACCGGCTGACGTCGTCGTCCGGCAAGCAGCGGTCGGCGGCACGGGTCGGCAGCGACCCACCCTTTGACGAAACTCGCAGGGAGGACGGAACCGGCGCGTGGTCTCGAGAGCCGCAAGCGCGCTTGCCCAGACGATTATCCCTTCGAGTCCGAAACTCCGCGGCGCGCCGGGACTCGATAAACAAACGCGAGCGCGGAAGAGGTGCGCGAAACTTTCCGAAACGGTCGTCCGATTCACTGGAGCGCGCGCGTGCGAGCCAACGAGGAACAGCATTTTCGCGAGCGCGGGGGAATTGAAGCAAAAAACGGCAAAGAGAATGGCGGGGGGAGGCCACGCGCATTTCTCTTCCTTTCCCCCCCGGAAATCGAGAGGTCCCGCCGCCAAGAGAGTGCAATAACAACATGCAACAGGTAGGCAGGCTCTGCTCTGCGCCACGGGTGTGTGAGAGAGAAAGAGCGAAAGGGCGCGCTCGAGGAGGAGAGGCAAACGGAGGCGAACTTACCCAAGACCGCCTGCAGCGCTTGGTCCTCGCCGACCACATCCATGACGCGCGTCGTTGTGTTTTCGGGGGCCGATTGAGCGGCACCGGTGCGGTAACTCCGGGTTACGACGTCGATCAGGAACCCACCATGGTCACTGGTGCACGCACACACAAGGGACACGTCGGGGAAGCACCGCTAGCTGGCCAGAAAGAAGCGTCGCGATCGGCGGGGCACCATGTTCACTGTCACTTGCGCAGCGCTAGCTGCGGCTGCTCGGCGCTGGCTGAACGCCGCTGCGGCCGCCGCTGCCGCTTCGCCGGAGTTGGCCGCTGCCGAGGAGGAGGAAGCGGTTCGTCGAGAGGAAGGGGAGGGTGAACGGGGGGGTCACGTGATCACTCTCGCTCCTTCCGACGCGGGACGGCCCGCGAGAAAGGGACGGAGCGAAAGCCGCGAAAGCAATTTCGCGCGGCCGTGCGGGAATCTTCCCAGAAAGGTGAAGTGACCACGAAAGAACTTCGCCGCAAGTTCTGGCTGCCATTAAAGTACGATAGCGTTGAAGTATAGATGCGTGTGGAACGGCTAGCAAGACGAAATAGTTCCGCATACAGCAACACTATAGTTCAGCAGTATCTGAAGCGCCTGGGCAAACTGGTGTGGAAAGTATAAAACTGCGGCTAATGTCGAAGGGCTTCCGAAAGCGCGCGTAAAACAACGAAAGTCATCGAAAGTTTCGCCGCTGTAATGTCTGATCACCATCGCGCATAACGGCGAGCGCGATGCAGCAAAACGAGTTAGTTCAGCAGTATCCAAAGCATTTGTGCGTCAAAAAGCGCAGCTTACTGGTGCAAGCAACACTTCATCTTGGACACATTCCCCATTGCACGTGAACCTTGCGCACTTCGAGTGAAAATAAGAGTATCAACCACTACAAGAACATGATCTCCACGTTCACAAAAGATGTCGACTACGATTATTCATAGCTCGGTTAAACATTATTCCTTTGTCATCTCAGTGCCATTCCTTTAGGGCTCAACACTGGTGCCCCGTTTCTTAATGGGATCTCTGTTTCTTATTACCTTCTTCGTATTCGCCCTGTTATAATCACCCGCTGTTCTACGTACTTTGTGGTGAGATCTTCCTCCCCGTCCTCTTGCCGCCTCTTCAAGAGCCAACCCTGCGTTCGTTGCGACCTGAGTCAATCATTATTTCTTTATTGCCAATATAGCTCTCGTCTTTCCCCCTTACGCCACTAAACCCTCCCAATTTTCCCCCTTGGACTTTTGCTTCAATGTCCCCGCAACTTCGACCGTTCTCCTGACGTAATTCTTCCGAATTCTTTGTCTTTGTTTTTCACTCCGCCAATCCATCAAAGCATCCCCATTCCAGCCACTTGAATCTTCTGAAGGAGGAAATCAGTCAGGAGCAAGCGACACAAGGACCAATGGGCGTTCGCGGCAATAATTCATGAAAATATGACGCGAGTAGATCGTGGACATAAAGGCATATTGTTGCTGTTATACGTATACGCAGAAAAGCCTGACCGATCGTGAAAACAGTTATTGAGGTTTTATTGAGGTTACAACCCCCGAATCCCCCCCCCCCCCCCCTCCGTCGATACGCCACTGGTCACTGCCATCCAAAGTTGGCGACATTTCATCATGGATCTGCTTCGCACCTTTTCCCTGGAGAAACAGGGACTTAAATTATGGCCCTACGCTCTTCCACACTGAATTTTTCTGGAGGTGCGCGGGAACTGACCACGTTCACTTTGAGCCTGAAAAAGAAAGATAAGTTCAAAGCACAGGTAGTTGATTTTTGCGCCATTGAATATAAACAAAATGGCCAATACACCCTGCAGTTACCATCTACCTACCTCAATTTATTTTCTGGGCAAGGCTCAATACTTGTCAGCACCTCTTCGCGCAAGAAATAATTCGCACTTCGTGGGATCCCATCTGCTTCAGGTGTTTGCTGACACAGCAGTAATGAGGTGACAAAAGGGTATGCTGTACGTAATGCAGCCGGACGGCGACACAACCTCCTTGGTGGATCCAGATCTACTACAACGATCTGAGCAATTCCGCGAATGAATTGCGTAATGGTCCTTGCAATTCGGTCTTCTATAGAAATATACGGTGAATCGCACGCCTATATTCTAATCACTGACACACTAATATGTTCTCTGTCTCAATCGCAATCTTCCAGATTTGTTCCTGTGATTCTAATTTTCCTGATTGCGTTTCATTTGTCCAATGGTGCATGCTGTCATAGGTCGAGCGCACTCGTTGCCATTGCACAGAGATCCTGAAGCAACATGAAGTTTTGCTGCGACATCAGTTCGGTTCAGAGAAACAGGTCAGTAATATATATATATATATATATATATATATATATATATATATATATATATTACGAAACGGTAGCTGAACCACAGCGCTACTTCCGCAGTTGATCTGGATCGACTGGGAGGCTAGGTTACAAGGATCGTGACCATTTGGGGTGTCGCACAGGCTCCCCCTGCGTTGCTCTGTAGTGCGACTTCACTGCATCGTAGCAAGCTATGCAGTGAAGATGTCAAGTGAAGTAAGGCTGAGTACCCAATTTATTTCACTAAGAAATTTCACTAAGACCTATGAAATTGGCTTAATGTGTCCATTCATCCGTTTGAAATAACCACCTCCTGTCCCGCCACGCTGAGGCTCACGACGTCGGCTCGCGCCGCTCGGAGCCAGGGTAGGGTGTATAGGCGTGCGCAGATATTTTCATCGGAGTGGCCAAACTATCTAGCATCACCACCGACCCCACGGTCTACCTTCCTTTTCGCACGCTATCCGCCCTGGGACACATCATGGACATTCAACAAAACTTGAAAAGCCACCATAGCTAGCTAATGATATTTATTAATTATTTAACTAACACTTATCACACTTTTATAAATCAATGCGCTTGGTTGCTGTGCGACGTGTAGTTACTATTATTTTTTCAAGCGAAGCGTGTATACTCTAGATTGCGCCGGCGATGTAAGGCTAAAAAATTTTATAGCCCTTTCCCTGCCGAGAAAAGGGGGGTAAGCGAAGCTTGTGGCAAGATGACACTGTTGCAGGCGTTCCGCTTCGTTTGCCCTAAACTCAGGGTCGGCGGCTCTTCGCTGACGTTTGGCCTGGGCTTGGGAAGCCCTCACACTAGAATCGGACGACAAGCTTCGCTTACCCCCATTTTATCGACAAGGGAAAGACTTGTGATTTTGTCTCTTTGGGTCCCACGAGTGACAAGGGTAGTTCAAGGGCATGTTACCCTACCCCTGAGCCCACAGGGGTATGTGCCATTGAGCTTGGACCCTATCTGCACTATCACCAGGATCGGACCACATTACAGAGGTATGTGCCATTGAGCTTGGACCCTTTCTGCACTATCACCAGGATCGACTCACTTTTCAGCGTGACACCACCACCACCAACACCACCGAAATTTCTTGTGAGCCCATAAAGCTTCGCTTAAAAAAATGTCACAGTTTCACCCTAAGGGCGAAGCAATGAATGCGATAGCAACGCAGCATTGTCATACGAAGTAAGGTGAGCGGCTTTGGTAGCAATATGAATTGTAGTAAACATGAGCTGATTAAGTAAGCAGGTGTGCTGCGGCGTAAGTAGACCGACATGAAGAGAGACTCAATGACCACGAGAAGGTGCGTGTGAAACGGTGGTGTTGATGAGAAGCGCTTCCCGTGGGCAGCGCTTGCGAAGGGACACACCTGTAGCGCTGCACTGCCGATCCGGGCAGCATTGCATGTGTAGCGTGCGTTGGAAAATGTGGCCCGACTATTACTAACTGAATGAACAAGCGTGGTGTGAGCGCGCACAAACAAACATGAATAGATCACACTGAATGACTGCAAACAACGACTGTCAAAACGCTGGCAGCGAGCGCATACGCCGCAGCGGGCGAAGGTAAAGCTTTAGGCGAAGGTGCGTGCGGTCTATCGCTGCAACGGAAACTGAGCGGCGAATGCACAGCGCATAGAAAGGTCAGAGCTGTGTGGAGATAAGAGACGGTGTGGGCGAGCGACGAACGCGGTTGTTTGCAGAGTAGAAGTGCGCCCCCCCCCCCCCCCCCCGCTCTCTCCGGCGCTGGCTTCCCGCTTCCATGCTTGCGCGTGGGAGATTGAGTGCGTTCGTCCTCCGTGATAGCGCGCGTCCCCGCACGCTTCCGCTCGGGCATACGGCGCACGGCGAAGATTTCATCTATACGGAACCTCACGGCGACGGCGACGGCAGAAATCCGGTTGAAGTGTCCATATAATTGTTATCGCAATAAAACCAGCTGCTCTCAGAGCTGCACTCTGCAGGTGGTCGGCACGCGCTCGTGCCACTGCTCACGCATTCATCGTCTTCGTCTGCTTCCACAGCTGGCTGCGTTGCCGATAATCATTCCAGCGTAGAATTTCACATCTCTTCTGTCGTCGCAATGGGAAGGCCACGTTTACGGGGGTATGAGCCATTGCTTTAAGGGGGTATGAGCCATTTATTGCCTTACGTAACGGACAGATTTAATTTTGAAGAAATGTCATGGAAATCCACCCAGAATGAACGCGCTCGGGAAAGGGCTCGTCGTCGACGTGCCGATTCTTGCGTGAGAGCTTCCGAAGCCAAGCGAAACGTCAGCGAAGAGTCGCGGACCCCGAGTTGAGGGAGCGCGATGTTGAGGCCAAACGTCAGCGAAGAGCCGCCGACCCCGAGTTGCGGGAGCGCGATGTTGAGGCCAAACGTCAGCGTCGTCTAGCCCTCCAGGAACCCGACAACGGTGGTGCACGCCTCGGCAACGCTAGCGCTAACTTCCCCGGTATGACGGCCAGGTTTCAGCCCGAGTTTCTCAACCGGACCTTCGGAGCCAGCTGCAGTGCGTGTGACTGGTTGTGGTTCGAGCACAACGTGGTACTCGCCAGTGCAACACTGAAGAAACATACGACAAGCTTCGCTTACCCCCATTTCCTCAACAGCGAAAAGGCAACTATTTTTTTTTTGCCACAGCTTAGAACCATGCACTATGAGACAAACTGGGGCAAAGAAACAATATTAACGGCCTTCTCTTTTTGTACAAGAAAATCCACGAGACGTTGATTGGCGCGCAGTCAAAATTGTGTTGCTTTCTTTTGAGAACTCTCCTTGCTGCACAAAGAATGTTTAAATAGATGCATCTACGTGTAAAGGAAAAAAAAAACCCCGCAGACATCCAGCACTGTGTTTTTGAAGGCAGTAGGCATAAAACACAAGATGCTAACAAACATAAATATTCAGAGTAAATTATTTGCACTTACACACCATCTCCTGATTTAGATTAAGCAAATTCCTGCATTCTTTTTGCCGAATGATCGTATCATAGCTGGTGGACGGCGTAATTCCCTGCTCGATAAAAGGCAAAAGTGACCATGCAAGGCGCTTATAAGACATCAAAATAACAACTGTGCACTCGATTTGGGTCCTCCAAGCTGCTGGCCAATGTTGTTGGTACTGGATTCCGGCTTGCTGCAGATGCATGGGGATCGCGATGAGACCATTGTGCAGCTCCATTGTCTCTCGTTGTAGATGGGTCTGGGGGGGGGGGGGGGGGGGGGGTATTCGGTAAGTGTGCACCTACGGGACATGTCCATTTCGCCTGCTGCTAAAGTTCTGATTTCCTGGGCTGGGGCACGGCGTGAGGAGGAAACAGGCGTCCCCAGCCAGTCCGCACTTCAACAGCGGGCGAAAGGGACATATCTACTAGGTGGACACTTACAAAATACCCCCCCCCCCCCTCCCTGTTGATCGGTATCGGCATAGGGGCAAGTCAGGGAGTGACAAGTCAGGAAGCTTGAAAGGTGTGTATTGCGTCATAGTGACTGCGTAGAAACTCGTACCACGTGGCTAATGCGCGCTGCACGAATGACATCCCTTATCGCCGCAAGACAAGGTTATTGTGTGTTGGCAGGGGGGCGCGACATTCCAGCTTACGTTGATCACCTCGGGCAAACACGACATTTCGAAGAAAAGTACCTCTTCGGCTCGCATTGCCCTCTGCATGCTACGACGAGTGGGACGTGCTATTGCGAGAAAAGAAGTGCTGCGGACTGTACTAGAGCCGGGCGGACTAAAGCCCCTCCATCCACGCGCCACCAGGCGAAAGCGTGTGTGGAGGGGCTTTAGGGCGGACTAATGGCCAGTTCTCGCGTAACTACCGCGCCCCGCGCAGCGGTGCAAGATCCTTCCTTTTGACCTCGGTGATCAGAGCTGGCATCGAATTTTTGGGTGACTTCGGTCAAGGGTCAGGTAATGGCATTGCCGGAAAGAAGGAAGTCCCGGTCACTCGATGAAGTCTCAAGAGAGAAGCCAACGTCAATTACGCGATGGCGTCACTGGAGCGAAGAAAACACTTTACGGTGGCACCGAAACGAAAGAGGATATGGATGTAAACTGGTGCTACGAGTCGAGAAAAATAACACTTTCTTCACAGCTGTATACTGAGTAACTTTAGTTGTTTGTTTCTTCTTTTTATTGCGATAGCAATTATGTGGACACTTCAACCGGATTTCTGCCGTCGGCTTCGTCGTCGCCGTCGCCGTCAGGTTCCCTATAGATCTGCGCCGCGCGCCGTATGCCCGAGCGGAAGCGTGCAGAGACGCGCGCTATCACGGAGAGCGAACGCACTCAATCTCCCACGCGCAAGCATGCAAGGAAGCAGGAAGCCAGCGCCGGAGGAAGCGGGGGGGGGGGGGGGGGGGGGGGGCGCACTTTTACTCTGCCAACAACCGCGCTCGTCGCTCGCCCGCACCGTCTCTTATCTCCACACGGCTCTGACCTTTATGCGCCGTGCATTCGCCGCTCAGTTTCCGTTGAAGCGAGAGACCGCACGTACCTTCGCCCGCTGCGGCGTATGCTTGCTGCCGGCGTTTTGACAGTCGTTGTCTGCAGTCATTCAGTGTGATCTATTCGTGGTTGTTTGTGAGCGCTCACACCACGCTTGTTCATTCAGTTAGTAATCGTCGGGCCACATTTTCCAACGCACGCTACACATGCAATGCTGCCCGGATCGGCAGTGCAGCGCTACAGGTGTGTCCCTTCGCAAGCGCTGCCCACGGGAAGCGCTTCTCATCAACACCACCGTTTCACACGCGCCTTCTCGTGGTCATCGAGTCTCTCTTCATGTCGGTCTACTTACGCCGCAGCACACCTGCTTACTTAATCAGCTCATGTTTACTACAATTCATATTGCTACTAAAGCCGCTCACCTTACTTCGTATGACATTGCTGTGTTGCTATCGCATTCATTGCTTCGCCCTTAGGGCGAAACTGACATTTTTTTTCTGCTTATATTTACTTACTTACTCGAATGTCATTGTTGATTTTATCTGTCGTGTAGCTTCTCGTGGAACTTTGTGTGATCAGATTGTACGCGCGACACGAATTGTGCAGTACTTTCTGGAAGGGACGCGGGTGCCAGTGATTACGCTGGAACGTTCGACGAGTCAAGTGTAAAAGCCGACCCGCTTGGCCCGCAGATCAGATTTTCGACGGACACCTTCATGTCCCCGTTCCCTCTCTCCCTGTGCAGAGTAGTAGGCTAGAGCGCGCTATAGCTCCAGGCCGACATCTCTGCCTTCTTTCAAATAAATTACCTCTCTCTGTTCTCCACAAATTTTGCAAGCAGCTGTCGAGATTCTCTTGCAGCTAATCGCATGCAATTTATGCATGGAAAAGAACGGCGATAAACATGAACCAAATACACTTCCTTGGTTGACGCAGAACTAGAAGACCTGCTTTCTGTAAAGGGCGACATCGCGGCGTGCACGGTCCACCGTGGCAATTACAGATTGTTGACGTCATAAAAATTTAATTTAATTCAGGCAGTGTCTTTAGGTAATAATTTCTATTTTACCGAGCTTGTGAAATCCAAAAGAATGCATACAACTTACCGTGGCGAAGCACGACACGCCCCCTTTGCGGCAACTTTGCATTCAGGTTCCGAACCCACCCGCTCGTGAAGTAGTTATGAGAGTCCAGGAATTTGTACGCCTTCGTATGCTGTAGCGAAACATAACTGGTTTATAAATAAAAAAAAAGAAAGTGTTGCATGTTTGTGATACGTTAAGGCGAAAGCCTGATTGCACTCTTGGCACACTGTTTGTCGCGATTAAGGTATTGACCCTTTTCGCGGAGCAGTTTGTTTTAGAGAAACGAGATGGCGCTCACGGCGGCGCGCCATTAAAGCCGCGCCATACCTCTCCTCAGCGACCGCGCACGAATACGAAACCATTACCGATTCTACCTTGCTTCTGTGCGATCAGCTGTAGGAAATGCAACTGAGTTTTCGCTAACACACTGTGCTCCAATTATGCTAGATTGAATAATGTGGATTGAAGACGCGTGCAGTAGTTGGCTGCAAAAATAGTGACTGTTATGTTAAGGAATAGAATGAATCTGTGTGGCGAAGTTCGCGGACCGCTGCTGCAACTGTCCGAACGTGTTACCGGCACTTCGTGATGTGCGGCTTTCCTCGAGGATACAGAAATTTGCTCATCCACCAGTCTTGTATCGCTAACCTTTAAAGAAAGGGCTTCATCCCCAGAACGTCGGCAACAGTGAGTACCACTCGTTAAACAATGACAAAGGGAGTAGCGCCGCTTTCTGTCATAGTAAGTTTCGCGCACGTTATCTATACACATCTGTCCAAATGGCAGGAAAACTTACGCCCACTCTATCGCCGACGTATCAAGAATAAGTGAATGGACGCACATTTGAATATATGCGCACTGTATACACACAATAAATGATAGACTACACCTATGGCGCACCAATGGTCGAAGCTGAATGTTTCGTGACGGTCCACCAGAGTAAGCAAGTTACTAGCTGTAATATATATTTTCTACAAGGTATTACAATGCACAAAACAGCTACGTTTCAAGCCTTGTGCGCAGCAAGAACAAATCTATCGGATTCGGAACTGAATTAGGCAGAAAATAATCAGATAGTGGCCGCACCGAGGAACTTCACTGAGTCAGAAACTGACAAGCCACTGCTTCAAAATATTTGCCGAATAAAGAACAAAGAGCAAAACACACTAATACTGACTGAATTCATAATCGCAAAGCTTGGAATGCATATTTAGCCCCGCTTTTAGAAGAAGCACCATATAAACTGCCTGCGCCGTTTGGACATAGCTCAATCAGCTCCGAAAGAGCTTTTGCATGTTCTCTCAAGCTGTGATTAAAGCTTTGTGTCGTCCACCTAGTCACCGTCTACGATATCTCCGAAAACAGAGGTTTTCTAAGCCGCGCCGGCGTCATACACTTCCATTGTAAACAAGGAGGCAACGGATGCAGTTGAGGCAAGCAATGCACGCGTCACCACGTCATCAAATATGGCAGCGCTCACGGGATCGCCGCGAAAAGGGTCAATACGATTATGAAGACTTGTGGCAACTGCGTACCAAGTGTGCAATCAGGCATTCGCCTTCACGTTTACAAACATGTAACACTTGCTTTTTTGTACCATCTCTGTCGAAGGTTCGTCCATCGGAGTGCACGACAGAACTCATCGAAATCGCCGTACTTACTGGTAGTGGGCCAGTGCCGTCAGCGCCTTCGCAGAGGGATGGGCAGTACGAGAACGCTGACATGATGAGCGGCATCGGAGCCAGCTGTGGAAGAAGACGACGAACGCGCGAGCAGTGGCACGAGCGTGTCTCTGTGACGTGTGCAATCACGCACGCACTACCCAGGAAGCAAAAGTCGACTACAAGCGTTCCTGACTCGGCTTGACCCAGCTTGACACGGCTAGTGCTAAGTTAAGCTCCAAATTAGACGTCTTCTGTACAGCTTATATTATATGTCTTGAAGACTTCTGCTGCAAGACCTGGCGGAGACGTACAGGCTCTCGTACACGTTTTTAAAGCCAATCTCCAAGTCTTCCAAGCAAAACTTGTGCACATTTTTACTACCAGCTTGCAACGATTCCTTTGACAGCACCATCAGTGGAATGATTACATCGTTATGTTATCTTCATATAACAGCTCTCCGCACAATACAGTGTATTACCAGCATACTGCAAGGTTTATGCTCGAGACGATTTCGCATAGACCGCTAGTTAGACGGTTACAGCGCGCGTACCAAGTATCAGCCAATGAGGCCTTCCTCCATGGCCAATTCAAACCTACCGCGTCAGCTGAACCTGAAAGCCGGGCCATAGTTTCGTGTGCCAGTGATGACGATACAACAAAACCTTTCAATAAAAATGTGTGCCGTTATTACGCAATTCATAAAAGCTTTAATAAAAACATTTTAAACGAAGTTTCACAGGCTAGTATAACATGGCGCGGCGCAACAGTTGGTGCGCTACTATGGCTTGGCCGCTTCCAACGCTAGCTCCCGCGCCTCCCGTGCTGCCGTGCATTGTCTCCGTTCGCGCTTGCCGTGTCGCGCATGGCCACGCGCCCGCGCTTTGCAAATGATTCAACGGGTCGGTTTCGTGGCCACATCGCATTCTCTGTGTGTTTCTGCGTTGATGGCTCAGCTTCATTTTGGTAAGTGGTTAAAGTTTTTTCTCTTTTGAAAGCTGTGTCGCACGATTGTAGCACCATGACCCTCTTGGTTGATTGTTTCTCATGCAACGGCTGTTGTTTCGAATTTCCTCGCGGCACGTCCGATGTCACGGACACAATATATAAGCTCGTCAGGTTGGGATTTCATTTTGTTTGGTGTGGGATCATTCACTGCCGTTAGCATCGACTGTCCGTGCTAAAATTGTTACATCGGGAACCGCTTCTCGCAGAGTCGCCGCCTAGTTTCCTCGTGGTCGAAAGTTGCGAATTTTTCCAGCTGGTGCTGTAATTATATAAACGCGAGCTATGCCGCTTATTGACTTATATTACTTCGTTGATGGTCTTAGAACTGCATCACTATGCGAATAATATATCTGCGTCCGCGACTGATTGCATCGAGACGTAAGCACGTGCGTTTTATATACGTCCGCTGCATTCAGTTTGTGAAGAACAAATGCAAAGCAACAACAGCTTGATTTGGGCGAGTTGGTTCATACTGAATAACGTAGGTACAGCGCAACAACTTTTGTAAGGAAACGGAGACAGGAAAGAACGCTGTACCTGCGTTATGTAGTACGCTGTACCAGCGTTTTCCTGTCTCATTGTTTCCTTCCAAAAAATTGTTGTGCTGTACCTGCGTTATCCAAAAGCAAAGCGGCGCACAAAAACAAAATGAGACTTTGTTGGAACTCCCTTGTTGCCCGTTGTATAAGAAACGCTTTGATTCATTTTTTTGTAGTACCCAAGGCCTTGAACAGCAAAAGTATGACAGCCTGCAGAGCTACCGACGAAGGCTCCCCCAGATCTCAGTTTTTCAGGACTCAAATTTCTTGTCATGTAATGTCATGCCTAATGCAAGCACTTCTACGGATGAATGCTACCCGTAGTGCAATGAGGCCATGATTTCAGCGAAGAATACCAACCACAGTGACATAATCTTGAGCCATGTTGCACCTCAGATGGGGAATGATGGCACTAGTTCCCAAAAGCTTGGATGGGACTTGAAGTACTTAAAACGAGCAGAGCACGATCGAACATGTGCTGCTATATAGGAGTATACTCATGCATGTAGAAGTTGCGTCGTGCAACATGTAATTAGCTGCCGTCCAAGCTGTCAAAGTGTACATGACTCTTGTCTATCTTTTTTAGGTGCTTTCAGACATTCACGTACTAATGACAGACATATGGGAAGACTATAAGAGGTCAAGATGAAAGGATCCTTGCAGCTCTCAGTGTTCCCAACGAAACTGGCAGAATGGCAGTGGCTGATTACAAGCTGCCTTTGGAGAACAAAGAAACCGTGACCACATTAGAATCCGAGCAGAGCTCCAATCCTGCATTCTGATGACACCTTGTAAGTAAAAGATTTATGAATTGACTACATGAGCACATTTTTATAAATAACTCGTGCCAGGTGTAACTAATGCCTTTTGTGTGCATGGTAAATTGACGTCATTGTTTTATTGAAATTGTGTGGCTTCATGTTTTTGAGTTGTATACACAGTAGTTTCAGTTATTACATTTTTTATACTATGGCTGTTTACATCTTGGCAGTTCTTGTGTGTAAATATTGCTGCAGTAATTTCTCTGGAATGCATAATCATCTAGTGTCATTTGCTGCTCTGCCTTACCTTTTCTGGGGATTTCATACCCACTTTCATGCAGCCACTGTAATATCCACATTGTGTATATTTGGTGTTTTTGGCTTTGAATCCCTTTTGTTCTCTTCCAAATTTTTTTTTCAGGCACAGGGGGGCCGGTGCTTTACTGCGGGCATCCTACCCACTATTTTCAGACATTTTGGGTGGAAACTTGAGCTAGACTCTAGGCCAGCGGCGGAAAAAGAGCTTCAGGGACATGCATGTCTACAGTGTCATGGAAGGTAAGTTTAGAGGGCTGCTGTTTGACTGGGCATAAGTGCAGTGACTCTTACTCATAATATCCATGCTGTTTTGAATGAAAAAATAAATAATAACATGAACACATTTGGAAAAATATCATCCATCCAGTGTAGATAAGTCGGGTGGATATCTTTTTCTTTTACAAGCCTTCCTCCCCCTTGCAGTTCCATAAACTGATGTTCCACAAATTTATGAGTTGCAGATCTGTTCGTATGTAGCAATGGTTCGGATATCAGCCACAACTGCTGATACCGTGTACATGTGCTACTTGCACTGTTTGACTAGATGGTTTGGTATTCCAGAAGCTATTCATAGCAATACCACGTGGGAAAATATGATGACCCATGCCATTCGCCAAGCAGCAACTGCCTGGTTGAAGAATTGCAGTTTGCGAGCGGGTAAAAAGCCAGCACGTTACAATAAGCTTAGTGTTCAGGTAGTTTTTACATAGAAATTTAAAATATACTTACGTTTTTAACTGAGTCAGCATCATGTAGCATGTTTACATCTTATTAAAATCGACTGTTGGTTCTATAACAGAAGTGCATGGTATGGGATTAACATTTTGTCCTGGGGTTCTAAACTCTACTTACATCAGTCTGTTCACAATGGCCAGATAACTTCCAAGGACCATCTATGCATGATGTGACATCATGCTTTACTGTGGCCATAGGGAAACTGGTATACATTCTGAAGAATTTTACTTTAGACAATAAATTCTGGGAACCCCAAGTAGAGTTGGTGTTCAGGGCCACTTGCTTACAAGATGCAGTGTAAAAGAAAGCTATAATAAATATTTACTTCCAGGCAGCAAAAGGACATGGGAGATGCTTTAGGTGAACGTGAAAGGCATTTTAAATTACAGAATGAATTATACCTGTCTTCTGGCACTATGCTTATGCCTGCAGATATTAAGCAGTTTTTTATGTGTTGTATTTGTTTCTTTTATGCCATTGTTCAGTCTTGTGAGGACAGCCTCTGAAAAGCCAGGCTTAAAACAAGTAACTATGCATTATGAGTACATCAGTCCTATAATGTTTGAAAGTGGTGTGTGCATTACATGCCCTTACACTAGTCACCGAGAGAAAACAAAGTGTCTTCGCTAATTTTTCTAATATGTAGAGATTATTTCTTAGTCATGTTTATGCTAAGCATTTGGCTTTTACTGGCCTTACTATAAGTGAGTCTGGTGTTTTTGTCCTTTTTTTGACTGGCGCAGATTCTTCAAGGGATACTGGACCTGCAGCCAGCTGACATGCCTTTCTTCCTCCTTAGTCCTGTTAAGATGTGGGGTCAGTTTTTCTAGACATGCAATCCATAATATATGCAGTCTAGTCAATCAGTGCAAGGCATTACATGCCATTCATTTCCTATGTATATATTTAGTCGAATCAAAGCAGGGCATAACATGTGCATAATTTGCAAGAATAAAATTTTGTATTTTGCTGATTTTGCTGCCTCTTAACCATTGTTATGAAATGCTGGCTATAGAAGAGGCATTTTACAAGATGTCTTTTCAATGTGTCTCATTCAACAACCTTGTGTGCTGCATGAATTTTGCTTGTGTTAGCAGTATACCCAAATTAATTGTGAGCGAATGCAGATCACTGGTACTGGTATTGTTTGCTTGAAACCAATGATGCGATTCAGAATTTCTAGGAAATGTACATATATTGAATGCGACTGGCTTTAACTTCAAAATAAAAACACGCAAAGCTACTAAGCTGAAAAAAGTTCGGTATTATGTGCTAAATGCATGCTTTTGCAAAGGCATAAATATTAAAAGCTGCATAGATTCCATAGCTTGGTAATGAAATCTGTCAAGGTATAATAGTGAGAGCCCATCTATGACATGCAAACATGTATACATACATATGCCAGCGATGTCATTTATGCACTGAAATAACATTCTTCTGAAATGAATAGACTCGCAAAAACATTAATACACGTTGCAAGTGAACAGCACTTTAGAAATTGCATGTCGTACACGGCCTCTCAACATTATACCTTCACAGATTTTATTACAAACTGGAATCTATGTGGCTCCTTTTAATAATTATGCCTTTGTAAAAGTATGCATTTAGACCATTATACTGAACTTTTTCAGCTTAGTAGCTTTGGTGTGTTTTAGTTTTGAAGTTAAAGCCAATCACATTCAATATATGTACATTTCCTAGAAATCCTGAATCACAAGACTGGTTAGAAGACAAGCATATCAGTACCAGCGATCTGCATTAGTGCACGGTTAACATATGCATTAGTTTCTCCGGCAAGTAAAATAAGCCTTTATACAAAAGTTCTACAGATAGTCTAACGAACAGCTTGCCAAGACTTCCCCAAGACGAATACGGAGGGAGCATTAGCTTGGCTTCAGGAGTGCTTGTGGAGTTCTAAGGCTACTACTCGGCTTGTACAAGCCGGATAGTAGACAACCTCTTGGCTTGAGCAAGCCTAAATGTAGACGTCTTCTAGATGGGTTTGTGCTACCTGGGTAGGTACACATCTGGTACGCTAGAACTGTGGAGCAAGCCGTGCATGGCTTCGGGGAAGCCTGCTCGTATCGCACCTCTCAGGCCCGGGTTCGATTCCCACCCAGACCGAAATATACCAAATTTTCCTTTCAAAGCCACTGATTTACTTCCTTTACAGAAACCTCCCTGAGAAATTTGACGCCAATCCGAGTATTTGTTGACGCGTTTTTACTCTTTGCGGCGTCGGCCATTTTCCGTCACGGCGCAGTTTCGCCAAAGTCAGCGCCAACATAGACACCTAAGGCTTTCGCCTTAATAATATTACTTTAATGTACCCGACAAGTTCAACACGTGCGAAGCGCCATTTCGTGGGCGTAGTGCGGTTCATCCGTAGCTTGAGTACACACTCGGCGGACTTCGTGATGCTACGACGCACTGTGGGAGGCGGCCAGTGACTAACGGTCGTCTTCCGAGGACAGTGCTGCTACTTCCGACGAATAAGACTATACAGCTCCGATGGTGAGTGAGTGGTGCCGTTTCGAAAATAAATGCGTTTCGGCTGTTTTTAGTAGTTGTCTTTTCTTTCTCTCTCTCTTTTTCACCTAAACTCAGGGGGTCGACCTATATTCCCACTCGATCTATAACCGTATGTGCTCGGTAATGGCGGACGCATGACCAGAAGACAGGAACTCACATCACGTGCAACCTATGTCAACGCCTTGCCTATGAATACTTTATCAGTCCGAACTGATTTAGGGTTACCCTTTAGTGTCACTTCGTAAGACAATTTTGACATGAAACAAGGAAGAAGTGGGGCATGTATACGTTGCGGGCACGACAGCGTTCGGTTCAGTGGTTATACGTGTTCTGCTGCTGACCACTTGGTCATAGGTTCGATTCCCGCCACGCGAAGGCCTCATTCTGACGGCGAAGGAAGATAGAAACGGTCCCTGTACCGAGATTTAGGTGCACGCAAAGAAAACCCAGGAGGTCAAATTTGATTCAGTACTTGCTCCCTTTGTCCCTCGTGCTATACTTTGAGGCTTTAAACCTTCACGAATTATTTTTTTTTTCATTTTGTTCTACGCTGTTTCTTTGTCATCCCTTCCTACTCAGGGGTTCAACTATTTATAGTGACATTTACGAATCGAATACGAATATATTTCAGAAAAACGATCTTCGGATACCAAATACCTACTCATTTCTGAAGAAATGTGAAGTTTGCGTGGAGTTCGTTTAGCATAAGAAGGAATACATTTGTTTTATATGACCCATGCATGTAACAATCGAGGATATGTTCAACCGAGGAACTTGTAAATGGGAAGCAACTGGTTTCAGTTATCCGGTGCACAATGACAATGACGGTACTTGAGAGAGAGAGGAAGAGAGAAATATTATAACATTAATGAAGAGATGGCAGTAATGAAACAAGGAAAAAGCACGTCACAAGGCGCACGTAAATTTAGCGCTGTGTTCGCTGCGAGATAAGTATAATATTACAGAATGCAGTGCAAAGTGTTGCAAATGGACGCAAGAATGGCGAGCCTGGTCAAATAATAAACTGCATTGATATACATCGAGACTAAAAATGTGCAAGCTGCGTAAAGGGAAGGCATCCTTACTGAATGACTGGAAATTATTGAGCAGAAGGAATCTGACCCAGTGTGTTCGCGCAGGAAATGGTACCTGTGCCCTACGACCATGCACGGCTATCTTGCAGCAGAATCATTGGCAAGAGTTAGCACTTGGATCGACCTCTCATCCAATAAATGTTCTTATCCCGTATATTCTAACAAAAACGATCTAGTATTCGCCAATTTCGAATCGTGAATTTTCGATAGGAATAGGAATAAAATACTAGCAAGGATTATTCGATTCTTATTCGAATACTTTCCCACTGCTACTTCCTATTTTTACATTGTTCCCAATGCATTTATGTGCCTCCCCACCCTTCTTAAATGCAATGCCCCGACGAGTCCCTTATTAGGATACTTAAATAAAAATTATTCATAATAATTTTAGTATATGAAAAGAGATGCATGCAAGAACACATAGAACTGTCGATAAGGCTGACACTGACATTTAAGAACTTTTGCTTGCCGATTGCGACCTTTGAGTCGCCGGCGACTCATTACATCCATCCCGCCTGCATATCTGGCCGGCGGCCCAAACACACGTAGCTTTCTCGACGTAATTGTATAATCCAATGAATCAGATAAGTCCAATTGCTCCGTGTACCAGGATACAGCCAAGCATTTCACCTGACAGGCCCATACCGTCCAGTGAATGGAACTTAGTAAGGTGAAAGATTAGGCCACTCGGTTTTTCATCATGAGGTCATAGCAGCGCGAACTACGAGTAAAACATATACATAAAGAAAGAGACACGCGGTGACAAGCGCTAACTTGAAATTATCGGCTTTTGTTTATTGGGCGAATTTATATAGAGAGAGGAAAAGAAAGACTGTGACCTTACAAAAAAGAAAAAAAAGAAAAACCAGCAAATTCAGAAAACAAAACTATAGAGAAAACAAAACCACCAAACCATCCATGTGCGCATGCCTGTGCTTTCTAAAAAAGAATAATTCATTTTCTGACAATGCAACAGAAGGCGATAGCGATAGTGCGAGTCCATTCGTCCTGATGTCTATAGTCACCACGCGGATACACCCGAACTCCGGTTTGCACCTACAGTCATGGCAATGGATAGCCAAGAACTCTTCTCTCCCATTTCTGACATTGTTACAACATTCGCGCAGGTGTCCATTTAAGCACCTACCTGTTTGCCCCACGAAACATGCAACGCAAGAGAGGGTATTCTGTAGACAACCTGGCTCACGCAGTCTACAAACTTTGTGCGATGATTCACCTTTCATTTATGCGTATTTCCGCTGATAGGAATAGTCCTTGTTAGTTCCAACAGCTTGTGCGGTGCAGAAAATACTACCTGAACGCCCGATCGCCGACCCACTTTAAGCGATGCGAAATGCAGGGCCTGCAAGGAATAACCAAAGTGGTGATCATGCATTGTTGAGAGTGTAGCAGTGGTCGTCATAAAGCGGAATAAGAGGTATGTATTAAAGGTAGTACAAGCCTACGCTCCAACCTTCAGTCACGATGATGAAGAAATAGAACAGTTTTATGAAGATGGTGAATTAGCGATGAGAAAGGTGCAAACTCAGCATACTGTAGTAATGGGCGACTTCAATGCAAAAGTGAGGGAAAATCTGGCTGGCTGGGAAACAAGCAGTTGGAAACTACGGCATCGATTCTAGGAACACTAGAGGAGAGATGTTGGTAGAATTTGCGGAAAGGAATAGGCTCCGAATAATGAATACCTTCTTCCGGAAACGCAGTAACAGGAAGGGGGCCTGGAAATGCTCTAATGGAGAAACAAGGAATGAAATAGATTTCATACTCTCTGCTGATCTCAGCGTAGTGCAGGATGTAGAAGTGTTAGGCATAGGGTAAAATGCAGTGACCATAGGTTAGTGAGGTCTAGAGTTTCTCACAGTTTGAAGAAAGAGTAAAATTAGTCAAGAAGAAAAAGGCCAACCTAGACGCAGTAAGGGTAAAAGCAGACGAAATCAGGCTGATGCAAGCAAACAAATGTGCAGCTTTAGAACAGGAAGCCGAAGATAACATAGATGTAATGAATGAAACCATAACTAGGATCATTTCAGAAGCAGAAATTGAAGTGGGAGGTAAGGCACCAAGACAACTAGCAGATAAGCTCTCCCAAGTAACAAATGACCTAATAAATAAACGAGAAAAAATGAAAGTGTCTAACTCAAGAGATCAGATAGAATTGGCGGTACTGTCAAAACTTATCAACAAGGAGAAAGTAACGAATATCTGAAATTATAACGCGGGAATGATTGACGAAGCAGTTAGAAATGGCCGCAGCATGAAATCAGTGAGTAGAAAACTTGGCATAGGACAAGGTAAGATGTATGCAGTGTAATATCATCAGCTATTTTGAAGACATAGTAAAAGCAGCAGAAGAATTCTATACTGACATGTGCAGTACCCAGAGCAGCCACGCTACCTTCATTCGACGTAGTGACGAACCGGATACAGAGGCTCCTTCTATAACTAGCGATTAAGCTAAAAGGGCCTTGCAAGACATGACCCGGGGAAATGCGGCAGGAGAAGATGGAAAAGTTAACAGTCACTTTAACATACGCTAAAGAGGATGAAGGCGAAAATCTGCGCGCTCACGAGGCATTCATTAAAATACTTGACATTTTCATTCGATTTATTTAATTAAGTCTGACCTAATTAACACCAAAGGTCGTGTGTTTGATTCCCACCAAATGTGGTGAATTTGAGTACCTAATTAACTCTATCTTAATTAAGGTAGAGTTAAGTAGGGCACTCGAACCCATGACCTTTGTTGGTGGCACCATTAATTTTGCTGCCATAACGCCGGACATCGGATTTTTCGACCAATGAGCCATTTAAGGCTTTCGCCTTCATAACAATATATTTAATCAAAGATGGAGGAGATGTCATGCTTGAAAAGCTTGCCGCCCTTTATACGCAATGCCTCACGACTTCAAGTTTACCAGAGAGCTGGAAGATCTTCGTTCCAACATTATACCAAACCATAAGAAAGGAGACGTTAAAGAATTGAAGAATTATAGGCTCGTTAGCTTGCTTTCTGTGTTGTATAAAGTATTCACCAAGATAATTATCAATAGAATCGGGGCAACATTTGACTTCAGTCAACCAAGTGAACAGGCTGGCTTCAGGAAGGAATATTCTACAATGGATCACATCCATGTCATCAATCAGGTAATCGAGAAATCTGCGTAGTACAATCAACTTATCTATATGGCTTTCATAGATTATGAAAAGGCATTTGATTCAGCAGAGGTACCAGCAGTCATAGAAGCATTGCGTAATCAACGAGTACAGGAGGCACGCGTGAATATCTTAGCAAATATCTACAAAGATTTCACAGCTACATTGGTTCTCCACAAGAAAGGTAGAAAGTTACCTATCAAGAAAGGGGTCAGGCAAAGAGACACAATCTCTCCAATGCTATTCACTGCATGCTTAGAAGAAGTATTCAAGGATTTCAAGCAGTATTCAAGACGTATTCAAAGACCACTTGGAAGGCTTGGGAGTGAGGATCAACGGCGAATATCTCAGCAACCTTCGGTTTGCAGATGACATTGTCCTATTCAGCAACAATGGGGACGAATCACAGCAAATGATTGACGACCTCAACCGAGAAAGTGTAAGAGTGGGGTTGAAGATTAATGTGCAGAAGACAAAGATAGTGTTCATGGAAAAAGTTAATGCCTGGCAAGAGAACAAGAATTCAGGATCGCCAGTCAGCCTCTAGAGTCTGTAAAGGAGTACGTTTATCTAGGTCAATCACTCACAGGGGAACCTGATCATGATAAGGAAATTTACAAAAGAATAAAATTGGGTTGGAGTGCATACGGCAGGCATTACCAAATCGTGGCAGGGTGCTTACCACTGTCGTTGAAAATAAAAGTGTACAATCATTGCATTCTACCGTTGCTAACATATGGGGCAAAAACTTGGAGGTTAGCAAAGAAGCTTGAGAACAGGTTAAGGACTGCGCGGAGAGCGATGAACCGAAAAATATTAGGCGTAAACGTTAACGGACAGGAAGAGAGCGGCGTGGATCAGAGAGCAAAGGGGGATAGCCGATATTCTAGTTGACATTAAGCGGAAGAAATGGAGCTGGGCAGTCCATGTAATGCGTAGGGTAGATAACCGGTGGACCATTAGAGTTACGGAATGGGTGCCAAAGGAAGGGAAGCACAGTCGAGGACGGTAAAAAACTAGGTGGGGGGATGAAATTAGGAAATTTTCAGGGGCAAGTTGGAATCGGCTATCGCAAGACAGGGGTAATTGGAGATCGCAGGGAGATGCCTTCGTCCTGCAGTGGACATGAAAAAAGTCTGACAATTATGTACGTTTCTATCTGGCCATTTATGTGTCCTTGAGGATGGCATGAAAAAGTATTTCTCTCTCTCTCTCTCTCTCTCTCTCTATATATATATATATATATATATATATATATATATATATATATATATATGTATGTATACAGGGTGTCCCAGCTATCACGCAGCACGATTTTAAAAAACAGAAACGGCGTTACGCGAAGCCAACCTAGTGCGTATTGTTTCCAGTACAGTAGAATAGCCGCCAGTAATTTTTTCGTTGCTGAGATTTAATTAGCTAATTGTAAATAATTATCTAACTCGAGAAGTACTGTCCTAATTATCAAAGTGTCAATGAGAAGATTGTAGAGCAACATGGAAAACTCCCGATACAGCTTTCTGATGCTCAATACGTGCTACATAAATGTGTTTTTCCGAGTCTGAAAGAAGCCCGCGAATACACGCAAAATTGCCGCACGACTGGCCGCTCGAGGCACTTTGCGTGTATTCGCGGTCAATGCTCGCCCGAGAAATCCGAACTCATGAGTTTGGCGAGGCCGGGGTAACCACACGGTCCCCACAGACCCAACAAGAAAACTCGAGGTACACCTCATACTAGAGAAGCCATTGCTCAGGGTGTTGGGATGTGGCTGCAGTCTCCCAATGTAACGCCGCAAGGGGCGATAGTCTCTCCGATTCTCTTCAACATCGCGATGCTAGCACTGACCAAAGAGCTGCGGAAGATCCCAGACCTAGATTACGCCTTATACGCAGCCGACATCACGCTCTGGGCCACCAAGGGCTCCCTCGCGCAAAAGGAGGCGACCCTTCAGGAGGCCGCGATGGCCGTGGAGAGATTTGCGGCAGCGAGCGGGATGCGTTGCGCGCCCGAGAAGTCCGAGGTGATCCGGATGCATGGAGGAGGAATCTACAAGTTACCCGGCCCTATCGAACTCTATCTAGAGGACCACAAGATCACGGAAAGCAAAAAGACTAGGATACTGGGTTTTTGGATCCAGAGCAACTTGAAAGCCACCCACACCATCCAAACCCTAAGGTCCACCACCAACCAGATCTCGCGGATTATCAAACGAATAACAAGAAGCCGCAAGGGCATGCAAGAAGAGGACACGCTCCACCTCGTCCAGGCTCTGGTGATCAGCAGAGTAACGTTTAGCATGCCGTATCACTACGACTCGCTAAACAAACGCGACCAAGAGCAAGTCGATGCCATCATCAGAGGCGCGTACAAAACGGCCCTGGGTCTCCCTGTTACCACCTCAAACGAGAAGTTAGCGGCTCTCGGGATCCACAACACCTTCGCTGAGCTGTCGGACGTGGTTATGGCTTCGCAAAAAGCCAGACTACAGAACACGGCGGCGGGCAGAGCCATCCTCCACCGGACCGGCACGGCAACGGAGCTTCGTGCCCTCGATGGGCGACGATCACTCCCGCCCGAGGTCAGAAGCAAGATCACGGCGAACCCCATACCAAAGCACATGAGTCATGAACTTCACGAAGGACGACGCAAGGCGCGGGTCGACAAACAGCGCTGACAATTCATGGGTGACCCGTACGTAACGTACGTGGACGTGGCGGCGTACCCTGCAGGGGGCCTCTTCGCAGCAGCTGCCGTGGACGAGAGAGACAACTCCTTAACCCTCGCGGCCTCAGTCAGGGCAGAGACCCCAGCTGCGGCTGAGACCATAGCCGCGGTGCTAGTAATAAAGCAACATGACAGGGTGGGCAGGGAAGTTCATGTCGTTACCGACTCGCAACAGGCCTGCCGCAGCTTTACCAACGGACGAACACCGGTGCTGGCGGCTCAGATTCTAGGCCCGAGGCTGCAAGAATCCCATCAAATCACGTGGACGCCGAGTCACGCGGGACTGGAGGGGAACGAAAGGGCGAACGCCTTAGCTCGAGCGCTAATTAACCGAGCGGGGCAAAACCAATCGTCTGATCAATCCCCACCCTTTACCTTTGTGCCCCTGCCATCAAATTACTGCGACCGACTCGAGATCCAGCGACTCAACCACAGGATTTATCCTCCCCCTCACAAAAAGCTCAGCACTGAAGAGGCAATAGCCCTCAGACTTATCCAAACAAACACATTCCCAAACCTATATACAGCAAAACACAGATACAGCAAATACACAGATATAGCAAAATACACAGATACACACATACACAGATACACAGATACAGCAAAATGTACCCACAAACATATCGCGGCATCTGCCCCTGGTGCGGCGACACACGCCCTACGCTCTTTCACATCTCGTGGGGGTGCGGGGTGTTATGATCGGCTTGGAACTGCACCTGTCAAATGTGGGGAACAAGCCCGAGCGCCTTTCCCGTGACGAGATAATCCTCTTTCATCCTCGAGAAAGCCTCTCACCTCTACGAACGGAGCAGACGAAAACGGCGAGCTACCAAGAAGGAGGACCCGAGGGAGAGGAGGTCGTCAACTTGACCGCCCGACAGAGGTCTGACACATTTGGCGCTGAGCCGTGCTCCCTCAAGGGCTGCAGAAGATAGCGCCAACCTTTCCCTTTCCCTCAAGAACCACTTACCACCACTTCCACAAGTTCCCCGAAGGAGTCATCGGCAGGTTATGATCTTCTTGGAATCTGTATCTCTCCAATGTGGGAAGCAAGCCCCAGCGCTTTTCCCGTGACGAGATAATTCCCTTCATCCCCGAGAAAGCTTCTCACCTCTACGGAGCAGACAAAAACGGCGAGCTACCAAGAAGGAGGACCCGAGGGAGAGGAGGTCGTCAACTTGACCACCGGAGAGAGGGCTTCCCCGAAGGAAACATCGGCCACCACGAGGGGATTTAAGGCCGTCCTGGCCCCCGTGTTAATCAGAACCGCTCGAGACTCGGATAGAGTCAAAACCATGTACCAATGAAGTGAATACAATCTTTTCTATTTTTCATCCTCACGATGCCCGCCTTCATCGTCGTCTCCTGATTCCTGCGGTGACGACCCACCTCACCCGGTCGAGATTATATCAGGGGGCAAACCTGAACATTTAAAGACGCCTAACACGTCATTTGAGCGGTGGGAGGTACAGCTGACCGGCGATACCCTGGCGGGACAAGAAGCTCTCGTCCAGCAAGTAAGTCGAGCAGCCATGGCCAGGTGGAGTCCTGGAATGAGGACACCACCCACTCGTCCTCAAGATCAACTCGATGGTCTAAATAAATGTTTTTCTCTCTCTGGCTGCAGTCTATTCCAGCGGGCTGCCCACACCCTGACGCTCCTCAAAACCAGTGTCAAGGCGATACCACGTATGATATCCCGCGTTACATCCAAGAATAGAGGCATGGAGGGAGGGGACACCCTCCGACTGGTTAGACTGGTGAGCAGAATCACATACAGCCTGCTCTACTACCATCTCACACAATTGGAGACGAAACAGGCCGACACGCTCTTGAGGGTGGCTTTCAAGACCGCTCTCCGCCTGCCGATGAGTACATCGACTGGGAAATTATTGGCGCTAGGGTTACACAACACCCTCAGCGAACTCACCGAAGCCCTTCACGTCTCACAACAACAAAGACTTGCGCGGACTCACATAGGCCGGCAGGTCCTACGAACCTTGGGCTTCAAAGCCACGACACTATCAAGCCAAGAATCCTGCACGATACCTCGTCTCGTCCAGGACAGGCAGTGGCGCACCGACGGGGGGGGGGGGGGATTCGGGGGTTGGAACCCCCCCCCCCCTGAGGCCGACTTAACCCCCCCTTTTGTTTAACCCCTTTTATTTCCTTACGCATTTGAGTACTGCAACTAAGATGTAAGACGCGCAATCATCTGCACACTCGCAAAAATCGCATTTTTTACACAATTTCCCGTGAAGAAATCGAAATTAGTGCTGTTTAGATGGTATTGGCAAACTATCAACCCCCCCCCCCCCCCCCCCTGGCAGAGATCCTGGGTGCGCTACTGAGGACAGGTATCACATTGCCCCAATTCCACGCAACACGGACCCTAACCTGCACTCCGGCAGGAGGAGAGCAAGGGACCAGTATATAGAGAAAACATTCAGGTTCCATACCACGGCCCGTTTTGCGGACGCCGCCATGTACGGGACGAAGAATAAGGGCGCAGTGGCAGTGGTCTGCGACCGCCGAGGCCACGTTACCTCCGGTGTATCGACCCGCCCCTGCACGCTCACGGAAGCCGAAGGGCTGGACATCGAGTTAGCCATCCGCGAAGGCCAACACGCAAACAAACCACTGACGATCCTAACCGATTCCCAGCAGGCCTGCCGCAACTTCCTACAGGGAAGAATCGCAAGACCTGCTGTTCAAGTCCTAGCCCAAATACCCAAGGAGGACACTGACGGCATCACCACCCAAACCACCATGTGGATACCGGGCCACGCTGCCATCACGGGTAACGTAGCTGTATGTCGATAGAGCAGCTCGAGAATTTGTACATAACCGAGCACTCATCACGCTGACTGTTGATGACCCTGACCCAGTTGACCACGAGTACTCAGCCATCCTGAACTACCACGGGCACAGAGGGAGTCGCTTGCGATATCCCCCACCCCATCGAAAACAAAAGGCAGAGGATACCGCTGCCTGGCGTAGGCTCGATCCAAACAGGCACACACGAACCTACACATATTACATCGCATACACCCCACAGCCTACAGGGACGAATGTCCGTGGTGCGGGGCCACACTAACCCTATACCACATTACGTGGGAGTGCACGCTACACAACATAGAACACCACGACACGAACACCACGAGGGAGCAATGGGAGGCACTGCTGTCCAGCTCGGCTCTCGACGACCAGCTCAAGCTGATCCAGAGAGCAGAGAAGATGGCAAGAGCCAACGGTGCCCTGGACTAGGAGCCCCGACCATTAGTGATGCCCCTTCGATGCAACACAACACTCTGATTATTTTCTAATAAAATCTATCTATCTATCTATCTATCTATCTATCTATCTATCTATCTATCTATCTATCTATCTATCTATCTATCTATCTATCTATCTATCTATCTATCTATATATATATATATATATCTATCTATCCGTCAAGCTCCATGATTTTCAGCGATTGGTCTCCTCTGAACTGCGTGGATCCCAATTATTGGTGCTTGTTTCAATTGTTTTCTTGCATCCAGCTCCTCGTACCGCATTCTTGGTCGTTGCATTCTTTATCATATCTTTCCTCGAACCAGTGCAGTCACGATAGCGCACTTACTCATCCCACAGTTACCCCACACTCTCCGGGGTGAATCTTGAACATGTATGTTTCCGGCATGCCTACCTCTCCAGGTCAGTCCCTCAATTGCTGCGCGCATAGCTATACCGAAAGGGCGCGACGAGGTTCGAGGCAGTCATTCCACCGAGGTTCCTAGTCGGATCCCGACAGCACAACTATACTTTTGGGGTGTGCATCAAAAACATGTTCAGTGGAGCTTACGTACGTAAAACTGCAACTCGCTCTGCTCCTCCCCAAGACGCGCTATTTCAGAATTTCTCTCTCGGTCGCTCGCTTCTCACACTCCTTGGCCGCTTAATACTTCGCGTGATATGTGGCCCATCATGCACTCGCCAACCAACTTTATTAAGTCCGATTCCTGCAGTCCCAGGCGCTCGAGATCTGGCCGTGACTAAATCTGATAGAACCGTTTTGCTAACTTGTTGCTAAATGTGCAGCTACAAACGGCTTGTCCTTTCGCGACGGACGCCAATGTGTACGGACACCTTGTCTTCTAGCGCATCCCCACGCAGCATAGATTTCCAACTCGCCCAAGGACGTATCACCCTTACCATAATTCACTCAGGCTCCACCCCTGAGGTTAATGGCATACGCGCAGGCAGCGTTTGGTTGTACAGCGCTGCGAGCGTGTATTCTTTATGTGCCTTCGCATGTTCTTGATCCTTGTCCGCGCTACAACTCGCTCGTTTCAAGATGAAGAAACAAGCCCACATCGACCGTCACTCTCAGAGACTTAATCAATGATCGGTTAAAAATGACAAACTTGCTGTGGCGTGTTGTAGATGTAGATGTAAATGTAGAGCCTATAGATGTTAGTGGCACATACCCACTCTGGGGGATTGGCCAAGAACCGGGTAGTTCGATATAACAATATGAAAGGAGAATTATAAAATAATGCAAACATAAATTTGGGAATAACTATAGGTACGTATATAAGAATTTATAGGTAGATTATGTCGATCACATGATTTTAATAGAATAGAGGAATAAATGAAAACTAAAAAAAAATAAACAGCTAATCATCGATTTTGTAAAAATATAACGGAACCTTAAGCTCTGGTTTTATAGTCCAAATCTTTCTGACCCTGTAATGAAATCCTTGATGGCATCGCCAACCTTCCTGCCGCTGTGCCCAAGAGTCGAGGCCCCCAAAGATAGTAAATTTTGAACATTTAATTCTAATCTAAGAAGGCGAAACGGTGTTTCTAAGGTTCTTTGTCGCAGTTCAGCATATATTTGACAGACAATGAGAAAATAATATAATGTTTCATGTTGCCCGCAATAGGGACAGTTCGGTGAGGGAACCAAACCAGCTCGGTAAAAATTCAGAAATGGAATTCAGCAGTGTAGTCTAGTTAGATTCCGACTTCAAGTGATCGCGTTTGACAGCGTTTACTATTCCAATAATGCGACAAGGGCTGAAAATCTGAGAAGTTGGTTGAAGAAGGGGCGTGAAATTCACGCAGCGTCATTTGTCTCCGAAATCTTGCCATATAATGAAAGCTGAAGCCGGTAGGATTTGAATGACCGGGCCATTCAGGGATGCTTTCACCAACGAATCTGCCATTTCGTTTAAAAATGGGCCCTTATGCCCTGGTACCGAAACCAATCTAATCAAAGCTAAGTGAGAGGGCACTAACGATCTGAAAGCTCGCAAAACCGGGGAATTATCGGAAGCCCTGAGGGAGGAGCACAGAGATAAAGAATCCGTCACGACCACTGTGGAACGTGTTGATGTATTTAGTTCACAGAGGGCTAGAACTACAATTCGGCTTTTATACTCTTCTTCAACTATTATATCGTGTATAATTGCACTTCTAAAGAAGCCGTTTGCGCTCAGGTTGCGCTTTAGTTGCATTAAAAAGTAGTTTCGGTTTCGGATGCAAAAAAATAGTTATTGTTTATTGTGTGATAGAAACAAAAGACCTGTCACAGCACCAAAATGCACATCATTCTGTAATGTGCAACTTTGTATATTTAATAAGGCAAGCAGATACGCTATCCTCATTGTTATCGCGATACTCAAGATCTCGTGGATCTCGGATCTCGTGCTCAAAGCCGTTGGGCGGAAAGCGTTCATTGCCGACGCGGGAGGCGCTGCTGAAACCGCAACTTGGAACGGCGCACAAGCCGAAGCATAAGATCGCTATGTCGAACACCGGCGGGTCCCAGCCGGAGTCCAGCGTTGACAAGTATTTTGGCCTGGAGCTGCTCTTCAAGTCATGCAAGGACACCCTGAAGTCTAAGAGCGATGCGCTCGTCCTCCTGGCCCATTACCTGCTAGTGAGAAGCGGCAAGCGCTGTCATGGCATCGGAGAGCAGGTACTGCGCGTTAATTGCGTCTCGTCCTGTATATATAGTAACTAGTCCTGACCACTGGGCCGCGCCCCAAAAGTATTTTCCGCTTCTATCCAAGTGTCGCATGGTTGTCAGCACCTAACATCTTGTGGTTTATGCTAAATGCACAATTTAAGGTCTGTATGCGTCCGCCAAGGGATGGAAGCATTCGTAAATTTCAGGTTCCTGAGCAGTGAACGTGAGCAAATATGAAGTCATTAGATGCAGAGATCCGGGTTTGTAAGTCGATATAAAATTCTTCACCGCCGAAATCTTGAAACGCATAATGTCGGGTTCGGCAAGTGATTTCGTCGCTAGCTCTTGCCGGTTCCACTTTCCTTTGTAGAAAAAATCTAGAAATTGGTGCGTGGAACTCTATTAGAGGCACAAACACAAGGCGAACAGAACGTAAAAAGGAAGCACACAAACCTCGTCCACCATGTTTATCCAGCCGGAACTGTAACCAATAATCCCGGTCGTGGTCGAAGTTATTTGTTGATCTGAAGACATTTCACTGCGTCATCGCTTTAGATGTCGTACATTGGCACAAACTCGCTGACCGCGGTTTCGCTCGCCGCGGTGGCCCGGAGACAGTGGCGCTGGTCGAGATGTCGTGGGTCTTCCCATTCCCGGTAGCCCTCACCTTCCCATTTTGTGGTGTCTTTCATAGCGTATCAGTTGCTTAAGGACGCTAAACCCCACCAATCCGTTTCGCCCCATTATTCTGGCCTGTTACAGTGGACGCAAGGCTCAAAGGGCACAGAGCTGTTGCCTGACAAGTGGAATGACAACCAGTCCTTGTACACGCTGCGCTATGCCTCTATACAGGGCTCCGAGCGCTACGTGCTCAAAGTGATTCCTTCGGGGGGCTTTTTGCTGGTGAACGTGCTGGTAAGTAAGCAGGCATGTAAGCAGCTTTCACCAGTTACCGTGCAGACAACAAACTAAACTTGTCTTTATTCAACCTTGGAATAGGGTGTTATGCTGTCCTCTTGTTTCTAGTGGCTGGAGGCAGAGGGGTCGAGATATGGTGTTGAGGTGGGGACAATACAGAGTTGACAAGGGTCTGGAGGATTATCCTGCAATTGTCAGGCGATTTTGTGGATAGATCCATTCTTTCTATATGTCTGAAGTAGTGTAGTGGGGGTGACACTGTCATCACTATGCGCCCAAGGGCACATGTAAGAATTTTAAAGCATTTGAAGGAGGGTTATATGTTGTGTAGTTGTTAGAAACAGTTTAACTTATCTGGGTGTCACACGGCGCATGTTCGAATGCGATTGAGACCGATCTGGATTGAAATTCTCGACAGCGATTGGCTCCTTTGTGCAAGCTACTAGAGGCAGTCAGTTGAGGTCGTGAATTTTCTTCCGGATCAGGCTTGATCGTGATTGGAAGTGGCTGCATGACACTGGTATTACTTGTCATTACTTTGTACAAAAGCACCGAAACTGTGCATTTGTGCCCATTGTTGACTTGCCTATAGTCCTGTTGTGTGAGGGTGTATAGCGCGACACAGTAACAACAGCCCGTCAGATAGGGACAAGTGCCCTGCAACATAATGGAACCCTGTTGAGTGGTAATGCCATTGCGTGCTTGGTATTTTACCTGTCGGCAACAATGTGCTTAGTACCACACTCCACACACAAACTGTGTTGTGGCACCACTGCTGAAAGGACTTGTGTTTACATCATTTAAGCGTGTACAAACTGCATAGCTTTAAGAACTGTTTGAAAACCATAAAATATGCAATAGCATAGTGTGTGGCTGTGGAATACTTACAGGAGTGTGCATATTTCGCTTAAAGTGTTCGAAAAAAGATTCTGTGCTTACCACAGCATTGTTTCTGCTCAAATTTGGAAGAAAGATAGCATTTTGTAGTCTACATCGTTCAACGTAGCACTTCGCACAATCAATTTCCTGGTTTTGGAGAAAAAGTGCAAAGTTGCCTTCATTTATGGAGATGCAAGCTGCTGCCGCAACGGCACAAGCATAAACTTGTCACTGCCTCCCTTTAACAGCTGCATAAAGTAGCCAGTCAGGGAGGGTTGCCGTGTGATGCCCACTTCTCTGGAACAAGCAGCAGCCCTCCTTGAAACGCTGCTTTCTGTAGCTGCTGGCAGGCAGTGATACAAGGTTATGCTTGCACTGTCGCGGCAGCAGCTTGCATTTCCATAAATGAAGACAAATTTGCACTTTCTTTCTTAAAAACCAGGGAATTAACTGTTCCAAGTGTTGCACTGAACTATGTAGACTCCAAAATGCAATCTTTCTGCAAAACTTGAGCAAGAACAGTGCAGCAGTAAGCGAAAAACCTTTTTTTCGAACACTTTAAGCGAAATGTGCACCTTCCTGTATGTTATCTGAAGCAGAGACAGTGCATTAGAAATTGTTGCAACAAACAAGTAGCACTACAAATGCAAAAGAAAAAAAATATATATATACATAAATAAAATGCAGATACCTTTGAGTTGCCTGTTTCTAGTCTTGTTGTAACTTGCTTTCGCCTGTGCGCACTGCCGCAAATTTTTACTTTGGCCCCATTCTTTACTAGAATGTCCGCAAGGAGAGGACAGCTTCAACCAATGTCACCATGAACAAGTTTGCAAGCGGCGAGTTTGAAGAGCTGCCCAGGTGCGTACAAAGCAGAGTCTAGTCATTGTCATTCGTATTAGTGTGGCTTTCTTTGCATCCCTGACAACAGCTCCGTTAAATGTCATATCTGCAGCCTTGAACTCGATGTGAACTTTTTGGCACTGTACAGGACTTCTTTTATCGGATAGAGTTGCAGTATGCTGCCAGTATGGTACATACGGTATTGTACCAAGGTGGCAATTGTACAGGCTGCTTTGCACAGTCGAATCTCACTGACACGGTCACAGTTAATCTGAATTTTGCTGAAGTTCCAGGCAGTGTGCATTAAATACAGCACATTCCACTTCAGCATGACTGGAACATTCTTTTGGGCCACAGTGGACGAAACAAATTTCTCAGCCGCCGCAAGATCTTTCGGACTAAGGGGACAATGGTCGCAGCGTACAGTTAGTTCCGAAATTGGAGTTTGAAATATTGGTCTTCCCGATCCCGGGGGGGGGGGGGGGGGGGGGGCGAAGACCTGCTCAATGATTCACTGTGGCTTGCAGTGAGCACCTTCTCCCTTTCTTCTTTTGGAGGAACACATGCAAGTTTCCATGGTAGCTTCGTGCTACCCTCAGATGTATGCCAAATTTTCCTTTCATTAATGCCGACAGCTTAGGGGAAGAAATGAGCATGAAGCTTTACCTATTCCAGAAGGACCTCCTCGACTACATTGTTGATAGAATTTGCAAAATAGCCATTGGTGATTTTTTTAAAGGAATGTTAAAAGAGAAAAATAATTCGAACTGTATTAGTAAATTACCCCTTTACAATATCAAAAGAGCCACTCTTACCATGGTGAAAGACTTGGTAAGCCAGAAAAGATGCAAGAACGAAAGACGGGTGGCGGCACCGCCGCCTTGAAGCACCTGCACCAGCTCACCCTGATGTCATCGATGTTGACGGCACCTGCTTGGGCCTAGTTAATTTATCAGTAAGCGTGAACTGCATTGCATTCTAAAGCAGTCAAAGACCAAACTTCACAAGTCTTAAGACCTAGTGCTTCTGCTTGGCACATTCGAGTCGTTGACGCGGTTTTGCTGTGCTGCTGCTCTCAAGTACAGAGAAAATTGTGCAATATCATGCTGCAAGTAACTTTTTTAATTTGTTTATTCATAAATGTCAGTGGAATTTTGTTTTGCTGAGGGGCAAAAGGAAATGAAAATAGTGCAGTGTCACCATCTTTTCTCTGGTGACTTCACTGAAGGAAGGCTGTGTTTTTTAAACTAAGTGCAGCTGGCACTAATGCTGATGCTCAACCCGCTTGAAATGGTCAGTGCAGAGTACCTGCCTTTGATGTGTGAAAGCTTCAGGTATATGAATAGGGGAAATCTTGATGAAGACACAGGAATATCTTTGATTGGTTGCCTTCTGCTTCACCCATCAACATAAGCCATGCCGAGTGGTGGAAGCTTGCGGCATTTATTGTGAATGGCTGGTGTAGGTGACTAAGCCCTTCTTGTTTTTGGACAGGGCATACAAGAACCTGGATGACCTGATGTCCAAGCTGAACACAGAGGTGGTCTCTGTGCTGGATACGATAGACAGTACCACCCAGGCCTCGTCGTCACGCGAGGCCTCACGCTTGGGGTCCCAGGAGAACAATCCCCTGCACATCCCCAGCAGGCAGCCTGGCATCGAGTGGTGAGCTCAATGCCCTCATTCCTCCATCTTGGATTTAAAGTTTCACACCTAATGTTGAACAAGGTTTTCTTTAAAGGGACACTAAAGGCAAATACAGTGGAACCTAGATTATACGTCCCCCGGTCATGTGACGACCTGCATTTTACGATGAAATCGTTTGGTCCCGACAAAACCCCCATAGAGAGAATAAACTTTTATTTTGAGCAAGCGCATTCCGGCCCCATAGAAATAATGTATTAATGACCGCAATCATATGACGCAATTTTACGCCGACCCCACCTCGTACGATGCCTCTCTCATTCTGTCCAAGAAGAAAAAAAGCCTTAAGCAGATGCAGGCTGGCACACGTAAGCACACTGCAGCCGGCTGATAACGGGTGTGCAATACCATATTTGCCTGAATGTAATGCGACCGCGATTGTAACGCGAGGGGCGACTTTCCAGTCATGCAAAAGAAAACAAAAATAAAATCGCGAATGTAATGCGAGATGAATGGAAAAAAGAATTAGTACCTTTATTCAAGGAATCACAATTTGGAAACTAGTTCTCTTCACTCATCATCGACGTCGTCTGAAGAGAAGATGCAGCTTTTCTTGGACGGTATTCTCGGGTGATTAGTTTTTTAGATAGTTTTACTTTCGCGTGACTAGGCGCTGAAATGGTCCCCGCCAAGTGTTTTTGGCGCTGTCCTAAGCTCGCTATATGCATCTGCACTCACTGACATTTATAGTCGCTTGCATTCACACATACTAGCACCTGCTCATGTTCATACAACTCCCACTCATACGCACTCACGTCCACTCACCAAAAGTCGCTCATGTTGATTCTCCACACAAAGTTGCCTTCATTAACTTTCGTTCATACGCGCGTCCTCTCATCAATCGTACTCATGTCTACTCGCACCCTTTATCACTCACTGATGCTCTTTCTCACTCCTATGAAATGAGTGTGGAGCTAGTACGAGTCACTGTACTCGCAAGCGAGTATGTCGACCTATGCTTTGCTGACTGAATTATATCTTAATTTGTTACGGTTGTTACAGTGAACGTGGATATAATGAAGTAAATTTAAAATTTGGTTGGCTATCTTTTGTTTCATTGAGTGTTTATTGCCATAACTGAACGAAAAAAATGCAAGATCCATGACAATATCAGTTACAGCGAAGCAATTATATTTGTTTGCTCACAGCTTAAAATATATATATTCTGGTAGCAAAAATGTCAAATACTATACAGGAGCAACTTGAAACGGCACATTCTGGATTCTTATGTGTATTTTGACCAATGGCTTGGCTTGGCTAGCTTGCAGCCAACGAACCAACGTGCCGATTTCGTGTCATAAGACTGATCACACACTTGGGTGCTAAAATGCATTTGCAGTTTCAGCACTGTTCACGTACTGTGCATCAGGAACTGGCAACTGTCAAGCTATTAAAATCGACAGTAGACCCTTTGCTAACCTGTTTAAGACATCATGCTTGCATTTATGTCACACAAACCTAATTGCTGTTTTTTTTTTTTTTCACCGTTATTGGTGTGTGTTCATTTATAACAAACGTCAGATATGTTTTCATGTCGTATGCAATTTCATTATGTATGAGGTTTGTACTAACATAGTCACCTTTATTGCCACTGTTTAAGACATCATGCTTGTATTTTTGTCACACAGACCTAATTGCTGTTATTTTTTGCACCGTTATTGGTGTGTGTTCATTTATAACAGACATCAGATATGTTTTCATGTTGTATGCAATTTCATTGTGTATAGGTTTGTACTAATGTCACCTTTATTGCCACTGGAGTGCTAGTGGCTACTCTTGTCTCTCAGGCCTATTTAAGTGAATAAATAAATAATGCGAATCTTGGAGAAGTACTAACAAAAGATCTTAAAGCTGGAGTTTCTCCATGGTTCATTTACTATTCTGTACACACTGAGACCTTTGATAAAGCATTGGCAGCAAACAGAGAATGTTGTTCAATATAAAAGGTTGCGCTGTCGTCAAACTGCAGTGTCTTTCAATGCCGACATCAGCGTGGCAAAGAAAAGGCCCATGAAAACGGAGACCTTCGGCATATGACGGCTCTTTGCACACTATGAAATTGAAACTTGTACTAGTCATAGCTAAAGATGGCTGTAATTAACCATCATTAACTGAAGCTAATGAGGTTCATTGTCATGGTTTAATGTGACAGTAGCTGTTGACTGCAGTAGAAAAACCATTACTCGCAAAATGTGTGTCCTTGCTTCTTTTGTGAAGGCATGGTGCTATCACACTCAGTATTTATTTGGCCAGTGAGTGAGCAAACTCCTTGCCACCATCATGTACTGAACGGAAATGTGCATAGTTGTTTGTGTGGTGTGCCAGGTCCCCGCTGCAGGAGGTTCCACGGGTGGGCCAGCGAGATCTGAACCCCTTCTATCATGGGCCACCTGGCGGTGGCATGCTTATGGACCCCCGACAGCTGCCCCGGCCACACCACTCAGACCCCGGCGTTGGCATCCCTGGCATTCCCAGGTAAGTGGACGATAGCCTCCTTTGTGGTAATAGATCCTTTTCATATGTGCAAGTGCACTTCTCTGCACCGCACATTTGCCTAATGGCGGCACTGGTAATGGTTCAAATGAAGACGAAGTGCTAGCTGAACATGCTGGGGCATGTCTCTTGCGCATGGTTTCTTTACAAGAGCCACATCTACATTTTCCATGTCCTAATGCAAGCAAACTGTGCTTGCATTCTCTGTTTGCAAAAAGGACTACGCCGCCATTAGTTGCCCAAACTGCCTTACAGGAAAGCTAGCTTTGCAATTCTGAAAGGGGTCTATTGATTAGCGCGCAGGGAACACGGCCAGACTAGAAACAGTTTAAGTTGTTCAGTCATGCATGCGGCTGGGCCAATGCTAGTATACTGCGTGTATACTGGTTCAAGGTATAACAGAGAATCTTTATTGTAAACAAAAGATATTCTATACATGTTTCAGAATGCAAACAAACATCTTTCACCTGCAGTAAAGATTATCCGTACTTGTCCTTGCTGTTATTTGGTTTTATCCTCTTTCAGGAAGTTGTGTCGTTAACTTGAACTTTGAATTGTGCAGAGCCAACTAGCCCAATCTTTGATGTTACTAAGTGTACCATGGCGCCATGCTATGCTTGCTACACATTGGGATACTTTTAGTAATCTGTGTGCACCTAAGTTATTTTGGCAGCCATGTGAACAACTTGTGCTCAGATGTTAAACAGGGTGCTAGGCAGGCACACGTCTACGCAGGCCGCAGCACTTGGATATGAGCAAGCGTCATTTTGGAAACAGAGGCCATGAGCACAGCCCAGCGTTCTTATAGTTTGGAAGCCTTCACTGTTCATCCTTGCCACCTAATGAGACTAAATTTGTGACTTCCATAGGGATTGAAAAAAAAAATTTCTTGTTACTCCTGAGTAAGACTTGGCACCTAGTATTACTCAAGAGAAACAAGAAAAATTTCCTGCCAGAAATGCAGAACCATTGCAAAAGCCTCACTAGAACTCTTACCCACTTTTTGACAGATGATATCAATGGCATAGATATTGACAGTTCCCCACAAGTAGCCCTTTAGCTCTCTTTTTAACCCCTTGGGGGCTTCTGCTTTAATGAATAAAGTGCAGTCGAATTTGGGTGGCGTTTAAAGAAATACTATTAACAAATATTTAGCCAAGCTTATCTGATTGGATAGTGTTCCAAGGTATCCTGAGCACCACTTTTGCTACGAACAAAGCCTTCATAAGTGAGAAAATTACATAAATCTAGGACAACACTGGCACTACAGAGCATTGGCCATGTGAAAATATGATACCAGCTATACCATGAAGTAACATGTCCGATTTACAGTTGATAAATCATAGTTAGCCACTGTTAGTAAAGTTAATGATGTTGCATTTAAACAGAATGTAGAGCAGCTGGGCAAATTTTATATAATTTTCCCACAGAATAACTCCCTGGTGCTGCTACTTGAACTTAACACTGCTTTGTCAGTGCTTGTTATGGGAGTGTAGCGCAGTCTTGTGCCCACCTCTGAATCAAAGCAGGCATTAACACACAGCAGTGATTGAAAGCACTAGCAGTAGCATTTACAAGATGAACGCAATAAAGGTGCCAAGTATGAACTGACTAGCCCAAGAACATGTTCTGGTAACACAGCAGTGCTTGACATCCAATATCAATGGCACAGCTACACTAGAACGTGCGCTTGTTGTGGACGATTTGAATTGCCAACAACGTCCTAGATTAATTGTTATTGCCTTCAATCTCTCTGTAAAGGATCGACAAGACTCTTAGTGGGACAAACTCAAACTTGCCAATCTGTGAACTTCAATATTCATAACTATCTGCGAGCATGACTGGGAGGGGGGAATGGAAGGATAACATCTGTACGACACTTTATTTACCATTAAACACTGCACTTGAGCAGCAATAAACGCTAAACAATGGAGACTGAAGAGCAACACTGTTTTTAAATTGCAGTCACTTTTCCAGTGACATTGCTGTTGCCAATTTTCCCTGCTTCAACTTGCTCAAAACAAGTACACTCCTCTTGCATATGGCATCTTGCACTGCCACAGCAGGGTGACACAGGTAGTATATTAAAATTTCTTTCTTGTGTGCAGTTTTCACTATATATTGTGCCGCCTGATCCCTCAACACCTTTAAAAAACTTTGTCACGAATAAAATACATTTTTCGCAGAACTTGACACAACATTCGTAAAAAAAGAAAAAGAAAATTACCCGCCGTGGTTGCTCAGTGGCTATGATGTTGGGCTGCTGAGCACGAGGTCGCGGGATCGAATCCCGGCCACGGCGGCCGCATTTTGATGGGGGTGAAATGCGAAAACACTCGTACTTAGATTTAGGTGCACATTAAAGAACCCCTGGTGGTCCAAATTTCTGGAGTCCCCCACTACGGCGTGCTCATAATCAGATCGTGGTTTTGGCATGTAAAACCCCATAATTTAATTTTTTTTAACATTCGTAAAATAGTAGAAAGAGCCCAATTCTGTAAACATTTGAAAAAAATTTGGGAGAGTTGGCAGGTACGCTAACCATTGCCATGGTATTTGATGCAGCAGTAACAATGTGCTTCTCTCTCACTTTTTGTGCAGGGGATCCATCCCACCTGGTGCCAGGTTTGACCCGTTTGGGCCCCCGCGACCAGATGCGCCGGGTACAGCCAACCAGCGGTTTGCTGGGTGAGTGGATCTTCGTGTTGTTACTTTTTTGCCCATTAGGCAGTCTCAACATTCTGCAGTAGCAGCAGCAGGTGTGTTGCAAAAGTAAATTTTGAACTGGGGGTACCCAATGGTAGAAGCTTGCATAAACTGCATCGGGTAAAACTTATCACAGCTAAGTTTCAATTGTCATGTGTTGTAAACAGTTGGCTAGGTTTGGTGTGGTGAACATTTAGCTTTCCCTAATGCCAATAACATAAAATAAAGCTTGATGCACATCATATGCAGTGTAATGAAACTAGTAATGCAGTTGGCATTGGATAATGTGGTTATTGTGTTAATGTGTTCCGTTTGATGATAACCATGTACTGTACATTTCAAACAGAAGATTCAACATAGATGCAGAGGTTCTTGGACCATCTAAGAATTGTGACTACCGTACTTATTCGATTGTAACGCGAGGGGTGACTTTTCATTGCGTCCATCAAGAAAAAATAAAACCGCTAAAGTAACGCGAGGCCACCGGATGCATGAAAAAGTCGCAGTTCCGGCCGAAAGGCGAAGCATCAATTGCGATAGCAAATTAGTAGAGAGCTATACGGAGTAAGGATAGTAGTTTTTTCGGCTGCATAAACTTGGACACATTCGCTTACTAACTGAATTGACAAGCATGGTGTCAGCGCGCACAAGCAAACATGAATAGATCACACTCGATGACCGCAGACAACCAATGTCAAAACGCTGGCGTGAGCAAGCGCAGCAACAGCAGCAAGCGAAGGTTCACGCGGTCTATCGCTTCAACGGAAACTGAGCGGCGAAAGCACAGCACATGCAAAGGTAAAGCCATGTGGAGGTCGCTTTCAAAATACGGTGTGCGCGACAGCCCGCAGCCGCACAAAGTACAAGTATGCCGAGTAGAAGCCGCACCCCCTCTCTCCCGCGCTGCCCGCCTGCTTTCCTCCTTTCGCGTGGGAGATTGAGTCGCTAGTTCCCCTTGGAGACATGCATTTGGTGCCACAGCTAAACGTTGCCTCCCCTCCCTCCAATTCCCCCACGGCCTTTCGCGCGATGGAGACGTCGCGTTTGCTCTCTGCCGTGCGTTTGCTCACCATGAAAGCACGCGTCCCTCGCGCACTTTCACTCGCACATTTCACTTGTTGATTAGAATTGGGTGCATCATTGCACGTGACAACTTGAATTTCAGTATTCGATTGTAACGCCAGGATCGACTTCAGGTAGCAAAACTCTGGAAAAAAACTCGTTACAATCGAGTAAATATGGTACCTTTAAGAATTACATGAACATTTCATTGGTTTAATTGATTTTGTTTCTTAAAACAAAGTAGCTAATGCTTCTGTTGATGCAATGAGCTTGAGTAACTTTAAAAGAAAGTTGCTGTGACTACGTCTTGCCATCATTATGAAAAGTGCATCATTTCTGATGGCCTTGCTGGGTACAATAGCAGTTGTACTTCATGATTGTACGTTTCTCATTTCCTCCAACAGCCCAAACCCAGATCACCTCCCGCCGCCGCCAGATTATGACGACATGTTCAGCTGAGCTGATTGTAATATTTTTAATAAACAATTATTTCTATGACCCTTGGCCTTGTCATGGAAGTTCCCTTATTATGGTCACTGACATTGTACTGTTGTACTGAAACATGTAATTTCTCTCGGTAACCCTTGATGGGAGAGCATTTGCTGTAGAATATTTTTAAACCATCCTCACTCAGATAGAGAGGTGCTTCATCAGTGCAGCAGTTGATTGCAACTGCATCGTTTTGGTAAATATTTCCAGGGCTGGTTGCTACATAGTGGAATCTTGTTGATTCAAACTCCAAGGACCCGCCGTGGTTGCTCAGTGGCTGTGGTGTTGGGCTGCTGAGCACGAGGTCGCGGGATCGAATCCAGGCCACGGCGGCCGCATTTCGATGGGGGCGAAATGCGAAAACACCTGTGTACTTAGATTTAGGTGCACATTAAAGAACCCCAGGTGGTCCAAATTTCCGGAGTCCCCCACTACGGCGTGCCTCATAATCAGAACTGGTTTTGGCTTGTAAAACCCCGTAATTTAATTTTTTTTTTCAAACTCCAAGGGGCTATTTGAGTGTTGACGCGTGTTCTTGTTTATCCTTATTCAGGGGACTGCATTTCACCCGCTAACAACTTGGTTATCACTCAGCGCAAGACGCGCCTGCATGATTTAGAACTTACTCGAATGTTATTATTTATTCTCACCAAAATTTGTGTAATCAGATTGTATGCGCGATGAGAATTCCGTAGTACTTTTTGGAAGGCATACGGGCACCAGCGATTACACTGGAACATTCGACAAGTCGTGTATCAAAGCCCGCACGCTTGACCCACAGATCAGATTTCGACGATCACCGACTGCACTCTCCATCATGCTTTGAGTGTTGCTTGCTTTTGTAGGTTCGCCCGGTAGAGTTCGTTTCGTGATTCACAGTTTTGCTACTATGTTCCTCACCATGACAACGTGACAATATAACACTCGTTAATGTGCTCAGTACAGTGTGCAATACCGTATCACGAAGTCCTAGTGTAGACCTTGCCTTGCTTTTTTGGAAGTGCTGGCTCAGAAATGACTGATCATTGAGTGAGTGTGTCTAATTCAAGCTGAAAACGCAGAGGAAAGGATAAGCGCATTGGTGTGCACCTGTGACCCGTGGCAGCCACCGCTGGTCACCGCAAGCACTTAGACTGCCCTTTTTGACCCGAATTCACTCTTGCTATTTGCTCTCGTTCATGAAAGCAAGCAATAAATATTATAATAAAATCGGCCATTGCTTAGTCTCGCCTCATGTTGATGATGAAGTATTAGCAAAGCTTTGTCGTCACAGACATTGTTAGGCCCAAGGCGCCTATCGGATGGCACCGCAATATTTAGTGCTGGTCATGCGTTGGCACTGTGGAATGTTCTAAAAGGCTAATTCTTCACTGCATTATTAATTTACTTATTCACTGAAGCGTGATGCGCAATGATGGTATGTTAAAATCATCATGCGGCATGTTACCTTTGTTTTGCAGAGAGACTGCACATATGCTGTGGGCCTAACATACCGAAATATAGCAAATCAGTTCTGCAGAATCCCGCAAGGTGGGGAAGTGTTCATAAAAGGGAAAGTTTTGTCATCCACCCAGCACGAAGCTACAAAGGAAACCCATACGGGTTTCTAAAAAGTAAAGCTTCGCAGTTGAAAAATTCGTCGTAGTGTGGAACCAGGACGAATTTTTAAATGATACGAATTAAATAGAATATCGAATACTTTTTCAAATTTTGAAATAATGAGCAGCCATTTTCATCATTAATACAAAACGATCTTCACATCCTAGTCTATTCGGAACGTTCGCAAGTTCTTGTCATTAGACTGCACATTGGGAAGTGTTTATTAAATGCACAAGTGGAACATCGCAAATAAGCAGTTTATTCACATAAGCAGGACTTATTTGTGAGTGTGCATGACGGCAGTTTAGCTGGAAAAGTCCAACTCCTTGAGCAACATAGCACGCACATTGCACCAATTCTATGCTTGATCACACCCAGTTGGCAATTTGAAATATTAGAAAGATATTCATATATACGAACAGCGACTATTTGGTTTGAATACCAAATCAAATAAGGCATTATTTTATTCGTAATACGAACGTATTGAATAGTCGCACATCTCTATGATTTAGTGTTTCTTTTTATTGCAATTAGCATTATTTGCCTACTTCACATGTTTTGAGCATATCTATCAAGCCTCTTATGCTGGCACAGTGGCCCAAGTTGTTTACCAGCTTGGGCCACTAGGTATATGCTGTTGGTCATGATGCCATCATAGTCTAAAAAGAGTTGAATGTTGGGCTAGTTGGTATTTTGATATAAGAACCATCTTGAAATGGCGCGCAACGGGACGGCACAGCAGAGAGGAAGACGAACACAGACGAACATTGCGCCTGTGTTCATCTTCCGCACCATTTCAAGATGGTTCTTATGCCATCATAGTCATTGCATCGTCATCATTCCAGGTTTGTAATGAGACTCTTGTCATGTCATTGTCACACCATTGCTATGGTGTCGTTCCAACTTCACCATCCGACTCGTTCTGCTGTTGTCGCCACACAGTTATGATCATGCCTTCGTTGTCATACCACCTTCATTGTTCCACCGACATCAATCCTTTACAATTATATTGTAATCAAGCTGTCGCCATTTAATCGTGATTGCGCCGCCATCATGCAATCGTCATTAGACAGTCGGCATCATGCACCCGTTGTCGTACCGTCATCAATCCAGCTTCGTAATCTGTTTAACGTCATACTGCCGTCATGCCATCATCGTCATGCACTCGTCTTCATCCCATTGTCCCCATGTCCATCGTCACACTGTCGTTAAACCATCGTGATCACTTAGAAATTGTCATGTCATTGTTGTCATGCTGTCATTGTCGTCATGCTGTCGGAGCTGTTGAAGTAGCCGTAAATGTGCGTGCATTAGTCAGTGCGGCGCTGTCGTGTTGCCTGGTGTTTGGAACTTCCACGCTGCTGCGGACATGTTCGATAAGTGTTCAGGCTCGCGTCGTGAAGTGAAAGGTGCGCGACAGTTTTATAGCTAAAAACATTCCGTAATGCCCCTTTGCTGTGCACATTTGTGCATCAGCTCAACGGAAAAAACGATGCCCGTGTTTTAGACTTCTCTGCAACCCAGAACACCAGGAAAAGTCTGCAAGAACCTTGTTTATCTAAGCCATGATACTTAAATTTGTCTTCATGTGAAACAGTCTTGAGGAAATTTTCTGAAGCACTTGGCATTTCCTGTCTAAGTCATATAAGAAACCTGCTCAAACCCAATGTGTCATTACCAACAATAGCATGCACTGAGCATCCAAATGATAGGAAAATGTTCTTGGGGAGTTTTGTCTTGTTGTAGCTCAGCATTTATACTTGCACTCATTGTACCAGCTAGATGTAACGAGGAGGATATATATGGCAGTACAACCACTGCAGGTGTAAACTTTGGATTGCACGATAGCTTTTTATGCTTGTTAGAAGCATATAACATTAGCTTTATTTTGTCAATGTGCTCAAGTTTAGATGTGTGACCTTCTGTGGCTTGAGGCAGGTCAACGTATTCGTGAGCTGCTAACAGCCACATCTAAAGTTATTTCTAGGCTGTCTTCGTGTGGTTACTCAAGTGACAGCTATATATTTTGGCAAAAGGCTTTTTCTTTCTTTTGGTAGAGGTGTCACTATTCGGCTCTTTCTAACATTCTGGTGCTCATCTATGAGTCGTTGCATAACACAGCGTTAGCAAATGTGTTTTTCAACAAAACATTTAGGCACTATACTTATACGGACAGGACATACTATACTATACTACAGGCCAGAAATATTCACAAGCTGAACGCATGGGCTTATACTTTAAGCTAGATGTCTGTAACGACGGTATTCATTTATCAGTGTTTAAAGGTCGTACATTGGGCCTTGTTTTTGCTTTTCACTTATTACAAATAATAAATTGTTTTTATGTGCCAAAACCACGATCTGATTATTAGTGGGGGACTTCGAAATATTTTTGACCACCTGGGATTCTTTAATGTGCACTTAAACCTAAGTACATGAGCGTTTTTGCATTGTGCCCTCTTTGAAAATGGGCAGATGCAGCCGTGATTGAAACTGCGACCTCTAGCTTCATTTCGACATTCGTAGAGTCTGTCTCTGCTAATGTAGGACTGTTTTCAGCCACGTGCACTTTATCATTCTTGCTTTTCACACACAACTTTTATCTCGGTTAATATAGTACCTTCAGTTTTTGGTAACGCTGCCATATTTATTCACCTTTTGTCCCATATCTTTTCACGACATTACAGCAGCTATTGTTTTACGGTCAAAAGTTGTGTCAGCCTTCTTGAAGGACAACCTCTAAAACCTTTAGTTTAAAACCATATGCGTCAACTTTGTTTTGGGAACATGTTTGTGGGCATAAGTGAAAGCGCGGCAAAAACAACTAGTTATCTGCTGGGCTTGAAACTTTTTTAGTATTGCTTTGCTGTAAGCGTTCCAACTCTGCTTTTAAGGTGAGATGTAAATATTTCAATGCCCGTAAGCGTACAAACTGCGAAAATGACATTTTTACACTGTCAGTTAATGCAGAACCTAAATTCCCGGCGTCCGTCATAGCTCACCTTTACATGTTTTGGCACAATATGGCAATGCAATGGGACATGTCACCACCCTGTACGTCACGCCATGCTTATGGACAACCTAGACAAGTGACTACCATTGGAAAGTGGGACGATAGCAGAGTATGTCTCATATAGCCGAAGCAACGGAAGTCTCAGAATGAGCGCTACAGTTGTTAGTTGTTAAATAAACTTGACTTTAGAATCACGTTGTGTCGCTCCGTAGCTAAAATGCTAATCATGTTACTGTGGACAGTCATCGCGAGATGGGTTCTGCCATAACTTTTTTTAAGTGTCTCTCTAAAGGTATCACCGAGGCAGAATGGTATTGTAAAAAAAAAATGTGTTTATTCAAGGGCACAATGACAATGAAAGTGGTCACACAGATTGCATAAGAGTGCTGTACAAGTGACGTAGCAAGCACATTTACATGTAAAATGTAAACAGTAAATATAAAGTTTGTATAAAAGAGTTTGTAGAATTGGTCAATACTAACAAGGCTTAGAAGCATGCACAACACTTGCCTATGGACGGAATCACCACAGATGGCTACATAAAACATGGCAAGCTGATGTTTGCAAGATAAAATTTACCACACTGTTGAGACTTTTTCTTTTTTTTTTCACCTGTGAGCTTGACAACTTCCCCATTGAGAGTTGGCAAGCTGATTTATGCAACTTAACTTCTATGTCACCGGTATTATAAGCATTCACAGTCATTGATGTAGTGTAAAACACTAATACAGCACAGATTGTCCTGGCAGGAAGTTCAGCACTTTCAGGTCAGAGTTCAAAGATGACAAAAACAAAAAAATAAATGGCTTCACAGAAATGAGAATTCATGCCGACTTGACGAAAAGCAACTATGTACGTACTTAGACACAAATTGCATGAGCACTTTACCTTATTCTGAACAATGTTCACTAGGGGTGAGGAAATAATTGATTTCATATTTTGTGGTTACTTTGACATTCTAGATTTCACTAAGATTTGTATAAAAAGTAGTGTTTCACTACAGAAAGAATTTTATGTGAACATAAATTTGCTGTCAATAAAATCCAAGCAAACGAAGCAATAAGCCAGGCTAGTTGGTCACTTGAGTTATGTGAAATATTTACGATGCGAAAGATCGAACACAACATGATATAGGACAAATTCTCATGCTATTTCCCATTCCATGTTTAGAGCTGCAAATATGTCACTCAAACATTTAGACACTATGACATAACACGTACACATTGTGGTAAACAGACCAAGTCACTATGTACCACTTCAAAAATATGTCGGCAATTTTTGTGGGCAAGCATTGGTTATCCTGCATTCTTCATAAGGGCTGCCTTTCTTAACAGTAGACATTCATTCAGTAGATTTTTTATAACTTAGTAGCACTAGCTCACACGGCACTAGCATAATTCAATTATTTTTTCAATTGTCCACGCTGCCTTTGACTTTCATTTGATGTTTGACTGTTTTTCAGTATTTAGCACCATTTTGCCCAAGCACATACCGTATTTATTTGTGTAAGGCCCACACCCACATGTTTGAGTGCGAGAAAAAAAAAGTTTCACTATGTGGTCACACGCATACTCGTGTGCTGGTTAATTCCCGCAAGCTGCTACAAGATGGCACAAGTCCATTTACGAAAAATCAGTCGGTGACTGTAAATGTGTTTATAGTTGGCTGAGTAGTTGCATTTATTTGCATAGCAGTCTGAGCGCAGTGCAAGGCTTCAGTAAGTAGTCGTAAGCCTGCCTCGTGTAAGGCATGCACCCGGTAAAGATCAAGAAAAGAAGTGTGGGCCTTACACGAGTAAATACAGTACTTACTATGCCATTTGCATGCACATAAGACATCAGGCAAAACAAGACCTTTCGAAATGAGTCCATATAGATGTGAATCTGTAAAAGAGCATGGCACTCCACATACAGAAGTAAAAAAAAAAAAATCTGGCAGCAACAATACAAAACATTGCACATTGCAAGAACGACTGTTAGGTGCAGAAGACATTTGCACAGACTAAAGGCTCGCAAATTGCTACAGCTCTCTGCTTATAGCATGAAAGAATGAACTGAATGCATTTTGCATTTTCACTTCGCTGTGGAATGGATGAATAAAATAAATTAGGTGTTGGATTTCAACAAGGGCCAAGACAACATATTCTTGCTTCGCGATATACAATGAAGGCAATACGACAGCAACTAAGATAGTTCATAAGTGGCAGCATCTTCATTGCACACAACTTTTGCGCTCATATTATGAAACAACTAAGAAGCTGCTCCGAGACATGAAAGGCATCATTCCCTTCAGGCACCTTGTGTACAGTAGCACATGCCGCAGTATCAGAGGCATGAATGGAAATAAAGATGTTTGAAATGTATCTTCAGAAATATCTGATAAGACCTATGCTCCAGAAATCAATAATATGTGCCTAGTTTGTCAGAGACAAGAGCTGAAAGATAAAGGTCTCAATGATTTGTGCAATGCCAGTATGTTGTCATGTAGTGTTTCCTCTTTTTTTCATTGTTTTTTTACAGTAATGATGCACACTAGGTCAATTTCTGAAGTGGCTTGCTGTTTCTCATGCAAGAAATGTGAAATAGTCCATACTGTCTTTGCACCTCAGGTAATTTTCGAGAACTCAGACACAGCATGAAATAAAATTACTAATAAGGTTTATAGGGCCCCTGAACTACCTCTGACATTTTGAACAGATTTTAAACAAACATGCTCATTGTGTACAGAAACCTGTGATAATCACATTGGGCGAACAGGCAGCACTACACACTGTGGGGAAGCCACAAATTCAAAAAACAATCCCTCACTCTGGGCCTTCCTGGTCCCTTCTTTGCAAGTCGCGACGCCAACAGGGTCACGCATGTGACGAAATGAGTCAGAACTAAATTTTCAACAGATCGAATTAATAGGTGCCTGATGGGGATATGGTGGCCTTTTCATGCCCTCTGCTTAGTGAATGGACAGAATGTGAAAACCTCTTGCAGTGTACTGAACATTTCACAGCAATTCTTGATGTTAGTAAGGCTGACTATGTATACAGAGACTAAACCATCTTGGCAGTACACCATTTTGTGCCCTCAGTAATTAAGCAGTCTGACCGCTGCTGGGAACTGTCATAGCTTCACACGGCTGGAAGTGCTGCTAAGATAATCACTCGGGTTCAATGATGCAGAGCACAGAATTGGTTAGCCTGTATTTCCGTACTCACAAGCACACTTCACTGACAGCCCACTTGTTCCTGAACTTTAACTTCGTCATGGAAGTTTGTGGCGCTTTCACAATTAGATTTTCTGAGGGCTTGCAACCAGAGGTTATGACAGCACACATACATAGGTTTGTTCATTGGCAGTGAATGAAAGCAGAAAATAGTATGGAGCTCTTTATGAAACGCACCGCAGGCACTCCTCATTTAGATCACACACAATAGTTCATTTGTACATTGGTGAATGCTACATTTGCGATAGCTGTAAAAAGATGCAGCTTCCAAGTGTCACCACAAAATCTGTATTTAGAAGGTGGCAAGGACTTTTACACTTCTTTTTTTCATAAAATTTCAAGCCCTGAATTAGGTAACAGTAAAAACATAACACCACACATGCCAGTGGCTTTTGACTCTGTACCTACCTAATGGTTCTGATCAGCTTACTATAACGACACTGCTCATGTCCACTTTGTGAGCTATGGAATGTGAGTTCACAAACAACATTCAACTCGTAACACGTAACATTCACAGAAGCTGCGGGTAGTAATAGCTCGCCTCGTTCTCACTTACAGCTTCGAGATCATAGAGAAATGACACATATGGCTTCGTTTGTGTTCAAGTTGAAGCCACACACTCTTATTGTGGGCACCACAGCCCAATTGATTAAAGGTGGCAGTTTTTTTATTTCTTTTAACATTACTATCATTTAAAATCTAGCCTTCATCTTAACTCGTGTAGCTACAAACACAACCAGTATGTTACCAATAAGCGGCCCGTATGTGGCCTATGTGTGACCAATGCTTACAAGTGTGAAACAGATTATGTGAAATTAACAACTTTGTTGGCGTCGAATGCTCATCTCGCACGTTTTACGTGCAGTTGCATGTATGTTAACAAGCAATGGAGCTGCTGGTATAGAACAACTGAAGAACCAACCTACAGTGCTGGTGTGTTCAATACAGGCCGTGCACAGTCACATTTTCATGAGTTGCACAGCTTTGAAGCACCATTCACAATGTTCCGGATATTGTGCCACATTTGTGACCTCGCACGCTGCTGCAAGGGTGATTCCTGTAGCGTGGTATTCGTCAACGATTCCTTCCAACACCTGCTCTCGACTGGGTTGGCAGCTTCGCTTGGCTGTGTTCGGATGAAAGTGGCAGTCAGCCGAAACGACTTTCGAAATGACCGGCACAAAGGAACTGACAAAGCGCTCTCTTCTGAAGCAATTCATTCAGACTGCCCCTACCCTGCTTGCCACTAGTAGAAGGCACAGGGACTTCAATATTACACGGGCACGCTGCGCTGCCTGTGCCGGCGACAATCACACACTGGTGTTCTTGAGAGACCTTAGCTCTCCTTGATCTTCAGGCGTAGCATATTTGTTTTTGAACTCCATTCTTCTTATGCTGTAAGAGGTGTGAAATATGTCTCGAAATGCTAAGCTGCATCATACATGCAAGAAGGTAAAGTAATTTTGGCAAGCAAGTAATTATTATCTTTTTTTTTTTGCATACTTTCTACAAAATACAGTCAGTGCTCGTTTATAAGAGATCCAGATACAGCTGACCGCCAGGTAAACTATCCATGTTTCTTGTTTGCAAAGTTTGAGCATAAGATGTTATGACAGACTGGTAGCTAAAACATTCAAATGGGGCATTAGCAACAGACAGTAAGATTAAAAACGACCATTTGATGCAGATTCATAGTGGGAAGCACTAAATGGGAACAGGAAACTTGCTAGTACACTTCTTCTGTGTGCTGTACCTTCCTATTTGTCACAATCTTGTTTGTACTTTGCATCAGTTACAATTAACTTTACTGTACCAATGCTGGCTACATTTATACATGATTTGGGCAATAAATATGGCAGCATAAAGAATGGTGGTACTATATAACCGCAAATTCGAATGCCCACAATGCAGATTCCTTGAATCATGTGTGGCCATTTCAGCTCGGCGAGTTTGTTTCACATGCTTGTGAAGTGTAGCTAGTTAGCATGACGTTAAAAGAATAATTTTTGCAACGAGACAACTTCTGGACTGTTGTTACAAAATGAGCTGAAATGCACAGAAATGTTGCATCAGCCTTGAACCCTTATGATGGATATTTTATATCAACTAAAGTCGAATGAATCTTCGAAACACTGATTGTTCAAGAGCATTGATTGGTCCTCTTGAAATGCCCTGAGCCATTGTTTTGGATAATGCATAGTCCGAACCTTTTCTGCTGTATCATGAGGATTCGTTGTAAAGAGCATTGACTGTACAAAGTGATCTTGTGCCACTGTACCGAAATGAATCGCACTACACTGAGAAAACAAGGCATGCGCCATTCGTGCTGTTTGCATGCCATGCTATTTTCATTGACATGCAGAGAGTCTTACAAGGGTATTTGCACTGATGAAGTGTCGAGAACACTGAAGACTCACTCTCCGAGATAGACTGCCTTTTTCTTAAATTTGTAATGCATCACACCAGTAGAAAATTTTATATGGAACTGCATCCTACAACTGTTTTTAAGTATCTATTATAGACAAATGCGACAAAACATTAAAATTGTGGAGATCATGTGCTAAGCTTCCAAATCAAGCACTAGGCTGCTCGAAGACAGAAAATTCACCCTTACTGACAGTGTACTGCCAAATAAAGAACGCTCATGGATAGTTGCACGCAGCATAATAATGGCTTTGTAAGCATTTTCAAGCTTGCAAGAGCTTGTTAAATCGGCCACGCTCAAAGAGTTATTGTACTGATAGCCCACTGTACAAGATGGCAGGCTCATCTAGGAAAGCTAAACAACCACGGCTATCCGTGTTTCGCTCCATGGGGCAGCTGCACATACATATAGCGATGAGTCTACACATATCTAAGATGAGGAAATGTGTACGGGGCCAGACTGGACAGACAATGCAGTTGAATTCAGAACAATAAGCATTCGCTAATACAGAATGCAAACGAATGCTATAAAGAGAGCCAGCAGCACACCCATTCATGCAAATGTGGCATTTTTGTTGGAACGTGACAGGGAGTATCGTGACACATCCTAAGTTAAAATGGGGGACTCACCTAGAGGTACTCTCCGTCAGGGAATGCATTGAGGCGTGCGGAATATCATCTTCGTCGACCAGATGACGGCTGTTTCAAGAGTAATGCCACAAGGAGTGAACGTTTTGCTTACTTTTCGTCTGCACTTATTTTGCACTCCCAATAATTGGGGTGTGCAAGGCAAACAAAACAGCCAATTCTGTCAACATACTGCATTAATATTTCTTTACTCTCGATTCTCGGGCACGCATTTCTCCAGTGTTAAAGTATTAAAATAAAATGTGCAGTGGCAGCTTCTTTTTTTTTATTATTACACTTTTTAAGTGCACCGTCATCAATAATGGGACAGGACATACTTTTTTCTCAGCTTTCATACCTAGTACAGTTGCTGTCACTAATCCTTTCGCCGTTCCTCTAATGTCATTGGATCAGTTTCTTTTATATGCATTCGCATACCGAGGAGCACAATAATGGTGCTCATCTCTTTGTCTGCAAGCAATAAAGGTCAATTCTGCCAGTTATAACCTCGTCCATATAATTTAGGGGGGGGGGGGGGGGGAATGTGAGAAAAAAACCTACTAACCAGGAAAACATATGATCCGAAGTCACTAGAAACTTCAACAGACTCAACCCTAGTTGACATTTATGTCATACGAAGCATTGCACGAGTCATTGCTGCACAAGACGCCAACACGCGCCGAGCTGAAGGAAACCTGAGCGATCCGAGACGCGCGTTGTCGTTCATGCTGCTTCGGCAAGCTTACGTTTGTGTTATAATTTTAGTTGCCAATATAGTTTTTTATTGCCACACTCCCCTAATATACATGCATTTTCTTGATTATAAAAAATCTGAAAACAATGTCTGTAGTGCATAACTGACCTTTGAGCTTGTGAAGTGCGTTTTAGTTAGTGCTACATGCAACAATACATTGTTCAAACAAGCTTTTACTATATATATAGTCAGTTATAACCTAAGAGTGGAACAGCCAATGCACTTCAATATGCATCGGTGTGCATATGCCAGCCTATCAACATTGTTAATTTATTAACTCGTACCAGTGCGTGCAGTGGCGGATTCGGGGGTTGTAACCCCCCCCTGAGGCCGACTTATCCTCCCCTTTTGTTTAACCCCTTTTCTTTCCTTACGCATTTGAGTACTGCAACTAAGATGTAAAACGCGCAATCGTCTGCACACTCACAAAAAGCGCATTTTCTAACAATTTCCCGTGAAGAAATCGAAATTAGTGCTGTTTAGATGGTATTGGCAAACTGTCAACCCCCCCCTGGCAGAGATCCTGGGTGCGCTACTGAGTGCGTGTACGTACTACATGTTTATGTTCACTCACGACTACACCAAGTCAGTGCTCTTTTTTTGTCTACTGGCATGCACTTGTGCAGTGTGCAACCACTAAAAGCATATGCCACTTTGTAGAACGCATTGCCACAAGCCACCAACGAACGTTCGTGCAGCATCCCTAATGCTACGCCCATTTAACCATTTTTAAGCGTTATATAAATGGTTATCAGTGAGCATGCGTCAGTTGGTCAGCTCCACTCCCAGCTGGAATGATTTCCAAGATTCTGTGCATGCATTTGTGCTGCGAGTATTCTTGGCGTCCATGCTGCATATTCCATACGGCGCCTCCTAGCTGTGCTAATGGGTAACGGCACCAAATTCTCCTCATATCTGTGTGAGACACACTGCAACTTCTTTTTGTGAATGGGGGAATGGAAATCAGTTGTAGCATGCTTTTGAGGGAGGAGCTTTTCCTGCATTCTTAGGTTATAACTGACCATAAGTATGTCTGTCCGTACTTTCTCAGACACTGCTGACACTAGCCATTGCAACTTCGAATTTCTGTTGTTCTTTTTGCAGTTTCATGAACACAAATCTGCATGCAAAGTTTTGACAGATATTTGACAAGCAAGGCCATGAGCTGCTGACTAAGACTATCATATAACAGCAAGATATCTGAAACTGTAGTGCAGAATTTTGTAGCTTGTTAAAACATAAAGCCAATTATTTGAGAAACATTGTAGAGGGAAGAAAGCAGCACATGTGATGTGTAATATAGTTCCACGTGTTCCCACAGAATGAACAACGGCACAGTGTTTGTCAAAAGAAATGGAGCCACCGTGACCAGCTACAAGGACACAAAAACATTTGTGGTTCTAACAATTTCTTTTGACAAAAGCAGTTCATGCCCTAACACACTCGTTGTAATAAACAAAATGAAGCGTGAAGAGGTGAATGGACAAAGACAAGCATTACTGATGTGTCAGTTTTCTTTCTCTTTTCAACATGGCACCAATTTCTTTCCTAAAAAATGTTTGCTCGTCCAGATGTACTATATTAATACTATCCATCAAGGCAATTACAAAAATTGCTGAGACAGCAGAGATCAAAAACTTAATGAAACCATGTGCTACCCCCCTTCTCCTTATAACTGTAGTACATACTCTTAGGTGCTGACAGCAAAAGTAATATATAAGAACCTTCAAATCTGAAATATATCTACAGGTAATAAAAATACATGAATTACGGTAAGTACTGGCATGACATACTCATTTTTGTGAGTATTTATGGTGGACTATGATGGTAGACAGTACATGAAATACATAATGACAACACAAAAATACTAAATGTTAACCCGAGACCTGTTGTCATACAACATGTTCAAAGTTGTGCCAACTTCACCTTTTGCACACACTACAACTACAAAAATGCAGCTTCTGGCAATGTTAAATGTGGGAAATGCAGTCAATGTCAAAGGGGCCATGACACCAAATTTTCAAGGTTGAATATGCATTGCATGTTATTAAACAGTATGTGTCCCACAGCAAGCTGGCAAAATTTGAGTGGATTCAGTGGAGGAGAAAACTTGTATCAGAAGTTTTTTTTATACTGCAGTTAAACCACACAGAAGCATGGTAACACCAATAGGTTATGAAATGAACCGTGTTCTGCATGGTCCAATAGGTGGCATCCAAATTGCACTCCCAGCGACGGCTGCCTCAGTGTAACAAAAGCCAATTACAAAGGCCATGTTTTCATGTACTGCAAGTGCTGTAAGTGATTGCGGGAGTCAGAAGCACATCATGGTCGCCATGTTTTGGACAACACCTATGTGCGCAGTATACACATGGTTTCGTATTTGCATGTGCATATCGGCAGTCAGCCCGAGATAGTTTTTACACACATTTTCTGGTATGTGCTGCTTTCATAAGACGAGTGAAAGAATTGCTGGCACAACGCACTGTCTAAAGAATCCAGGAGCTGTTTGCTCACTACCGGGGGAAGACATCGCGCACAGTTGATGGTTTCTGCTGCAGAATTCACAAAGCGGCAGGCATGCACACACTCAGCATGGCGTGCACATGGCTTTGTAATGTTTCGGAGCAGACGACACAGCGGTGGCTCTGCATTCCTTGACGTCACACAAGCCATGCCGAAGTGGTTGTTGCTGTTGTAGGGAGGCTTTGAGGCAGCAGTCTCAAGTAGAAATTTTGCGTTAAAATGTGCACTGAGAGTCCAGTTTTTTTTTTTTTTTTATCCTATTTTGTATGTGTAACTACAACATTAGTTACAATTATAAACTGAGAATAGTTGAATGACCATGTCATGGCCCCTTTATAACAGAAGTTTCCACACATCGTAACTTCTGTACAGTCTAGAGGCCCAATTTATGGCAGGGTTTGAAAATTGTGGACCAGCAGAGCTGCACATCTAGGTAGACCAGCCTTTATGTTTGCCAATTTCCAGCATGGTGGACCATTTGAAGTTAAATATTTACTAAGCAGTTATTCAGAACAGTTATATTTCTGCCTAAAATGCTACATACAGCTCAGACCACTTATAATGTAACCTCTTAAAGTGCAAGTCCAGATATAATGCAGTATTTTCTTACTTATGTTTATTTTCCCATAGGATTCAATGTACCGTAACTAGTCGCGTAATGAACGCACTTACATAATGAACGCACCCCCAAATTTGCTACTGTGCGGTCCCACGATCAAACGGCTGTGCTATTGTTTTTCGGGGAGACTAGGATCTTTTACTCTCGCACATGTGTTTAAAGCAAGCGCATTTAATCCCGATACCCGTCCATGGAAAAGCCATGACGAGAGAACACTGGCAGGAAGCATGCGATAAGAACAGGCTGCGCATTATCATGGTCGCTTGGGACCTGACGGAAGCAGCAACCGCGATAATGCTCAGCCTGCTCTTACCGCATGCTTGCCGCCAGTGCCGGCGCAAAGGCACCGCACAGGCTCGAGAGAGAGAAAGAAAAACGGCAATTGGCTCTCCGCAACAGTACTCAACGCAGTTTATGGCAGGTCGTGGCGCTTGGGAGAGTGCAAGTGAAGGAGGGGCGGCCGGCACATGGTCGGCGTAGTGCGTTGCTCTGACATGCCGATGAGCAAGACGGTCGAGCAAAGAGACAAACACAGCGTGCTTGTCAAAACAGTTGCCGAAAAGCAGCGCTTCAACGTGATGCTTCCGATAACGGCAGATGGCCATCATAGTGCGTTTGGTCATAGTGCGGTACTGCTTATAGGTCTGGAATTCGCGACTCTGGCAACTTACACTATAAGCGGTCTATGCTGTACTCATCTTTACCTAGTTGCAAGTGTATTTTTGCATACTTTTCCCATCATGCCCAGCATAGTGACATGCAGCACGCTAGTGAAGTCAACTAGTGGGGCCGGTATGACACATTCCCCAATTCTCATTCTATTTAAATTGTTTCGTTCTTAGTCGTATGCTCAAGAATTGCTGCACTATCGCTATCACTAGCATCATGCAGTCAACATGCTGGTCATTAACAGAATATAAAACAGAACCAAAGGAGCCATTGTATTATGGCCTAGCCATACAGTGCTTTCCACGTCTGTTTTCAAGTGGTAATGTCACTGGATAGTTGATAAGTTGGCTTTCCTACAGTTGATCTTTTTCTGTTCACCTACATTTATTAAATAATAGTCATCAAGGCAAGCTGCCTCACTCTGAATAGCACCAAAGGGCGATGTGAACATGATGCATGAAGAAATGCTCTGCACAGCTGGTAATTTATACCTCGTATTTTTTTAAAATGTATTCACTCAGCTCGTGAAATTCATTACCTTGGTCTACACACACACACATGCGACCCTCTTTGAATAGATTCAATGGGTTCCGTGAGTTTGCTTCAATGCAGTTGCAGCATTTCTGATATTGTGTCTTGTGCAAAGCAGTGGAGCAAGGTGAGCTAACACACAGGCAAGCTATTACAATGAACTGAAGGACATGTTTACCAATAAAAGAACAAGCACGAAAACATAGGAACATGTATGATGACACGGGAGATAACTCACAACTATTTTACTTGTTACACAGACCCATTCATATGGAAACGAAGAGTAGCTGTGTGCTAATCACAACATTCAATGCTTAATGGGACTTCTCAAGATAACACACCTGGATGTCTCCTTAAGCAAGGATTGTTGTGATCAGCCGATGTTTATTGATTGTCATGACCTGTGCATGGAAAGTATTTGTGTGTACTATACTCGTCGGTCTGCCATCTTGCATGAAACATCTTGAAGTTGCTGCCTACATCATTCATGTTTCTACGCCTGTGTCCCTTTAGCAATAAACGTGTCCTTCAGCAAATACCAACTAGGCCGACAACAAGCTGCTACATCACACAGGACACCCACAAATACATGCTGCTTTACAAAGCAGAGCACACACAGCTAGCATGGAACAAGGACAGACAGACAGAGAGACAGACAGCAAGGCAATTCATGGCAGTGAGGTGGCATGCTGGGGCTGCCCACGTGCAGAGGGGAGGAAGGACCGAGTGGCTGGTTGCGGGACATCTGATGCATCAGGCTTGGCCATACCTAGCAGCCTTGCAGTAGCAGCAGCACGCGACCACTGCCAATATGAGCAGGAGGCAGGCAACGGCCGTGACGCCCCAGAGAGAGGCGGTGACGAGGCGGTTCTCCCGCAGCAGCGGCTCGTCCCAGGGCGGCCAGGTTGGCGCCGGACGGAGGGCTAGCTCGGGCAAGTAGGCATTCCAGAACTGGCTCTCTTTCTGCCGGTAGTCGTGCAGCATGAAGCTCGAGGAATTTAGTGCTTCGTAGTATGTGCCATTGATGCACAGGTACTGTAGCAGACCCCGCCTGGCGGGATCCCAGCGGATGGACCCAAACAAGGAGGTGCCCCCCATTGGGTCTCTGCAGTGGAAGTGAGAGTGAACGAAACTGTGATCAAATGTGCAACTCTGACTGAGTTAGCACCCGCATATGGACTAAGTTTGTGTAAAATGCTAGCATGTACAGCAGCAAGAGTTCCAGTGTGCCTGAAACGGGAAATGCTATGTTAAAGGTAAACAATTGACAGTAACTTTTGTCACTGTTTCATGCCAAGTACAGTAAAACCTAGTTAAAACTTAGTTGGCGGGGAACATGGATCAGGTACGCACTAAGTGATGTACTGCGGCATCAGTGGCAGTTCTGCCAACTGCATTAACTGTCATGGTTGCCATGTGCTGAAACAACAGGTGTGTTGTGAAAAGCTATACCGTCCACTACACTGCATAATTACAGCAGCACTTCAGAGGCTGTGAGTTTTGTTCCACAATTGTATTTGTTGGATCAAATATATCTAATTGCATCCTCTAGTAAAGCCAAATTAACTAAGCCTAAAGTTCACAAAGTCACAGAACTTACACGAAAACTTCCGAGGCGCTGTTTGCCGCCTGTCTTGTTTTTGGCAGTGCAGTAAAACCTCTTTAACTGCAGACAATTTATCAAAGCTTGTCAGGCCCCTTTGCAGGTCGCCATCTTCTGAACAATATTTTTTTTTTTTTTTTCACATCAGAGTGAACCTTTGTTTCCAATCTGTATCAGACACGTCTGGGTTGTTAAGCAAAATGGGATCATGAAAGCTCCTAGTGAGTGGCTTCAGCTTTTATCTCTACCTCTAATGGTGACATTTCTTGTATAGATGCTCTGTGCATCACGTCCATTCACTCAACTCCTCCCAGTTTGATTCTGTTGTGATGTTGTCATAGAATTAAAATGCCAAAGCAGACCTTTTACTCCCTTAACTTCCTCTTTCTGGACACATCTGCACTGACTCACCCAGTTTTGGCAAAGTTTGCCCAGGCCTGCATAAACAGCTGGCTCATGTTGCGGTCTCCCTCGCTCCAGAGGACGTCATTCAGTTCCAGGTTGTCAGGGTAGAACTTTGGGTCCATGAATGGTGCACCGGACACCATCAGGTCAACCATGCTTTGTGGTATTTCTGTGAGTCAAAGTACCACAGTCATCAAAAGTGCTATGTAGACAAGTAAAAGATGTTGCTATGCTGTGCATCACAATAGACTAATCTCACAGAGTTTCACTATGCCACTGTTGCCACAAAGCATGCTGCTAGCAGTGTAGTCCTTAGCAGGCTGAAGGGCAACTATGTTAAAGAAGCATGTTGTGTTTGTACCATAGCAAGCCCGCTTAGCCCTTGAGAGCAAAATGTATGGAGGGAAGAATAAAAGGTTCTGCAATAAATGTTGGTTTGAGGAGATGCACCCTCCCACTTCCCCCTAAAGGTGGCTGCGCAGGCCAGAAGCCTCCCTGCTGCATCACCTCCTCACAAGGTCGGTGCATATTCAGGCACGGCTATCAAGATTGGACTCAGCCGTGACACCTTTATGTGTGACTTGTAAGACTCATAACGATGTTAACACTATTTGTTGGAGTGTCCTGAGACTCATTTCACAGTGCATATTTTTCTTTGAAGCACCCCTCCAGCAGCTAGACGCTCCACATGCTAATGTGAACACGTGCCGTTTCCACGAGGACACTGGACATTCATGAGGGAGGTGTCCCGACTTATCCTGAAGTATTTAAGTGACGTGGACTTAGCCTATGATTCGTAATGTTTGGCAGACTCATTTCAGGGCATTGCATCGGAGGGTGGGCAGCCCAATGCAGCACCATGCATGGGATGGTTCACAGGCTGCGGGCTTATGTCCTGTTCCACAATGGTGGGTGCGTCGTGTTCACTCATTTCGTGCTGCGCTTCTGAATGGTGAGAAACTTTACTGAAAGGAGCCACTTGGGTGGAGCAATTGCCAGCCTATTTTGCAAGGCTATACCTGCCTGCCACCAACAACATACCCCCCCTATAATTCACTAGAAAAATCCACAGTGCCATTATCTTCAGCACTTCCCTCAACGTTGCCTCTAACCCAAGTACAATAAGTGGTACTGGCAGGGATACAGTCCATCGCTCCGAACATGCTGAAATTGGTCTATTATCATGCGATCACCATTGCTCTAACTGCGAGTATTTATTTATGCAAAAACAGCACAGCAAAAACTAAACTAAAAACATCACTTACAGCCCTGTCGCGAGTAAAATAAAGTTTACTGGTCCTGATCCGCCAATGTCTAAGCTTAAAAGTTGCACTGCTACTAATGATTCAAGAGCATGCCATCATTTCAGCCTCCTAATGCAGTATGCTAAGAAGCAAAAGCAGTGAAGCTGAGCAGGAATCTGATACTTACCATCCCAGTCATAGACGCGTCTGCCATACTGCAACCTAGGATAGCTCTCAAGAGTGTAGTTCACCACGTAAGCATAGACACGAAAACCTTTGTCCAGTAGAAGCTTCATCACCTTGTCATGAGGGGCCACAAAGTAGGAGTCCGAGAGCATCTGAAAGAGTTGGCATACGCGTACATTCAGTCGACTCGCATACTAGCTGATAACCCAATCGTCAAAGAAATTCAAGTGAGCTTCACTATGTTTTGTCATGTTTACACTCAACAGGGTTCCTACAGGTTCCAGAGCAAAAAATTGAAGGGTATTTAAGGACTTTTAAGGCCCTGTCAAAGCTTTTCAAGGGTGCAGAGTGGCATCTCATGTAGCAACTTTTACTATAATGTTTCCAAAACACTATAGAAAGCTTTATTGCACTAGAGATACAAAAGTTATATTGGAAATGTCCAGCCTTGATCACTTCAAGTTTCTAACTTGAAGTTCCCGATGAGACATGAATAAAGCAGTGTAAACACAGAAGAGCACCAGCACCAAATGCTGGTGTCTCTCGCTCTCGCCTACCGTGGGGTTTTCCACTTTTGTGCAAGTCATTGTATGAAGTGGAATGTGTGTGCACTCATGCCGGCTTAAAATTTTTATACTACCAGTGTTTCTAAAATAGGAAGTTTCCCAAGTCCACGCCAATTGGCCATAGAAAGCGGATCACATAACCGATATTAGACTTCATAACTCAGGAAATCCTAGAGTTTTAAAGGGAAAAAAAGAATTCCACGCCTTTCAAGGGTTTTAATTTCAGGAGTTTTCAAGGGTTTCAAGGACTTGCACATACCCTGCTTAAGCGAACTGTAATTCTCATTTCTTACATGAAAACACAAGTGGCAGTACAGTCATACCCCTTCATAACGAACTCAATAGTTCAGCAAAAAGTGTTTGTTATATCACTGCAGTCGAATCTCGTTAATTCGAACACGCTTAATTTGACCTTACGGTTTATTCGAACTGACGCTGTGATCCCATCAAAGTTATGTGCATTCCAATGGTTACAAACGCCTGGTAATTCGAATGGGCAAGCATTTACGACGGTTAATTCGAACATACCGCGCTCCCACAATGCTGTTAGCAGCGCGCCAAATCACGCGGCGGCGACTCCGACCAGCATTGCTCCAACCCTGCCATAGAGCAAAAGCTCTCGAGAGACCTCCCAATGCTGCATGCGATGAAAAAAAAAAAAAATGCGGCAGAAATTTCACCCACTCTCAAATGGCGAGGTCGCCGTTTCTGCGTTGCGACCGAACACACGTGTACGTGCGTATGTCTCAGCTACGCGGAGAAAATGGCAGTGAACCCTTCGCCTTTCTGCTTCCTCTATTTTCTGGTCACTCAGGGCTGCCATACAGAGAAATAGCACACTTACGTCAACGTATCCCCTCATCAGGAGGGTCTGATTGTCCTGATCACTCCATGGAGTATACATGAAGGATAAGGCACTGATGGCAGCTTCCTCATTGAGCGTGTAGTTGAACTGGCGGGCATAGCGTTTCAGGTACATTCGAAATGTGTCTGGTGTCATGATGTAACGGTTGTTCTTGAGTTCTCTGTCTCGTTCTGCAAATTTGTAGTGCACAGTTAGAACATCCTTCAAAGATATGTTTATGCTGCACTCATTTACCCGTGCAGACACTAATAAACAGATTATTAAGCTAGAATACACACCCAGTTATTCTGATGCCTGCCAATGTCTAACTTTGGCATAGTTTCAGATAAAGCCCAGTGTACCTGAGAACATCTGCAATACAGAAATGTACTGCAGAGTAGCGCTGTGCTGTTAGCTTAATGCCTAAGGTGTGCACTTTTTTATTACTGCTTACTCACATTTCAGTTTGTTGCGACGTTGCGTGCATAACAGACAGTATTTAACAATAGTCAGAAAGGCAGAGAAAGATGTCCTCATTGTCGAGCTTCTGTGGTGAGAATCGACACGAAGAACTGGCAAGTTGATTCATGCTACCTTGCTTGGCCTGGCCTCACTACAGGTGCTTTAGAAGTTTTGACCAGACGTGCATGCAATATAATAATGAGGTTTAAGTTTAATTATTTTAAGGGTGTGCATCGGACCACCTATATTTAATATTTCCCTTTGTTACAAGACCACAAAAGTCAACAACACAAGGTGATGTGGTGGATTAATAGTTGGGCCACTACCGTCAACTGCAACAGCAGGTTACAAAGGGCTTCAGTAAGATGTATGCAACTCACTGACAATGTAGGATGCCTCGTCACGTGTGACACCAGTCATGTACGCCACCTGGCTACTAAACCGATGGGCCTCCTCAGGTGCGAGGTCTCGAAGGTAGTCTTCTGGGGACACGAACACGATACTGTCTGAACGTGTGTGACGGTCCAAGACGGGTCCCCAGGGTAGACGTCCCACTGTTGGCTGCATATATGCAATCACCAGGAACCCTCAAATCTTTCACTAATGATTACGTTGTTAATGTACTGCAACTGCATTTGACAGCTAACATGTTGCCAATGAATTGCCAATAACAGCAAACCTCTAAGGAACTGGTAAACCTGCCATACTTCAGTGAACAAGCGTTAGTGGTCTGTTTTCTCCCTGCATTAGAAACTTAGCTTTGCTTATGCGTTGTGTGGACTTGTGCTGTACAGCTAAGTGATAGTGATGATGTATGGAGGCCCTTGGGAGGCTTCTGTGTGCAGGGAAGAGTACCGTTTAGCGTGAAAGGCGAATCAAGCAGCAGGGTCTATAGTGTAGACACTGTCATTGTAATGCAGTAGCATTGACTGCAAGCTAAAGGTGGCTAGCCTAAGAATGAAAAGACCAATGAGTTGTACTTTGTGTACTGCTTCCAATTGAGCTTTGTACAACTTCAACACATTTCATGAAGAATATTTATATTCAAACATATTATGTGCACTGTACTATGACTTTCTGGCACCCTTGGCTATAAGAAAAATAAAATAAATAAAGCCTGAGAAAAACTACCACCCAGAGCTAGACCCTGCCTATAAATGGCATAGAAAAGAACAAAATAGCTATATGTGAGATAGATTTATGAAATAGTTATAAGTACTGTACAGTTTGCAAAGTTGCTTCTGTCATTAAGTATGAGTGGTCTGGCCCAGCACGAAAAAAAAAAAAAAAATCTTTAATGAGAGCCTGATTAATGCAACCTATGCGACCAGAGCCCTGCACCAACACCAAGTCAACAATGTCACCAAGATTTTCATTACACTAGTGCAGTCACAAAGGCTACCAACACGAAGTATTTTGTGGAGAGAATGGCAACCATAGCAGGTGCTTTATTCACCAAATGATAGATACCTAGTTTGGTGTCTCTCTTATTGCTTGTTTGAATAAATATAAGAAGGAACCGCTCAAAGCATTTCACAGTGAACTCTTCAAGAACGTCCAAAGAAAGAGTCAACAAGGACACTTACAAAATAGCCAACAAAATCCCACGTTGCTAGCGTCATCACTAGTAGCACCACAGTGACAAGACAAACTGTTGGCAACACGCCGTAAGTGTGGCAAAACTGGCCTGCTGCCACTGTACTTATCTAACAAGTGCTCTCACCTCGACAGTGGCCAAAGTGAACTCAGAGCTGCTATTCCCCTTGCTACGCAGGCAGTCGAGTAGGCGCCAGGTGCTGTCGCCATAGCAGCCCACCTTCTCACTATACAGCCAGCTCATGTTGCGCATCCGTATAGGGTCTTGGTCCAAGGCCCACTCGGCCACCGGAGATCCACCAGAAGCTATCACCCGCTGAAAGGCCACTGCGCACATGATCACAAAGTGTTAACTGAGGCGTGACGTTTCCAAAGTGATACCAAGCACAGACAAAGCTAGTGAAGCTCAGGACTTTCTGGCTACAACTGATTATGCAGCAAATGTAGTGGCAATGGCTTAAGCACTGTTTCTTCGTCTGGTACCCATTTAAATCTCAACAAGAATATAAGCTACCCCCGTTTGTTCTCTAACCCACACTGCTGTCTTCCTGTCCCTTAATGTTACACCTAACATTCCCCATCATCTTTAAACAGACTCGAACTTAATGTGTGCCTCTGGGAGCTACATGGCCATAACTTCAAATGCTTTGCTCTCTTCATGTAAACACATTTCCAACTCCTGCCACGTAATCTCTTCCACGATAACAGATGTTGACTTCTGTTGGCTGCACCAGCCACTCTCTCCTCATGCCTAAGAAAGTCAAATGCAAGTGCAATGCTCTTCCGACACCAGCATCTTCTCTATCTGCCCACAACCTCCTCTCACTTGCTGTGGTAATAGCTCCTCCTTTTCTCGCTGCCACTGAGAGTAAGTGCAATTTCTTCCATTCAGACAGCAATTTAAACCCTCCTAATTTACACCCTCTCATAACAGACATTGGACAGGAAAGAAACATAGAAGCAGCTTTTTGCGGAGGACAGCCTTCAAACAAAGCAATCAGGGTGACTTTGTATTCATTTACAGCCACTGATTTTGCAACACACATGCTAAAAAAAACATATGTAGCACTTTCATGGTCTCTAGTGTTTTGTCAGTGCACCACTGCTGCCACAAGACGGTGTTTCTTTTATAGATCTTTTTTTCTCTCACCCATTCCTCAGAGAAAGACACTGTGCAACTTAAGAGCTGCCAGCCTACTACCTCATATGCACAAAACAAGACTCAGAAATACTGTCCTCTTGTGTTGATGATAAAAATGCAAGCAGGTCAAATATACATCATACCAACTGGCTGTCAGTTTTGGTTAACTGTCTTTGACATTACTGCTGGTTTACAATGGCCTTATGCACCTACACAGGGTGTAGGGAGGGCTGTCCTGTAAACCTTTACTTTCAGTGGGTGGAGTACACCAAAACTCCTAGGCCATCTATAAAAGAGTGAAATGTTGCATTTACTGCACTTGTATAGTAGCAGCCCTGATTTCTGTTATGTGTGTGTATGTTATGTGTTAATTCCAACATTTTTTTCTGATCCCAAACCTAATGAACCTTTTCCATTGAAAGTAAATTTCTTTGCAACCTCCACAGGCACTCTAATCAATGGTACAAGAGATCAGCTGCATGAGCTGTCTGGCACACAGCACTTAAATGCCTCTAAGAAAGCATGGCAGTAAACATTTTGCACTACCAGAAACTTTGAATGCAACAAACTTGCCATTTAAGACAGTAGCTGACAGAAATATTCAATATGAGACAATATTTTCTAGCCCCTTGTAATAACACTTTACCGCAACCACGGAATAATTCTCTGGCGAGCCACAGATTTTATTTTTCTATTTCTTTTCATTTTTACAAGATTGTTATTCACATTATCTTCTGTGCAGAGAATGGTAGGCAATCACAAAGTAGCACAATGTGGTAAGCAATTCAACTACATCATCAGTGGTGCAGTTAAATATATAATGTCAGCATTTGTGTAGCCCATGAAGTGATGCCATATTTCTTGTACGAGTTAAAAAAAAAAAAAAACTAGAAATTCACAGTCTGCTAGAATCTGCCAAAAGTGCATTATGAGATATTTTGACAAGAACATAAGCAGGTGTTTTTAAGACTTGTATCAGTTATTACTGCAAAGACATTGCAAATGCAGGAAAAAACAGAATAAACACACTTCTTAATGTTGATGGTGAAGTGTTTACCAAATATGCTTAAGAAGGAATAAAGAAAGCTACACATTTTTAAAGTATAAAATGTGGCAGAAGAGTTGCATAAGTTGTTACTGCAAGTACCATTAAGCCTAACAATCACACAGCAAATTAGTGTTGTCATTGCTCTAAACAAAGAATCAATATCTTCAACAATCTGATAAGTATTCTCGTGGACCTCCTAAAAAGTGCTGAAATGGGCAGGTTAGCATATAATGACAAGGGAACCAACCAAAGCAAGAAAAATGAGATAAGCTTCAGGATGACACACATAGAACTCACTAACAACCATTGTTAAGTTCATATCAACAGCAATTTATGGGAGCAACACACAGTATGAAGAGAACAATACCAGCAATGTCACTGCCATATGAACGGCTGTCACACCAGTTTGACAAGTAATAAATTTCCCTGAACTGCAGCAACACAGAAAGCATGGTGACCCATGAATTGCCTTTGGCAGATGTGAAATGCATTGCAGATCTTGTGAGCACACTGTTCTTGGCAACACTGAAGCACTGTGCATTTGTGAAGAAATGGTGCACAGCTGCAGTTTCACAGCCATGTGTGTCATTCTAGACTTCCCGTCTCTTATGCTGTTTGTTCCCTCTTCAAATCTGCTAAAATGTCCGCTATGAACTAAAAAAATATTCCTGCTCCTTAATAATCCAAATATCCACCAGATCTAGAGGATAATCTGCTAAAATGGCAACACTAGGCCAAAGCAGCTCCTGCACACGTTCACATTCTCAGCAATCACCACTCACAATTGCGTTTGTTCATCTGATGGACCAAATGGAGGCCAGCACTGGCTGCTCCAGCGCCTGGACCAAACAGGGTGATACGAGATGGGTCTCCGGAGAAGCCTGCAATGTAGTCTCGCACCCACTGGATGGCAGCTGCTTGATCTAGCAGACCGTAGTTGCCTGGCGAAGCACCATCCCCCGTTGCCAGAAACCCTGCAAAAAAAAAAAAAAAGGAAAAGCCAGGCTTAAGCGATTCCTCCGGTGCAAAACTCATTTACTGCGACAGAAATGCGCCTTCGCAGTGGACGCCCCCATCTTGTCCAGAACACACACACTTCATTTACACTGACACGTGTCACATGTGGAGTGCGTGGTGCACAGCCCTTGTGGCTACAACAGAGATCAGTTAGCATTCCACTCACCTAAAGCACCTAGACGGTAATTGAAGGTGACCACAACAACATCTTGTGAAGCAGCCAGCATGTGACCAGGAAACAAATTTCCAGACCCATGATCAAATTCACCACCATGTATGTGCACCATGACAGCAAACCGACGATTCATATCGGCCAGCTGGGGAAAAAAAAAATAGAGCACGCCAGTTTGCGAAACAAGCATGCCAAGCAAGCATGCTTGAGATGTTAGCCGAAGAAATTTTTTATAATCCATTTCACAGGTTGTAGCCAAGCTATTTAATTAACATCAATTCTTTGGACAACATCGCCAGGAAATATGATCAAGTTGGCATAAACGTTATTCACACATGGCACGATAGCCACAGCGAGAATAACAATGCGAAAAAATTTGATTCGAAGTAATTTTACCATGAAAAAAAGGTCCATGCAGATGTTGACACAGTAGTTCGTTTGCTTGTCAGATTCACATGTGAAAGAAGACTCAAGTAGTAATTTGGTCAAACATCCTATCCATAAATATGATGTTTCACAAGCTGTCACAGTGATGTCATTAGACAACACTACCGACAGCAATAAACAGTGCCAATGCAAAACGGTGAATGCACAAGTTGCATGTACCCTCAGTCCTTGAAAATGCAGCATGAATGCTACATTAACATGGGTTCACCTACAGCCATCTCTTAATGTCAGTTTAAGCAAAGAAAAATGAAGAAAAAAAGAATATAATAAAAATTGCCCATTGTAACTAGGTTTGCGTAAATAAACGAGCTGGAAGCTTTGGTTAAATGACAAACATTCTTGTCCAGCCTTCTGTGATGGCTTTCATACAATTAGTAGCATTTTATTTTTCACAGTGTATCTTGGCACGGCTCTGTTCCATAGACTATCATTAGATTTTAAAGTACTGCACCTTATCTAGCATTTTAATATAGCATACCATGCTTCAGTGATGGGCAGTAAGAGCGGAAAAAAAAAAAAAATAGACTGAAACCAAACAAACCATGGGACCACGGAACCATGGGACTGAGCTTTCAATCAAGCTGTCCATTCCAAAGCTTGGTGTTCAACGATGAAATGTACTCACATTAGGTGTGTAGATATTAAGGTAGAGGCAATCTTCGCTGGTAGAGGGGACGCCCATGTGTTGACCTTTGTAGTCAATGTGTTGTATACACGAGTCCCTGAAATTCAGGGCTTGCACATTTCCCAAGGGACCATGAGCCTGAGGTTCCTGTTGACAAATTATTTTTGTCACTCTCATGTCATACCCATCACAGGAACCAAAATAAATACCAAAATAAATGCCCATAATGCCAAATGCCAAATAAATGCCAATAGAGCACTCAGTACAGATTGTGGTAAAGGATACGGTACACCTCGCAACGCCTCATCCTTTGTTGATGAGAAGAGAAAGCACGTGAAATTGTGCTGAATTTTTTTGCTAGCAGTTTGCACGTTAGGCACAGGTTAGTGAGCACGAAACAAATGAGAGTGTAGCTATCAGCAGGTAGCACTTAACTAACAGCATTGTTAGACATGCAAGTTCTTATCAGTAAGGCAAACAAAAAGGTAACAGGCAGAAAATGCGGGACATGAATTTAAAAGTACTGAGGCCTTCTCAATTTGTTCTCATGAGTAAATGGTTATGGCACACCTCGCACAAAATTTTGCAACTAAGATCCACACATATCATATGACTGAACCAAGATAGACAACTTAATTTGTGCCTAAAGTGGAAACAAGGCATGACCATGCAGAATATCTCCATAGCATGTAGGCTGATGGTAACTTCCAAACCTTGTTATGCGCAGCACAATAAGACTGTGTGCACCTTGTGACACCTCTGTCCCCACATACTCCTCATCAACTATGGACGTCATGCAGGTAACTTATCAAGTTTCTATTGCATCTGTAGGCTTTCTACTCCTATGATCTCCTGCTTGACTATCCACAGTATTTGTAGCTGGTCTTGCTAGTACCCAGTCCTAGGTAAACCTAGGTATGACAGCCATTTGAACGTACAAGATGATTCTGGCACAGAAAAGCCTGTTGTGGCAATGGTTATTTGTTACTTCACTAGTTTAAAATCACCACTTTAATATTAATACCATGCCTATCATGCAGTTAGTATTGATTGTGTTTATGTCAATGAATGTTATATATAGGGTCCTTCATTCTTGCATTTAATTTTTTAATTCAGGGGTAAAAAGCATGTGTTATTTTTTAAAGAGGAAAAACAAAGAGAAATCGGCCATTTTGTTGTCCAGCAGGCCAAAGTTAGGAATTTTTCTGGTAAGCTTTACAAACGATTAACACAAGAATGGTCTCCTTTCGGACACAAGCCTTGCAAGCAGTCACCCATATGAACATCTAATGGTAAAGAGAGCAGCTCACAAATCATATGACGAACTCATCTCTACAAATACTAGTTGTCAGGAATTATTAAAACATTTAAAAGAAGCCACATTAACAAAAAAAAAAAATGAGACGGATATTGCGATCCATTCTTTACACTGTTCTCTGCACATTGTCCTTGAAACAGTTTGGACAGATTTTGTAGACGCGGAGGGTACAGCTACAGTAAACAAATTATGCCACAATTTAAGTGAAGCGTCTCATATTAAGAGAGCTGCAGATGATTACGCGCAGTCGAGGACGGCAGAAAACTAGGTGGGGTGATGAAGTTAGGAAATTTGCAGGCGCAAGTTGGAATCAGCTAGCACAAGACAGGGCTAATTGGAGATCGCAGGGAGAGGCCTTCGTCCTGCAGTGGACATGAATATAGGCTGATGATGATAATGACAGATGATTACAAGTTACCCTCCTCCCTAGCTATGCTTTTTCTCAACTCTTTCGCCGACACAGCGGGGCTAAGCTCCGCCATCACTGACTCTGCGTCATGATGCGAAGTCATGTTGTCTACTTCCGGTTGTCTTGTAGTCAGCGTGCGAAGCCTCTATAACCTCTCCACTAGCCACCTGGCGGTCAATCCACAGTGAGAGCTATCCAAGCAGCGTGCGTTGCAAGTGTTCTGTTGCAGCGCTGAGTGTGTCCAGTATTCCGGTAAACACAGGTGAGCTGGCCGTCTTGATGGATGGGCAGAGGCATAAACTAAAACCCCTCCACACTATTACCGCTGTGATGAATGGGCTTTAGTGTAAACTTGAGTGGCCTAAGGGGCCTGGCCGGAGCAGCCACCTAGTAGTGCAGAGATTAACCAGCCAATCAGAGCTAATATTGTTATAACTAAGTGTAAAACATCTTAAACAACTGCCAAAAATGTACACCATCAGTAAAATAGAATAAATTTGGTTACTGTTATGTTAGATCCGTGTTTGTCTCGTTGAGTTCTATGCAGTTGCACAGAACTCAACGCACCAACCCACAGGTCACTTACGTTTGCACCTTTGCCCATCTGGCAAAACGCCCCAGATAACTACTTCCCCGCCTGTGATTACCGAAATGCTGGACACGCTAAAGCTCTCTATTGTGGTAGTAATCCTCCAGCGTGAAGTGACAGCCGCAAACGCATAGATCCTGGCGCCAATCGGATAGTGACCGCCCGATGCACTGCAGCCACTCCGCTCGCCCGCTGTCTTGCAGAGGGACACGATGTCGCAGCTTGACATGTCACCAATCGCTACATTTGCAGCCCATAACGCAACAAAGGTGATTCATGGTCTTCGCGAAAGGAAACCTCAAGAACAACAATGACCGCAAAGCTCGTGTCAACACGGAGCACATTGTAACACAAGCATACTACAACTGCTGTGTGCCGTAAGTGCCTGAGTGTAGTGACAAATTGTCGTTGTGTGTTCTCTTGCTGCAACTTTTTTTTATAGAAACAAATTAACCAACATTCCAACTATTACAAACAACATTTGTTCTCCATAAAGTTGGAAAAATTATTCATGATGCAACCTGTGTAGCCAATCAGACAGCTTGCCCTACTGACATCACATGCGCCAGGTTTTTTATTTTCTTGTTTTAAGGGGCAGCTGAAAACTCAGGGGAGCAGCACCACTGCAATTGGTAGCGATGCACATTTTTAAAGCGTTATAATAAATTACACGCTTTACGCAGATCACTTAAATGTGTCACTTAATGATCAGAAGGACCTACTCTAAAGACTCGGCACGTTTGCATAAAATCGTCAAAATCATTTCAGGGTCCCTTTAATGAAGGAAAATAGTACAAGTAGTGCACAAGGGCATGCTTCACAGCAGGTGTGATGTTTTTCCTAATCTTACAAGCCCTTGACATACATTATTAGTATATGCATTTCTTTGTCCATCCTAGATCTGTGATGCCTTTCTTCCTTGTCCATTGCCGTCCTGTTTTACTGGTTCTGCATACATGCTCTTGCAACAATTAATATTCAAGACATACCAACTAGACAAGTTATCCACCCTCCTTTGAATAAAACGCAGTTAGTAAACATCCTCTCAATGTCTAGCTGCCGTTTGCTGTGCATAACATCAGTGCACCGTTAATTCGCTTCTTAGCACATTACCCTCGTTTGCACGAACCCCAGATCTGGTACATCAGTGTGACGTCACGGACTGGAAAGCTTTTTTTTCGCATTTCGGCCATTGTGGTTCAGTAAATGTTTTTGAAACTTCCTCAGTTCTGTCTTTGCCCCTTTTAGAATAGTACAATTAACATAGTCCATTTTCACTTATAAATATTTAACTAGGCCCAAGCAGAGGGTGTCAAAGTTACATGACATCACAGCAACCTGGTGCGAGAATTTCAAGGTGTTGTCACCCCCCTTCTTTTGTTTTTGCATCTTTCCCGATTTACCAAGCCTCTTGTCATGGCAAGAATGGCTTTTTTGGTAATGTGGAAGGGCAATTTACTAAAATGGCTGAAATCATTGCTCTCTTTAGTGTCCATGTTAACTTCAGCAGCGGAAACATACAAATGGTATTTGAAGTAGGTAACTTCAGACTAATGTACTTAGTAGTTCATATGGAGGCACCCTGTGAGTGTTGCCAAATGAAACGGCAGTGCCATGCAAAGGGTGTATTTTATTGCTTTGGAGTGTCCATATAATTCCAAAGCGGATTTCTGCCGTCGGCGTCGTTGTCGCCGTGGGGTTCCGTATGACGTCAACGGCGATGAAATCGTCGCCGCACTCTGGACGCTGTATGTGCGAATGAAAGGGCGTCACGGGGAGCAAACGCACATCAGAGAGCAAACGCGCGTTCTGCGCCGTGCTCCCTGAAGGGCTGCAGAATTAAGCGTCTCTTTCCTCCTTTCCATCTGGGGCCGTATTCTGAAACGTTCGCCTAGGCGAAATTTCTTTTTTCGCTTTCAGGCGTGCGCCAATTGGCTGGTTTAGCAAAATTGGATGAGCTGAGTGGGTGGTTGAGCCCGACGTCATTCAATTTGCTCAACCAGCCAATCAGCGCGCATGCTGATTTCGCCTAGGCGAACGTTTCAGAATACGGCCCCTAGAGAGAGCAAACGCGACTTCTTCCGTCGCGCGAAAGGCTGTGGGGGGGCGGGAGGAAAGGGGGGGGGGGGCGACGTTTAGCTGCGGCACCAAATGCGTATTTATATTAAAACGCCGCGCGCGTTCGGTGCGAACGCGGGCAAAACGTCGATGGCGTGGACAACAGCAGTTCTGCGCTTTACTGGTGCTGCTGATAAAAATACTATCCTTACTCCGTACAGCTCTCTACTAATTTGCTATCGCGAAATGCTTCGCCTTTCGGGTGAAACTGCGACAATTTTTTTTTTTTTTTTTTGTGCACAGTATACACTGCTAAATGGGCATTGCACCTGTTTTCAGGCTAGTTTGATCTATTTTGCTGCATTTTTGTTTCAGTTAAGGCAGAGCCACTATGTTTATTCGTTTTGTGTACTGATGCAGCCATTTTCATTGCATAGCAAGACAGAAACAAATAGGGTTGATAGCAACAGACCACATTGCAGGAAAAAAAAAAAAAAAAAAAAAAACTTCAAATACGATTAAGAGATAATTCTTGCGCATTAACCATTGTACGGACGCATTAACTAAAAGGTAGAAAAAAGAAAAGGAGGATATGAAACAATTCCAAAAAAAGCAGCGCCTTTGTGAAAATTACTGATCTAGCTGTATCATCAAGATAACATAAATGAAGTCGTGCGCCGGAGGACGCATTTATCAGAGGTCATGGTCGGTCATTGAGTACCACTGTCCTTTTCGCCGTAGTCCCACGTACTACTACGCAAATGAAGGCGTAATTAAGGTGTGTTACGTTGCCTCTTGCTTTTTCCTGTTTTTTAGAAAGCTTTCTCTATTTTGTAGTCGCCATGGGACCGCACATGCAGTCATTACAGCGTACTGCTATACAACACTTGACGCGCATTCGTTAAAGCTAGCTAAATCGGGACGAACGATCGTTCAACCTCGGACAAAACGGCGCAAGTCGGCACCGCTCCAAACAACCCGGACACGGCCGTGCGTCAATCGATCGCTGTCTTAGCCACAAAACAGAGACCTTGGCGTCTACGCGCTGTAAACGCGTGCTATCGCCAAGGCCTCCCCGGAAGTCGGGTGAAGTCACCGTCGCGATTAATCATCACTACCCGCAAGCGTGCCCACTGCGATACAACCCGACTATTCGACGGCCACCAAAGAGCGCGCGCGCCTGCCGTACACACCGATGCACGGACTCACCCTAAACCTGTTGTGTCCGAGTGGCGGCTGGGCGTACGGAATGCCCAGGTAGGCCACCGCGCTGGAGGGGTACTCCAGCCTGTCGTTCCTGTGGTCGATGCCGCCCTGCGACGCCGGCCGTTGGTCGGTGCGCGTGAACTCGGGAAGGTCGCACAGGTAGACGATCCTTCCCGTAAAAACACCGATCGGAGTTTTTGCTGTTCTGTACATTGTCGGCGTCGAGGTCGTCCGTATCGAGCACCGTCCATCGCTGTACTTTTGAAAGTCGTCCGTCCGCTCGTAGAGTCCGGACGGCCTCAGGTCGGCACGGTACAGCGTGGGACCTGGCGGGGCTCGGTTCCGAGGCAAGAAGTCCGGCGTCGCTGGATCGGGATACCTCCGGTTTGGGTCATTCTTCCACTGCTGCCCATTGCACGTCGACCACGGCCCGATCGAAGACAGCAGCAGGAAAAGTGCGACGGGTAGCGCGGCGGCACCAACGGCTTCGCCGCCGCGCCTCATCGTGCGGTTCAGCACAGTGGTTCCGGCCGATTCATAACCGCGTGCCCGACGCTATGGAGGCATACCAATGCTGACTAAACAGGAAGGGCCGCCGCACTCGCGACAACGCGAACCCAACGAACCACGCCTTTAACGTACGCTTCAGTTTTTTGAACTTTGAGCCCCGCTCGTCGCCTCTCTTGGGACGGTAAACAACTTTTAGTTTCACACCTGCCCGATGGGCGCCGCTGGTGTCGGCAGCGCGTTGTAGCGCGTTCGCGTTAGCGGCGCACGTGATTCAACGCGCGCGCGCGGCGCGCGGCTGTTAAAGCGGCAGCTGTAGGCGGCGCGAATTCCCAGTGCGCATGGCGGACACTTTGCGCATTGGTTGAGCGCTACCATGTGTAGGTTGGCGCAACATTGCTCGTGACTCTACCATTGGCGAGGCAAGAAAGAGAAAGTAAAAACAGTAAAAATGCCACGCGGACCGCCTCGCCGCGTCGTACACTTTCCTATAGCTTATCGAGCAACACGCGTAAGTTCACGTAAGTGTTGCGTGCGTTGCTCGTGGAAGATACGCGCGATAGAAAAGCTGCGGAAAGCGGAAGCGAAACAGTAGGACACGAAAGCACACGATAGGATATCAGTTGCCGAATTGTTCAGTGATACTGCTTAGAACACCTCCAGCCGGACTATGGAAACAAGTGCGCCTGCAACTTCGCCATCCAAGCAACACAAAAGTAAGGTTTGCATTTACATGTATATATATTTATAATTTTACGTTGTCAGAAGTTGGCTACTACAAACAGTCTGAGTAAATTTTGCTCTATATTTGCAATATTCCTTATATAAATTGTAATTGTTAAACAGTGTGAAAATATTCCTAAATATACATGTGATTGCAATCACATATGTATATTTAGGAATATTGTGTTACATGTAACACAATATATTGTTCCTTTCATGCGCTAAACGTGTGAAAGAGGCTGCATGTTAACGTGCAGCGCATTCCATTGCAACTTGTAGCTAGATTGGGTTTTTGTTTCTAATTGGGGATTGAGCAGGTTACACATGAAAATGGGCTAACAGACAGTTATGTAATGTTCCATTTGGATATATTTTTGATGTGGTTGTAATACATTATACTGTTTAACTGTAGATGAAGCGTACTTTTACATGTGGGCATGCATATCAATATGTAACTTGAAACATGCAGGGTGAACACTTTACGGAAGTTTTGCGGAATTTCGAAAAATCGTCTGTGGCAGATAGCACAAGTCTTGTCCTTGAGCTGGATTATTCAAAGAGGCGGACATTACTAGCACGAGAAATCTAAACACATATTCAATGAATTAACGAAAATTTGCTAATTAACTTAATAATCAATTACTTTGCAGCACATATTGCAATTTACAAATTGCAGCCATGTGAGCATGCAAGACATATCCACTTGAAATGAATTTCCAGGATGACACCAGTTCCGAGATATTATTTCCCAAAGTGACACATGGAACGAAATACATGGGTGTTCCAGTTACTTTTGCGCTTTGATGCATAAAAGAGGGTTTTCTTGAAAGAGTAATTGGAACAGCAGTACATTTTTATGGCAAGTTTGATGGCGCTTATCTCCAAACTGGCGTCATTCTGAAGATTCATTCCAAGTGGATACGCCTTGCAATCTCACCAGCTACAATTTGTAAACTGCAATATGGGCTGTAAAGTAATTCAAAAGATAATTAGTTGTATGTGTGTTTCGATTTTACATGCAAGTAATGTCTGCCTCTCTGAATAATCCAGCTCAAGGGCTAGAACATTCCGAAGAACTTAAAAATGATTGCCCTGTATAGTATCTCACAATGGTGCTTGAAAGTTTTTCTCCCTTCTCTGTGCAGCATGTCGGCTTCAAGTCCGTTACCTAATGAGCTGTATGATCTCGCTTGGACTCTTCCTGGTGTATTCAATGAGGGTGAATCTCAGTGTGACCATAATTGCCATGGTCAACATGACAGCCGTGAATGGCAACTCAAGCCGTGCATCAAACGCCAGCTGTCCTGTTCCTTACCATAATGCATCATATATAAGTGGAGGTGATGAGTCAGGTGTACGTTTCATTTGATTCTTTAGTTTGTTGTGTGCAATATCTGTAGCTCACCTGTTGCACAATGTATACTCTCTTAACGATGTTTTTGTAAAACACACAGACAAAAAAAATTTTGCAGGCCTTTCCCAGACTTTACGAAGAAAGCAGAAAGGTGGTAGCACTCTCTGTGGAAACGATGATGTTGTACTCTAAGAAATTTCTTTGGCTGAAAGGGTTTGAAGGCGAGCTCGTTGGTCTGCATTCATGGTGTAAAAAACAGCGCTAAAAACATGGACAGAAGGAAGAACATAGGATGAACACTGACTGCCAATGGTTATTTATTGTGCGTGCGCAACTATATAGCTTGAAATGGAAGGAAGAAAGGGAGGCACAAAAAAAAAGGGGGGGGGGGGGGGTTACATGCCAGCCGCACTTGGGTTTGAAGGTAAAACTAACAATCATATAATGATTAGTTAAGTAGATATCTGTGTTCCTTGTCGGTGAGAACGAGTGAAGGGGAGCTGACGCATAACGGGCCTTTGTGCATCATCGTGAAGGTTTTAAAAATTTCACGTGCTCGACTGTCTCGATAACGGCGCAGAACCTTAGTATCATGAAGCACCGGCCTGCACCCGCAATTGGCGCAGTGGATAGCGAGATTGCTTCTATTCGTGTTTTTAACGTTATAAGCATGTTCACGCAATCTTTTGTTGAGACAGCGTCCGGTGTGGCCGATGTACGTTCTGCCACATGAGGTGGGGATCTCGTAGACGACATCATCCTTGCTGTACTGCACTGGGTGCGAGGTGTGATTCTTGCTGCTGTAGCGGTGGCTGGCATTCACTTTCCTGCATAATGAGCCGAGTTTGTTGGGGGCCGAGAAAAGAACACGAACACCAGTGCGCTCTGCTGCTTTTTTTATCCTGTGGGAAACGTCGTGCACGTATGGGATAACGACTAGTTTTGATTTGCCGAGTTCAGGCCTTGTCTTATCCCTGGGAGTTCTGATCTCTTTGGCAAGAACTCCATTCTTTTGCACGAACAACTGCTCATTGTGCCTAACCACAGTATAGCACAGGTAAAGGTGCAGCAATTTCATAAAATTGGCAACACTGGTGCCGATGGCATTCTGGAAGCGCAAGACGTCATGTTCATCGATGCCCTCCTGTACCACGGTGACCAGGTCATCTTGGGGGAGGGAATAAAACACATCCTTTATGTCCACTGAAAAGGCGAACATACCGGGATGGCAGGACTTGAACAAATACAGGGAAACCTCTGACGGGCTGCGGACCAAAAACGGGTCTTTGACTTCTAACGACTTTGACTTCTAACTTTGCCTTCTTTCTTTGGCTGAAATTTTCTTTTGCTATGGCCTTTGAGTGTCCGATGAAATATGCTTTAAAAAGACAGTAATTCTTTTTTTTTTTTTTGTGCTCACATACAACCGTTGTAACTGCGGCTTTTTAAAACCTGTGAATGATAGCTTTCTTGGACTTTTAACTTTCACTTATGAGTCTCCTGCTTTCCTGAATGGAGCACATGCTTGGGCAGCACGTCTTCTATTTTTTTCTTGGCCTTTGCTTGTCTTCGTTCATTCCCTCTTTTGCTTCTGCATGCATGCCAACACATGCGAACACTACTGACCTAAGAGGGCTTTGAAAATACAGCTGTAAAAATTGAATTTTCTGCCAGGATGAACATGAAGATGAAATTTTGTCACTTATTATGGTGCAGCATATCACTCACCTAGCTGTGCAGTGTTCACCTCTCAATTCTGAGCTCCATTGATCTAGCCAGAAACTCTTTTTCACAATGTAGGGAATTGGAAGAGGAAGGCACTTGATCACAGGCACCCCTCTTCCCATAAACTTCTGTCATCATGAGCACAAACAATTACATTACATGCCTAATGTGTGCACCGCAGACACAATATTTTGGCATTGCTATATGAGCCAATTAAGAGTAACTAAAGCTTAATATAATTTATTATGTCCAGATTGCTTGCTTTATCAATTGTTTGTAGTCTTGCTTACTATGTTTCTTTATTCAGGGAAAAGAAAAAGTATTTCCACCTCACACTTCCTCAGTTGACAGCTGTGATAAGTAGTGGTAGTTTGAACAGAAAAGGAAAATTGTACACCGGTCTCACTTGGCCAGGAACTCTCCAACTTTACATGCAATACACACAGGCAAATAGTTTGGTTGTTTCAGATGACTATCACTATTAATTCTTGTTCCCTTGTTGAAAGTTAAGTAGAAAAGCTTTAATCACAATATTCAGACAATACCAAAATCTATCTGAATATGTAACAAATTTTTTATCACACTACAACTTTAATGTCTTTCACGCATACCCAAGATGAATCTGACTCGTCTATTTTGAACCATTCAAAGCTTACCTGTTGAGCATCTTTCAGACTTATTATCTCAAAGAACACAAGCATATCTTAAGATAGCCTGCACCTATGTAATAATGCACTGTTTCTGTTTGTTGTTTGTTAATGTTTCTAATGTTAATATGTCTAATGTTGCAGGTTTTAAGTCTCAAAATACCAGCTGATGCGACTCCTTTAGTAACCACGTGGTTGTCTTGTGTATGCCATGGACAGTGCACGCATAAATTTCCAATTTACTGCTTACATGGTTACTTGCTCATGCACACAGCTTGTGTGCATGCACATGTGCATACAGATGCAAATACACGAAAAACAAAACAAATGTTTACGTAATTTTTATTATTTGATGTCATTTTTTCACTTTTATAAAATGCATATTAAGGCAAGCAACAAAAATGTCTTGGAAAATGTAACATATTCATGGAAATATTGCATGAGTAATGACAGTAAGAAGCATCAAATTGTAATCTAATGGATCCTTTGAGATACTTGAACAGAAATGTGCTTGTTTAAGTTCTCACAACTTATTAGCACACTAGCAGACGAAAGGCAGGAGGAGGACAGTACAATGGAAGCAGACGCAATATACTGTCCTTGTGCCTTTTGTGCCCTAGTAGGCTATTTTATGGAATACCAGCAAGTACAAACTTACGTTCTTTGTCATAATTCTATCGAGCAACATTTGTCATGCCTCAGAAGCTTAACATGTTTGCTTCCCTGGAACCATGTGCAGGAGGGAGAATTCATCTGGGACCCTGTGATGCAAGGATACGTGTTAAATGCCTTCTTCTATGGGTACATCATAACACAAATTCCTGCTGGGTGGCTTTCGGAGGTCATCAATCCCGCATGGATCTTTGCAGCAGGTGTCGGCATCACGTCGCTGCTCACTCTTGCCACTGCAGTGGTGGCAAGAGCCAGCTTCGGCGCATTTCTTGCTCTTCGGGTTCTCGAAGGCATCGCTGAGGTAACTGCGTGAAATTTAATTCCTGCTTATGTTCTATCGCATGTTCACATTAACTCTGCAAATAGACAATTGAGAGGCTAATAAAATTATAATTTTTTAGCCCCCAGTTCTTACCTAATGTACATACAGTTCACCAGGGTGAATTGTAGCTGAAAATAAATTCCTTTCATTAGGCGGTCCGTACATGGTGCATAGCTTAAAAAAGTAAATGTTTTGGATGCACAACGAAACTGACAGAATTAATATTCTGCAGTATATTGTGAGGCCGGAGGTGTTATGAGCACAGCTACACATCAGATGCTGAGCATCAGCCTCATGTTCTTTTTTCTTTCTAATGACAACATGCATGAGTGGCATTCTCAATAATTGGCAAAAACATAGCACCAGTGCAAGAGATGGAAGATGTCTCAGTTTAAAAACAAAAATATTATAGGCAGAGCATGGTCCTTTACTGAGAGTAGCCAATAACTGATATACTTTCTTGGCATGTGCTAGTGATGTGTGCTTACCACATACAGGATGATAATTTTTAAGCTTTATGGAATTTTTAAAAATTGCCTGTGGCAAATTGCGTAATTATTATTATTGAGTTGGAGCATTGCATAAAAGAGCGTTTTTGTAAAAAAGTAAGTGGAACAATGGTGCATTCTTATGGCGAATTTGATGACGCATGTTTACAAACTGGTGTCATTCTCTAAATTCATTCCAAGTGTCTATGCCTGACAAATTCACCGGCTACAATTAGTAAATTGCAATATGTGCCTTAAAGTAATAAAGTAAGAAGTTAATTAGCAAAGTTGTGTTAATTAGTTGAATATAGCTAGAAATTTTTTGCGTAGGTAATGTCCACCTCTCTGAACAATCTAGCTCAATGACTAGAATTATCTTATCTGCAGCAGGTGATGTTTAAAAATTCCATAAAACTTAAAATTGATCGCCCTGTGTATCACAGGCAAATGTGTGCTTTTGTGGATAGCATAGCCAAGTAAATAAAAAATTGTTGCTTGCAACTGTTGCCAATAGCCCTTAATGTTCATGGGTAAGTTGTGGTGTTATGTGGCATGCAGAGCTTCTGCAGGGAATTCCTTCATGTGTTTTGTGTAGTTGATATTTTGCAAGCAGTTAACATAGTTGGGTGATGCCTGAAATATTGGTGATGATATTACGATAATTGCAAGATTAGCTGTGGGCATACAATACTGTGGGCTACAATACTGCTGGATGCGGAATTCTAGTAATAATTTTATTGGTAGCATATCCCATATCCACTGCGTACCTTGATATTTAACCAATCATGCAAGAGACATATTAGCCTGGTAACAGCAGGTGCCATAGTGAGCTGAGTAGCAAAATATATTTGATTTATAAAATAGAATATAATGTTGAGAAAATAGAAAATAGATGGTAATGTAGTGTTATTGGTTTACATAGTATTGGAGCATTTATGTGTGTTGAGTTGGCTGTGCCCTTTATTAGTACTGCAGGTTCTGCTAAATCTGTGTCAGTTGTATGTTACGATGCCTGAACAATAATGTTGACTGCATTAAGTGGGATGATTGAAAACTTAGAGACAGTCGATACACAGTATGTCAAGATTCTAGCTGTGGGCATACAATTGTCGTACTCGAGAATAAAGACGCGACAATTCTCATGAATTCCCGTGAACATCATGAAGCTGAGTACTGCTGGAGTCGTGGTGGTGTGTTGACTAGAGGCGGAATACGGGCGTAATTCTACGATATGCGAATCACCGCGTATGATGACTCACGACGCCACCTACAAGAATAACGATGTGGCGTAGTATCATGGTAGCACGTATCCCATCGAACCACGCGACGCCATCCTACTGACGTCACACTTTGATATTCATATAAACGAATCCGGCGGGCTTGAGCCTCCTATGCTTAATGTGACAATAAAAGAGTTACAATGAAAAACTTGTAGCGTGCGAACGGTACTGTGCCTGGATATTGTCAACGTGTAACTGTGATCACAATGAGTGCAGGTGCCTATGTGTGTTATGTGGCATGCAGAGCTTCTGCAGGGAATTCCTTCATGTGTTTTGTGTAGTTGATATTTTGCAAGCAGTTAACATAGTTGGGTGACTGCCGAAATATTGGTGATGATTTACAATATTGCAAGATTTAGCTGTGGGCATACAATACTGGGGCTACAATACTGCTGGATGCGGAATTCTAGTAATAATTTTATGGTAGCATATCCCATATCCACTGGTACCTTGATATTTAACCAATCATGCAAGGGACATATTAGCCTGGTAAGAGCAGGTGCCATAGTGAGCTGAGTAGCAAAATATATTTGATTTATAAAATAGAATATAATGTTGAGAAATAGAAAATAGATGGTTTATTTATTTATTTATTTATTTATTTTTGCGACAGGGCCATCCCCCTGTCATCGAGGGGGCGATGCAGAAATCTGAGGGGGGGGGGGGGTCAGGACATCCGGACATCCCCCCTGGATCCGCGCCTGAGCACAGATAATAAAAAGTAGTGCCTCTAAAGCATAATAACTTCAGAATAGTAAGCTGTTGGGCTAGTTGGTTTAATATGATTTTGCGAAGGGGAGCGCAGAAGTGTCGGAAAAAGAGTGTCTTTCCGGTCTTGCCTCCTTTTTCCGCAACACTTCTGCGCTCCCGTTCACAAAATAATAACAGTGTGCAATATGCAGCTGCTTTCCGAGTATGCCGTGCACCAAAACTTTTCCATAGTGACGGAATCGCACTAATGTCGCAATCTGGGGCCGAAGAATTTCTCTGGGACCCTGTGAGTGCGTGACGGTGTTATCTGATAACACAAAAACCTTTCATTCTTCCTTGACCCACTCTTTCGCAAACTTATTTCATGGGGTTTGGCATGCTGTTGCACTTAGGAAAGAGAAAAAGACATACATCGATACAGTTGTTGCAGGAGATATAGGACACATCATATTCCTCCCTGTAAGGTTTGGGCGGAAAGTTGTCACTCCGGCATCACGGATAAGTTATGTTTGTGAGATGTTTCAGTGGTAACTGTCTCAAGTTGTCAAAAATAGGGGATTTGGATATAAAATAATAATTTTTGCTGGTGTAAATTTATAATGGCAGCAGACATAAGCGGTTGTGCAAAAATGCCGTAACGTAATTGCAGAATTAAAGCAGGTCATGGCTCAATTAAGACATATATTCAAACAGTAGGAATTCTTAATAAAATTCCAACATATGACCTGTCACTCGTCCTCTGATATCCCCTGGTGAACATAGATGCTAGTTAAGCGAATAAATGTCTTCTATCTCATGCTGAAAGATATATGCATAGTATATACCATTAGTTTTGTATAAATGAGCTCACTTTACCATTACATGCTTGTGCAGAGTAAAGAGGCCACTTACATGATCACTTCGCTTAAACTTTAATATTAAAACTACGCGTGGTAGAACATATATGCATTAAAAAGATAGCCACTCATTACCAGAGGCTTATGATGTTCAGTGGTGGAGGACACAGAGGGCCAGAACATTTGTGGGAAAATGTGAAGGACAAGCACAAAGTGTGAAGACATTTTTTTTTTGCGTTCTTTATTTGTTCTTGTGCTATTCTCAATACAATAACAGTGTGTGTAAGCTAGCTAGCTGCAAAAACTGTTTGTTGCCATTTGAGGAGCCAGGCATGGTTGTACATGGTTGGGTTATGCAAAGGTATGTGTACTCATTGTTTCAAATGGAAAAGTTAGATAAAAAAACACTCATGGAGTAAAGAAGGAGGGTACGCACAAAAATAAGAATAGTAAATAAAGGGATGCAGTGCTTGTTCCTTGTTTTTCAATCCTTTACATATGACCTCTATCCCTGGTTTTTCTATGTAATATGAATAATTAACTAGAATTGTACTTGACCTTGTAGCTTTACTGGAATGACTCGGCACATAACAGTAATGAGTCAACAGCTATGGCCTGTCATTCCCTAGTTTCATCGTGAAATAGATAGCACCAGGATGACACAGCTAGAGGAAAAGAACTCCACATGTACAATCGTGCTATGCATGGAAGCTAGCTTTCTGCATTACGGAAATATTTATTTCATGTGCAGTTTTCATAGCAACATTGCCAACGACAGCTGTGCTGTTCATGATATTGCAGCTCAAGAACAGCTGTTCATGCGATGCTCTTGATCAACAACGAGCAGGGCTACTAAACCTTTGTGCATGAGCCATGCACGAGCAATACCAGGCATGGGCATTGCTGGAGGAAGCTGGGATTAATTGTATATGCCATCAGGTCATTTGCAGTTACAGGAGTTATAAGTTTGAAATAGGCTTATTAAGATGTGCAAATCTCAGAACTGCTAACAACAGCATGCAGTCATATTTATCAATACTTATTTGAAACAGTGCAGTAGTGCACCATTGACACGGATTTAGATCATGGACCACTGGCTGGCTGGCTCATATTCGCAGGGGTGTCATTCATCACATTAGGCAGTAGCATCAAGAAAGCATGCATGTTGAAATTTGAGCTACAATTCCTTAATTTCCTTTTTATTTTATTTTTACATGCAAATAATTTTAAGAAATAGATTGCATGAGTGACTTCTCATTTGTGTTTGCCGAAAATAGAAAAGGAGGTATGGCCTAAGTGGCGGCTTTTTCTCGAAACATGTATAGTTTTCAACACTGTAGCTGTCTTGACTCACAATACTAATAATGCTGTAAATCCTGAAAGAAACTAGCACACATCCCTCTGTACTCATTGTTCCAATGCCGACATTTTGCTTGGCGCTGTTTTCTGTGAAAGTATTAAGCAATTCATAATTTTATCGCTACATACTGGCCCATTGGTATAGCTTTTCTCTGTACAGTCACCACAACATGTTGGTCGACAAAGTGTTCATGTGTGGATACTCTATGTATTCTGCCTTCTTTAAATCACATAGTACTAGACCTGAATAGGTACCAAATGGAAAAGTACAGTTTCTGTTCGTCTTTGACAGCTGTCATGAATTTGGTTCTTGTGTGCGGTTCATTCCTGGCAAGCAAAGGGAGCTCAGTCTTGGTGACGAGGATTCATTGACTTTGGCGATATTGGTGCATACAGCTGAGACTCGGGAGTTAACAGTCAAGAAAAATACATCACTATGTTGCCGTGGAAAATGCAATTTTCTGACTTGGTATGGTGTGGCCACATATGGATGAAACTTGCCTATTTTAAATACATTTGTTCCTGCTTTTTTTTCCCTAGTAATTGTGCTGTTAATAGGTGTATTCATCTTTTTCTCCAGATTTGATTGCTTACACTTCCTGCTGATAAGTATTTTTGATCCCACTCGTGGCATCTTACCTTCTCGCTTCTTCCAGTCTGTAAGATATAGCTAGTATAAATGCTCCCACACTACAGTTGCTTACAAGCTAAGAATTCAGAAGGTTCTCCTGCAGAAGCATGTTGAGTCTGCTCTTCATCAGTCCATGCTCTACAAAACAAGTTTTGACCTATCTTGAGCATTCACGAAGTGAAGGCCACTGCCATGACTCGGGACTAAAACATGCCGCAGTTTCTCATGCCCAGAAAAAGCCATTTGCAAAGGCAACATGAATTCTCGAAAGATGAGATTCCCTCTGCGAATGCATATACAAAATGTGGGGAACTATTGCAGTAAGGGAGTGGTGCTGACCAGCAAATGAATGCTTATGGACAATCGTCTTGATGAAGGGGCTGTGTGTGAACAACAGCACAGATGAATAACATTGAGTATGTTGTGTAAAGTTGTATACACACATTCAGTTACACACAGCTGTGTCCTTTGCGCTCAGAAAGCAGAGAAAGTGTGAACATGTGCCCCCTAGGAGACAATAAATTAAGCAGTCATAGTTGGTCAACAAATGTACATGAATTCCCGGGGAGCTCTGCTGGCGGCTGCATTGTTACGTTGTAGCATACTCTGAAGTGCGTGTAATTCATGTCAGCAATTCCACGGGCATTCTTGTATATGTATGACTTGCATATCATTATTTTGTTTTACTCGGATGTACTTGTTTTACTTGTGTGCTGAGCCCTTATTTAGGGTCTCTAAGGTAATAAAATTAAATGAAATGAACCAGTACTATTATATTTTTCATCTTTTCTTCTTTTTGACAAGCGCTCAAACTAAAATTTAAGTTTTGGACCTTTTATAAATTATTTTAGCGTGTAAAGAAGGCGATAATATGTACATCTTTATTATAAAGCTAAGGATTTCTATTTATAGTGTGCATGGATGAGCACAATAAAGCACGGACAAATCATGTTCTCTTTATATATGTTGTCATGCAGTGTTGCATTCAAATCATGTGCTGCCAAGCTCCATTTTCTTCCTCTTTGCGATTGTTTAGCATTTTAACGCGACAGCGTTAAGGGCCCCGTGTCGCAGAAAATCCGGCGTGGGTGTCGGCGTCCGTGGCGGATAAAATCATCCCGAACCATCCCGACAGCGCAGGCCCTCTGCGTGGTGCAAGGTGTTAGTGAACAAAAAAATGAATTTCTCACAGTGAAATCCGTCAGAAAAATGGTAGAGTACAACGTAACCACAACCTACAGACATGGTGGAGTCGGACTGTTATTTGAATGTACGGGAAAACATAACTCTGTTACGAGGAAACTCAAACACAAACCCCCTTTGTCAGCATTTCTACCATACCAACAGCGGCGCGCTTGAATAGGCTATTTGCGAAAATATTATCCAGATGGCGCTCGCATCCTCGGCAGGTAAAATTGGGACTTGGCCTGCCTAATGCATGTTGAACACGCGTGCACGTCGGGGCAGTAGCAAACAATTAATAAAATAATAAAAAAAGGTCCTAGGGCCTTCACACTTTAATATAAGACGACTATTGCCCCTGGAAAAACGTCTTCCCAGCAATGCATTTCTGTTTAAAAGTGAAGCCAACTTTAAGGGGATCGGTGTAAGCTTGGTCTTTGTAAGCTGGTTTTCCCACTTTCTGTGTAGCAGTGAAGCCTACTGAAATAAAAATGCGATGCGAACGGGTCCCGATAACGGCATCGCGTTCCACTCTTAAAGGCGAGGCTTAAGCATCCTCAAATTTTTCCCTTATATTTCTGCCTACAGGGCGTGACCTTTCCATCTACATTTGCCATCGTGGCTCGCTGGTCACCCGTGCAGGAACGCAGCTTCCTTATTGCCATCAGCACGCTAGGCAGCATTATCGGTACTGCTGTGACACTACCTATTTCTGCCGTGCTGTGCCAGTACGGCTTTGCTGGTGGCTGGCCTTCAGTATTCTACCTCACAGGTGTGTGCACCATCCATTGACCGTTTTTGCTGGTGATAATAAGCTGTCTGGCTGTGAGGCTAACATGCCAACACAACTATCAGAATGAATACTTTTGACACCATCTTGGCACATACATGTTCCTGCATGTAACAGCTGCTTTCAAGCAGTGCCAAAGGTGAATGTTATATCAAGCCAAGTTGGTGCCTTACTTTTTTGGAGTCCTATCCCTGGTGATCGCTTTTGTCATCTTTTTGAGGTGTGGCAGATAATTACTGGTTAGGGAGGAAAACTGTAGCTGAAAGCTCACCTTCATCAATCAATCAATCAATCAATCAATCAATCAATCAACTGGCTTTCACGAGATGCTAAGAAAGCAAGCTGAGAGAGACTGCATATGTTCTTATCCAAGCCATGCGAAGAATTTGTGCCACTACACTGAAGAGTAGATTAAAAAACAAAGAATGAAAGAAAGAGGGCATTCATAATGAATGTCTGAAAATCTGCCTCGTGCGATCGCTCAGGAAGTGGGGCACCTGCGCAGGTATACGGTAACTTCCCTGCAGCAGAATAATGTGGAACAGCCCTCATTTTCATTGTTCTCTTTTCTTTTTAGACTCCAGTAAGTGTTGTTGTACCTTATATATCTGAAAAGAATGAGTATTTGACAATTTTGATTAGTGAATTCTCAAATCAAGTGAAAATCAAATAGCAAAAAGTATTATATTTTTGTTTGAAACTGCGAATATTTGTAAACCTTTATTAAAACCGGAACAGCAATGAAATTGAGCGATGAAGTTGATCACCTAAGCCAGTGGACGCATGGCATGCAAACACAGTGATGTTTGCCTTTCTTTTTTGTTCTTTCTTATTTTCTTTCTGCTGCATTTCTATCAGACTTATACGTAATGTATAACATGTAATTAATTACTTGTAATCAATTATGAACTTTTGTAATTTTGTAATTCCACGATTACATTGCTTACTCGGTAACCCAATTACTTTTTTCAGAAACCAGTTACATGTAACCAGTTACATTTTTAACAAAACAATTTATGGCAAGTGACGTAGCTTTGAGCACTTAAATTTAGCGGAAACTATATTGTCCAAAGGGATGAAAATATGTACATGGGTTACCTCCTTTGCACAATCTGTGCCCTGTAGCCAGGCCTTGATCACATGAACATGGCAGGTATGTAGATTTGCATGCTCCCCATGGAAGTTTGACCTCTGAGCTTTTCTCTTATAAGAAATTTCTCCCTCTCCTTGGGAAATGCTTACAGGAAGCCTTCATAGGCAGTAAGAGCTGCTGCTCATTTCACCTTTGCCTAGTGCAGTCTATGACTTCTCTGATAGAGACAGAAGTTTTTGACCATTATACATGTATATCTGTTTGATGTATACCTGTTTGTGTCATTGTAACACATGAACACTATTTTTAGGGCAGCATAATATACAGCTTTATATTAAACTGCATTACAGATTTGGCCACCTTTTCAAAGAATGTGCACATTTGCTGGCATCCGTTGCATTTAGTCATTCAATCCTAAATGGCCAACAAGTGAAGGATGCTGGAAGGAGGCTCACCAGAACTTGAAACATTCATTCACCAACAAATTCACCAGCAAATTGAAACAGCAATTCTATGGCTCGTTTGCAATGGCCACTTTGAACAACATTGGTGCCAGGGAGTCACCTATGGACAATTTTTCAATCACTTATGGAGTGCAGTAATTAGTAACTGCGATCAGTTACATTTTCAAAAGAAATATAATTGTAATTGTAATCATCTACTTTTCGATGATTTTGATCGGGGTGAAATGTAAAAGTGCTTGTGTGCTTAGATATAGGCGCACGTTAAAGAACCCCAGAAGGTCAAAGTTAATATGGAGCCTCCCACTATGACGTCCTTTACTGTGCAGCTTTGGGATGTTACGTTATATTATGTGTTACGTTTTAGCTTTTTCTCATGTAAACGCTGCTTGCAGCCTAGCGCTCATTCCGTTCGTCTCTTTTGTGTGTGTGTGTGTGTGTGAATCTTGTTCTTTAACGCTGGTAAATATACGTCCTGATTTATGAGACTCTGGTCTCGGAGTATGCATGTGTGCTATATAGCAATATGCGAGATATATTGAACATCAATGTGATTGCAGTGATAGCATGTTGATACTTGCCTGTATCGTTATACATAATCTCATTATAACCACAATCACATTCCCCGCAGTCATGCACATACAAATGAAGAAATCAAACATTTAGAAAATGTGGAAACAGCTGAAAATGTGTTGGCAGCTGGGGCGGTATTCTCGAGTGATCACTTTCAGGGTACAATCATGTCCATGAGATTTAACATGACTCGGCGCTAGATAATTCTGCGTATATGGCCGACAACGTTCTTGGCACTATACCAAGCTTCGCACAGTGCTAGAAACGCTGTCGGCTGTATACTTTGATGTGTCCTGCTGCAAGGCTCACAAAATCTTTTGAAAGTGATCATATTCTCGAAAGTGATCACTCGAGAATACTGCCCTTGATGTGTTTTGGCTGCAGCATGTGCTTTACTGTGCCATGTTAGTGACAGTATGACACACTGTGACATTCACACTACTATTGGCACAGGTATAGCATAGCGCACCCAGGATCTCTGCCAGGGGGGGTTGAATTTTTGTGGTGGGGTGGGGAGGGGAAGCAAGCACTTTGCATAATATGCAATTTCCTTGCTTTAGCCAGAGGCATCCAACAGCAAATAAAATGCCTAGTAATTATAATAATAATGACACCAAGGATGACAATGTTTATTTCTTCAGCGTTTTACTTAAAGTAATTTAAGAGTGAATGAATAAATACAAGACAATGATAGTGTGTTTTTGTTAATCAGGAAAATTCGACCTCAAGCCACCTCCTGAATTGTAATGAAAATGTGAACAGACCACTGAAGGTACACTTTGGACTGGTGGGGCTGGATGCGTGCGGGGGCGGGGAGGGGGGGGGGTTTAGCTCGGCCTCAGGGGGGGGGGGTCCAACACCTGAAACCCCCCCCCCCCCCTCATCGGTGCGCCACTGAGGTATAGTGTGGAAATATAGTGGAGTTTTTTTTGCCGGTTAGTGCAAAAAATAGACTATAGTTTGCACGTGGAAAAGGATAGATAATATGTACAAGGTGAAACGCAGACAATAGAACAATGGTGAAGCAGAAGCTTGTCTGTTGTGATAAGACGCAAGTAGTCCGTTGTTGATGGGAAGTTATGCTAATGGCAAGGATAAGATAGTCCAACACAAAGCCCTTATAACTCACTTCATATCTAAAGATGACGTTCATGAGAAGAGTCATGCTGCAAGTATTATTTGCATATATATGCTACTGAATTAAACTTGAGGAACGTTTCAAGCAGTGCCTATTTAGTCATTGCAATTAAATTTTAGGAAGTTCACCACAACTCATTTTAATTGGACAGTGTAATAAAAAAAAAACTATGCTTCTTCAGCAGGATCACATGGTCACATGGCAGATCACGTTCACAATAATAATCATTCATAATCACAACCAATGATCGCAATCATAACATGGTTGCATCTACTTTCTATCGTGTGCTTATAGCTCTTTTATGCAGTAGGCTCCCTTCAAGGAATGAAACTGAGTTCTCTGATAAACTCAGGGGCCCTTTCTTAGCCTCTGATAAATTCAGACTACTTCTGTCATGAGGTTTTGTCTTGAAGTAAGTTGATTGCTATCACTGCATTAGTGATAGTAGCAAGCTATGTATTTCAAAAGAATTTAGTAGCAACATGGCGCATGCATGCTATATGTTCTGCAGAACTAAAGATCTTGCTGGAGTAGGACAGAATGTACAGCAGACTTATAATGTATGGTAATGTGCACCACTTTGGCTTTGCAGGTCTCCTAGGCTGTGTGTGGTTTGTCTTCTGGATTCTTATTGCATCTGACAGGCCAGAAAAGCATCGCTTCATTTCTCAAGAGGAGAAGAAGTACATCATAGACTCACGTGATGCAACATTTTCAGTGCACAGGGTATGTTATTTTAACATACTGGTATCTGTTGCTGCTTTGGCTTTATTCTTTGCATGAAGAAAGAAAAAGCATTTCGCAGATTGTGTCTCACTGACCTGCATAACACACAGCCATCATCACCTTGTTGACGTTTCTATTTATGCCACCGTCAACTTATATAATTTACCATCATGTTCTATCGAGGCCAGCATTCCTGAATTCAAGAGTTCACATTTTGACCTGACCACTCTTACCAAACCTTATAATGCCACATTGCACATGATGAATAAGTGGCAACTCAGTTCGTAGTGGCATGCAGCACAGGTAATTTAATGTGTTGTGTCCAAAGACCGGTGTAGTTGCCAAATTATTTTAGCAGGTATTTTCAGAAATCAACATGCATTTTCGCTAGCGGATATGACCAGCTAGCTCCTTTACATACGTATTTTCTTGCTGCTATCTCGTAAGACAACAAAGCTGAGAAGCTCCCACATGTATCACATATATGCATGGTGTCTAATTTTCGGCCAACCCAAATAGCTCGCAGTTTCGTGCTCAGATATAGTTTCTAACGCGCAAAAATGTTTCATGGAAACAGGAAAGGAAACAGGTCAGTGCTCTAGCTGCAGCTGGCCACTTGGCTGACCACTGTTGCAAATTCAAATGCTCCCCGAGGAGTTTCTGATAATAGATGACTCAGCAGGCAGATAGATAGGGAATTATTCGAACCTTTGTGCGTCTTTGACACTCACAAGGAAAAAAGTTTCATATCTGAATAGAAACGCTCGAGTCACTGATTTGTAGTGGCTTGTTGTGCCTGGTTTTTTGTTCTTTGCTGGCTTGTTTGCTCATTTGCCTGCACATTTGTTCACACATGTGGTGGCCCCCTTGCACGTCTTTGAGTTATCACTAGAGCTCTGCCCTGTCCCCTCTCTCTTCTCATTAAAAAGTTTTTCAAGCTACAAGCTATGTCGCAGCAAAAGCACCAACTAGCTCAACTATCTTCTTTATTTAGTTCACGAAGTTGTGTATTATATTGACTGTCTGCAGTACACCTTCCATTGAGCTGTTATAAAAAAGGGGCCCAGATGCTGTGACGTGATGAATTTGGGCTACTGCTGACATTAGGATTGCTGACATCAGGCATTGCATTCCAATATACAGTTTGCCATTCTGACAGTGCAGTGGATGAAGTGGAATTTTGCTGCTGTTGCTTTCTTTTCAGGTGTTGCAACAGAACCTTGCACAAGCTGGAATCATTGACCATCCAGATTTTTCTAATCCACTCCCATTCTTTGTTGCACTCCTCACACACTACCATTCCTCTGAGCCATTGCAGCCATAGAAAAGGTCCTAGAGATAAATATTTGTGACCAAAACGTGGGTACAGGGTTCTAGTTCAGCCCAGGGCATAGTCTTGTCTCTCTTCTTTATGTGCTAGCTGCACAGTTCATATTTTATGCTGTGAGCTAGTAGCCTTGTAACTTCTACAGCTGAACAGAACTTGGGATGCTTGCAAAGCAGTGCAATCGGTGCATCAACTGCATGCCCATGCTATGTTAGCTTCATTGTTCATTCGCCTTGCCCAAACCTCTCAAAGCATAAACAAGAGTCAATAAGTCATAATCCACCAATCCATAATCATTTCTGTACCCTTTTTATTTTATTCTTTATTCCTTTCATATGCATTTAAAGCCAGTAAACTCGGTCGCCTTAATGTATTAAAAACAAATACTGCTTTTTTACAGTAAAGCTGTTAAGGGTTAAGTTCCATAATGGTTTCCATGTGGTGGGAAAGGCTGGCATGCAATGCCGGGGTCAATATCCAATGTAAATGCAACACAGCGTGTGTGATAGCCCCGAAATTGCTTTGAAAACCTAATGATCAATGATTATAAAATGAAAGTTACCTTGTGTATATCTCATTCAGATGGACTATTGCTTATATGCATGGTTGTTTTTAACCAGTAATGCATAATTTTTTTCTTTCACGTCACGTCATACCAGTTTTCTGTTAAATTAAGGTCAGCTAGTAGTTTGACATGGCTGCGGCAGTGAAAGTTGATGCCATGGTGTTGCAATTCAGCCTCCGTCTAGCCTGCTTTCGAGCAAGGCAGTGAGCCAGCAAACAGGTTCCTATAGTACTTTCGAAGGGTGTGAAAACTGTCTTTGATGTATCAGTGATGATACATCCGAGAAATAATTTTTTAGAAGATTACATATGTCAGGTCTTCCGTCCAACAAGGGGGGTTTGGTTTTGAAGCTAGGGTCGCCTGCTTTGTCTTGGTGGGGAAGGAGGGGAAAGACTAGATAGGCAGCAGCACTAGATTTGCACACAATCAAATATAGATTCTATGAAAATAATAAAAATATGTATAAGAAGTTGTGATAAAGTGTACAACTTACCGTAATAAAGCACTTTCCTGTTATTCCTGTTTTAGCAGTGGAGAGCTCGAAAGGAGTGTCATGTGAAAGGTTACATTAGCCCTTCAGTACCTGGTTATTTGCACCATGGAAGGCAGTTCAGAGCACTACAAATTTAGGTCAGTGTTGCACTTTTAGTGAAGTTGGGGGAGATCAGTTTACTTTGTCTTTTTTATTAATGCATGTCATGAACAGGGTCCTCATGGCATATTTTTTAATGGATCATGTTAACAGTTACAGAAAACTGACTAGGTCATGTTGGTCAGAAGATTGAGCAATGTACTGGCAGCACCTACAAAAAAGCCAGTTGTGACAGTTGAAAACCGGTTGCGACATTGGAAACCCAGTCAGTACGGCAGTTTCATCTTAGTTCTACCTTGTATTTCCATCTTCTCCCAAAGGCACAGCACACAGATTCATACCTGCCAGCCTGTGAACATTAAAATTCTTAAAAATACCATGGACAGGACAAGGAGGAAGGAAGGAAGATAAAAGCAAGCATTTCTTTAAAGTTTGCCCTGAGTGCATACCTTTTATGGGATATATATATATGCACTTTATTACTGATGATTTACCCTTAGACTGATATGTAACACATAATTTTCATATCAATGATTGTTCAGCGACTTTGTTGTTGCCGATTTCACCTGCCATGAAAGGGCAACAGAGATGCCATCACAATTTAATTCTTGTGTGCATTTCTTTTTTGTCATCTGGTGCCGCCCCATTCTTCGGCACCTTTAAAGGTTTTTAATAAATTAATTATTTTAATTAATTAATACATTAATAACATTAATAAATTGTAAAACGAGCTCAAATTTGTAAATTTTACAAATTTGTAAATTCGGGAGAGTTGGCAGGTATGCAAATTTCGGCTTGCAGTTGCTCTTCATATTGGAGCCAAGTCGCTCATGCATGCAACTCTGCAGCCAGTCTGCAATATCACAGCACTGTCATTTGGGTCAAATCTGACAGTTTCAGAAACTAATACATGTTGTGAAAAAAAAAGCATGTTATTAAAGAAATTTTGTGTTGTAAAATTCTGCATAACTTAATTGTGTTATTCAGGACAAGTATTCTTTGTACGGCATTCACCAGAAAGAAATTGCCATGAATATTTCTGTATCTCTGTTTCCTTGATGTTGGCTATCCAGAGCACTACAGTTGTTGTCCGTATTACTTGTTACAAATGTTGAGAATGAGTGTTCCTTATTCATAGTTATTCATACCCTCATTGTTTGCCCTGCTCCTAGAGGACAAAGGGGCCATATAATGCTTACATAATGTTTTTAAAGCTGTGTAGAAGGAGTAGCTTACTGATACTGAGTGACATTGTTTGTCTTCTTTTGGCCTTAGTCTGTCCCTTGGGCAAGCATACTGACATCACGAGCTGTCTGGATGATTACCCTCATCAAGTTCTGTAGTGCATGGAGTTTCTACACACTGCTTACTGAACTGCCCAGCTACTTAGCTGATGTGCTGCACTTTAACATCCAGAGCGTACGTACAACTGCCCCACTTCCTTCCAACCACCTATATATTGGATTATCTATTTTATTGGGAAGAGACTGCTTAAAGATATCCTGAACTAGATGTGGCAATTCTGTAATGTCAGCTAGATTACTTGACCATGCATGCAGGCTTGCAAAACAAATTGCTGAGTGATGTTAGCTTATTCACAAAACTGCACTGCTTACATGCTATAGCATGCGTATGTTTATGAAATTTCCAAGTAGCACATTTTTCTGATTTCCTTTTTTTCTAGGCGCTTAATAATTCTGTAACATATTAAAATTTTTAAACTAGAACTAAATTTTCGAAAATAAATTTTGGATACTCTCTGAACAGTGTTATTCAGTATGAAATGCAGACACCTATCCTAAGTATCGGTAATGTATGTTTAGATTTCCAGATGGGCACGTCTTGCTCATCATGGGTGCCAAGGATGTTGATTAATGTGCACCAGACAATTCATTGGCACAGAATGTGTTTAGTGTGGGATAGCAGAAATAGAAGCAACAATAACAACATTTAAAAAGATGAGAAAATTCAACTAGAGCGATAGTAAATTTTGTTTGCGATTTCAGTCCTGTAGAATTCACCATACGAGGTCTGTTAGAAAAGTATCCGACCTTTTTTTTTTTTTTGCGCACACCTGATGGATATGAAACAAGTGCGCTTGCATCAGCTGACCTTGAACCTTCGTGTACATGCGCAAATTTTTTCCCGCCTGCCAGTAGCGTCAGTCGCTGGGACGCAGCGTTCCAGTGAGGTAGTGCACAGTGCTCTCGTCGGTTTTATTTAGTGCAAGGAAAATGGCAGAGCGACTGGATCAGCGCTACTGCATCAAATTTTGCCAGAAACTGGGCGACAGGCAAATGGAAACTACTCAGAAGATTCAGACGGCTTTCGGTGGCGATGCTATGAGCAGCACACAGATTAAGGAGTGGTACAACCGGTTTAAAGACGGCTGCACATCGGTGGAGAGCAAGCCATGCTCCGGTCGGCCATCAACATGACGAAATGACCAGGTCATTGCCGAAGTGAACGCTGTGGTGATGCGGGGCCGTCGTGTGACTATCCGAGAAATTGCGGAAGAGGTGGGCATGAGCACTTTTTCTGCACATTTCATTATGACCGAAGATTTGGCCATGAAGAGAGTTGCGGCGAAATTCGTGCCGAAGCTGCTCACGGTGGAGCAAAAGCAAACTTCGTGTTGAAGTCTCACAGGACATGCTGGATTCCACAAACAGTGACCCCTACTTCATGAACACCATAATCACTGGTGACGAGTCTTGGGTGTACGGGTGTGACCCGGAAACCAAATCCCAGTCGTAACAGGAACCATTCCACGTCACCAAGACCAAAGATGGCCCACCAAGTGCGCAGCAACGTCAAAGTGATGCTGACTGCTTTCTTTGACTTCTGCAGTGTGGTACACCACGAGTACACACCACAGAGTCAAACAATCACCAAAGAGTACTACAGGGATGTCCTCCGTCGCCTGCGTGATGCTGTGCAGCGCAAGAGACCAGAGTTGTGGTCAACAGGAAATTGGCACATCCATCATGACAATGCTCCTGCACATTCCTCGCAATTGATTCAGACTTTTTTGGCGAAAAACCAGACTCCTGTAGTTCAACAAGCTCCTTACTCTCCTGATATGGCACCCTGCGACATCTGGCTGTTTCCCAAAATCAAGAGGCCATTGAAAGGAGCGCGATTTCAGACAAGAGAGGACATTATGGCTGCAACGACAGCTGAGCTAAACTCCAATCCGAAAGAGGCCTTCTCGGAATGCTTCCAACAATGGCAGCACTGCTGGGAGAAGTGTGTGGACTCCCAAGAAGATTACTTTGAGGGTGGTTAGGTTTCCAACGCTCCAGTTATACCAGTGTTTTTTCTTCAGCCAAAGGTCAGATACTTTTCTAACAGACCTCGTACAGCCTTGATCTTAGTTTTGGATGCCATGGATGTTGATTAATGTGCACCAGACAATCCATTGGCAGTTTTGGGGACTATCATACGTTTTGACTGTACAGTTTTATTTATATCTGTGGAGGGTAAAAATTTTAGAGTGATGGGGAATACTTAAAAATGATGTATACTTAGTTATGAGGCTGTGGAATATGTTTTTCTCCTTTTTATTTTTTATTTCTTTCTACAAAATGTGGAAGCATGTTCCCTGATGTGAAAAGTGCTTTGAAAACGAGAGGGAAAAGTGAACTTTGTATGCATGTTCGCAAAATACACCTTGAGGAGTACTATTCTATTAAATTTATTGTCGTTTTCGGAAGCTGTACTATCCTTGCAATTCGACACTGCAACAGCCGTGGTACCATTTTATTCTTTATCTTCATTCCCACATGGGCCTTCATTTGGTCAATAATGCTTGAAACTGGGCTAGTTGGTGACGTTCCATCATTTTTGTGCCAACATAAATGAACATCCATTCTGCTCTGCAACTTCCAATTCATGCTCTTATGCTGTGTGTCTTGAAATGAGTAAGATGTGGTGCCTTTTTTCTGTTTGTTACCTCAATTTCAGAACGGATCTCTGAATGCGAGTGTCTACTTGTGTCAGATGCTTGCGGGCCTTGGGAGCAGCTACTTAGCTGATTATTTGCGAAAGAAGGAATTTCTTGGTGTGACAAATGTGAGAAAAGTCTTTGAGAGTATTGGTAAGTTGTAATGAGATTTTAAATGCATGGATTTCTATGGAAATTTCAAGGGGAATTACGATTAGTTTGGTATATTCATTAGTTTGTCATAACAAAATGGTAACATTTTGTTAAGAATTAAAAGCTCGAAAGAATACAGAGAAAAGCAGTTCGATTTATTTTTTCTAAATTTTCGCAGTATGATTCTCCCACGGAACTTATGCTAACAATTATGATGTACATTTACTAGCTTTACGAAGAAAAAAATTGCGCCTTGACTTTCTTTCGGCACTTATTAGCAATTAATTAATTATTGAGCCATCAATATATATTAAAGCTTTAACAACTAGACACACCCGGCACCACCAACCCCACACTTTAAACCCATATTTTGCACCTACTGAGGTGTTCAAATATTCCTTTTTTCCATGCACTATTAACGACTGAAACTTGATGCCATCCGCAATTGTACCTACTACCGATTGACATGTGCTATTTGTTTTTCTTATGTTTATTCAAATGCACACCCTGCTTGGACTTGTGCAAGGTCTGCAGTATTGTATAAATAAAAAATACAAAAAATTACCTCTTCCATTGTATAACAAAGCTTGGCTGTATACAAATTAGTCTCTGCATATGCCATTTGCTTCCTTGCCCTCTGGGGTAGCTTTTTGGGTATCATTTGCAAGTGATACATGTTTGAAGGGATCACTTGGTTCATATTTAGTCTTTAGCGATACATCATGACAGTGGCACGCACCCACACATAAAGGGGCGGCTTGGCACAAAACTATTTTGTGCATGAGTTCAGTGAAATCATTCCGCTTATCCGCTTGTTAAACAATTCCCATTGTTGGGGGGTTGGTGTTGGGCTGCTAAGCACGAGGTCGCGGGATCGAATCCCGGCTATGGCGGCCACACTTCGGGCGAAATAAGAAAGCACATGTGTACTTAGATTTAGGTGCACGTTAAAAAACCCCAGGTGGTCCCAATTTTCCGGAGTCCCCTACTACGGCATATAATCAGATCATGGTTTTGCCACATAAAACCTCATAAATGTTTTTTAAATTCCCATTGTTACTGTGAGCTGTCTCCTTTGTTCCCAGACTTGGAGATTTTGGCTGGTCAAGTGTGCAGCAGTGCATGACCTGACATGTTTATTGTTTCTGAATAGTTAGGGCTCCTCCTGTCTGTGGTGGTGGCATTTGTAAGAAAACCATTTCTGGAAGCGCAAAGAGATAAGTGGCAGGTGTTCTGCACTTTTGGAGGCGAAGTCTTTTGAGCATTCTATAGCCTTGTCACTGGCTATAGCTTAGCTTAGAGATCTTAGACTGTCAAATTCCTCAATACAGCTATGCGTAAGACTCGGAGCATGTGACAGCACTTAAAATACTGACAGGGCAAGTTCTGTGTCGGTATTTTGGGCCTTGCAAGGCCATGATAGTTTTATTTGCATTCTTCTCTTGTGTTCAGGATTGCTTGGACAGGCCATTGGCTTGGTTGGTGCCACATTTGCGGGCTGCGACTGGAAGTTGGCTTTTGCAATGCTCTTAGTTTCCTCCACATCTGGTGGTGCACTATATGGCAGTGAAAGTGTGCTACCTATAGATGTTGCTGCAGAATTTGCTGGTAAGTTGTCTCCTGGTTGTTGTTGTTTTAAATGCGAAGCATTTCTTGGCGAACATTTGCTACTTTGACTTTATCAATCTATCTAGCCGCCTACGACTTTGTGCTGTCATGGTCGTTTCGTTAACTTGTTATGTACCAAAATTGGCATATTATGACAGGAGTGTATGACGAACATAAGTGATAGGTCATGACAAAAATGTCATGACATGTGTGTCATGTGGGTCATGACAATGACCCAGCGAAAAAGTTTAACACTCAAAAACCACTGGAATTGGTTTGGACGTGGGCACTAAGTGAAGGGAACACTAAAGGACTGATGTTAGAAATCATAGTCATTAGCATGACTCAGCAAAAATGGCAATGACTCGGTGAAAAAATATTAGCACTCAAAAGCCAGTGAAATGGGTTCGGACGTGGGTACTAAGTGAAGGAAACACTACAGGATGCTGGTAGAAGTCATATAGTCATGAGCATGAATCAGCAAAATGTAAATGACTCAGCAAAAAAAGATTAACACTCAAAAGCCACTGGAATGGGTTCGGACGTTGGTACAAGTGAAGGAAACACTAAAGGATGATGGTAGAAGTCATAGTCATGAGCATGACTAAGGCTTTTGCCCTAATGTCTCTTAGGTGTAGCTAAAGGTACTCCTGAGGACTCATGACATGAATGTCGTGACATGCGTGTGATGTAGGTCATGAAAGAGCTGCCTATGTCTTGGTGCTGTCATGGTCGTTTCATTAACTTGGTAGGCTCCCCGCACACTGCTTCGCATAACATCGATTCCCACAGGGCGTGGGATCTGCTTGCCTTTTTTTTGTCTAATTTTTTTTTTCCATGACTAGTGTGTAGGATGAATATGTACTCAGCAAGTAGAACAATATGAAGTTATAACCATTAGACTTTAAAATCTGGTACGCACTCTCGGATTTACTTAAGAAGTAGTGGCTAGTATGTGGAATGGATGGATAGATGTGCAGATGTCATTTCACATTGACCCCCACCTCACTGCATTCGCCTTTTCTGACATGTGCTGGAAGACACTTTTGTTGATAAATAGGTTTTATCATCTGATAGGATGAAAGCAGGAGTGAGCTTCATGTTTAGGGATTTAATGAGGTAAAATTAGAGTATAGTGAAGCCTCAAAAATACTATAACATGTGAGTATTCACAGGGCAGAACACATTGCGTTTATTTTAAAGATTTTTGCGCAGTGTCTCATATGATATGTAGAACTGTAATTATGCTTTTCTATTGTCATTATTCAGGGGCTGTCATGGGCCTGGCCAACTGTATCTCTAACAGTGCTGGCATATTCACACCTCTTGTTGTTGGCTACCTCACAGAAAACAGTGTAAGTGGATATTTATTTTCAGTACTATAATAAGTGAAAAGCAATCATTTGTACTGTATAATTTACATAATGTATAATATTGCCAGTGACTAATCGTCGTGCAATTTATCTTTGTGCTTAGTTTCTGTTGTGGCTAACAACCACATAAACTGTGCTGTATCTTTTTTTGTGAACAGTACCGAGAGGCACTACATCGAAAACGTCACCTTAGCCCAACATGAACTGAACTGGTAGATTTGGGTCAGTCTTCTTTTTTTCTAGCACAGGATTTCCTTTCCCCTGCTTGAGTGGGCTCACATTTTCATCTCGTCATTTTGAATCAGCTGATAGTGTGGCAGATAGCTTTCTGTTGTTCTGCTGCCGAGGCAGGGATTTCACTGGAAGGTTTGAAGCATGTCATTTCACTTGCACTGGCTGTGCATGACACTTTTCACTGCGATCCTGAATGTAGTGTTGTATTTACCTGGCAGCTTTGAATTTGTGAAACCCAAGCATTAGCGGACCACTTGTTCAGGCATTCAGGTAGCTTCTCCAAAATGACTAGTGGAATTAAGCTGCCGTTGGTGGAAATACATTTCAAAGCACTTTAAGGTGGTTTGTGCTCAGCACTGGCAGTGTTAATTAACCCTTTGTGCGTCAGCGGGACACATACGTCCCACTTTTCCTTGTGCAGAAAAAAATTTCTCTACAAACACCCGTTGCAGGCAGCTCAACAGTAAAGTGCTGCCATCTAATGTAAGTCATTGTAAGTTCAAGAAAAATTGTTTTACTTCGACTTCAACAGGTGGCAGTAGTGTCTCGATCAGTTGAAATTTGTATTGTTTTTTAGGAAACCTTCTGAATTTACCTCTCGTTCAGTGCAAAAAAGCTGCCGTTCAAGATGCCATGTAAGTTTCTATTTGTGTGGTTTTTTAGAGTGATCATTTTAGATTATAATCATCATGTGTTTGCATAAATTGGTGCCGTAACTCGAGCTGTAAACGTATCGAAGCACAGTCATAGGCAGAATTGCCAATTTTTTTGCTAAGCCTATTTATTGTGAATGGTGCAAAGAAATATTTTTTCTTGATTTCGTACGCTTTAATGCATTGCAGGGACCTCGCTTACGCCCGAAGAGGCCTTGGAATTGTTCTTTAGCCTTCCCGGTGACTCTGAGTCCAGTGGCAATGAGGCCGAAAGTAGTGACTCTGATTTCGTGCCTGAGATTGCGCCGGCTGAAAGCAGCCAGGAGAGCGACAACATCGATACACAGCCAACCAGGAAACGGAAAAGGTTGCAGAGAAAAAAAGAAAATCTAAGCAACCAGCTGACGCCTCAGAGCTGAGGGATGAAGGTAGCGACAAGTCCGAAGCAGAGGAAGTTGAGCCTAGTTTGTGGAGTACTTCGGAGCCTTTGAACATTGTTAGAAGCCCCAAGATATGGGATCCGCAATTTTCTTCAAAAGTACCAACAAATGCAGCTGAAGCATTTGCTCTCTATTTCACCGATGACCTTCTCGATGTCATAATAGAGCACAAAAATCGCGAGGGTGCCAGAAAGTATGGACGCAAGTGGTCAGTTTTGAGCATGCAGGAACTAAAGGCATACTTTGGTATGCTTTTATTGATGAGTGTCTCTCCAAGGCACCATCTCTACCACTACTGGAGCCGTGATGGCTTGTTTCATAGCCCTGAAATATCGCGAGTAATGACATTCAGGCGATTTCAGAATATCATGAACAGCCTGCACATGAATGACAGGAGCAAGGAAAAAAAAACGAGGGGATGAGGGCTATGATAGGCTTGTCAAGGTACGTCTGCTCATCGACGCCCTCAACAAATCTTTTCAAGCTGAATATACTCCCTCTCCCCACCAAGCTATAGATGAAAGCATGATTCCCTTCAAAGGCAGGTCCACCATGAAGCAATATTTGCCACTCAAGCCCATAAAAAGGGGCTACAAGGTGTGGTGTAGGGCAGATTCTAAGACCGGGTACCTGTTAGAATTTCAAGTTTACGAAGGAAAAAACGCAAATCGGCCATCGGACCTGGGTCTGGGTGAACATGTCGTCCTCTCGCTTTCCAGCAACATACAGCCTGGAAGTCAACTTTATTTTGATAATTATTTCACGTCTACGAGACTGATGGAAGGCCTTGCCAGGAAGAGCATCCTTGCAGTGGGGACTGTGCGGGTAAACAGGAAAGATCTCCCCGAGGAAATCAAGAAAGACAATAAACTGAAGAAGGGCGACTACATATGGAGATCGAAAGGCCCAGTTACAGCTTATCAGTGGCGTGACACAAAAAACGTCCATGTGCTGTCAAATTTTCACTATCCGGAAGACACTGAGGTGGTGTCACGCAAACTGTCGAATGGATCATCCATCGGTGTCACATGCCCAAAGGCAATTGCTGATTACAACTGCTGGATGAATGCTGTGGACAAGTTTGATCAAAAGAGAAATTCCTACCGCACCGACAGACGCTCAAAGAAATCATGGTATAGGATTTTCTACTTTCTTTTTGATGCAGCAGTTGTAAATGCATCTATTCAACTCGCAGCAAGCAATGACATTTCCTACATGTATTTCCGCCTCGTTCTCGGCCGTCTCTTGATAAATGGGCAGAAATTCAGGGACAACACCAGTACTCGACCCTATCGACAACAAAAAAAAGGACAAAAAAATGGCCAGAAAATGGTTGGTGTATGCGATGAGGTGAGATTTGCGGGAACAGACCACAACCCTATGGAGGTTCCCAAAAGGCGCCGGTGTAGGTGGTGTTCTACTGCTGGAAATGAGGTGCGCACAAAGTTCCTCTGCACAACTTGTGAAGTGCCCCTCTGCGCCACATGTTTTGGGCCATTTCATGCAAAAAACACGGCGAAGTAATTGCAAGATGGTGCCTTGAAGAGTCAGTGGGACAGTGTTTTCCCACTTTTGAAAAGTCGCTCATGGGTCAGCGGGACGTATGTGTCCCACTTTTTTTGAATAAACTATTGGCTTGATTTTGATAAAATTTGCTTTATAGTATTTCTTTGAGGTTAATATGCATATACCACAGCAGTTTTTTATATTATCATGCGAAAAATATACATGAACCTACAAAGGGTTAAGTCAGGTTTATTAAGGACGAGCATACTCACAGAGGTTGTATTTATGCACCTTTCATTTCATATGACATAAGGTAGCATACTGGCACTTTCTTAGCTTCACGTCACTTTTAATTGTGTGTGTGTGGATATGTTTGAAATCCTTCCTGATTGAAAGCTAAATGTCATGTGAACATTGCATGCAGGAAAGCACTGAACAGTGGAACAAGGTCTTCTTCACGTCTGCTGGTGTGGTCGTCTTTGGGGCGGTGGCATTCCTCCTTTTTGGCACGGCCGAGGTGGAGCCTTGGGCACACCAGCCATGCGGCTCCATCAACGACTCGTGCTCGCTTCTGGTCCCCGCTGATGAGGCAGCAGGAGACAGCAACTCAGTCTCACAGACTGCAGAGACTACATAACTGATCTGTGTGCAGGTGTTGTCTGTGACATTCGAGAATCAGCCACAGCTGGTTTTAAGGTTGTCAGTTAGCATCACCGACACTTATAGTGACACAAAAATGGGATCTTTCTCAACCTCTGAGGAATGACTAACATGTGAATTACTACTGATTAAGGTAGATTGAACAGCACTGAGTGCTAAGGAAGACAGCGTAAGATAGAATAGGAAAACCAGCTGATATGGCTCTTAATTTGGTGTGTGTAGTACTCTAGGTTCAGCTTCTACCCGTTGTGTAGGCTATATATTCAGCACTGAAAGTTGAAAGATAGGATCACAACTCTGTGAGCGAGCTGATGAAACACTAGGAACTCCTTTTGGAGTGACGAATAAGTGCCTTGAAATATTTCTTGTGGCTGATACTTGCCATGTGCAGAGTGATCACGGAAACAAAAAAAAAAAACAAAACAAAAAAACATTTGGTGGTATCCAACGCATATGTGTGAATCGTTAATAAGCGAAGCTTTCTTTGATGATTACTGAAATGTTTTCACTTCATTTCCCCTGCTTCTTCCCTTCTATGTAGCTCAATGCTCCTTGCTCAATGCGCACTCTAGTCATATTTTGTTCACTTCACTTCATTCTCCACACTTGGCTGCTTCTGTTGCCAAATTCATCACTTCTTGCCTCCTTTTGTGCTTGTATATTTGTGCACCTACCCAGCGGCACTTGCCCAGCTGTACATTCCCATTGGCCCAAGTTGTACACTCAGCCAGCACCTGCAAAGTGAGAGGAAAAAGCAAAGAAAATTTTAAAATTTACTCTGTGAGAAACTGACTTGTGTCTGACAGATGTATTGCATGTGTCTGTGTGGCTCACATTTAAGGCTGCAAAAATATGACAGTTAAAATAGAGATGCGTGTCGCGCTTTGTATGCTGTATTAGGTTCTCTGACACAACATAATGGTCCTTGTGTTTAATGTACTGCTGGATAACGGCTAGGTCAACGTTGACGAGTTTTTTTTTATTTTTGAGAACTTCTCTGCAGTTCTTGAAGGCTGCTGTAGCGTACACATATACAGGGTGTCCCAGCTATCACGCAGCACGATTAAAAAAAAAAAGAGGGACGGCGTTACGCGAAGAAAACCTAGTGCGTATTGTTTCAAGTAGAGGGGAGTATCCGCCAGTAATTTTTTTGTTACTGATCTTTAATTATGTAATTGTAATTAATTATCTAACTCGAGAAGGGCTGTTCTAATTATCAAAGTGTCAATGAGAAGATTGTAGATCAACATGAAAAATTCCCAATACAGCTTTCTGCTGCTCAATACCTACTACATAAATTAAAAGAAACGAAGTAAAAGTAAAAGAAGCCCGCGAATACACGCAGAATTGCCGCGCGACTGGCCGCTCAAGGCACTTTGCGTGTAAAGAGTAAAAGAGCCGCAAAGAGTAAAGACACGTCTAAAAATGCTCGGATTGATGTCACATTTCTCTGGGAGGTTCCCGTAAACAAAGTAAATTAGTGGCTTTCAAAAAAAAAATTTGGTAAATTTTGGTCAGGTTGGGAATCGAACCTGGGCTTCCGCGGTGCGAGACAAGCACGCTTCCCTGAAGCCACAGCTAGTCCACGGTTGCATGCGTCACGGGGTCACAAAGACGTGCTTGTGCCACTGCTCGTGCGTTCATCGTCGTAGCTGGCTTTGATGCCACTGATCATGTGAGCGTTCCCATACTGCCCCTCGCGCTCATGTCACTGCTTGCGCGTTTGTCGTCGTCTTCTTCCACAGCTGGCAGGCCTTCACGTTTTGCACACGTGTAACAACTTACTTACTTTTTTTTTTTTAATGTGTTTGTTCCGCACAAAAATACAAGTAGGTTCCAATACTTTTCATAATGCTTTTACTTGGTAGTGAACATACCGTAGTATACTTGAGTGAGAATGTGGGTGAGACTATAAAGAGATATTTTATTTGTTCTGACATGCCTGAGCCACTAATTGTACATAATCTCAAGCTCGCCTTCTCAGCCACAGAAGTGTTGTGCGGAGTGGTGTGTTTACCTGCTTCCATGTAGTTGTTTGGTTGGGTGCATCTATTCATGGTGCAAGTTGCTTAAATACATGATGTAAATTACACACTTATGGCAGGCAGAGATTGACATCAGTGTAAGCAAATTATGAAAGCATTGCTTATTACAAGTATTGTAGAATAACTTGCATATTTAAGTGATACATAGATGGAAAAAGTTTGATAGAATTCTAGTGTTCAGCCATGTCATTTTTAATTTTTTTTAAAATCATTTTTACCTGTGTGCCTTGCTTTGATCATTTATACCTGTATATATTTGCTGTGATCATTTATACTTTGACTGTAAAGTCATGAATATATGCCTATTTTATGATAAATAAATGCTTGTGTACATACTCGGAAAGAGTTGGTTGTCTCTCTCTTTTGCGTGCTGTAGACAGCAGGACACTACTAATCAATTTCTTGGAGGTAAAGCTACTGAGCTGCTAGATAAGGCAGAAAACTAAACTATGGAATATTGCACTGATACTTTTGTTAGGACACTCTTGAGAAGTTATTTGTACTACGGTAGTTGTCTTATTCTGGCAATGTCTGGTAAGTGGGACATACATTTCCACGGACACTGTGGAACTTCAAATCTTCAAAGCTAACGTCGTTCTGGAAGTCCTTTTTTAAACTGCAAGTATATGAGAAGCTGAAAGAACAAGATAATTGCATGTGCTAGCCACAAGCTGCAATAACACGCACCTTCATGCATATCCCATGAAAGCCAACGGTTTATGTGCAGCAAGATGTAATTTTGCCCTTCTCTAGTTTTCTGCATTGTTTATACAAAAACTGATAAGTATTACAAAAATTACATCATTAGGCATTCTTTGATTATTCCTTCTCTGAAATAAATATATCTGAAAAATAAAGCATTACATACACGTACGTATGTGCAGGGAGATATCTCTAGCCTTTTCTCCTCAATTAAGTTGCAAGTATATGGAAAGCTTTGTCATTGTAACATGGGGTGCTTTATATTTGGTCTAGATGCTAATTAGCAATGTTTTAAGTGGAATGCTTATACATACATCTTAATATGTTGAACAATATTATGTTCACTATAGACCTCTGTTAATTCAAGATTAACTGTACTGCAGTGCTTTTTAACATGTTTAGTGTAACGTGGGTCACAGGTAGGTCAGGGTGGTGGTTTCCTCGGTGCAGCTGTGCAGCAGCTTTCTTTTGGTGCGTAAGCTTGACAAATTTGCCAGGAGGCATGACTCACTGGTGAGTCGCAATGCGCCTGAGAGTTTATGCGTGTTACCCACCGACAATACGTCACATCTCTGGTTACCCACCGGGACTTCAAGAAGTGCTGCCCCAGTGAAAGTGTTAATCACTTTTTTTTTTAATTCAAACATTAAATAATTTTAACCAGTTTGGATTGTCCTGATAGACAACTGGTGGGTTATAATTGCCTATATAGGTGCTCATGTGGCAGTCTGTCCAGTTAGTCTGAATAATCTTGTTGCCATTATTTCCTTTTTGATTGTTCATTCAATTCAAAGGCATCTACTATCTTCCAAGCATAGCTACTCAAACAATGCAAGTTAACTGTTACCATGGCCTATCCTTCCTGGCTATGAAGATGAATGACAAGAAAGCTTGATAATCTTAAATTACATGGTTAGTATATAGTAATTAAATCAATGAAGAAACTGCCAAACACTTGTGCAGTATAAATAGTGCACAAACTTTGGCAATGTCACAGAAATATTTGCACATAATATGTACAGGGTTTCAAAATTAATTTAAGGTTGCCTGTGGCAGATAGCCCAATTCTAGTTAGTGAGCTGGTCTACTCAAAGAGGTGGACATTACTTGCACAAAAAATTGAAATGCATAATCGACTAATCAACAAAAATTCACTAATGAAGTTTTAACTAATTACCTGATGGCCGATATTGCAATTTACAAATTGCAGCCATGGATTTCGCAAGGTGGATCCACTTGGAATTAATTCTCAGGATGACACCAGTTTCGAGATATTAATTCCTGAACTTCGCGCAGAAATGCATTGACGTTACAGTTAATTTTGTGCTTCAATGCATAAAGCGACGTTTTGTTAAGAAACTAACTGGAACACCAATGCATTTCTCCGCAAAGTTCGGGAAATAATATCTCGAAACAGGTGTCATCCCGAGAATTCGTTCCAAGTGGATTCGCCTTGCGAACTCCACAGCTACAATTTGTAAATTGCAATATGGGCCATCAGGTAATTAGTTAAAAACTTAATTAATGAATTTTTGTTAATTATTCGATTATGCATTTCAATTTTTTGTGGAAGTAATGTCCGCCTCTTCTAGTAGACCAGCTCATGAACCAGAATTGGGCTATCTGCCACAGGTAACCTTTAAAAATTTTTGAAAGTGTTCGCTGAAACACCCTGTATATGAAACAGTAGTTCCTTTCAGCTTTATAAAGTTTCTGTTGGAGCTCTCCTTGTTTATGTCAAAATGATTGTGTATAAGCTCATAAAAGGCGCTGTACTTGGGAGAAAATACGTCGAACAATAGGCAGAATATTCAGACTAATTATAAAGTTTTTTGCCTTGTATTATTCTGTTATTACTAACTACCATTCTTTAACGCTTATAATTGTTATCCTATTTCATTACCACTTGCTATTCCAAAGCATATGCAATGTATATGTTGTAATTAATGCTACGATTTCGTTCACCTTTGACAATTGTCTCCCTTTTTTTGTACTCCTCGTTCATTTTTTTAATACGATTTATTTGCTTTGTTATTTCTGCCAACCTTACTGTTTGTCTTTGCTAATTGTCAATATATTGTATGTAAACTAAATATTGTATTAATTGTTATCGTAATATTGTAAGACAACTATGTACATGCCCTTCTGTTATGATCCCTGATGGGATCCACAGTATTAATAAATAAATAAAATAAATAAATAAATAAATAATGGGCCAATGATCGAAGCCTAATATACTTTGATGTGTTTGATCAAACAGCACTGGAGTCTATTTAACTAGACTATAGTGGTCACCTGTGGCATATGGCTCTACCAGAGGAAAGTCATAGTTGTCGGGACTCGTGGTAGCATTTGGGCCGGTGATCTTTCAGCCAAAGGGATGAGTACGTCCGGGAGTAAGAGCGAGAGAAAAAGGGGTTCATTTGTACATATTTACAGTGGCTCCAAATATGGAAGGCACTTTGAAAGTCTCAGCTCACTACATGTCTGAGCACATATCAGAACATGTCAGGACACACCACTGTACCCAAGGTGTCTGCTTATAAAGCAGTCGTATCCCTAGTTGACCCGACTAGGGAATCAGATGACCTTGGCTGCGGAGATTCAGAGGGGTCGTATGGTTCACAAAACTCCGCCTCTAATGTTGCACCCTCGCACTCGCATTTCCCGCAACTGCGTGGCCATCTGGGAAACCAAGATCGTCGCCATTCCCACGGTAGTAATTCCACGCACTTGGCCCCTCGCATCAATCAATGGCATCTCGTCCACTGACGGTCAGCTTGTCATGGTCGGTGTCGGGCACTGTCGCCAGGTAAGCGGCCGCTGATGAAGGGGCTGGCATCGGGGGAAACACTCAAAGGATGCGCACTGCCGATTTTGGGCGCCTGTTTGCCCGTCACCGTCGGTGTCAAGCACTGTTGCCGTCTGGCCGATGCTGATGAAAGGGGCTGCCTCGATGGAAACAACCAAAGAATGCACCCTGCCAATTCGGGACGCAACAAGGTGCATACCATACAACAATGAAAGCTGAATCAAATATATACTAACTGCATATGTGGTAAAAAGAAAGAAAAAAATTCTTTTAGTATAATTGCATGTACAAGAGGAACATATATTTAAGATAAAAAAGAGGGAAATGTCTCAGTAGTGTGTGTATATATGTTGATCATTATCTTATAATTTCTATCCATACATTTCAGGAAAATGCACGCCAAAGCATAACTGCGCTAGATTTCGTGCAAATTATATTCTGGAGAGCTGAACATTCAGCAGCTATGTTCCAGTTGTCAAGCAGAAGAAACAACCAAACTTCGTGTTCACGTTCGGAGCAGCATATCCGCTCGCTTTACCACCTCTTTACGAACGTGCAAAACTTGTCAAACTGTGATTATGCATGGTTACCCGATCAGTGTGTAAGAGGCATGGCACAGAAGCATTTCAGTTCGCTAAACGTTCATCCGCCTAACAGCAACGTGCGCACTATATATTACTTGCAAAATGTCAAATAAAATATGTCGTATTTAATTGGGTCTGCTCGTTAAATACGACGGTAGTAAGGAAAATGCAGTAATCGCTGTCCTTTGACGAAGCATTGTTGGTCCTCAGCATTAGATGCAATCTGTTCCTAATGACGAATAGCTGTATATGCGCCTCTACACACTTTCATCACTATTTGAAATTGGCGCCTTCAGGGCTTTAGCGCTGTCAGCGCCACCAACCATTGCGAGAAACACAACACACGATCACGTGAACAGGAGCGCTTGAACGTCTGCTCGGTCGGCGCATGTGTTTGTATGGGATTCTGACGCTTTGAATTCCTGCTCTAGAGCTAGACGTATTCCAGTAACTCAGACAGCCGTCCAAGGCCTCGTAAATGCGCGATTGTTTCCGCAAGCACAGCTAGTTGAACTGTGGCAAGATATAACAGCATCGTTCCTGCATTCTCGGTCATCGCTGCAGCGAATCATGGAATCCCCCGACGACTTTCCAAATGTGTCGATCATAATACAACGAAGACGTGAGCACCTTTAATTAAATTATCTGGCTGTATGACGTATATGCATGCTCGCGCACTGCTCAGCTCTCTCAGTCTTTGTGTTGCGTATTCGCCAGCTGATGATGCTGTTGCGTAACTTCATTCGATCATTGTTACAGGGTTTCAAGTCCGCCATCTCATGCTCTTCATGATCTCTTTGGGCATTTTCTTGGTTTACTCCATGAGGGTGAATCTCAGTGTGACTGTCATTGCCATGGTCAACACCACAGCCACGCAGGGGAATCAGAGCAAAGTGTTGACTTCTGAATGTCCAGTTTCTACTGACAACGGCTCTTCGCCCTCCAATCAAAGTGACATTCCTGTAAATAACTCTAATTTCATTTTTCTTTCTTCTTTCTACTAGCATGGCATTCTCGCGCTCTTGTCATACGTTTTATGTGTTTATGTGCGCGCGTGTGATGTGCGGTTAAAAAATGAAGTAAAAAAAAAAAAACGTAATAAAAAAAGTGGCTTTCGCAAACTTCTGCAGGCGGTAGCCTTCTCTTCCTGGCGTAGTAGCGTGCGGGGAACACTGGCGACTAGCTGATGGAATTTCGTGCGACGCGTGTGAATTAAGGTAATCGTGGCGAATGAATTAAAATTACCGGGCCTCCTGATTCCCCTCGGCCGTTTCTGCATGTTTTAATATTGTTCGTCTGTTTTGTGCGTGAATGTGCTTTAGTAATTTCATCAAAACCAAGAAATATTACATTTATGTTATTTTTCTAAAGCCGCCGCGAGAGTAATCTCAAGTGTGAATGCAAATCAAGCTGAACGATCGACATATGACCTAAAGATTACTGCTGTGCATTTCCCAGAATTCTCGTGTGAAAAAGCGGATCAGTTGTGACAGGTTAAAAAAAAAAAATGAAAAGAAAAAAAAATGAAAATGTGCAACAAGAAGACAAAAAAATTATCTATACCATCCTTTTGTGCTAAACAACATTTCTGTGGAATCTGGTATGGAGTCCCAGTTTCATCTCTGAAACTCCAAATTGACAAATGTTGTGAATTAAATCTTGTTAAGCACATTTGCCCAGCATGGTGTGGGATGCAAACAAACAAAACGCTGCATATGCTCATAATCTTGCATTCTTATCATTTGTTTTATCTTTGAAGATGTTGTTATAGTTATTTGGCAGCATATATAAGTAGGTGCTAGCTGATATGAACCGTAAAGTCATGATTGAACCAAATGTGAACACTTGTGATGGCCTGTGGGAGTGAATTTGAGCTGGCCTGAGGGTATGATAGTAAATAATAAATAATAAATAAAAAAAAATAATGCATGCCCTTTCGTAGGAGTTTGCCAATTAAGGGAGTTTTCTTAGCAGAAGGTGGTTTTAGCAAATTAATACTGATTTTACCATGTACAGAAAAGCAAGATAAGTGATATCGTATAGCCAGAATACATGTTCACTTTTATCAGTTTAGTAGTAACGGCATGAATTATCTTCAGCTTGCTATGTAATCACTTTTTCCCTACAATCTCTTTAATCTTTTTATTATTCTTATTATTTTCGTTGTTGTGGGATGAGAGATCTTTTGACATCTACAATTAAGCAATATTGCAGTGCTGCTGTATGGTATAGTGAATTGGTTTTATAGTTTCTTCGAGTAGCAAACTTGAATGCAGGGAATATGCACCAGCAGACAGTTTCTGTTTAGGATTGTTGTTGTCGATATAAAATTCTGTCATGCCAAAAATGAACCAAAGGCCCTAAATTTAGTTCATATATAGTGCAATTTACTGCAGTTCCTACAGTGAAAGTTTACTTTGCCAGCTGACCACAATGGGGCCCCTCGGGGCAAGGCACCATTGCAAATTTTGGTTATGTGCCGAAGTTGCAGGGCATCATCTAGGGAACATACTACCACAATAATTTTTCAAAGTGCTTCATTATTAGAGGAGATAGCAGGAATTGAAATGTTGAATTGCCATTCTGCCAGGAGGCAAGCTTCACTACCAACGTAGACACTCTCTCCTTCTGTGTCGACTAGCGTCTGCAAGCAACATTTCTTCCCTGCCTCTTCTCATACCCGAGCTGGAAGACTGCGTCACGCTTGCATTATGAGCCCTGCCTCTTTTTTTTTTCTCTCTCTTCTTTTTGCAATGTGGTACACTTCCAGTGGTGGTATTACGTGTTATGCATTGGGAAACTTACTGAGGTCTAGTGGCATAATTGCTGACGTTGCGGGTTAGTGTGGCTTATGTGGAGGAACTTGTGTGCGTTACCTTGACTCTGGCTGAAAGCAGGGCTCCCTCAAAAATAGGAATGGCGTGCAGGCTTCAGTTCGAAATTTTAGCTGTTCTTGCATCATGCAGCCGTTTGGTACATTACAGACACATTTGCCGCGTCACTCTTGTCTGTTGGCAGTGGCCAAACCTGGGAGGGGCCCTTTAAGAGATAAAAATATGAAAACACACGAATAGGGACATTGAATTCACACAGTACTGTAAATTTAGTTTTCCATCTCCATAAAAATGCCTCACCATACTTTGGTTCATTTTCTTTGAAAACTAGCATTTAGGCACAGATTTATTTAGTTTGCCATGTGCACTTGATCTGATGTGCCATGGCATTGCTGGTACTGATGGACCTCCTTTTTTTTTGCATGTCTTTCCTCTCTCCCATAGACTGGGGAGTTCTTCTGGGACCAAGAAACACAAAGCTATGTGCTCAATGCCTTCTTTTATGGTTACATTGTGACACAAATCCCTGGAGGCTGGCTCTCCGAAGTTGTAGATCCAGGATGGATCTTTGTTGGCGGAATTGGCATCACTTCTCTTCTTACGCTTGCTACAGCTGTAGTCGCAAGAGCCAGCTTTGCCGCATTCCTGGTTCTTCGGGTTCTGGAAGGAATTGCTGAGGTAACTGAGAACTGCTATGCCGCTACAGTTTTGTGTCTGTGTGCGCGTGTTTTTTTTTTTTTTTTTTCAACTACTTTCTGAAGGTATGTAGCTTTTGTGAAAAGTATCCAATTTACTGTGTATGCGAGACAAGCTTTTTTCAGGTTATTTAGTGGGGTCCCTTGGCATTAATGGCACTAAAGAGTTGTAAAGGTTATAAAAAGATAATAATTAAAGTTCTTCTCAATGTTTAGTAGCCTAAGATCTGCTACGGTCACACACAACATTACCTGCCTGCAATAATGTCAGACATGGGAAAAAATGATGGGGATTTTTTTTTTTTTTTGTGTAATACAAATTATTGCTGATGCAAAAGCTCTGGCTGAACAGGGCACTTGTGGGAATATTGTCACGTACGAGTTTGTACCGCTGTGGACAAAATGACGTTGGTTGGGGAAGAAGAGACTGAAGTGTCTCGGAGCTCGGTAGATGGTGTCACCCTGGCCACAGAGCTACAACCCTCTAACTGTATATATTGTAAATACATATATTTTCTCCCCGTAACATTTTGGTGGAGGTGCGGGGTATCGATCCCAGTACCTCTCGCAGCGGGCGTCACATCGGTTCCGCTGTTATGGCTACTGACGCTGCCTCCGACTGCTGACGCTGCCTCCGCTGCTCAGATACCGGTGGAAGTGGTACTAACCCAACCAACGTCATTTTGTCCACAGCGGTACAAACTCGTACGTGACATTAAGACCTGTGGTACAATAAAATCATGGCAGCAATGTTTGTAAATTTGCATCTCAAAAAAAAAAAAAACTTAATTTTACTGCAGGACAGCATTACAGATGCTTTTAGTGCAATGCATATGTGCTTAAAACATAATGCTAAGTGTTGTTAGAAAGGAAAAGGATAAATGGGTACCCTGTCTAGCTGCAAGTTGCGTGCATTTTATTCGAGAGCTTCTTGGGTAAGTTTGTGCTAAATCTTTGTGCCTCAGTGTGTGTGTGTGTGCGCACTCCATGTTTTTATTATCTGTGCTATTGTATTTAATGCTTACACTAAAGGTACATTTGTACAGATTGCTTACTCACAGGTGACACAGTAAGGTTTGTTCACGTCAAGTAAAACAGTTTCTTTTATGGACGCCTATTCGTTCCTAATTGGAATAGCAGGCCGTGCCAAATGTAAGACATGTGGCATAGAAGAAACCTTAAAACACCTCCTTGTGACTGCCCATCATACGAACGTGAGAGGCTTGCCCTGCGGACAACTTGAGGGCACTTAGATGATAGGCCTTTTTTCGCGTCCTCGTGCATCTGCGATGCGCAAAGCCACAAAAGCGCTTGCTGCGTTTCTTGAGATGCACCAGCTTGTGTGACCACATGTGATGAACTTAATGATAAGCACTTCGTTGGGTGTGTAATTGCACGCATACTGTGAACATCTCTCCTTCTTCCCATCTTTCACTCCCTTTCTCCAGAGCAGGGTAGCCAGCTTGGTTGACCTCCCCCTTATGCTTTAATTCTCTCATGTATAGTGTAGTAGAAAGTAGAATGAGAACTTTTGTACATGGTGGCTTAGTGGCTGTGTCATTCAGCTGCTGAGCAGTTTCGTAACTTCAAATCCTAGCTGCAGGCATTTAGCGGCAGAAGGCAGAATGCATGTGTATAGATGTTTTGGTGAACATTAAATAACTCCAGTATGTCAAAACCAAGCCCATCTAGTCTATATGATATGTAATTTGGGGATAAAAACCAACCAACCAACCAAAAAAAGGTGTTTTTTTATAAGACTGGCATAAATTTTAACTGTATTAAAAAAGTTGTGTATGTATATTGCAACTTAATATAGCCTTTGTCCTGCTGTGGACATTGATGATGATGGTCATTACGACTTAAAGATAACCTACAGTCTTGGGCCTCCATTGTTAACTGTTATAAACAAGTTTAGTTATAGCTGTCTGTGGTACAATTTTAAAAACCTTTCTTCAATTTTAGTAGACGAAAAATAATCATGGTGAATTAAAGAACTATTGCAGCTGTGCAAGTACTAGGCTTCTTACTTGCATTGAGCTTGTGCGGTGTATTGGACCTGTGAACAGCTTTGCTTCATGAATCAGCGTTAGTTGTAACCACAAAGCTTTAATTCCTGTTCTGACTCTGAATTTTCCTTCTGCAGTTCCAGCTGCAGGTTTTGTACATATTGTGTTTCAGTGTGTAGCTTATGCAGGGATGTGACCATTGTGCAGGGGGTAACGTACCCGTCCATGTATGCCCTACTTGCTCGGTGGTCGCCCATCGATGAGCGAAGTAGGATGGCTGGAATCAGCAACATTGGGAGCCTTTTGGGCACTGTGGTCACACTACCACTAGCAGCTGTGCTCTGCAAGCATGGTTTCGCAGGGGGCTGGCCATCTGTCTTTTATCTCACAGGTACGCACAACGCGTTCTTCTCTATAGGCCCGAGCACATGTGCACGCCAGCGTTGGCTTGCACCTCTGGTTGTAGAAGAAGCGACTATTATTTCCAGTTAAAAAGCTTCCTGAGAACCAACACACTTCATACAGTAAAGTTTATCTCTCTCCTCACCTCCTGTGAGTCCCCCGCTCTCAACCTCAATGAGGAAACCCACCGCGTCGCGCGAAGTCTCATTTACCGCACTCGCGAAGGAGCTTCCCCTGAAGGAACGGGAGGGGAGGCCTGGAAGGAGAGGGACAGAATGTTCAGATTCTGCGACATCACCCGCTTCTACCAAAAGTCGAGGTGCATATTCGCACCTCCTAGCTCCAAATTGACTGGAGGCGACTTCAAACTAGAACCTTCCCCAACCCGGTGCACCTACATCGCATCTACCCCGAACTGTACCCAGATGACTTGTGCAAATTATGTAGGACAGAACACGCCACCCTAGAACACATTCTATGGGATTGCGCATATGTACAAGATAAAAATGCAGTCTCCCCAGAACAGCTTCGGGCACGGTGGAAAGCCGCGCTGATCAGCTCAGATCTGCAAGATCAACTATGGGCCATCCAGCGAGCTCGAGAGGTGGCCGGGAGACAGGGTCTCTCTACCGCCCCTGGCGTGGCCTAGGCCCAGGCCTCAATCCGCTCAATAAAGTTGTTTCACTCACTCACTCACTCCTCACCTGCCAGAGTAGCTTAGTGGCTGTGGCATTGCGCTGCTAAGCTCGAGGTCGCAGAATCGAACCGAGTCGCGGCAGCCGCATTTCGATGGGGACAAAATGCGAAAACGCTCGTGTACTGAAATTTAGGTGCACCTTAAATGGACTCCAGAGGCCCCCGCTACGGCATGCCTCATAGTCAGATTGTGGTTTTGGTTTTCGTTTTCTGAAGCTCTGCTATTTTGTCAATTTTATTAAACAGTTGACGACATACATAAAAAAATCGCAACCAACAGCCACTAGAGTTTCACAGAAAAACGAATTCTCGTTTTACATGTATTTAGATAGGAGCACCCAAGCTAAAGCTTCCTCTTAAGGCGGCGGCCACACCGCCAGCAACTTTCAACGTATTTCGCTTTACCACCTGTTTGCCACCGCCTCCCACGGACCCTACTACCCATTCTACTATGCTCTACCAACTCGTTCAAACAAGACGATTTTTAGAACAGCATCATCTGAAAGCACTAACAAAATATGGGCGCGAATGATGGCCCAGTAGCACAATTTACGTCAGAAAGTTAGGCATTCGAGAACTGCGTGCTTGCAATCATAATACTAGTTTAGCAAGACTGCCCTTTTGTCGCAATCATGGCCAAGTTTAGGCAAGTCAGAGGCTAATGGAGGTTCTTTTTACCCCGATGTCCCTATTTCTTAGCACCTTGCAGCATCCCGGTGAAGCTCTCATTTCTACCACATATATTGTCATTAAAAACAAAATAATGTACGATGTTTTTTAATGTTCTTTTTCCAGTGTCTGTGGACAGCTGTTTACGAAATTTTGAGAAAAATTAACGATGGTTTTTTTTTATTTAGATTTTTAAATAGTGTTCATTTTCATCAAAACTTCACATTTGAGGCAAACTGTAAAAATGGAAATTTGTGCTACAGCAACAATATTCAGCACAATCGTTAAACTAGTTATAGTCTCATAGCCCACCAAATTTCAAAAGGCTACATGCGTTAGTTTAGTAGATAAAAATTCATAAATATAGCAAATTTCGAAAAATGTAGCAAATTAAGAATTTTTTCTAAAACACTTCCGTTTTGCACAGAAGCCTCAAACAACGCTTGCTGACTCTTCTTTACGTATATGTTTTACACAAGAAAATGCATTCTTTGTAGCCGTAATATTTTGTATTTCACATTGTTGTGAACTTGCGAGAATGCCCGGTGCATGAAAATGGCGCCTGCAACCTGAAGAATTTCGATATTTTTTTTCTCCTAAAGTATCCATTTGTCAAAGAAGGCAAGTTCACTTTCGTACTACTGAGTGATATGCGCACAAAATATAAAATATTGAATGAAATCTAAAATATGAATTTTTGGACCCGCGTTGATCTCTCGTGGAATCATCCTTACCTAGTTTTTGGAATAAACAGTGAAGTCTCAATAAAATTAAACTTCCTTTTTGCAAATTTCATGCTAGAAAATTTTTTATAACCAGCTGTACAGTGCTCAGCGATTCAAACGTGATACTCAAACAGCATGGCAGCCAGTGTTTTTTGTGTCATCGGCGATCGCTGGGTGATCGCTGTAGGGGCTAAATGCACTCACTATGTATCACAAACATTCTCGCTTTCATGTGACACAAAAATGCATCATCTCAATGTCACCAGCACCCACCGGTGGCGCAAAAAAGTGCCAGTCGCCATGCTGTCCGGGCATTGCGTTTCAATCGCTGAGCACTGTACATGCAACTTGTGCGCATTTTTCTTTTTTCTTTTTACGAGGTGCTCTGTAAGGCAATGCAGGCTTGTTAAAGACTTATTCTGGAATTTTGTGACTTAAAATATCTGTGTAATGTTGATATATCTTATTTTGTTTCATTTCAAATAAACTGTTCTGTTCTAAACTAATTTTACGTTGGCTTTACTTTTTCTGACTGATGATAAACAAACCACCTTACTAATAATAACTTTGTCTCAGGTTTTGGCAAGCAAATGTACCTTGGATTTGCGACATTGAAGTTTCTGTTCACACCTCCCTTTTTTTTTTTTAAATTCTTGTTTCTCCAGGACTCCTGGGTGTGGTATGGTCCATATTTTGGATTCTTCTAGCTTCTGGCAGTCCTGAAAAACACAAGTTCATCTCAGTAGAGGAACGGTTCTATATAGTTCATTCTCGGGACGCCAACTTCTCGGAGCGCAAGGTGACTGAAGTACTGTTCGTGACACTCGTATACCCACATAATGAAACAGAACGTGTGTCAATTTTATGCACTTTTCTCCCGAAAAGGTGGTGGTGATGACTGCTATGCTTGCTGATGATTGGCACTCCCATTAAATGAAAGGCAACATTATTTGATGTCAGGAGCTAGATGCAAATGTAAAGATATTGCTACCAGCCTGACGCATACGTGCTGTTCCTGCATCATTGCTATTGATGAGTCTTTCTTCCCCTACCACTATATCTGGAACTATGCAAGGAACTGCACAAGCTGTTTTATCAATGACTTGCCTCTGTCAAGAGGTTGAGTGTTGTTGAGAGCACATCAACAACATTGCCGTGTGTAGGATCATGCTCAGTATAAACTACAATGCGAAAGTGCATAGTAAAGTGCTCTCCCAAGTTGGAAACGGGCACCAGTCGATGCCGTTTTCCTGACATAAATATGGAAGAGGGTTCTGGTGTTCTTGTTTCGAACTTTGCCCCTTCATGCCTAATTTAGCCCTTGTTCCCAGTTTAGTATGCAAAATCTTGAACTCACGAAGACGGCAAGGACAGACAGAGATCACATTTTGTGCAACTTATGTGTCATTTATTGTTCTAACACTTCAACCAGTAAATATCACAGATAAGAGACAGCGAGTTCGCAGCAATGTTTATATTGCGCATATTGCGATTGTATGCAGAAGCAGAAAGAGGAAATGTTGGCACTGAGCGGTAATGCAGCAACCACTGTGACAACGCATACAGGGGCGATAAATCAAGCATAAAATTCTGAGGTGATGGCAGTTTCCATTTCCAGAGGCATTAACGATACCCAGCTCGCACAAAAAGTGGCCACCAGTTTGTTCAGATTATTTTCGTAAGACAAAGATTGCGTAATAAAGCCTGGGAGAGAGGGTGAAAGCAGCCATCAAGGGGCAATATTCCAAAGAATAACAGTAGAACCCTCTCCATTTAAGTCCGGAACACAGTGCAGATCGGTGCCACTATTCAACCTAGGAGAGTGTTTTGCCACATGCTCACGCAATGCAGCTCATACTGAGAGAGAGAGTACTTGTGAGGAGTCAGTATACAGTAGCATGCAAACCACAAGCAAGAAATTTCTAACACATCTTTGGCACTCGTACTGACTGGCGGAAATGTGTGTCTGTTTTGTCAATGTCTCTTGACCAGAAGCATATATGCTTCTATGCTAATATATATATATATGTGCTAAGTTTATTAAGTTATTATTATGTGCTAGTTTATTAAGTTTGCTACCACATAGTTCGACCCTGTCATCTTAACATTCTAAATTCAGCTTGTGGCTTTTATGTAAATTTGACAAAAGGTCAATACTAATTTTCTCCTTATAAGAGCTTCTCATAATTTTTCAAGTTTAGCAAACCGCTTGGTCTTTGTCTGCGCATGGCCTACAAGATCACACATTTTGTTACTTGTGCGTTTCAGCATCCCAGGGGCCATAGTCAGTGCTTTTGCTTTCTTCTTGCCTCATGAGCCACTTCCAGCATCGGCTCTGGTGCAGCTAAATTTCGATATAACGAACTTTAATAGAACAAAATTCTTGATATAATGAAGTATTTAATTGTGATAACTTATTGTCCATAGAACACCATGTATTTTGAACCTCAATATAACGAAGTATGTTAATACACAATTTTGATATAACGAAATGTCACTGGTGCTGCGAAGAAATACTGAGGCAGTAGATTGGAAGTTGCGAAGAAATACTGAGGTAGTAAATGGAAACTTCCGCAGATGCAGATGGTAAATTGGTTGAAGTACAAGCGGCTGCTTGTGAACATACCTCTCAAATTGTGTGCCTTGCGAATAAGAGCAACCGGCGAAGCGAAGCAGCTTCATGCTCCATATAAAGTGCGATAAGATTCTATCGCTTCCTGTGCACTGTATGCTACCGATGCGAGTGGAAGTGCACAAGGGTGAGCTGAGAAGGATGGTGGTGTGATGATCACTGTCTTCCCGCACGAGCAAGGGGGAAGGGGAAGAGTGGAGCAAGCTCACAGTAACGCGAGGGGGGTGGAGGGTGCAGATTTTCGAGCGTCCCCTTTTCTAGCTCGACCGTGGCTGTGCGTGGCTGTCAGCGTGACTGAGTGCATACGCAGCCCACGTGCCCTGTTTTAAATGTAATCTGCCGTGTGTGCAAAGACAAGGCTGACGAGATGGCGGGGCATCATGTGCGCTGTCTTCCCACGTGTTTAGGAGGTTGCTTACTCTCGAGTTTCAGAGATGCGTTGAAGCGAGAGGCAGTCGAAGCATTCACTTTCGCGTTTAATGACAATGTTAACCCACTGTGGGCACCACTATTAGCCGCGGAGTTGGAGTGGACACGAAAGCATGGCTGGCCGATGTAGAGATATCGTCAACATGGCATAAAACTGTATCTTTCGTCGCCAACTCTCAAATTCAACAAAATTATTTTTCTCATCCCAGTCTGTTCTTTTTTTTTCAATTGGCTGATAGTTTTAAAAATTTTGCAGCCCCTTCCACGTAAGAAAATCTGTCAGTGTCTGTCTTATTTGCATAAAAGATCGAATTTCAGTATTACGAAATTTCGATATAACAAAGCAAATTTCCTGATTTTTTAAACTTCTTTATATTGAGGTTTAACTGTACTTTGTATGGGCGGTCTTTGGCATCGATCTAGCATGACCTGGCATCGTAATGCTCTTGACACCGCTGCGAAGACGCTGGCCAGTGCCCATGGTGAAAGTGCATAGGAAATTTGTTCCTTGCAGTTCAGGCATGATTGACATAATGCTTATTTTGTAAAGTTCTGCTATTTTGCTAAGATGTCCACAGCACTGTTGCACAAGAAGAGCATATGAATTTTACTAATGGTCGATAATATTTCATGTTCAAGGAACAGAAACTGAGTGGGAGGTCATACACATCTGTATCATGAAGTGCACCAGTGCACTTTCTGTATGTAGCTGTCGAATGTCGTCAATTTTTCTGTTGAGCTAATGAACTATTATTTTTTTAAATTACAGCCGGTGCCCTGGCTCAGTATACTGACATCAAGGGGTGTGTGGCTCTTAGCTCTTGTTAAGTTTTGTGCAAGCTGGAGCTTTTATACCTTGCTCACAGAGCTTCCAAGCTACTTGTCCAATGTACTGCACTTCGATATTCAAAAGGTATGTGCCACTAACAATCTGTCTTTGAATTTGTTGCATGCACCATGCAGTAAAATGGCATTTATCGCTGCATGTCATCATCAGCAGCATTGCCACCACACCACCATTATAGCCAAGTAGATTAGCATTCCTACTACAATTAGATTTTCGTGTGCCAAGTCCCCATCCCCATTTCTTATTTGCAGACTTCGTTTCACTGCTATTGAAAGGTTGGCTTTTCCATCAAGCTCACTGCATTATAACGGAGAAAAATAAATAAAATAATGAAAGTAATAAAAGAAAAGGTTATATTTGGGGCTCGACTGAAGATAGCACAGGTGCTTTCTCAAGCTAACAAAATTTCAAATTTCAAATAAATAAAATGGGTGGTGGGCTGAATCATTATGCTTATGTAAATGCCGTATATTTTTGGACCTTACTCTAATAGATAGTAGGTTATCCGTTCCACACATTACACGGCATGCTTAACTGCATTTATGCCTCCTAATCCCAACATAAAGATCATGTCTGCACATGCCTAATTTACCCTGTTGTTGATCTGTTGATGTTATGTATACTATATAGTTTTCCTTTACTCCCCTTATTGCTCAGTATTGAGTGGAAATACCAGGAAAAGTAGAAGACATTCACAGTCATTACAGTTAATATGTTTTTCAACTCTCCGTCAACATCATGGTTCGGTGGCTATGGTTCATCTCATTGCCTTTTCGAAGCTAGACATTTACGGGCCCCGGGGTGGCACTAGTATGAATAGCCATTTCTTTTTTCAGATTACCGTATCTTCTGGATTATAAGTCGTGCCTTTGTATAAGTCGCATCCCCCACTTTCTGCGAGTTTCGAAGCAAAAAAAATGGTATATGAGTTGCACTGTTATATAATAAGCACCTATTTTAACTCGGTCAGCCAAATGAACCAACACATGCATGTGCACTCATTGCGAAATGCTGAACTTATTCATTTCAGGGCACTAAATTTTCGTCAACAAAATTTTTATGAGTCGAAAATTCTGGCAGAAAAAGAATCTTCGACCAACACTCCTCTTAGGCACAGTAAACCAATATTTAGTGTACTTAAATCGCCATTGGAATCCTCATCATTTGATGCACTGTAAAGAAATTCAGCCACTTCAGACGGCAGCATTGCTGGGTAACCGTGGTCGGCCTCAGAATAACTTTTACGCGACATTGTAGGCACATCGCTGGCATTGCCTCTGTGGTGTGGCCTGCTCATGACGAACACGTGAATGATCACAACACGCCTGAAACAGCCTGAACACACGCATGCAAAAAGCGAAATGCGACCAAAAGCAGGAAGCACTGTGACTTCTCATGTGGGAAAGTGATGATAATGATAACTAAGTGGTGATTTTTGTAATGGGTATAGTTAATGTCCCATTTCTCGGACTCCCTAGGGACTGTGCAAATGTCCAAATCGGGCAGTTCGAAAAAACAAATGCATGCCTTTAACTGCTCTCAAGGGCTCAAATGGCCGCAGCCACGTCCAAAATATCTTTAAAGACCTGCCAGTAGAATTATTAGTAGCAGTGTGCGAATATTTGAAACTTCGAATATTCGATTCAAATTGCTTACTATTCGATTCAATTTTATTCAAAAGACACCTTTACTATTCGAAATATTAAAATCCCCCAAAACCGCCGTTTCTTAAGTCAACTGTGCCGCAGTACAGCCATGTTGCGCGGCAAAGCATACGAAATGTACTGTGGTGAAACATATTGAACGTAACAAGGGAGAACTCTCACGGGGCCCCTGCTGGTGCTTATAGCTACCTGACACTGTCAGATCAAGTACACACACTGTGCTGCCTCTTCATGCATCCAGACAACACCAGCCATCAGGTGCAAACCTCAGAGTCTGCTACTAATCTGGCTAAGTGCATAAAAACGCTGGTTTTCAAACTACAAATTTGACTAAGTTGCAAGCTTGGCAATGTTTTTGGGCCCTTCTTCCAAAGTAGTTGAGTACCACCAGGGTAGGATGCTTCAGTGGCAAACTGGATTGAAAACTTGGCTTTAAGGAAGCAAGGGATATTTTAACACCAAGGAACCCAGATATGTCCTCAACAGTGAAAGCTTCTGAAGCATCTTTTTCCACGTCAGCACTGTGGAAAGACAATTTATAAGCAAAAAGTCTGAAACATCGGATGGCGAAGGGTTTCAGTGTCTGAAATTTCAGACGTTGTTATACATTGGCTTTATGGGGTATGTGGTGGTGCCACGAAGACGTCCGTATTATCAGGCATGTCCGAAAGATCAGTCATTGAGATTGTATACCTCAGGTGCCACAACTTAACAGTAAAAAATTGTGGCATTATTTAGTTACTTATTGTGTCAGTTGAGTGGATTTAACCTTTTCTTTAATAAAACTAAACTGTAACAGCAAACTATAGCGTGACCTCCAATGACGAAGGCACCTACTGTACTTTGTGTATAACCGGCAACAAAAATTGGAGGACGCTTAAGCTTTGACTTTAAGAGCGGAACGCGATAGGATTCAAAGATCCCTGACTGCTTCCCATGCTTCCCGGCAACTGCAGCTTATGTAACCGTAATGGTTACCGAGATTCACTGGCGGCAAGCACTATGCACGAAGGCAAGCTTTCTGATAGAAACGTGGCTTCTTGCGTGGGCCAACCCCAGAGGTAGTACACAGCTGCGCCAAAAAAATTACTTTATTTTCAGGTTTCTGTTATTGTTTCAGTACTTTTAATATTTCAGTCTGAGAAGATTTAACATAAAATGCATGCGCTGTCAGTGTTTTGTTTCATGACATTTGTTTGTGGGCTGTCATTCTTAAAATTCCAAAGAATAATTTTGTCAAGAATCTAAGGCAAGGTATGAGCAACTTTAGTGACAGAATGATGTGGTAATATAACTTGCATATACTGCATGTCATTTACATATACCTAAATATATATGCAAATGTTTGCTCATGGGACGTCGACACCAAATTTTCTGCAACACAGGGCCCTGAACACTGTCACGTTAAAATGCGAAAAAAATTAAACAATGGGGTTATGTGCGAATCTCGCCTTAAAGTGTGGATTCACGGCAGTGCAGCGTGCGCTGCCATGAAGCCACACCTTAAGGCCAAGTTTACCATCATTTAGTTTCGTTATCTCCTAGGGAACCCCACCCTCTTGACACCCTTGCATGTTAAACCTCCCCTCTTCCATCCATAATTGCCCATTCTCCTCCTCTTTATGTCATCCTTTTTGTCATGCTTTGTTGTGCAAATGGTAGCTGTGAAGTGATCCGATTCACGTCACATGACAGATGACTGATTCGTCCGTGATCACGTCCGTTTTGTGAGTCCAGCTTTATCAGCTTCACCGCAGAGGGGGGGTGCAGAGATGCTGGCCAAAGATGCACCAAGACTAGTCATGCATCCACGAATGGAGGCATTTTGCAAGGATTTTAGCGTCGTTGTATGCAGTTATTTGTGCAGGTTATACGCGCAAGTGTCTTTTTCTGTCCAGGCTATTATAATTGGGGGTGTGGGCTATACGTGGAGGCTGGTTATAAGCGAAAAAATACAGTATAATACGATCCAGGTTGACACAACCGATCAGAATGATAACGCGACTTGGACAGAGGGAAGTGCAACAAAAGCAGTGCATATTTCGTAAAGTGCGACAGCATGTGCAAAGATCGGGCCGATTAGCCGCCAACAGGCACGCAGATCGTGTTGACTACGCAGCGATGAACTTAGCACCGTTTCAGTAGCCGTCAATCTAACCCGCACGTGTGATCTTGAGACCGATCACTGATCAGCCACCCATACGAACATATAGCGGCAAGCATTCCGCGATGACTTGCAACCTGTTACCACAACAGCCAACAGCTAATTTTCGTCACAGCCACACTGCCTAGGCCATTAGGCCTAATCGGCACTGCTTCATCGGGCGCCTGTGGCTAAAGTTACGGTTTGGTGTCGAATCAACGCACATCCATTCGCAGCAGCCGCGCAACACTCGGAAATCCAACAAACCGCCTCGCAAACGAAAGCGAGTGCACGGAATGGCAACAGTTGTTCACGGCCGCCGTGTTGGTGACACACCATATGGCAGCCTCTCGTTCCCGACGCTGTACAGACGTATAGACGCACATCGATCTCTTTGTAGCTTCGAGCCACCCATCACAAGACTAAATTTGAATTTATACAGTGGGTGCTTAAGTGTCGTGACCCAGTTGCATGCATTTGTTGGACGGAGGATGAATGAGAAAGGGGAGGGCTGCCGTGACCCTCCAGACTTCAGAATCAGCGCTTATCGAGTCACGTCATGCGCGGTCCTTTCCTCTGCCATGCAGACTGGCCTTATGATAACCCGCCTGCCATAAAGTTGGGATAGCCCTTCTGTATTTTGGGGAAAGACTAGAAAGCAAATCCTTCTATGCAATAAATAAAAGATTCGCCACAAAACACAGGTTCACTATTAAACTGAGAACCTCATTGGTATTCATTACAACATAACGTCAATAATTCATTAGTTTCAGGGGAAAAAGGCACGTTATTCTATTCAACAGAAATTCTATTGATAAAAAAATTTATACATTCCAGATTTTCATACTAGAACTGAGCTGTAATCAGAGCTGGCATACTAATTTGGTGTTCCATTAATAAGAGTAGACCTTACTACAGTGTAGACCGCTTATAACGTAAGTCTCCAGAGTCGCGAATATCCGCACTATAAGCGGTACCGCACTATAACCAAAGCAACAATTTTCAAGGCCCGCACATATGCAAAACATGTGCACCGAGCCGCCACGCGCATGCGACAGTCGAGGAATGCGGCTAGAACGTTTGCATTCAATTTACAGTCGAATCTCGTTAATTCTAACCAAATCACGCGGCGGCGCCTCCGACCGGCATTGCTCCGGCACCGCCATAGAGTAAAAGCTTAGGGGAGACCACTCAATATCGCGCGCGAACAAACCAAAAAAAAAGAAAAAAAGAAAAGAAAAAAAATGGGGTGGACATTTCACCCTCTCTCAAATGGCAAGGTCGCTGATTCTGCGTTGCGCCGGAACATGCGTGTACGTGCCGACGTCTCAGCCACGCTACCGTAGCCACGCGTAGAAAATGGCAGTGAACCCTTCTTTCTCCTTTATGCTTCCTCTACTTTCTAGTCACGTGTTGACCTTGCACACTGCTGCTACGGCGCTGTCCCAGGCCGGCCAACGAAACTACCCACGCCGGCAAACGCCCGCTTCCCAATAACGGCAGAAAACGAAACTTCGGGGAGCTGGCGCCGGGCCGGCTGTAGCGGCGGTGGGCGCGCACGGCAACAGTCGAAAGTGAGGGAGCTACGAGGGAGGGCGAGGGGAGCCACCGAAGCGGCGGAGTTGCCAAGGCGAAATCCGCTTCCCTGCCGCCCTCCTCCCTCACATTCCACGGTCTCCGCGTGCGCCCTTCGCCGTGCCATGCCGGCGCCGCCCGCTCGCTCGCTGAAGTTTCGTTTACTGCCGTTATCGTGAAGCGAGCGATGGCCGTTTCGTGGCCCTCGCTCGCTATGCGCGCCGTGATATTTAACGACTCGACTCGCACTCAAGATTCTGGTTTCAGCCTCACTGGCTGTTCGTTCGCACCACGTGCCCTTCTCCTCCACTTCGTCTCTTTCTTCCTCGATCACTCCTTGGGGCGCCCATTTGAGGGGAGCGTTCGCCGTCTCCGCTGACTTCCGTACTCCCAGGCAGCCGCACTGTAATCGGTATTTCGTTTCCCGCAACTGCACTATAAGCGATATGTGTATACATGGAGTGCTATGGGAAAATTAACGGGAGTCTGAAAAGACCGCACTATATCCGGTCCTGCACTATAAGCGGTCACGTTATAAGTGGTCTATACTGTATATATCTTGATTTCTATGTACGTGCGTTACTGATAACTTGATGCATTCTTGTTATGCAATGCTAAAAGACCCCAGAGCATGTGCAGCACCATATTTTCTTGCCCAGAATTTTTAAGCTTTAGGTTCTGTGAAAAATTTTCTGATATTTGATTCGATATTCGTCTTTTCTTTCTTGATTTGATTGAATATTCGATCAGAAATCTACTTTTCTGTATTCACACACCCCTAATGACAATGATGTCATAAATGTTTGTGCTGTGATTTTTGCAAACTGTTGCCTGAACATCTGAGGAATTCCTGAGTGAACGGAAATTAGCATTGCATCATGCCATGCAATTACAACTGGGAAACTAGGGGCATTTTCTGCCAATGCAAAATTTGTACTCAGTTGGTTGAGGGAAGTCAAAGAGGGAAGTCAAAGAGGCACTGCTTTCCAGTGAAAATGAAGTCAAGAACTTTTTGCAGAAAAATACAACAGAAAACGAGACGTGATGCTGTTTAATATGTGAATTTTCTAGTTTTCCCAAAATTAACATAACCTTCAATAGCCATTGACCTCATAGTGTAAAGGGCATACAGGAGAATCTTGTGAGAGAACAGTGTATTATCTGAGAAACTGAGTTCCAGGACACTTTCTTAGGATGGAAGACTTGCTTTGAATGGTCAATCACTACTAGAGAAGGACTGCTTGAAAGGGGACAGTTTCTAGACCTTTACAAAATGAACAGTGCAATATTATATATATACGCAAAACGTTCAGTGTTTTTTCTTAGACAGCCTCCATGCATTTCCGGGGCATGCATGCAGAAAAATACACAGTAAGGAATAATTCGTAGTCAGGCTTAAAGGTACACTAAAGAAAAATATTAAATCGAGCTGGATTGAAAGATTAAGCTTTTGTAATAATGAATTCACCATTCGTAATGAGAGTGGAGCCTTTGTGAGCAAAAGAATTATGAAAATGGAAAATTGCACTGGGGCCACCTATTATTTTTTACTACGGTACCTCTTGTGATGTCAGCACTGGCTGATTCACAGAGAGCACCAGAAAGGGAGGTGATGTGAGAACTGCATCAACTCATTTGTCTTGGCACAGGCACTTCATAGTGAGGAGCAGCAGCTCGGTGGCAATTTTCTACGCAACAAAGTCATTATACAGTAAAAGCTCGATGATACGATCACGGCTAATACGAATTTCCGGATGATACGAATTTTTCTGTGGTCCCGGCCGAGCCCCATTACTTTGCAACGTGCTAGAGAACGGTTGTTACGAATCGCTTTTCAGCCTGCGTCGGTTGATACGAATAAACGCTGCCCCACCGACGGCCGCGAAAGAGAACAGCGCGCAGTCACGCGCTTTCTCTCCTTCTCTTTTGGTGCGGAGGCGCGGCGCCCGACAGCGCGGACTCCGCGACTGGGCGCGAAGAGTTTGAAGCGGTGGCGCTTCAAGGAATAAATGCTTGTTACGTACATGTGCCTGAGTGAGTTCACCTCTGACTCTTTAATTTAGCTACAGTCGAATCTCATTAATTCGAACACGCTTACTTCGAACATACCGCGTACCGACAATGCTCTTATCATATCAGCGCGCCAAATAACGCGGCGGCGCCTCTGACCGGCATTGCTCCGACACCGCCATAGAGCAAAAGCTCAGGAGAGACCCCTCAATGCCGCGCGCGAAGGAACGGGGGAAAAAAAAAACCCGCGGCGGAAATTTCCTCCTCTCAAATTGCAAGGTCGCCGTTTCTGCATCGCGCCGGAACAAGCGTGTACGTGCCGACTAGAGTGTTCTAGACAACCGTATTCTAGCACACACTAGTGCCGACGTCTCAGCCACGCGGATAAAATGGCCAGTGAACCCTTCTCCTCTATTTTCAAGTCATATGTTGACCTTGCACGCTGCGGCAGCAGCGGCGGAGGCACAGTCGGGCCAACGAAACTGCCACGCCCGCAAACGCTCGCTTCCCGATAACGGCAGAAAACGAAACTTCAGGGGGTGGCTAAAATAAGCTGGCGCCAGCACGGCGGCGGGCGCGCACGGAGATGTGCGCGCGGAGTCGAAGGTGAGAGAGCTACGAGGGAGTTGAGAGGGAGGGCGAGGGGAGCCACCGAAGCGGCGGATTTGACGCGGCCATATGTGCTTCCCTGCCGCCCTCCTCCCTCACCTTCGACGGTCTCCGCGCGCACCCGTGTGCCGGCGTCGCCCGCTCGCTCCCTGAAGCTTCGTTTTCTGTCGTTATCGGGAAGCGACCGTTAGCCGGCGTGGGCAGTTTCGTGGCCCGCGCTTGCTATGCGCTTGCGTGCCGCGATATTTCACGACTCGCACCGTTCGTGCATCGTGCTATGGTGCACGAATACTTCAAAAATACGTCCTTTTAATTCGAACAAATTTTCGGGCCCCTTCGAGTTCGAATTATCGAGATTCGACAGTAGTTTTAATTGTGTTTCGATGATACGAATTTCGGCTAATACGAATATTTTTCGTGACCCCGTGAGATTCGTATCATCGAGCTTTTACTGTACTGGCAAACACAAAATCATGATAGACTTCTAGGCAAATAATCTATTGATCCAACTCAGCTTAATATTTTCCTTTAGTGTCCAGTTAAAGTGTGTGATATATTAGAACTTCCTATTGCAGAATGGTTTCATGAATGCCAGCATATACCTGGGTCAAGCACTCGTTGGAATCCTTTGTGGCTACTTGGCTGACAAGCTTCGCAAGAAAGAAGTCCTCGGTGTAACTGCCATAAGAAAGACTTTCGAGTGTGCAGGTATGTTGTGGGGATGCGCGACTCTCACACGTCCCCTGATGCATGGCTCCCGTCTCCTGTAATCCGGCTTTGCCGCGTAGCTTTACGGCGGCGGATTTGTGGTTCATTGCAAGAGATGGCGCGAGTGTCGGGCTGCTAACCCCTCCTAACGGCGGGGTTACTTAGGCGCAAAAGGCTGAAGGCACTTGTCTTTTTGGCTTGGGGTCGGCGAGCAGCACGCAAGAACTGTTCGCGCGTTCGCTCGCCCGCTTTGCGGGACCATCCCGAGAAGGCTTAGGAGCAGGACACCGGTATGGACGAGCGCGGATCGTTCGAACTCGCACGTGCATGGTCACGCGAACGACTAGGCAATGGTGTCATAGCATGGGCGAGCATATTCGCTCGCTATCCGGTCGCGGTGAGTCGGACTTGCTTGATTTGTCGCGCGCCCATGTGAATGTTCTATGGGTAGTAATTCGGCTAGCATGCATTAATGTATGAAAGGTGCAATAAATGCCCTTTTGATTGTTTGCACAACTGTGTTGTCGTTCCTTTGTCCCAAGAGCACGTGTGAGATCCCATAATGTTGATGATCATTGTTGTGCACTTGGTTTCATAATTGTTACTTCTATGTTCCATTAGAGCCTTGTTATACAAAACAGTCAGGACTTAGCTAAATTTTTCAGTGTGTCAAAAGTTTGCAGCGATCTTATTTGGCATGCAATAGCACTGAACTATAAAAAAAAAAAATTGTTTTTCTTAGCCCATAATAATTTTTGTTTTCGTATTGGGAGCTTTGCTACAAGTTCTCTTGCCCCCCTTCGAACCTTTATCATATATTGAACTGAGAAAACTGTTATTGAACTAATTTTACTCTAAATAGCTAATATCAAGCTAGAAAAATGATTTGATTATGTTTATTTGTTTGGGGTCATGGTTTAGTTTAGGCTTGGCGCAATAAAAAAAAATGTTATCCAAGTACTACCTGGATTGAACCGACGATCATGCAACTTCAGACCCAGTGTGGTGGCTCAGTGGCTATAGCGTGATGTTGCTGAGCAGGAGGTCGCAGGTTCAAGTCCTCGCCATGGCGGCCACATTCTGATAGGGACGGATTGCGAAAACGTTCATGTACTTGAATTTAGGCGCACGTTAAGGAATATGAGGTGGTCGGAATTAATCAACAGTCTCCTACTGCAGCATCCCTCATAGCCGACTGTGCAGTTTTGGGATCTTAAAAAACCTAACAATTTGATACAATTTCAAGCTGAGCATTCTAACCACTACAATGTGGCCGCTTTGCCCTAGCAGACAGTGTGCTGGGCTCTGACAAATGTTGAGCTCATCTTGAGCACCACACCGCAGCACTGACCGGGACTTGGTGCCTGCTACCTTTGGCGGTACATGTGCACCGCTGCACACACTTCTTTTGCTTTACTGGTGCTCACACTGCACAGCACATGCCTGCTCGATTCCAGGGTATTGTAAAGCAAATTAAAAAAGTAAAATTCTTGTAATCATGCTGCTGCCTGCAAGCTGCATGCTTCTTCAGATTGTGTAGGAGCTGCTTATCTTTGTCTCAGAGTTTTCAGGAGTTGTTCCGATGGCACTGCTGGAGCTATTCTCTCAGAGTTTTTCGGCAGTGCCAGATGGTTTTTTCACCTATGTGAGTCTCTAAACGTGTTGAGCACTTGGAGACTCATATAAGTGAAGCAGTAGCACCTTTGAAACAGCCCACGAGTGCAGTGGTTCTCTTTCGTTTCTCACATTTGTGCCATAGCTAGCATAGTGTATTTATAGTATCGTATTTTCCGGAGTATAAGGCTCAGTGTCTTTCTGAAATTTTCTTCGGTGCGTCTTGTAGAACGGTGCGACTTGTGTACGTTTTTTTTTCCGGAAAAACTGCCGTCAAAATTGGATTCTATGTTATGACCACGCGAAGCACTCTGGTTGACTTAATTGCTACAGGTTCTGTGCGCTCTATCGAGGTACCGGGTTCTCGTGATCTAGTTCTCGAGCGCTGTGCGAGACGGATGGAGCAGCAACGCTAGCGGCGGCAGGCCGACCGCGAGTCGACCGACCCCGAAGTTGGCGCATCTGCAGATCGCTGTCAAGATAGCGTGCCGCTGAGCAAACTACACAGTTGCTACCGAAGTACAAGCCGCCCCCTCCCCCCTCCCTCCCTCCCGCACTGCCTTCCCGCTTTCCTCCCTTGTGTGTGATTCGGCTCACTGTCGCACACTTCCACTCGCACATACAGCATACGGCGCGTGGGGACGATGTTGTCGCCCTCGCGGCAACCACGATGGCAGAAATGCACCTGGAGTGTGTGGGGATTGAGGGAGGTGCCGGCGCCATTGCGTGGGCTTTACCTGGTCTGCCATCCCCCGCCTTTCCCCGTCCGCTCCCAGCTGGTTCAGCAGTGGCGCTTCACTCGGGGTGGTTTGTGGTGAGGGTGGGGCACTCACGTCACGGCGCAGCCGCGTTTCGGTTGCTAGCGGCGGGGCATGGGTCTCTTATCTCCTGAACCAGCGCAGGGTACGTACATGCTTTCCTCTCGTCCGCTGACACCTTTGTGACTAGGACTTGAGCTAGTGCACGGTGCCTTTGCCCGTGCGGGGAGCGCGTACTCTGTGCTGATCCTTTCCCGACGCTAAGCTGACAAGCGGTGCCTAGCGCTCGCGCGAGGTCATACCACGCCGAGCCGCACTTGCCGAAAGCCAAAGCCGAAGGAGATTGCCTGAGCTCTCACGAGTTGACCCATTGGTTATCGCTGAAGCATGGAGCGTAGCCGCCGGGACTTTTCCTAGCGGTGTCCCAGCTTGAGCCTGTGCTCTCGCAGCGACGTGCTATAAGCGCCCGTTTCTGTATTTTTGCCCTTGGTGCGGGACCCCTTTGGTTCCCCGCCGCGCAGGCATTTGTGCAGTGCTGGTGCCGACGGATTCAATAAACGGTTTCCGTTAACTCAGGGCATTACTGTCTTTTTGCGTGCGTCGCTTGGTAACCCCTTGCGGCCTGAGCTCGCGCACAGTGGTGCTGGAGGCGATGGCTGACGTGGCCCTGTGGCTCGCTAAGCTCGAACCCGCGGTGGTTGATCACCTGTGAGACACTAAGAACCCACAAGTGTCTGTATCATTGCTATCGCAATTATATGGGAAATATATGACACCCATACGCTTGCGCATGACCCGCGTTCACGGAGTGAAACGGCACTGTAATTTTTTTAAATCGCTTACCGAACGAACAGGTGCGTCTTATACACCGGTGCTATTTATATACGTTCTTTATTGGAGAAACTGCTGTTTTGAGGGGGGTGCGTCTTATACAAAGGTGTGACTTATAGACCGGAATATACTGTACTCACACTGCATGAAAAATGCCTGTTCACCATGATATAATGTTTTTGATCGCCGCATTTTTCACAGCCACTGAAGGGAATGGAAAAGCCAGTGCAGTAATGGACTCACTTGGTTATTTGAACTTTGTAATGACATCATTACTTCATCCATAGGAGTGCTGTATAATGGCTACAAAATATTTGGACATCTAGCAGTGGTCTTACTTTTCTGACCGTAACTACAAAAGCAGCTCCATATCCTGCGCTGTAGTAATTCTCCCGTGTTGTGTTTTTTGGCCTCTAGGCCTAACAGCAAAGTGATCGTGATTGAAACAACCAGAAGCCACTAAAGTAAGTTATTACTATGACAAGCTGAAGCAATAGCAGCTTTGAAGCAGCCTGCGAGTGCAGTGGTTCTCTTTCGTTTCTCATATTTGTGCCATAGCTAGCATAGTATATTTATAGTACTTGCACTACATGAAAAATCCCTGTTTACCACGATATGATGTTATTGATAGCCACATCTTTTTCTTAACAGATATTCAACCTATTCACAAAACAGTCTGTAGATTTTAGTGAATTTTGAATGTTACTTTAGCAAAACCTACACAAGACAAATGTCAAGGACACTTCACGTGGACCACCAGTAAAAAAAAAATAATGAGGAAACATACAGGGCAATAACATCAAATGACATAAGATTGAATGCAAAGCAACACAGACCAATTTCCTTTTATCTAAATTTAGCTACAAAAAGGTGGATATGTTTTTGTGAGCTGGTTAATGCTTATTTTATCAGCGCTGGCACAGATGGACAGCTACGTGCACAAAAAATGTTTGTGTGTGTGACTGTCTGCCTGTGCTATGGTCAAGGCAGAGCGCAGCCTCCCTAACCATGGGTTATCTCCTTGCTCTTTGAATCAGTAGCAGAGCTAATGGAAATGCAAATTGTATTAGTGTATTCTGAACCCTCCTCCCCTTTGCAGGCCTTGCTGCAGTAAGCGCTGGACTGGTTGGAGTAACGTTTGCCCGGTGCGATTGGGTTGCCGCCTACATGATGCTTCTGCTCTCCAACACATGTGCTGGCGTCCTCTATGGTGGTGACGCTGTCCTGCCCATTGACCTTGCACCTGATTTTGCTGGCAAGTGAAGCATTTTATCTTTTTTTGGCTGCAAATGTTGCTTACTTGTGTGGCAGAAGAATCTCACAGTTTGCTGTTGTATAAGAAACTGTTTTCATACTGGGTGTAATTGTTTTTAAGCAGATGTTTCTTCTGTGGGAATAGTGTAATTGGCACCTGCACTCAACCTTTAATCTGTATGAGTTGGCATTGACTGTTTCCGTTAAAGGGGCCTTGCAACATTTTATATGGAAGGTGTGGAATGTAGCTAGTATTAAAGGGCATCCCCTCATGAACCTCTTGCAACAAAAAGTTATTCAATATGCCTTGTTTGAAAGGAGTTATCAGCAATCAGATGTTTTCGTTGTCACAACGTAATATCCTTTTCCTCCTTTCTTTCATTCAAACTGCATTCAAAGCTTTGCCGCCATGCCCAGGTCATGCCATGTTCTGCACATCTTCGTGCACAACCTTGAGATTGTGTGGTGCAGCCCTCTGTTGCATTGCTTGATCCGAATCCTCCTTGCCTGATAGACCGTAGTTCCAGCACAGTGGTATCATTATTTGCCACCAGGTGTCACCACCACCCTATCAGTGATGAGACTTTTTCAGTTTCTCATTTGGCCATTAGTAACGCTTAGTTATTAGAGTGTTATAGCTGAGCGGCATTACGGGCCAGCAGAACAAGCGGGCAAGCGGAGATGGGAAGCGCCGCACGAAAGGAAGAGTTTTAGCTCAGCGATCCCTCGCTTGGTTTGCTGCGTCACCTGTCGAACAAGGTTGGAGTTAGCGTCAGCTCGCTGCCGAACGCTAGCTTCAGGTTCTCTATCGCAGTCATCCACTTCAAATCGTCGCCAAACAGCCTTGTTGCTGAAACCTCTCGCAGGATACAGAGGTCCTCTTCAGTGGTGAAACACCTCTGAGGCTTTTTGCCTGCAGGCGAGCCAGCATCGCTTTGAAGACGACGCCGACGACATGCCACTGCTGTTTCTGCTGGTGGTTGCCATGTTTGTTTTGCAAAAACGCTGGTCCGTTGCGCGAGCTCTGCTGGGTTGAGGAAACTAGCGGAGCGAGCAGCCCACTCCGTAAACACACTGGCCGCCCCAACGTACTGCACATGCGCAGTGGCGTCGCCTCTTGCCCGCTGGGCCCACTGGGCCGTAAACCCGCTCAGCTATAACTCTCTATTATGTCTGAGAAATTCTGACCAATGGTTGTCATGTGAAATGTGCATCGCAATATGCATGAAAAGGGGAGGATTTCAGGAACTTGAAAGAGATAGCAGGTGGCTTTTTGAATGAAACTGTGTGCTGGCTCCCAGTATAAGGCGAAGATGTTCGTAGTAGTATTGTCTGGTGAATAAGCAGGTGCATTTACTATGTTTAAAGAGTGTTGCAGAACTCCTTTAAGGCTGCATACCTGGAGTGGTGATTTTAGTGAATTACTGTAGACACATTCATTAGCCTTCCTTGGCCTTTGTATAATAATAATAATAATAATAATAATAATAATAATAATAATAATAATAATAATAATAATAATAATAATAATAATGTAACAGATTCTAAGAGATCCTACGTGCATTTTGTGTTTACGTCCCACTTCTTGCTGGGGCACAAATGCATTATTATGTTGCTGTCAGAGTCAGTGAAGGTTAATATATTTATAATAAGCACATTCACTGAATATTTTCTTTTCTTTTTTTTTTCTTTCTAATTAGGTGCTGTCATGGGCCTCACAAACTGTGTTTCCAATACTGCTGGAATTTTTGCACCGCTTGTTGTTGGCTACCTGACAGAAAACAATGTGAGTAAGCATGCATATCCAGTAATATTTCAGGCAATCCAGCTGCATCACACCACATTATGTCCCTGTGTTTGTGCACGAAGGTAGCTGTGCCTATCTTTGTTCACTTGGAAGACTGCTGGAGAGTGTGTCCTGAACTCTTAAGATGTAGTGCTTTTACCGAAATTATGACTATGATTATTGAGACAGCAATGGTCATACGCATATTAGCAGACTTTATATATGCTGTCTATATTATAATGATGCCTCATAATTGGGAAAACTTTCTATAGTATTGAATCTTGAGGCATTGACTGCGTGAGTGGTACCGATATCTAGGCTTGTGCGAATATTCAATACAGTGGAATCTCGATGATACAAATCTCACGGGGTCACGAAAAATATTCGTATTAGCCGAAATTCGTATCATTGAAACACAATTAAAACTAGCTAAATTAAAGAGTCAGAGGTGAACTCACTCAAGCACACGCACGTAAAAAGCATTTACTGTATAGACCACTTATAATGTAACCGTTTATAGTGCAGAACTGGCTACAATGTGGCCTTTTCCGACTCCCGTTTACCCTCCCATAGAACTCCATGAATACGCATACCGCTTATAGTGCAGCCACGGCAGACGAAATACCGGTTATAATGCGGCTTCTGCGGGAAAATCTCGCCAACAAGGGCGGTAGCGAGCACGCTTCGCAATGAGGTGCGCCCACCGATGGGAGAGGAGATCAACGAGGGCGTGCGGAGGAGGAGCATGAGCCGTGGAGCATGAGTCCAAGGACGATAAAATCGTCGCCGCGCGCCGTATGTGCGAGTGAAATCGCGCAGGGGACGCGCGCCTTCACGGAGAGCGACCGCACAGCGGAGAGCAAACGCGACTTCCATTGCGCGAAAGGTAAGGCTGTGGGAGTATGGGAGGGAGGGAGGGTGGGCGACACTGTGCTGCAGCACCAAATGCGTATCTTGCAACCAGGCGCAAGGGAAACTGGCGACAATCTCCCACGCAAAAGGAGCAAAGCGGGAAGGCAGCACGGGAGGGAGGGGGGGGGAGGGCGGCTTCTACTCTGCCAACAAATGCGCTCGCGCCTGTGCCGGCTGTCGGTGTTGTCGCGCGCACCGTATCTTGAAAGCGATCTCCACACGGCTCTAACCTTTGTATGTGCTGTGCTTACGCCGCTCAGTTTCCGTTGAAGCGATAGACCGCACGAACCTTCGCTCGCTGCGGTGGCCACGCTTCCCCACGCAGGCACAAAAGGAAAAGCAACAAAAACGCCACCGCTTCAAACTCTTCGTGCCCAGTTGCGGCCTCCGCGCTGTCCGGCGCCACGTCTGCGCCTCCGCACCAAAAGAGAAAGGGAGAAAGCGCGTGACTATGCGATGTTCTCTTTCGCGGCCGTCGGTGGGGTGGCCTTTATTCGTATCAACTAACGCGGGTCGAAAATCGATTTGTAACAACGTTTCTCTAGCACGTTGCAAAGTAATGGGGCTCGGCCGGGACCACAGAAAAATTCGTATCATCCGGAAATTCGTATTAGCTGTGATCGTATCATCGAGATTCCACTGTATTAATTTATTGAATATTTGCTCGAATATTATGATGTTTTATATTCACTCTGGCTCGAATTTCAGTATTTGAAGTATTTAAAACAAATGAATATTAGCATTTTTCTGTGTATAAGCCACACCCCCAATTACAGACACCCCGGAAATAAAAAAGAAAATCTAAGTGTAGAACCCATTTAAATACCTGCATACAGTGCCCATATTTGTGAAAAGTCTCCATTTGCAGATACATGAATCATCCACTATGTATCTTCAGCAAAGAAGCTCTGTTTCCTACCTTTTCAGTGACGCTGATAACGGAGATCTTTGCCCTAAAAGTGGTTTCATGGCAGTGTGGGTCCCGCGGCCGTGAAACCACATCTTAAGTCAGAATTCTCATATAACCTGCACCCTGATTTTACAGTGAAAGGGGCCCGAACCACCCCTCGGTCTTGGTGAAATACAGTTAAACCTGGATATAACGAAATTGACAAATTCCCGAAAAACTTCGTTATAAAGAGGATTTCGTTATATGCAGGTTCGGCACGAAAATTCGAAACAGAAACGCTTACCGTATTTACTCGATTCTAACGCGCCCTCAATTGTAACGCGCACCCGTTTTCCGTTTTGGTCGAAGCACTCATCCTTAAAATGTCACACCAGGTACTGGATGCGTGGACGCGTGTCGTTTCGCACAAGCGCGAGGCATCGCAAACGAATAGCGAGCGTCACGATGACGTCGTAGCGTCGTATAGTGTTACAGTAGAACCTCGCTGTTACGTTCCCGGGGGCTGCGTTTTCCCGGCTGTTCGTTTTCGGCCGGTCCCGGCACAGCTCCCATAGAACCCAATGCATTGGTAACCCCGCTGTTGCGTCGCAACTGTGGGACCGTTCCCGCATCATACGTTGCGAACTGCCACCCCGCGCTGGCCCGAGCGGCCATTTTGACTTTTCATGTCGCTTGGCTTGGTGGCTTGACGATGGCTTGGCCAAAGTGCCGGGGGCGACAACTGTGACGCATTTTCGGTTTCCGCCAGCAAAAGTATGGCCCTTGAGATCCGTATTTGCTATATAAAGATGGTGTCCATGACGCGTTGTGGCCCTAAAATTGGTTTTGGCTCATAGATATTCCGTATATAAGGGTACGCCCATGCTAGCGGCAAAAAACGCGCGCGTCATGCAGCGAGCGGCAAGTTGCCGCGCGTCAGCGCTTTGCCGCGGGGCCACCGTGGCACGCGCGTCTCGCCGCGTGTAAAGCCCCTATATATAAAAAGTAGCGCCATCCACTTCTCTCCTCCTCCGTTCCACTATCACGCTCGGCACGACCAGCGCGATCGAGGCGCGATATCGACAGTGGCGCAGCCTGCGTCGGGCCTGCCGTGGCAGACGACAGCTAACGCGCTACCAGAGGAAATCCGAGGAAAACTTCGATCGCATCCTGCGGAGAAGTTTTTGAGGGGCGATTTTGCTTCGTCAGTCAGTAACTGGTCTTAATAATGCCGTTTTAGAAGTAGCAACGCGACGATGCGAGACGGCGCAAATATCAAGTGTGCAGCAAGCGTTTGTGCACGCCGGATGGTAAACAAAAAAGGCCTTTTGCCCTCGCCTTGTCGGTTGCGGCAACTTAAGGCGCAGCAGCATGCCATCACAACGAAGTTCTTGTCCCTAACACGTTTGATCCGTTTGTGCGTACAGCACTTTCGTCGCACAGGCCCGAGAATGGCAGTCGGAGCGCGCTGGAAAGGAAAAAAATATACAAAAGCGCAACGCGAGCTTCCACGTGACACGGATTGGCCAATGGGGGAGCGGAGAGGCTGGGGTGACAGGAGGTGGCGAGGAGGAAACTCCGGGGTGAGCGCGGTGGCGGCAAGATCTAAGAATGGCGCTACTTTTTATATACAGTAGAACCCCGCTGTTACGTTCCCGGGTGCTGCATTTTCCCGGCTGTTACGTCGTTTTCGGCCGGTCCCGGCACAGCTCCCATAGAATCCAATGCATAGGTAACCCCGCTGTTACGTCGCAACTGTGGGACCGTTCTCGCATAATACGTTGCGAACTGCCACACCGCGCCGGCCCGAGCGGCCATTTTGACTTTTCATGTCGCTTGGCTTGGTTGCTTGACGATGGCATTGGCCGCCCAAAGTGCTGGGGGTAACATTTATTACGTATTTTCGGTTTCCACCAGCAAAAGTACGGCCTTTGATATTCGCTTTTGCTATCTAAAGATGATGTCTATGACGCGTTGCGGCCCTAAAATTGGTTTTGGCTCATAGATGTTCCGTATAAAGTCCAAGGGCGATAACGCCATCGCCGCGCGCCGTATGCTTTCTTTCGTGCGCGAGACGCAGTCGTCGGCTCCCCTCGCACGCTTTCACTCGCACATACAGCATACGTTGCCGCGCGGCCGTGTGCTGAATTTGCGAGTGAAAGCATGCGAAGGGAGCCGACGACTGCGTCTCGCGCGCGAAGGAAAAGCAGGGAGGAAGCGCGCCTCCTTCCGTTGCGCTCGAGGCACCAGCGAGGGGGGGGGGGATAGCGGGCAGCGTTGTGCTCTGGCATCATACTGCGCGGCGGCACGCGGTCCCGCGGGCCGTGTCTTGAAAGCGATCTGCGTGGGGGCAGATTCTACGCAGTGTAGGTGCGTCTGCGGCTCGTGGCTTTGTGCGTACTGCGTGTTCACGGCGCTCAGTTTGGGTTGAAGCGATAGACAACAGCACGAAGTTCACTTCGCTCGCTTCTGCAGCGGCGCTTAACTGCGCGTGTGCGCTCTCATCGAGTGTGATGTGTTCATGTTTGCCTGTGGGCGCTGACACCATGTTTGTTAATTAGTTAAAAACCGAATGTTTACAAGTTTATACAGACTATAAAACTACTATTCTTACTTTGTATAGCTCATCGCCATCGATACTTCGGCTGTCGGGCGAAACTACTTTTTGTCGCACGTAAGAATTAAAATAATATTGTGTGCAGTTCAACACTACTCCCATTGCTCAATTTTTCCTGTTTCCTGGCTCTTGCGTTTCCCGGCTCTTACGTTTTTTTTTTACGGTCCCGTGAAAAACGTAACAGCGGGGTTCTACTGTATAGGGGTTTTAGCCGCGCGGCAGCGCGATAAGATCTCCCGCACTCTCCGAACGGGCGAGCAACACCGCGAGCGCTCGTTGTTTCATGCGAGAGACAACGATTGTCCATTGAAAACCCGGCGCGGACCGGCGGCGTTCCGGTTGTGATGGCTCCGTGACGTCACCCTCGTCGCTCTGGATTGGTTCTTCACCTCGCGGCACGCGGCATTTGCCGCAGAACCCATTTCGCGCGGTACGCCGCAAGACCCCCGATTCCTGCCACTTTTGCCACGCGCGGCATGACGCGTTGCCGCGTGATTCTGACGCACGTTTTTGCGGCGTGTTTTTGCCGCTAGCGTGGCCGTACCCTAAAGTCCAAGGGCGATAACGCAGTCGCCGCGCGCCATATGCTGTATGTGCGAGTGAAAACGTGCGAGGGGAGCCGACGACCGCGTCTAAATCTCGCGCGCGTAGGAAAAAAATGTCACAGTTTCGCCCTAAGGGCGAAGCAATGAATGCGATAGCAACACAGCAATGTCATACGAAGTAAGGTGAGCGGCTTTGGTAGCAATATGAATTATAGTAAACATGAGCTGATTAAGTAAGCAGGTGTGCTGCGGCGTAAGTAGACCGACATGAAGAGAGACTCGATGACCACGAGAAGGCGCGTGTGAAACGGTGGTGTGGATGAGAAGCGCTTCCCGTGGGCAGCGCGCGTGCGAAGGGACACACCTGTAGCGCTGCACTGCCGATCCGGGCAGCATTGCATGTGTAGCGTGCGTTGGAAAATGTGGCCCGACTATTACTAACTGAATGAACAAGCGTGGTGGGAGCGCGCACAAACAAACATGAATAGATCGCACTGAATGACTGCAGACAACGACTGTCAAAACGCTGGCAGCAAGTGCATACGCCGCAGCGGGCGAAGGTACGTGCAGTCTATCGCTTCAACGGAAACTGAGCGGCGAATGCACGGCGCATAAAGGTCAGAGCCGTGTGGAGATAAGAGACGGTGCGGGCGAGCGATGAGCGCGGTTGTTGGCAGCGTAGAAGGTTGTTGTGTAACCCTAGCGCCAATAATTTCTCAGTCACTAAACTGTAACTATGGGGGCCGACAACTGGCAAAACAGCACTGGTTAGGCCTAAGAGCCAAACCGACGGCAAGCTGACGCTGGAAGTTTGCAGCGCATCGAGGATCAGGCCCCAGATCATGCGTGCGGGCTAGACTGAGGACTGCAAAAGCGGCGAGCATGCCTACCAAGTTCGTCTGTATGCTTACAGAATGCAATGGGTTAAGCGTGCGTGTAGATGGAAAGCATCTAGCTGAATTAGCTCAACACAGCAACTGCCGGTGTTATGCAGTCAAGGTCTTACTTCACAGTATCGTGAGGACGTTTCAGGGGCGAACGCGTTTCAGGGGCAAACATGTTTCAGAGGCGAGCACGCAAAGCTCCTGTGGCCTCAACCACCACAAAATTTTAAGTAGACTGAAGCACAACAGTGAGCAAGAGTCTGTAAACAAGTTGTCTGTGCTGCTGGAGTTGTAAGAAATCTTGTACTTGCATTTTTGCCTGAAAATATCTAAATAATGGGTTTTGAAGATAAAGAGGTGCGCCAGTTTCCTTTTTTACAAGCAAAGAACCAACTTTTCTTAGATTTGTCAACATACGACTCTTTATATCAAGCTTTTATGCAAATCCCACAATAATTCAAAGTATTTGCTTCAAAATTATTTGACACTAATTACTATTCAGTTTGACTTAACTTAAAATCAATATATATATATATATATATATATGTGTGTGTGTGTGTGTGTGTGTGTGTGTGTGTGTGTGTGTGTGTATATTTGCACTACTGTGCTCATATTTTTTTTTAATTGCAGGACACTTGCTTAATTGTATTTTTAGGTGACACAATATTCTGTAATGCCATCCAAAATTCACTCTGTGGTTCTGCTTATTTTTCTCGCTGATATTCTGTTTTGCATTTTTTGAGAGAGTGGGATTCCATGTGGTCTCGAGGAGATACTAGTGATAAGGGATGGTGAAGATCAGAAATGTATTGCTGCACCATTAAGCTTTCACGCTGAAGTAGACCTGGTAGCTCTTGCATTGTATCGGTCAGTGTCCTGTACCTGTAGTCTTCATTGAAGTCTATAAGCACTGCATTTTGTGGCAACATGGTAGATCCTTGCGTGTATATCAGCCGCATTTTGAGGAGCATCGGCAGGTGTATTTCACGCACTCATGTCACGGGTGCTGCGCACATCATGCTCCATTGAAGATGTTGCATAGATGGCAGCCGCAGCACTTTCATTTCTTTTCCTTTTTTTTTTTTGTGCAAACCGCAGGAGACCATTGCACGGTGGAATGCCGTGTTTTACATTGCTGCTGCGGTGTGCGCCTTTGGAGCCGTGGCATTCTTGGTATTCGGCACGGCGGAAGTGCAATCGTGGGCTCATCCGCCGGCCACTCCTCTTGGGGGCTCAGCGGCTATGCTTGTTCCAAGTGATGAAGTTCTCGACGACGGTCCACTAGAGGGCGCAAAGGCTACAAGTTCTTATTGGCACTGACAGCATTTATTGGTGTGCCCCACAGCGTCAGTTAGCACAGTGGACTGTTTTGCTGGTGCCGACTGACTTTTTCTTTCTCCATTCCCTGGAGGAGAAAGAGTAGTGTTCCCGCTGATCTACTGTGATACTAACGAGCATGCTTTATATGGCTTTTTGATTGACCAGGCTCCTCCTAAGGAAAGCTTTCAAAGCTTTGCTTCGAAATGCGCAAGAGCCCAGTTGATTTTTAGAGCACCAAGTACTAGTATGCTTACTACGTCTGTTTAGTCTCTTCCTCTGCTGAAGCATTCTTTGGTTTTTTGATTGCGTGTGTTCTATACTTTCCTCGGAGATTCACTTGAAGACTGTTTGCTTGTCGTGATGCCCACTGCGGTGATGCAAGTGCTTTTATGCCCTGCATTTATGCTCAATGCATTTTATTTTTTCTCATGAATTGTTAATGTGCTTAAAGAATGTATTTTAGACGATAATCAGACTAGTCATTAAGTCATAGCACATGTGACTCAATGAAACAATTATACACATGGTACAGTGGACTTTCCCTGCCACTGGCATGGCCTTTTCAGTCCTATAGTATTTGTGCCATTGAAATGCTTTATGCTATTGCATTTTAAAATCTTGGCTAGTGTACATGTTATTTTTATTTTCAGGGAGGTTAAACGCGCTGTCTAGTCGTATAAGGTAAATTTCATTGGTTGACCACCAGTCTATGCTTTGCATTAGTGAAAAGGCACGAGTTACACCGCTAAACTGGCATGTAAAAAACAATGTATGCCCCGTGCCAGTGGGTGGCAGATTCAAGTTGCTGTTATAACAAATGCGTGCCACGGTAACTTGCACGGCTCACTCACTTTGAAACTGTGGCTCACATCCAAAATGCTTAGACTGGTCCCTGGCCAATTTTGTCATTGAAAATTATTTCATTGGCTACAGAAAAAAGTGTGCATGGCATAAAGACAGACGTGGTTATGTCTCTGTGCTTTGTAATGTAGGAAAAAGAGCAGGCCAACGTTATTGTGCATTGTAACAGCTCTTATATCCCACTGCGTGGAATCTCAAACCAGGCATTTCAAGAGGATCGAGAAGTGATTTGCTCATGCTTCAAGTGAGCCGTTGAAGTGTGCAGTCATGCACTGAATCAATAGTAGAGCATGCATTCTCTCATAAGGAACAACAAAAGTTCATTCTAACTGACCGCTGGAATTCACCATTCTTTTTCGCGATTCCTCTGATAGAAGTAGCATTTAGTTTATGTAACATATAAACCTGACGGCACATGTACAAATACTGCTATACGTGGCTTTATTTTTATGTGCTGTACAGAGACTGTCCATGACAGATGCTTGCTAGCAAGGCAATGTGTTGATATAGTGCTTGTGCATATGCTCGATCATGAAAGCAAATTGTACGTACAATACATTGGAAACCTTGGCATGTGCCCAAAGTGACCACAGGAGGCTCTTTAGGTTTGGGGGGGCTCTTCATTCTCCGTCTCCCTGTGCAAAGTATTCTTTCTCTCAAGTAGCATAGGCGAGTCAACAGAAATGCTGACATTTTAGCAAATATTCTGCTCTATCAAGCAGATTTCTGGCTTATTTTGGTGCCAGTATTGCGCATTAAGTGCATAGCAGACTTTTTAAAGTAAATTATGAACGAAGCCTTTTCTAGCAAATCTTTGGAGCATTCGCAGAAACATTTAGTCAAGTCTAGCAGATTTTTAATTTTTGATTTTGCTGGATCTTTTCCTAGAAATGATCTTCGGAGCTTGTTGTTTGACAACGTGGACATTACAATGAAATGTCTGTCGATTCACTCGGTGCATTTGATTTCATATAACACAGTGATTTACTAAAGGTATTTGATAATGGCCCTGTTGTCTGCAAATGTGACATTACTGACATATACATAAATGTTTACATGCATTGTATGTTTGTTTATAGTAGCTGCCAAATTCCCTTACCAATTATAATTTATAATTGATACTTCCACTACTATAAAATACCTGTTTGTCAAGGTTAACCTTGTTGAAATCTTTCCTAGCGTCTATTTAGTAGACTGCAAAGTATTTAGCGTACCCTAGCTGACTTTCACTGTTGCATATTAGAGGAATATTGGCTAGAGAAATACGGTAGACTTCCTTTAATTTGACTTCGTTTGATTACATCCTGACCGAAGGTCCTGGCCCATGCATTTCTATCATTCACTTTCATTATTTCGATTCAACAATTGGCCTTCGCTGAATAATTCGAACTTGACCAATCAGCACGCACGCGCCTGACCCCTATAGTAACCCCAATAATGACGCCTTTATTGGCAATGCATGCCTCGGTAGTGCTTAGGGAACAGTGATCACACAAATTTCACGTCGAAAACGCTTATTTTTGACCTGCCCTAGGAGGATTTTTAAGCAAGAACTGTAGCTCACAATGTCTGATTATGGCATAACACACGTCTTTTTCTTTCTTTTTGCTAGTAAATTGGGCCATTAATTGCTTGTGCAGTGCAAATAGACACCAAACAAAAACTGCTTGCGCGGCGTTTGTATGCTTTACTGCATAACACAAATGTATCGCGGCGAAGACGACTTCAAAATTGTGTGGCAAAGCTTATTTTTAAAATGCTGGTTGCCATTGTGCAGCAAATGTTAGACACTCGCCAATATTTACTGCCAAATAATCTCGCTCACCTTAAATTTCTACATTGTTTAGGAGCTTTAATGGCATTTTTATGTTAGTTTTCTGCTTCCGACAGATAAAAAGTGGGCACGCGTTTGACCCGGGGGTGTGCTAGAATCGGGCAAATACTGCCAAATGAGTCAGCAGTATGTTTTGGCCTTTTTTCTCCATCTTATTTATTTAAAGTGACCCACTGGATAATTCGATCAATTTCCTCAGTCCCGTTAGGGTCAAAATAACGGAAGTCGATTGTATAGCAACACTAGTTTACAGAGTAAAGCAGTGTATGTGATTTTTTAAACTGTGGATGCATGCCTACTGGTCTATTAGGTACTTCAACAGCCAGTGTGCATGCTCATGGTAACTCATTTTGTTGAAGCGTCGCTTGCTCAAGTGCTTTTCAGTGCCTTTGCTTATAACAGCCTGCATGTGTGTCACATTCACAAGAATGAATGCAGGCATAATTGTGCTTATTGAAATGTATCGCAGGGAACTGATGACAGTCTAAACGCACCAGCAGGCCTTTATACAGCGATGGCTGTAAAAAGGTACTTTCAGCTTTTGACGTGTATGTATGCCCATCGTTAGGCTGTACCACAAACCTTTGCTCAACCTCCCTAGTTGCTTCAGTAGTCAACTGCTTTAAAGTTGTCTGAATGTTCCTCATTCAGCATGAGGCTCTCCTTTGCGGTGTTCCAGTATTTTATTTTCATGTCATCCATGCTAACCTGCTGGAAGCTGCTCTTCCCCGATGAGGGCAGTGCTTGGCTCATTGACAAGTCATCACATTATGCTTTCATTACTTTTCCCACCTTGTTGCCTAACCTGGTTTTATATAGTTGTAAGCATGCAACATGCCATGCTTGCTCGGTTTGCTTTGTCTCCTCGTCGGCCTGTTTTATTGGTGTTGTTTTTTCAGTGCTCTGCTTCTTCGTGAAATTTAGGTGATGCTAGCTGATAGCAATTTTTTACTACTTTAATTAAGTTAAACCAGAACATTACATTAAGTTCAGTCAAAATGAGAAATGTTGATAAGCAATGCATTTATGCTAAACTAACAGAGGAGATTTAGAAGAATATTCTGTCTGCATTACATGACTGTTCTCTGTTCTTGGTCCTTCTAACGGTAATGAAAAAAGTCAAATGTTAGGGTTGCGCTTTTCAATTCATGATGTCTTTCTTGCATCTATTACCCTTTGCTATACTTACATTCTTATTCAAACCCAGGCGAATGCACAGGAAGAATGTGTCAAGGACAGTGTGACAGCTTATACAGATTTCTTATAGCGAAAAGTCTGAATGCGGAAAATTCACTGAAGGAGAGCCCGCAGTTTGCTGGCCTGCATGCAGCCTGTTTGGTGGCCAGCTGGCAAGTTGCGGTTGTTGACAGGCTTACGAAACATTGCTTGCAACATTGCTTGCAACATTGCTGGAGCACGTGGTCATAAATATTTGCAGCGGTGCAAATATTTGACATCCACTAAAGTTATTGCTACATTGTGTGCAAGTGCCGCAAGGCAGGGCCTTTTTTATCACTGATACATTTTTCCACGTTGTTGTAACCAAGTTTTACTAACTGCAATCGAGGACATACACGTCACCTGCTCAACGATTGCCGTTGACAGTTGTGAATGTGTGCAAAAGTGCATAGGACCTGAGGGCAAGGATAAAACGTGCTTCCTTTTAGGGGAAGTAATGTTCAGAAATTGCGACATTGTGTAACAAATTTCGATGTGTTCCAGCATTGAAGTCTTTGTTGTTCTTGTGTGATATTTTGGAAAGACGCTCGGCTGTGTCGATGACATTTACAATGGCTCCTTAAAGCTTTCTGCTCCTTAAAGAAAATACATTGCTGTTAGTGTAAGATAGCACTGGTCTTTGGCGTACTAGGCAATGTATAAGTGTTCACACTATTTGAGACCATTGTAATAGGAAGATCTGGGCACATAGCATTTATTTCTGCGGAGCCAATTTTTGTGTAGCTTTTCTGCAATGCTCTGTAAAAAGATCTGAAGAGCTGCTTTGCTGTATAAAATGCTGATGAGGTATACATTGATTTGCTTTTATTTGCGTTTGCTCGTTGTACAGTCTGTAATTGATTGTCAGGGCGAAATAATTTTTCGTGCCTGTTTGCACATTCATGCGTGCACTGTTTTTATGTGACACTTTCGGAAACTGATTTGGACTGGGATGATGGATGCATCTTCGAACACGGGACCTGTACTGTAGGCAGCAGGAGTTTGTGGCCGCGCAAGCATGGACGTAGTCACGTTGTTGCACCATGTGATCCACCGCTGTGGCTCATTGGCTTTGGTATTTTGCTACTGAGCACGAGTTCATAGGTTCGATTCCCTGCTGTGGTGGTCGCATTCCGGGGCAGGGGGCAGAGTATGAAAACGCTCGTGTATACTTACATTTAACTGCACTCATGTCCCACGCGTTTTTTTTTTTTTTGCACGATTCACCCACAATTTCATTCGATTTGCTGTATCACGTGGCCTTGTGCACCTGCTGTTTACAGTCCACGGTTTATGGCAGAGATGCTGTTGAGTAGATGTGCTCGGCTTCACTTTCTGGCAGACGTGCCTGTCTTCTTACTTCCGTTAGATGCACATCGTTCGTCTGGGACAGGTGTGAATTGCAGCTTCGTCATGTGCAATGCACCCAGCTTAGAGGAAACACCGATTGATAAAGGAGCATTAGCTCGTGATAGAGCTAATGCATTATGGAACTAATGCTCATGGCTTTGTCACAGCCCTTCAATTCAAAACTCGCATTATTGCAGGTATTAAAAGCATTGTCTTGTCAGTAGTCCCAGATAATCGTGTGTAATTCAGTAAGGATACAAACAAGTGCGTCTGTGAGAAAAGGAAAGTGAGTGCACATAACACAGCAATTCACATCTTATTTGTGGACGGTTTTGTGTTAGTGAATACATGTCTAGTGTCCACAAAGCCCTTGCACATCAGTGGAGTTTCGTGCAATTTATTGCGTAATGAAAGCGTGTGCATCTGCTCTCTTTCGACTTATAATTGAGTCGCAGATTTTCTGTGCTGTAGTACACTTCAAGTGTGTTGATTGAAAAATTTTCATGGTAGTGAATGAGTAAGCATTGGTAAACTAGTGAAGTTGTGTAATGCAGTGCTAGACCTTGGGAGGTCTTTTATTGTATGCTAGCATGCACGGCTGATTAAAACTCACGTTAGTTGCATTTGGTATAGTACTTTTGTTAAGGCATCAGTTTCTGGGAACTTTTATTTGATGTTTGCATTCAGAAATGTTGCAATAGGTGGTGAATAAAGTAAGCATGAATAAGAATGAAGAAAAGAATTAAAATAGAAAAAGCAGCCAAGTAACGCTACAGTAGCTGGCGCATTCTCTCATAGTTCAGAGCGTTCGTATTTACTTTTAAAATGACTATTCCTCAGTAGCACTCCGCATCCTTGTGCGAACCTGTGACGAGAATATGACAGTTACTGTGATCATAAAGCTCACTTGCAGAAATGCTACATTCGGGACCACTCTACATTTGTGTCCACAGGAGCCGGTGCGAATACTTCCTAAGAGTGGCCCTCTCTCTATTGAAAAAAACATTGTAACCACGCCTCAAATTGCATCAAGACAAGTGAAAAAATCACTGATGGGAAGTGTAAACACACTGCTGCTTGACGTTTAGGCTATAGAAATTGCGCATGCAGCTGACCGTGAGGCATGGTAAAATGCACTAGAGCTTTATATGGCAGACATTGCAATTCAGTCATGTGGTGGAGCGTAGAAACCTCAACACTTATTTTTTCTAGCTAGCTTAAGTTACCTTCTGTCCCAGACTCCACTGTTACAGCTGAGTGGAAGGCGTGCCAGAATATTTATGTTTGGTAATTGCATATATATATATATATATATATATATATATATATATAAAACTGTCAGCCCCAACTACAGCTTCATGACGGTAGTGTAGAAATGTAATTCGTTTGGGGCTTACATGCTTTACAAACTCTTACTTCCTACAGGGAACATTATGGAAAAAAAAAAAAAGAAGCTTGTGGCTACGGTGTGTAAGCTTGCGCAGACTATAATGGGATTTTGTAAGTGTGCGGCCTTGTATACAGATGTGCAAGTGTGTTTGTGTATGTAGTGGGTACAATGAAAACATTTGTATTTCGTGGCTGTAAAACATTTTGACAATATTTGTGGTGGTTATAGCTTATAAGTTTGTAGATAGTATTTGTAAAAGAAATTCTTGGTGTGTGGGCGCAGGCCTTCTTATGTGACTGTCTCGTCATGTTTGAATATTTTTTTCCGCATTCCCTTCCATTCCCGGCAAGTACTGGTACGCTTTCTTTGTCACATACTGTTTATCATTTAGCTTACATCTGGCACTCCTTTGCCACGTTCAGCCAATGTTTTCATCTAAGACAAAGGCATTGATGGTTGCAGTTGGGTAGGGATAAAAAGCAATACTAACATGTGTGCTTTGTGACTTTAATAGACATTAAACAGGATTTCCAAAGCATCTATTTTAGCGTCCATGCCTCAATGATTCTATCCCAGCTGCCCAAATACTTTTAAAGATACACTAAAAAGAACTGTGAAGTTAAGCTGAATATTTATGAAGTTTCTCTCTGGAATAACGAGGCAACCATTATTACCGTGTGAGAAGGTTTATTAAGCTAGAAAGAAAAATGCAAATATGAGAAATGCGTGGCACTGCCACTTTGAACTTTCCATCACGGCACCCAGTGGCAACATGGATTTTGACAGCGTCTGTTCGGGTTTAGTTATTCATTTGCTGGTAAACAAAGATAAAATCACATCCTAAATAAACTAAAGACGCAACCTTGCAAGCTTATAAAATACTTACTGCAGCGACATGACCTAAATGCGAGAAAATACTTTGAAATTCATGGTGCCGCCCTGATGTGCTAGTGCAGAGGTACCAGCGTGAAGTTCAAGAAAGGAAAGGGCCACCTTCGTTTCCTTTGGTAATATTCACCCTTTTTGTATAAAATTAATGAAAAGTAGTTTTAAAACAACATTTCACCGAGCTCTATACTGTTTTAATAGTTCTGTTTAGTGTCTTTTTAAAGGGCTTCAGTTTACTACCAGTATGCTCATTGTTTTATTAAAATGTTTTCCTTTATATGTGCATTCTCGAGCATCCTGATTTGAATAATCTATGTAGTACTGGGTGTCCAAAAAGTGATTGTGCATGGTGAGAATGGTGGTCCTAAGATAGGAAGTTGTATTTATGGCAGTGCATTGATCACTACAGGAGGTGCTTAAGTTGTCCACCACTGGCTGGAAGATATACAGTATGTGAGGACTGTTCTTGTACACCCGTCGTTTGAGGGCACCCCACAGACATATCGGAGGAACTACAGGTATTGCACAGTAATATTGCATGTGAAACTGCCATGTCACTCGCCATTATCATATTTTTTGTTTATTTTCTCACTGCACAGTTACTTTTTGGACACTCTGTGCCTCTTCAGAATACATTGGATCTTTTGACTTATTCACTCTTAAGAACCATCTTCTTATAAATTTATATTGGTAGCATGCACAGAGCATGGTGCAGCATCAGCCCTTCTGGGCTAATGTGAGGTGTCACAATGAAAGTGTTCCATCTGGGCCTCTTGACCCATGTGATGAGCTGGAGAACTACGTATCTCACCATGTCGCTGATAACCCAAACCGCACAAAGTGGCACCGGTTGTGGAGCAATGAACAGTGGCGTTCAAGAAAAACACCAATCTATGGCCAGGTAATGACAATCTATGGTCTAGCCCCGTTGTATGACTGGAGTAGGTAGGTCATATAAAAGGCTACCTACATTACAGTGAAGCTCGTTAATGCAGTCATTGATTCGGTGCTACTTTATCCTGAGATTTCTTGCTAAAGATATTTTTTTGTTAAGGCTAATGTTTGTGGTTTGCCAATCAACTTAGGCTTGTAGGCATCGAATAGAACAGTGCAGGTGATATCGACGGTTTCCGATAAGTTCATTTGCTTTCCTGTCTCGTCATGTGTGCTTGTATTCCAGGGGGAGGAGGGGGGAGGAGGGGGGAGGGGATAGAAGGAACCATCAGGGATTTTTCATTGCACCATTGCATGCCATTATATTTGAGTGTTGCACACTGAATACAGCTTCTATGGAAAGCATCTTTTCAAGGAGAAATATGGCGTAGTGCAAGGGCAAAAACTGCAGTCGCCACTTAGGGTTTTGTCGTTAAATGATAAAAGTGAAAAGCCTTACGTCTGTTATTCTTTCATTACCGCTAGAAATGTGCTAATCTTTGGTGCTGTGCTAATTTTCGGTGCTTCTAAGTTTGAACATTTTATTTCAGGACGTAGTACTCGCAACGTAGACTGCGATACATAATATTATAGTCTGATCACTGGTATTTTGAATAGATGTATAGCAGTAATAATTGCTCGAACAATTTTTTGAGAATTATTATGTGAAACTTCAAAGAAGCACCTCAAGGTACATGAATGAAAGTAATAATTTGCTATCTTTAGTATAAGTACTGAGAGTAACAAAGATCTGAAATATACAAAATATGCACCTGGTTCCTAGTTCCCGAATTTTGTAAGTCAGATCACGCAAAAAAACTGTAAAGATTTGTTGGCAGCCATAACGATGCCCATGCTATGTGGGAAAGCAGTAGCTTTGCAAATGTGAAAATGCATAAGATATATTGTACGGGGAACACTCTGTTTGTACTCTTTGCAGCAGGCACGTGTTTCCTTACTGCGTTCTTTAGGCTTGCGAAACAATGGTTGTCAGGTCAGGGAGCACGTAGAAGCCTCCTCATACATGATTATTGCGTTCAATCAGCTTTTCTATGCAAGCAAGGTGGTGTAATGTGCTTTCAACTGGTGCTGGAGCCTCCACATGCTGTGTTCAGTTCATGTACTGCGCTGTAGAGTAATGTGCAGCGTTGAACAATATTGTATAGTAAAGAATAAGGGCACTTGCACGGGCGGTGTTCAAAATGTAAAAAAAAAGGAAGAGATTCGACAGCTAGGCAAGCTTTGGTCAAAGGTTGGTCTGAAATCGACTACCTGCTCTTGTGTAGATGAAAACGCCACACTCGTAGGATTTCTCATAATTTGAACATACACTGCCAAAGTGCTGACCGTTAAAAGCAACCCATGGTGGGGAAAATAAAATTGCACTTGATATTAGTTGAACACAATTCTCAAAATAATCAGCACTTGTGAGCATCTGCCATTGTTTGAGACGTAGTCGAAACAGCCTATATGTCGGATTTAAAAATTGAAAACCCAAGAGAAGCTTCTGTGTCTCCACTGTTCATGTCATTTAAAAATTATGTAGCCGAGTCGACCAAAGCACAAATTTTGTGCGTTTTTATTGAAGTGGTAAGGGCACTGGAAGCTAGTTTCGACGATACCCCCATTTGAAGTTTTATTTTTCCATACTCCCCAATCTGCCAAATATTGTAAAATCTGACAAATAGTTAAAGTTCGGTTGTCATTTCAGACGGTGCAGTGATGTTGCTAATAGAATAATTCCGACGAAAATATTTAACGACACATACAGAAACTGTTGATCAAATTGATTGATATTTTATAGGCTCGGTAATGAAGGAGTTAAAAGACAACATGCTCATTCTTTGAAGGAGTCCTGTTGATATCAATCTTTGGTTTTGTTAACTTTCTCAATAGTCAGAAACTTGAAAGAATTTGAATTGAAAGCTACTGAATGTATACATTCTTGGCAAAATTGTTACCCTGTTTGGTTATTCGATTTACTGTAGACATAATAAGATGAATACAGAACCTTAAAGACCTCAAACCACGTGTAGTCTCACTTCATGTCCCATTTTTGTCTGAATCAGGTTAAACATTCACTGCTGCTATGTGAATTTTGTTTACATGGCTGGACAACATTGCAAAGATGGGTCTACCATGTTTGATAAAGGTTACTGCAAATTGGGCTAGTTGAATTGGATTAGTGGTAACAAAGTTCAACGGTAATACAAAGGACAAAGAAGAGAACGTGCGAAAGGGCTTGTCCTTCGTTTTAGTACTGAGTTTTGTTTGTTACCACGAATGTTTGTTTTTGACAGTCCCTCTGTCTTCATCCCTTTATTAAACTAAGTGTCCACCTAGTAGACATGTCCATTTCGTCTGCTGCTGAAGGGCTGATTGGCTGGGGGCGCTTGTCTCTTTCTGACATGTACCCTAGCCCAGCCACTCAGAACTTCAGCAGCAGATGAAATGGACATATCTACTAGGTGGACACTTAGAAAATACCCCCCCCCCCCCCGCCCCTCCCCCCTGCTTTGCAGAGTGCTCTTACAAGCATTCTAGAAAACCTCTTCAGGCTGTACATAGCTGCCCAATAAAAATTACAGATTTGTTACTGGTTATATCATTTGCTCCACTATGTAAAAAATTTTATGTGATTATTTGTGCTATATGTTCAGGCAGGTACATGTTCATTATGATGAATTGTAGTAGTCCGAACCTTCAGCAACCCAAACAACATATGGAGCTGCAAAAGGCCGGGAATAGAGCACGAACATTCTTGTTACACGAATCTATTCTTGCAAGAGAAACTGCGTTATACCTTTTGTCACTTATTTATCGGGACATATTCCTGTTCATTGGCTATGTTTTCAGCAGTTTTTCTTTTATTTTGTTCGAATTGTTCATGCATTATTTTATGTGTGTTCTCATACTTGATGCAATTGTGTTTGTTATACCAAATAAATTTGTTTTGCCACTTGTCGCACAACTTCACTATCGAAAGAACAAAGAAATTCACCAAGAATTATGATGCACCCTAATGCGAAATTTGATCGCAGCTCTTCAGGTATTTTGAATTCCACCGGTTGCGTCGCTCATTGTTCAGAAAGAAAGTGCGAACATGGTAGTGTCTCGCGCAGAGCGCATACTCATGCAAATTCTCTAGCGGCGGCGGCGCAGGCGAAGTAGCACATGCAATGTGGGTCCAACGCACACGCCAGTGCTTTGTTTCCATATACGATATCGGTGGACGCGTTCGCCCAGCGCTCGCCGCATGCCTTAGTAATGATGTCATCGGCGCACTATGACGCCATCTCGTAGTTTTGTGCGGCACTCTGCTTATCTCCTCACCCTTTCGCTATGGTGGCTAGATGGGTAGGTGTGCCGACCGAGCTTAGTTCACCACTTCTCCGCATCATGATGCAGAAGTGGCGCTGCGGACAGTATAACGGTTCAGCTGCATGCAATGTTGGCTGCGCTCTGTAGACGAGCAGCATGTTTGATAGTATTGCTGCCTCTGCTCTAGCTTCAAAGTACGCATTATATAATGCCCTTTTGAGCAGTGTAGGCAAATCCAGAGTGGGGAATTTGTTATTGTCATCTAGGGTCAGAAAACACGATATGCTGAAGTCAATTTTCTAGCTTGGCAATTGGTCACATTTATTGGTATAAACGCGGTGCTCCAGCCCATTACATTAAAGACGTAGATGCAGTAGATGCATTTTTTCGATGCATAAAACAATACTGTAATGGTTTTATATGGTGTTTGAAAATATGTTTACGCGATATTTAGTGAGTTCTAAAGTTTCAATTTCGAGAAATCCGGGTATTGTGCTTATTACTGTCTCAGGGTATTTAAATTGTTACGAGACGAATTGTGTTGGTAAGTGCATATGGTTCACTGTTTGGTTGCAATAAAATAAAGCAATACGTCTTGGATTAGATTCATGAATATATTTAAAATACAAGAAAAGCTCTCGTAACTTGAGTCGGCAGACGCACCAACATGAATTGCCTCGCGCCAGCAAGGTCGGGACGTTGGTCCACCACATCATAACATTATTCACAGCACACGCCTCAGCTTCAGGTGCCTCCTCTTCTACCTGTTGCTTTCGCACGCCATGTTCTTGTCCTTTACAAGAAAGTAAAGCCGTGTAATTGAATAGAACTTAACAACATCGTTTGTGAGCTCTTTCTTGTGCCGCTCACAGCCGATCAAATTTGTATGATTCATCTGCAGAAAAGATGCAAAGTCGGAGATACTGTTACTTTGTAAAACTGAAGCACAGCGTGCAGGCGTCTTCAAGCGCTGCTACCAGTTTTTTTACTGCTTCAGAAGGGAGCAATAGCCCCGACCTACTCATTCTGTTGAATTCAGTAATGTCCCTGAGCAGTCGGAGCACTTGGTTCTTTGCAGGAACTTCCTTGCTACATAGCCTGCTATATAAAATATAAACCTAGAGTCCCTTTTCTTTTCCCTGTAGCAGCGCAGCGCAGTGCTCGATGTCGCTGGTGCTGAGCACCTCATGTGTGGCTTGCAAGTTTACAACGTCGAGGAGCTCATGGACGTACACTTTTCGGTATACCGCTTGCTCATTAACGTCGCCGATACTGAGCAAGCGACTGAACAACCCGGGGCGAACATTTCCGCTGTCAGGAGACCTTGCCAGATTCGTAAATTGCAGTACTTATTCTCACAAATTTAGAGCCTGACTTGCAGTTTGGAGCGAAGCAGTAATTCTCCTTGGTGGTCTTTGGTGGAGCAATGCCGCCGCTAATCTTGTCGGTCATTTTTCCGACCTGGAACATTCCACATAGCTTAGGAACTTGCAAACAGTGCGAGAGTCCCGGAGCTCTTCACCTTTGAAACTGGCACGAACAGACGACATACAACTATTCCAATACGGGCTTTATTTATTTTTTTTTGCTCGCCGCCTGCCACCTGTAGCAGACGATACGCGCTGCGGAACCGTTCTACTGATCGCAGCGCCAATTTTGCGTCATGATGCGGAGAAGCGGTGTATTACGCTCCAGACGCGCTGGTCTGCACACCTACCCATCTAGCCACCGTGCTTTCGCCATAATCTCCGCTTTCCGCCTCATATGCTTTCACTGTAGCCTCCTCCTCCGCTTTCATCCTCGCGCTCTCTTCGCTATCGTCGTCTTTCATCTCCCGCTGCGCTCTCGTTCGCTCGGTTACGCCGAGGGACGCCAACGCTCAACGCAGGAACGGGCGCCTAAGAGCTGCACTCTAAAAGGTGGACCAAACATCTATTTCTGAGGGGTGATTTTATCGTTTTCCGACTGCTCCCACCATTTTATAGACAAAAAAGAAATTAGGCAGAAACCACCGACGATGATTGTAACAGCGTAAACAGCGACGAACAGCGTAAGCGATTGGCTCGAACGAACGAACGAGTGAGCGAACGAACGAACGTTGTTGTTGCCGTGTCCAACCATCGGCCAGCCGCGAAAACAGCCGGAATACCCCAAAGCTTTATTCGCTTAATAAAAAAAAAAGAAAAGAAAAACATTTTATTGTTATTTTGTGACTATGCTTACCCTACGGCATCTTGCCGGAGGTTACGGCAAGATGTTACGTATCGCTTCCGCCTGCAGCGCTCATCATTATCGGGCGGCGTTTACAGGAAGGTAACGCAGCTCTTGCCATTCCATTTTGAAACTGACAAACCGAACATGTGGTGGTGCATCGTTCGCGCGTACTTCTCTTCTACGTGTTGTTTGCTGGCGTCGTGGTATTGAGCCGTCTGCGAAGCCTTCAAAGTTTCGGAATATCACGCTACGGGGTCAAGTTCGCGATGTAAGTTGTTCAACTCTGTCCGATCTCGCACTTTTCACTGTGGAGTGCTTGCTAGGATTAAGTTGCGACGCGACGAATGCTTTCGAACGTTTCACAGTTCGGCTGCGTTCGGCAGTTGCGGTGTAAAAACTACGTTTGCAGATGAGTCTGGTCGCTATCGTGTGCGAAAATAAGAAATGGGTATATTCGAATGCATGCGTTTGTACTTTTAGTTTTGTCGTCTGATAAGCGTTGTGTTCCGAAGTAACGAAACCAGTGTTCTCTGCTGTTCCATTCGGAGGTTTTTTTTTCCGACGCGACAGCGGGGCACCGGCATTGACAGCCGAAGAAGTTTCACGTAATCGTTGTGTGTTGGATAGGCGGGGAACATTGTGAGAGCATTATGTAACGACGCCACGTTGCCTAGAATGAAATTCAGCTTAAAAAAAAAAAAAAATCACCGCTTTCCCGCAACACACTGTAGCTTAATTTCATAACAGGAGACACTTGGGTTGTTTACAATTTCTGACAGTTTCATTGTTCAGTACATACGAACTCATGGGTTGTGTTACAATTTTTGACAGTTTCATTGTTCAGTACATACGAACTCGTATATTTTACTGCTGTTTACGCCACATGTGAAGAGTTTACGTTCGGCCTTGTCAGTATATCGCAATGACATAAAGCGCTTGAATCGACGGGGACGAAGAGCGAGGACTTAACATTAAGGCCGCGGTTAACAGCTCACATATTTTTGTACGCGATATTCATTTGAAAATGCTTCCCGTTCTGGTTAGCTGCTGACTTTATTTTATCCCCTTTCCTTTCTTTTTTTTAAGGTGGTGATCACGAACCGTTCATCATGTCCAACATCGAAAAGCAGTGCCTTGTTTACTTCACTAATGTCATCCAAGGTGAAAAGCAAACTGAACATTCATCCGTCAGCATTGCCGACCTGGGCAGCTATTTGATAAGTGCACAGGTGAATCTTCGGAGGCATATCAAGAGTGCCTACAATGGTGACTTGGTTGAGTTCTTCAAGCGTTTTCCAGAAATTTTTCAGCTTGAAGGAACTACACATGTCTACTTGACTTCCGACATCTTGAAGAAGTATGGCAACGATGAGCTTGAGAAGATGGCTGTTGATTTCTTTAAAAACAAGTTGAGGACCATGAATGCATTCCATTTCTCAGCTGTGCCCTTGATGGCCCTTAGGAAATGCCTTGGAGAAGCACCACTTGGTGTTCAAGCCTTGATGGCCAAGAACTATCCAGCAAAGGACATGAGGCGGCTGTTACAGGCCTACCCTGATGTATTTGGTGTTTCTAACTCTGGAAATGTGTACCTTGTAGGTGAGGCACCGAGGCCTTTGGATGATTGCAATTTCCAGAATTACTGGTCATCTGATGCCAGCTGCATGGATGCTGAGATATCGCAGGATGAAGCTGATGCTGTGCAGTTCTTTCGCCGGGTTCTGAACAGTCCTGGAATTGAGCTTGCGAGTTGCAGTGTGGACTCTCTGTTCGCTCAAGTTTGTGAGGCTCCCGACAACGTTCAGCATTTCATCAAAAGTAACTACACGGAGCTCAACTTTCTGGACTTCTTCAGGGCACACAAGTCGGCATTTTCAGTGACCACAGGCAGCAGCAGTCCCCCAGACACGTTTGATGGAGACGACCAGCAAGAGTCTGACGAGGAAGAATTTCCACCATTGCAACCTGCCCAAGAAAATAACTATTCAGAGAAACAATCAGACGATCCCTGGGAGCCTTCGCGTGGCAACAGCGGGGCTATTAATGCGGAGGTGGCTGCGATCAAGTACTTCGAAGATGTGATAAAATCCCGCTTGCAGCTGAATGAGAGGACGCACGTTGACCAGTTGCGGCAACTCCTAGCAGACGCACCTCTAATTGTCTTTTCCTACTTCAGCGATGAGTACCCTTATGGTAAATTTGACAAGTTCTTCTTGGACCATGCTGAATATTTCAGCATTGAGAGCACGGGGATAGTTGAACTTGCTACAACTGCCAGGGGACAGGCATCCAATGCAGGAAATTGTGAACTGACCCGTCTTAGTTCTTCCAGCAGCACTTCTGAAGGAAGGGTCTCTGGCTGCGAGGACAATGTAGGTGCATGGCATGCAAGAAATGTTCAAGTGGAAAAGCAGCTTGAGAAATTTTTTGCTGATCTCTTCCACTTAGCCTACTGCTATGGTGTGCGTGTTGTAAAACCAGAAACTGCCCTGGAGATTTCTTCGTGTCTTAATCGCAGGCTTACAGGCTACCTCTCAGAAAACTATGGGAAGAATGTGGTGGAATTCTTTCAGCACTACCAGAGCCGTTTCAGGGTGAGCAAAAATGGCAACATTTGTCTTGCTGTTGAAAAGGACATGAGCTCAGACACAACAGCAAAAAAGCAACCAAATGTATTGGCTGTTGATTTTTATGTTGCTTTGATGCAACTTTTGGAGGCCCATCAAGTCAAAGCCATCTCCCCGGAAGTTCTTTGGAGCTTCTTGCCCCTGACTCCACCTAAAGTGCAAGGTTATTTGTGCAAAGTCTACACAAAGGACAACTTCAAGTCATTTTTTCTCAAGTCGCCAACCAAGTTTGCAATGTCCAAGAACAAGAATGTGTACCTTTCAGCTGGCGTGGGGTCCTCGAACAGGGATTCAAGTGATATGGATGAATATGACTTTGAAAGTGCCTCCGAAAATACACATGAAGCTTCAGCACTAGAGTATTTTGTTGATGTTATCAAGTCTATTCGTGTGAACACATATCCAGTGCCCATCAGCATGTTGCAAGAAAACCTTCATAAGGCTTCTTCATTCGTGAAGGAGTACTTTGAAGATGTTTACCCACAGGAGAAGTTTGTCAAGTTTTTCTTGAAGTATGATGATTTTTTTTATGTGCTTCAGTCAATCAATGTTGTCTGGCTGACAAAAATTGATGGAGGAGAAGTTGCTGAAGTTGGTGAAGTTTGCCCACTTGATGACATGCCCAGTTCATTTAGGTTGGTAGTTGGCGTAGTGGCAGCTGCATTACTGGTGAAAAGCCCCAAGCCATTCTCGACAATCCTTGGGCATTTGAACATAGTCAAAGACCAGTACAGCCAAGAGCTTAACAAACAGCCAGGAAAGAGCAAGACTGAAAAGCTTTGCTCTCTAGTTAGCAATTGTTTTGACATGTTTAAGATTGTGAAGGACAATACCATTTTGTCATGGCCTCTCAGATATGCCAGCTCTCTGCTATCTGCCCTGGAAGATGCATTGGCTGAAGTTTGTGTGAAGCTTGCCGCTGAGGACATTGTTGAAGTCTCAGTCTTCCATGCAACATTACGGCGTAACACCGAAAGACTGTTCCAGTGCCTCGTTCCTGACATCAAAGCAATGCTGGAGTTCCTGCACCGCAGAGAGGAATTCTTTGTTGTAAGTAAGGAGCACTTTATTGTTGTTCCCAAGTCAGCAGTGCCTGATGATGTAGAAGAAATTGCACAAATGTTGGAGAAAGAGTTGTTGAAGTGTGCCCATGGCAAAGCACCACTTTTGTCTGTCCTCGAAAACTTGAATGATGAAGGATTTAATAATCATTTCAGCAGCAGCACTGTTTTGAAGGTAGTGCTCACATGCAAGGACAGGTTTGAAATTTGTGATGATTTGTTGCAGCTCAATGAAGAGCAGAAACACAGCCCTGGGAAACCTGATTCTGGTGACAATGTGGACGTGGGTTCAAGTACAAAACCAGAGGAGACAAAGTGCACGCCAGTCAATGGCATGGGCTGGATTATTAGCCTAGATGGAGAGAGTGGACTACTTGCAGCTACTTTTGGTAGCTCTGATGACTATGCTGAAGTTGTTTTCAAGAAAGATGCCCTCAGTGCCACGTCGACTAATTACAACGAACTCATAGTTGGCCAAGAGGTGGAATTCATTGCTGTCAAGGACAACAATGAATCAGAGTGGGTCATTGTGGAACTGCAAAGTGCTAGCAGCACACCTTGTGGTGAAGATGAAGAGGAAGGTAGTGAGCTGGTAAAGCAAGCTCACACTTGCAATGATGTGAAGCATCAATCAGAAATGTCTGAGGCTGCAAGTGATGACAACACATCCACTAATGGTGACGACTGTATATTTTACTCCAGCGCCTCAGACTCTGAACCAGTGCAGTCAGCAGCTCCACCATCAACTGACCATGATACAGAAAATGTTCACTCGCCAAACTCCAAAAATTTGACTATTGAGGAAGTAGTACAGAAAGGTGATGTGGTTGCACAGGAAAGCACTCACGACGACAGTACTGACGTTACACTTGTTGATGACGGTTATGATGACTGCGACTGGGATACACCATATGATCGAAGAATTATGAACGTGCCCCCCTTTCCAACGATGGATATGCTTGAGCCTCGGGAAAAAGCAATCAAGAGTGTTGCCTCTGAAGGGCAGAGTTTGCAAAGTGCACTTGGGCTGGGTGGACTTTCATCGATGACACATTTTGCACCAAAGAATGTGCTGGATGCAATCTTGCCTATAAATAATAATCACGTGAAGTGTGCGACGTTACCAGTGATTTCTCCACCTACGGCTGTTCAGGGTAATGCTACAAGTTGTGAATCACCAAAGGAGAGCCTTACTGCCTGGACTGGAGCTGGAATTTGGGACATTGAACCACTTCCAGCACCTTCCACAGGGCAACTGCAAGAGTCTCAGCCTCCACTTGCCAATCAAGGCGTAGGCACTGAAAACAAAACAGGAAAAGATTTCAAGAGGGAGGTGGTTAAAGAAATGAATGTGGTGCATGCCACATCTACGTCACCATCTGTATCATCGATAGCCTCAGGCCTTCTCAGCAGCCTAATGTCAGACTCCAGTAGGCATGGACTCCCACAAAGTGGCAGTAGATTATATCGCAAAAGACATGCAGTGGAAGCAGCCTCCAGTGATGAAAGCAGCAGTAGCAGTAGCCGAGTTGCTCCATGTGATATTGATCCAGATCTATCAGCGGATGATGAGTCTGAGCAAGACACTGACGAAGAAATCTCTGCCTTACTGAGAAAGCAGAACCCAAAGTCTAACAGTGACCACCGTGCAGCCGGTGATAATGTGCTCGTGCCACATAGTGAGACGCATCTGGATGGATGTTCTATCAGTGGCACTTCAAGCAGGGACAGTCAGTGGTACCTTGATGAAGTCCTTCCTTTCGCCTGTGCCATCTGTGACAGGCCTGAGGTGGTGTACTCAATACCTGCCACTGTTGTTCTCATCACGCCTACAGTTGCAGTACTCAAATCCATTGTCCGAGGTGTTCCCGTCAGGCTTATTGCAAACCCTGATTCTATCGCTAGTCATAACTGGTCAGAGCTTCACGTTGGGAAAGAGGTTGCAGCACGTGCTTTGGGCAACATTGAAGATTCAACACTCCTTCTGGTTGTCAAGCTGCAGCCAATATGGCGTAGAGCAGCTCAGCAGGCAGCATTTCCGGATGCTGCAACACAGACAATTTCTACGGGACCTGTGCTGTCTGCTTCATTTTTAGTGGAGTGAGCAGCACACTGTGTGCGCATGGGTGTGCGTTGTGCAAGATATATTTAATACTCTTCATCAGGATGTGCCTCCTCAAGTCTGCTTTGTTGCCGGTGACGTGACTTTGCAGTGTGCATGTTCAACATTTTCAGTCGTGTTTTTATTCTGTCTTGGGCACAAAATGAAGTGCAAGAATCAAGGGTAATAGAAATCTGTCTATTGTGGTTTTGTATATTGTCTGAGTGACTGTAGTTTTAAATAAATGCACCAGCATTGCAGCCTGTGATCCAAAAGTAGCACTTGTCTGCCTTTTAAAAAAGCTAGTTGCAGTTTGTTCTGGAAGCTTCAGTACACTAGTATGACATGTCACTTGCTGCTTGTTTGCTGGGTGAAGCATGTGTTGGTGCTGCAGATTCTGCACAATAGAAAAATGAAAATGCATAAAAGGGGGGGGGGGGGGGGCAACTTTGCATGCTTTTGCTGCTAAGCCCCTTGCTAAGTACAAGAGCTGGCTCCAGCATTTGCAGATAGAATTAATGCATGGTTATGCAGTTGCAAGCTGTTACACAGCGTCTTTCATATCTGTAAATTGACGGCAGTCTTAAGGGGAAGTTTTTGTAGCTGTATATTCAGCACTATTTTAAATGCAATATTTTTTTTCATAGTCTCACACACTTCCCGGAATCTGGCTAGCTACCTGACCTTGACACTGGGTTAATGGGCACAGCTGCTTGATGGGAGCTGCAGTACAGACTCCAAAAATGAAGACTGCCGTGGTAGCCATAGGCGTTTAGTTTCACCATAGGGGTATTGGATGAATGGTTGGTTATTATGACCATTCCCTTTGCAACAAAGCTGTTGTAGTTTCCTTGCTCCTGTGCTCATTATTAGCCCTTAACTTCATGTTAACAAAACATTGAGGCCGATAAAAATTTATCATCCTAAAATTTAGCAGCGATACTTGGCACCTTCCATGGTAGTCTCCTCTGATGCCAAGTAGTGTTATCCATCAAGCAAGGGCACCACGCATCTTTCTATTGTAACTGCAGTCAGGTAGCCTTCATACACACACTGCATGGGCCTCCATACATGGAGGTTGGCATGTGACGGCTCCCTCCATAAGCAGTCGCCAAGTTTGCTGCACTTGCTGGAGTTTTAATTAACACTTCCTAGTTTTTGTAGCAGTAGTGGTGGTAGTCTCAACAAGCTCCATACAGGAAGTGGGCTTCCATGGCAGAAGAGATCCCAAATGAATGTAATGAAGTGCTGGTGAAGAATGTTGTTAGCCATCCAGAGAAATGCTAGATGGGCATGCACCTGCTGGAGCCTAACCTATGTCTGTGTGTGCATGGTTAGTGTTCAGATTTGTACACGTTACAGTAAAAAAAAAGTAGCTGATACAATTACAATTATTTGTTTAAAATGTAAATTGATTACATTTACCAATTACAGCCCCACAAAAGTAATTTTGTGCGGTTGACACAAAATTGCCACACCTGCCTGTGAAATTTTACATATTTTCGTGCAGGTAGTGCAAAAAAAAGAGGGGAGACAAGCGTGCACCACTGCTGTTGATGATGATCATTTATGCTACCCCTTTGAAACGGGGCGGGGACAAATAGTCACCTAGCCTGCTTGATTTTTATCAGGTATGCTATAGATGTTTCTTTTTTCTAGCATTGTTGTACACGTCTCAAACTTTTTTTCTCCTTAAAAATATACCTTGTATCGCTACCTATGACTAAGAGATTGGTTGTATCAATCTCTTCCCTGCTTTTTTTCCACCAATCCTCTAAACTCCTCTTGCTTATCTTGGCTACTGATCGGTTAATGCTTCCGCCGACTTTAAACCCAAGCGCTCCTAGAAGGTATACGTTACCTACGGTTCCCACTGCGTGAATCCCTTCGCATTTCATTAGGAGGTGCTGAGTGGTCCCCGAATTTTTGCTGCAGCATACGCATGCCTAATCTAGTTTCGAATATTTGCTCCGGTATGTTTTTTTCCTTAGGCAACCGGCTCGAGGCTCAAATAGCAAGGTACTGCCCTTTGTGTTATCATACAGATTTCCCCATCTAATTTCTTCTCATTCTTGTAAATATCCATGGTCCATTCTTTGCATCCAATTCACTGTCTCTATTTCTCTCACTTTCTTTCTGATGACTCCTGGTTTTCTATTTACAGTTTGAATTATCCTGTACTTGGTCGCCAACTTTCTTGACGTCTTCCTCCATTCTGTGTCCATGCTTTTCATGTAGAGATACTTGTGCACTTTAGCCGCCCATTTATTTTCATCCACGTTCCTGAGCCTTTCTTCAAAACTAATTTTGATCTGTGCTTCTCTGACTTCAAAGGAGTCCCAGCCCATGTCACCTTGCAGTACCTCATTTGTGGTTTTACTGTGGGCTGCCAAACCCAATTCGCCTACTGATCTTTGATTAACTTCCAACCTCGACAAGATATCCGATTTTAAGCATAGAATGGCATTTGCAAACGTTAGCGCTGGCACCATAACTCCTTTCCAGATTCCACGCACCACCTTGTACTTATTGTGGCCCCAGAGTGCTCTGTGTTTCATTATTGCTGCATTCTGCTTCCCCTTTATTTTCAGATTGGTATCTTGGTGGGTGCTTGAGTAAGTCTTTCCTTTGTTTGTATATATGCCGAGGTATTTAAATTGCTTGACAGTAACGCACCCAGGATCTCTGCCAGGGGGGAGGGGGGGTTGAATTTCTGTGTGGGAGAGCAAGCACTTTGCATAATATGCAATTTCCTTGCTTTAGCCCGAGGAATCTTACAGCAAATAAAATGCCTAATAATATTAATAACAATGACACCAAGGATGATTACGATGTTTATTTATTCAGCGTTTTACTCGAAGTCTTGAAAGAGCGTGATAGGGCCAGGAAGCCGTTCTGTAGAGCAGTGCACGTGGTCATCTGTTGAAGATCTCACCAAACGGTCGTGGCATCGGGGGGGGGTGTTGGAACCCCCCCCCCCTCCTGGTTGGTGCCCCACTGTTGCTTGACTATGGTTATGACTTGCTGTTGACACCACGCAATTGCTCATCTCTTCATTTAAGATCATAATTGCTGACTTTTCTGTGCTAAATTCTTAAGGCCTACATTTGTCGCTGCGTTGTCACAGATATTCACAAGTGTCTGTAAATCTCTTGTATTGTCCGCTAGTAGCACTATCTCGTCCGCATACATCAGTCCAGGGACCTTCTGTTGCACCATTTGTCCATTACGCATGTAGGATAAATCAAACCCTAATTTCCTGTTTTCCAGTCATCTTTCTATGCTCTTAACATAACCTCCTCGGTCCCATAGTACCCAATTGGGTACATTGTATTTATTCCCATGCAGGATTAGCTCAGCTACAATTAAGCAAAATATCCAACTCCGACTTAAAGTCCTAAGTCTGTAGAATTGTGTGAAAGGGGTTTAAGCACATTACTGCTGCAAGCTTTTTCGTACCGCCGATGTGAAGATATCGTCGACGTGGCATGAAACCGTATTGTTCGTCGCCGACTCCCAAATTCAGCAAAACAAATTGCTTTGTCATTCAAATTTGCGTTTATTGATTGCCCGATAATTAGGAATACTTTGCGGACCTTTCTATGTAAGAAAAATCGATTGGCGACTGTACTTATTTTGTAAGAAAAAAAAAAACAGCCATCCGTTAAAAAATACGTGAATTAAACATTGCGTATCGGAACAGTCGCGTCTTCCCAGTTGAATTTCGATGCTTCCCGCATTTTTTCATATTTTCGTTCAGTATCCCTTTAAGGAAATATGGGTCAGCGAGTGAGTTAAAAGTGCGCTGACTGGAACTATTGGGAACCCTATCTGCACTTAGCCCGCGTGAGATGCGAACAGGGCGCAAACACGACGACGGCAATTTTCCTGCTGTCGGCTAGTTGTGCGAGGAAGTACGGGCGTCTCCTCGCCTTGCGAGCCCCACCAGGATGCGCTGGCGTGCGTCCCAGTGCCGCATCCTCCTGAGCCGCAGCGCCCCGACAACAAGGATGTCGAGCACTTGGAAGAAAACGAAGAAGGACAGGCCCAGGTACATGCCGCTGATACCACCCAGATTGCTCAGTACCCGGGTCTCCTGCGCATGGGGGATGGTTGTATGTATAGAAAGGCATGCACGTCAGCCTGAGCTTGTGTGCTCTAAGCTGCACTGTAAACAGTTGCACCCTTAACGGTGTTTTATGTCTGTTACTCACACCCTTACGTCCGTAAGGGTGTATGAGTTATAGCTAGGCTGATTTGCACCCTTAAGGAGCCTTAAGGGTTTACAGTGTGGTGCTGTTCACCGGGGAAGGGAAAAAAGGGGATCGAAAGAAAGGTGGAGGAATATGACGATAAGAATACTGGTGCGGTGAATGATGGTTGCTATATATAACACAGCAAGAGTACCGTACTGTTCGTCTAGCACATTTCGGGTGGGAGCAAGGGCCCAAATTAGTCTTCTTCACAATACAATGACACAATCTTCATTGTGTCATTGATAGCTGTCAGTGAAGAAGCTAAAGCCTGTCGCTTCTCCCTGCATGTTTGACAGACGCAAAATATGCGTTCTAGTGTCTCTGACACGTGGTCGCGGTAGTGATCTGGTCTGCCCTCACGACCGATGAGGTGCGCATAGCCCCGTATGTATGCTACACTAAGTCGTATTACGTGCACCAAACTTGTGTCGCAGCATTTGAGCTTAGGTGGCATGCGAAGCATATATGCGTTGCTTGTTCGTGTGCACCACCTAACTATAGGGCATGCCAGCACAAAATACCGAAACAGGCACAAACACGAAACGTACTATATATAGGACGAGCGCAGGAGACTACTTACCTCAATATGCCATACTTAGAGCGCATGCGCCCAGCCACATTCTCGCGTAGTTGCGCTCAAGGGTTGAAGATTGGGCGAGTTGGTAGGCGTTTCACGTTGAATGTGATCACAGTGCACACATATACTTAGAAGGACATGCAGAGTGAAAGAGCGCTCTTTCACTCTGCTTGTTTATTTTGCCTGTGAACATATTCAAGTAGTTGCACAATGAGGACCGTGACATCAGAAATGATGACATTGGGTGGCGGGCGGTGTCCTGTTATTAAGCAGTGGTTAAAATATAGCGCTCGCCCTTGTCTGCGTTGCGTTTGTTGCAGTACTTTGCGCTATACCATGCTCTAGTTAGAACGCAAAGACCAACCATAGCTCAACAGTCAGTCCTTCTTCCGTATACTCCAGTGATCAGATCTCTACAAATCCACGGGATCGGCGAAAAAGGCGTAACTTCACCACAATTCAGCACGCAGCCAGTATAGCTTAAATAAAAAATTTAAGCCGAGCTGGATTGATAAATTAGTGCTTTAAAATAAGTTCTTTAAGACAGGTCCCGTAAACGAGACATTCACATAAGAGAGAGTTACCGAAACGGGCATTTTGGACTTTGGTAAGGCATTTTGGATTTTGCTTGCGACTGTACCGTCTATTTTGGAAATGCGGAACAATGCTGCTCTCGAAGTAAAACACCTTAAGGGGGGGATGGCACCCGATCAGACGACTTTCAGGTTCTTGGCTAATATCTCAACTTCCACATGCTAGAAACAATTCAAAATTTGCACAGATATTTAAATATGTTTCTACTTCTTTCATATGCAAATTCGAGCAAGAAAGTTGAGTATTATGCAATTTATAAAAACATAAATGAGACACATTCGTTACTTTGGTAAAGGAACATTTTTAAACACTTAATATTCCTTCTAGAGCGACGAAAGTGCTCTCACGTCTTCCTTACAACGTGGGGTTTTCACTGAATTAAAAAAAAAAGTTATAATATTCCTGAAACAGATTTTTTTTTATTTTACATTCTAACAAGGCGGTTTTTGGATGGAGAAAGTTAAAAAAATTACGCTTTTAGTTCAGTCTCTGCAATGACCACTGAGCAATTATTGATTGAAATGTCAAAGAAAGAGGTTAATTTATTGCAGAGAAAATGTTCCTTATATCAGCCGAAATAGCATTTTCAGAAATCTTGTTTTAAGTTGTAAGTGTTCGACCACCTCTGGGGCGTAGTCTGCAGCATCATCTGCATCAGATTTCTTCCCGAAACCTTTTCTGGCACTTGCCTTGACCTTCCTTCGTTGTTTGCTCTCTAAAGAAAACCGAAACTCAGCCTTGACTATTCGAACATTGTCCCTCTGATTAAGGGCTACTACGCAAAACACTCCCGGTATGAGGCGATACATCGCACTTCAAGAACTTGCTTTGTTGCCATCATTGTAGAAGCCCTCCTGTGCTATTCTGTGAACACAGAATAGCCGCATAAGGTTTGCGGTCACAAAAACTCGGCAGCAAGATCAAATTGAGCGGCGGCACAGCGTCTAACCGCGGTCACAGAAAAAAGTTGTCGCAGTTTCACCTGAAAGGCGAAGCATCAATTGCGATAGCAAATTTGTGGAGAGCTATACGGAGTAAATGATATTAGCTTTATCAGCTGTATAAACTTGGACATGCAGCAGCACCGGCAACATGCAGAACTGTTGTCGACGCCGTCGGCGTTTTGCCCGCGTTCGCTCAGAATGCGTGCGGCGTTGGTGACTGTTGCCGGAGCCTCTGATATAAATAGGCACTTGGTGCCGCAGTTAAACGTCGCCTCCCTTCCCTCCCCCTCCCCCCTCCCCCACGGCTTCTCGCGCGTCGGAAGAAGGCGCGTTTGCTCTACATATATGGTGATTGTAAAGGAGGGAAGAGACGCCTACTTCTGCAGCCCTTAAGGGAGCACGGCGCAGAACGCGCGTTTGTTCTCCGCCGTGCGTTCACTACCCGTGAAAGCGCGCGCCCCTCGCGCCCTTTCACTCGCACATACAGCGTTCGGCGCGCGGCGACGATTTCATCTCCATTGACGTCATACGGAACCTCACGGCGACGCCGACGGCAGAAATCTGCTTTTGAGTGTCCATATAATTGCTATCGCAATAAAACAAACGCGCGTCGTGCTCGCGCCGTTTTCGTGTAAAGCCCAGGGGCTTTATTGTCCAGGGACTTTATTTTCGTTGCTCATCGGAGTGCCACTAGCTGCAAATATTTTAAATACTAGAATATAAAAGCGAATATTTCCTTGATTCCTTCCGGTATTATGTAAAAAAAAAATTGTTTATATCAGTTGCACTACTTCATTTATAGTGAAAATTGCAACGTGAACAATCTTTTTAGAAGCCATGTCGGCTTTCATGAGTGGGTATGCATCAGAGGCGCGATTTTTGAATCGCTTGTGGTGCAACCACAAGCGCGCCATTTGCTGGACATGTTCTCCATGAGATGAAGTATTTATTGGTCCTACTTTTGAAAAAAAAAAAAGGCGTTTTGGACAGATTTTGTGTACCCCCCCCCCCCCCCCCTTAAAAAACGACATTCTAAGAGCTGTCAATCACGACATGAAAAAAGTAAGCCACACTGCATTCGATCACGGAAGAGAATGAAGTTTTGATTACATTCATTTTACTTTTTGATAGAGCTCACTGTAGGCGCTAACGCACCTCTGCGTACATGTCATCGCATATACCGTGGTAAAGGAATCGGTGGCATGTGGCTTTAGTCAGGGCTATAGTTGACGAGTGAGGCGCCTTTTTTTTTCCGCCACTCTCTGACTCACCGAGGCAGGCATACCGTCTTGCAAGACATTTTCGAAATCGCTGATGCAGACATGATTACCCAGGCTTTCTTGGGTGATTCAGATTGGAAAAAAAAAAAAAAGACGTGGCTGGGACTTAATATTGACTTTGCCTGGGGGATTGGTGCCAGTAACTCCAAGGCTCTACATCTACATCGACTTTGCCTGCGACTAAGCCATTTATTGGCTCAGAACAACAAACGAGGAGAGGTTAACACAAGTGTAGTTTGTCATTCTAGCTCACAAATCAATCACTGTTTCACGAATGCGTTTGTTCAAAAAAGAAAAAAAAAAGAGAGAGAGAGAAGCTTGGGGAGGACGTGAAGGCCTAACTATCGCTTGAGTGCTCGAGTCCGCTCTCTCAAGTTCTGTGGCTACACGTCACTGCCATTATCCGATCATTCAACGTAGCCTGTTTCTCTTCTGGCAGTCCTTCTGAACTAACCGCACAATGTAACTCCACCGTGATGCGGCATAGAAACACTGGACGGCGCACTTGCGAGGTAAGGGAATACGTGGTATACTCACGTCGTACTTAGGCACCGATCGAATGTGCTCGTAGGTGAGCGAGTCGAAGTACAGGACCAGGCGAGCCGGGGGCCTACAGAGGGAACAGCGACAGATGATTACGGGAAGCGCAAAGCTATAGGTGCAGCCCAAAGATGCTTCGCAAATGAAAACACACGGTTCTACACGTTAGCAGATTTTAGCGGTATTCAATGACATAGCTTATAACTATTTATTATGAATCGGCGGAGCGGTAAAGTTTGTCTTTTTTTTCTTCTTCAGTGGTGTTGACAGCATCTCTTGGTACACAACAGAGCATAAGTAATGCAGTGTAACAGCAAATACTTGCCATATGTGCAGTGCTTAATATTTTTATAGCCTCCTGGCCTTCGCGAGAGAGACAGGCGTCTTCCACTACGTGTAGCCCTGAGGAGTAATCGGCACCACTGACAAACTATTCCCAATCTACTACTGTTTCCAAATAATTAGGCCGGAGCGCCATCCTATATTTTATTAAACGATCAATAAAAATGTACTTATAATGTGTAACTAATTAATTGCCAAATTATTAAATAACAAATTTATTAATTACCTAGATATTAAATATTCTTATTGATTAATTCGAGCATGTACCAAGGTTCACACATTGTTGGCTTGATTGCGGTATTCACTGACATTGCTTGCACGTTGCGTTTGTTACAAAAAGAAAAAAATGTTCAATTTGTGTCGGACACGAATGTTTCCTTCTGATTCTGTACTTTAACTGTGTCCTATTTTTACTCGGCTTTATTACCATGGGCCAGTAGTATCCCTTTATTTCTGGGCGAATGATGTTTCGAACTCATTTCCATGTCAGTGTGTAGGTGTGCCCTTTTATTTGATCGTTAATAATTTCATTGCGACAGCAACCTTGCGCAGCTACACTGCCGGTATACCTGCGACGCACTTCATTCAGGCGGCGAAATGTAACCGTATAACTGTCCTTTCGCCTACAAAACACACAACTTTACTCTGTCGAATGCTATGTTGGAGCGATGGCACGTGAACGTAGTTTAAAAAAATATGCAGATCCAACGCACGTCTTAATTAATACCGCTGTCACACGGCACATGTAATGTCATTCGCAGCGAATGAGATTACGTGTCAATGCCATTTTGTTGCTTCTACACGGGCATAGTGAATGACATTCGCAGTTAATGGCATTCGCCCCATTGAATGAGTTTCCTGAACTCATGCACGCGCGACTTGTGCAGTCTAGACGACAGGGGCTTGGCAAAAAAAATTACAAAATCGATAAGTTAAAACGAAATGTAAATATTTTCAAATAACCTTCCAATGTTTACCATTGCATTGCTAAAATACAGTGAAAATATGTAGACAAGGAGCACGACTTGTAAGGTTTCGTTGTCATAGCAGCCAGCCGATAAACATTGCCATCAATTGCGAATGCCATTTCGTTTACCCGTGTAGACTGGGAACGCAAGACCGCAATGACATTCGATATGAATGTCATTAGAGAGTTTTAGATTAGGAATCTAAAACTCTCTATTTACTGCAAATGACGTTACATGTGCCGTGTGACAGGGGTATTATGAAGCGAAGCTTTCCTGAAGCGGGTGATCAAATGCTATGCTATATACATTTGCCATCGTATTCCAGCTTTGGTGTAAAGGAAACTGGCGTGCGCGCGCATGCGCTCTCGCACACCCGTGCCACGTGACGTGACACGCGTGGCGATCATCTCAAAGAGCTGGCGTTGACACGGCACAAGTATACGTGCGATTGAGATGTGCCTTTCGACATGCTGCTACTTATGGCGTTGCACAGTTAATGGAAAACTCGCAGGTTAGATTGGACTGCAGAACCAACTGTATTTTCGCAGACACATTTCGTTGGCATGACTTCACACCTGAAAGACCTTTAAGACCAAAGAAACTTCCAGGCCAGACTGGTATCCATTGTTGATGCAGCGTATCCTTTTACCTTCCTTTTAGAGAACTGTTTACTGTGCTCTTGTAGACGCGGCCGCACCATGAGAGAGAGAGAGAGAGAAAAAAAAAGTGGTTGTTAAGCACGAGGCTGCTGTGCTGAGGTTTCGATCCCAGCTTTGGGCACGTATTATTATTATTATTTTTTGAGTGGGAGCTATTCGGCAGGGCAGCAGCACCCAGCAACCACTGTCAGGAAAGTCGGGAAGGGTTCGCGAAGAAAGCCTCGGGCCCAACTCCGAAGTGCTGATGCCAACATGAAAGTATATAAGCCCTTATTTGAAGTCTATTAGAAGTCATCGTAGCTCAAGAAAGAAGACGGGAAGCAGTCTTAACAAATAAACGAGGCACGTCAATAGAAGCAATGAACAAGTGTATAGCTGTCTAGTTCTAGAATACAGTGCGCCAATAAATACCAATATTTCTTATTGGCAAACTATGTTCGAGTGCGCAATTAAGAACGATGTGTATATAACGTGTCTAGCAATACACCGGAGTCAAGTGGTCGAAATATAGAAATCTCTTGCCGCCACCGCTTGCACGCTTTGGCCGCTTACTTCGTCCAAGAGCAGACACCGCAGAACACTTCCTGCAGTATCTGCTACAGCGGAGCCCAGGCTTGTCAGGGCAGAACGCGGAAAAAACTGCGCATGCGCGTAGCGCGAGCCCTCACGATTTTTTTTTTTTCGCGCGTTGCACTTTCACCCATTTGCTTCGTCCTTTCTTTCTCCTTGTTCAAACAGTGCGCACGCGCATGGCTTGATAAACGGAACCTCCCCGTTTTTTTTTTTTTTTTTTTTTTTCCAGTACAGGCATAGTACCGCAATTCTTACAAGAAAAAAAAAAATGCTTCAGAACAACGGGCACTTTTTACAGTGCACAGATGCAAGAAGAACGAGTAAATCAGTCTGTCTTCGTGTCATCGCAAGGGCGAGGCTGTAAATTAGCAGCCGAATGTGCTCCGTCGTATGTGTATACGATCACAGTACCCTCGCACCTCATAGTTGTAACCAGTAGGGCTAACTAATGAGTGTCCCGGCAGCACACCTCAGCAGATATACCGGGAATGTATCGCCGGAATCATTCTCCGATGCTTTCGCCCCAATTTTTGCTGTAAACATGTAGCCTACCGGTAAGACACAACGCTCCACTGAACACGCAGAGCAGATGGTATATTTTATGGACGCTAGATTTGAAATCCGCATCTTGCCTCTAGTTGGATGAAAATGCCCTGCAGGAAGGTCGCTAGACTTCCTGTCAGGCAGGATGTGCTATCTTAGCGGCCAGCGTGCGAATCGAAGCGCGGATAGGGCTGTCGTGAGTCACAGCTGTGCAAAGGCGGAAGCAACGTTGCTAGATCGGTATAGGCAGCGTAGAACGAATATAACCGTTTATTTTATTAATTTTTTTTTGCACCTACGAGAAGTTTTTTGTTGACCTTTATTGTTTTATGTGTCAATATGAAATCGAACAGATGTCCACAGAGCTTGCTTCAAGGCTAAAAATTATGTATAGTGCGTAGACTTGCCGAATTAATATGAAATTTGTGTAATATGCATAGCGTAGGGCGTAAACGTTAGCGTAAATTGCAAGCGTTTCCTGTTAAAATTATTTGAGTCTGCTTTCGTATTTGTCATTTCGCGCGCTTAAGTTTTAGCTGCAGCCTATAAGCGTCTAGATTTGCGGGAACACGAAGTCATATGGAGTAATAGTAAACAGTAACGAGAGGCATGGTTGCAGGTAACTAGGGTTAAATGAGTTCCCACTGGAAAGATTGAAATAAATGCTCCTCCGGCTACTTCATTTCAATTATACGGGAAATAAAATTTTGACAGGAATATGAATAAAAAAATATTACAGAATGGTTACTTCAGCACGCACAAACTGTAAGGCATACAAAAACGATAACAATGAAGATGAGTCGCTGCATAAAATCGTACCTATAGTATTTCGAACACATGTCCGTACTATAATGAAATGCATTTTGTTGCATTGAAAGCCGACTTGCACGATGGTTATACCTTCGAGCAACACTTCGCATAGAATCAGAATCGAGTGTTTACACGAATAAGGAATGTCCTCGCGTGTAATGAGCTCTGTCAAGTTTTTAACGCCTGTGTGTTCGCTCAGAAGGAGCCGTGCGGAGTTTGCAGGCTATAACTGCAAGTGGGTTGGATTACGTAGCCACGCACAAACATATTTTAAAGCGCGGCGAACGCTGAGTGTATAGTGAACTAGAATATACTTCTAGTTCACTATAGCTGAGTGTTAACCTGGCTCGGTCCACTCTTGAGGGAACACGCGAGCGCGTGGCCGGCGTAGGGTTCCTCGATGCGTGCGCCCCCTCCGGCGGAGGGGGGCGCACGCAAATCTAGCTTTCATGAACATCAGTGTTTATTTCTCGTGGGTGCCACCACGTGGGGTATTGACCTTAAATTTTTCAGGCTTCCGGCGGTAACGTAGTGGTGGCGATAATGAAAAAAAAAAAAAAAAAAAAACATATTCTTGCACACTGGACTACACTACACAGCTTGTCCCGCCGGTGTGATCACTGTTCTCGATAAAGAGTATATCCGCCTGTTGGGATGAAAATGATTTATCATCCTTAGATCGTTTAGTCGTGACACGGAACGAATCCTGTACAGAACGAATTCGTCGGAACATACGAAGTCGGAACGAATTCTGTACGTGTTGGTAAGATTTATTGTCCAAAAGTCGCACAGCGGCTATTAGAGATGACCGTTGTGGACGACTCTCGATTTTGACATATCGGTGTCGTTAAGGTGCCCCCAATTATTTCCCAACCATTTTTTTATCCGCACTCATGGGCTACGCAGCAGCTGCAAATCTAAAAAAAATTGTGCTTAAATATTAAGATGGATTTATTAAGGTGATTTTAGCAGGTGATTAAGGAATATTAAGAAGGTGATTTAAGGAGTCCAGACTCTTATGAATAGATACTTGGTCTCGAGCGAGGAAATAAAATTTACTTATTACCTTGAAACGGAAGGGGGAAAAAAAAAAAAAGAAAACGAGACCGTGATAAAAGGCGCAGGAATACTCAAGGTGTACGTTAAGGATTATGTATTGGTACTTGCAAGGGGCGCATGACATACCCATTTTTCTTGGTGGTTTCCGTGACACCCTGCAATAGAAGTGAACGTTGAAGTTTGTCAGTTGTGCCCGCCAGTCGCAGTATTGGTACTTGACGCTTCAATTCAGCATCATTAACATTTTCGAGCATCGCGTACAAATAAAAATACACGCGCCATGTCCAATGTTTTGATACGAAAGCATGATATGTCCCGCTTCGCGAAAATTCGGTGGCGGCGTGACCAAAGCGTGGTGCCAAAAAAATGGACGATGGCGCAAAGAGTAAAGAAACATAAAAAATTCTCGGATTGACGTCACATTTCTCAGTGTCTTACACAAACGCGCATCGTGTCTTCCTTATGTGCAAACGCTCGCGCACCGCTTTTGATGAACCGCCGTGGTTGCTTAGTGGATATATAGTGTTGGACTGCTGAGCGCGAGGCCGCGGGATCGAATCCCGGCGACGGCTGCCGCATTTCGATTGGGATGCGAAGTGCGAAAACACCCATGTACTTAGATTTAGGTGCACTTTAAAGAACCCCAGGTGGTCGAAATTATTCGGGAGTCCCCCATTACGGCGTGCCCCATAATGAGATCGTGGTTTTGCCACGTAAAACTCCATAATTTTTAACACTTTTGATCGGGTGCTGGTCACCGTCGTCATCGTCTTCTATCACGCGCTAACGATCCTTCAATACGAAAGGGCACCGCTGCGTTCCCTGTGTCCATTTCTTGGCCAATCCACCATAGTGGGTAGGAACCCCATACGTGACGGGACACAACAACAACAACAACAACAACAACAACACTCTCGCCGCCAACACATGAATGTATAAAATGAGGTGTACCACGGCAATCATGTCTGAAAAGGAACGCCGGGCAAGTTTACACGTGCACGACGACATGCGGACAACCTAAGCGAAAACATTTCTCCAAAGCGGCTACCATGCTTTCGCATTCTCACACGTCAGCGGTCTTAAGTGTCTGCCGAATTTTGTTTCTGTTGATTATTGTTCCTTTGGGACCAAAAATGTTCTTCAGCCCCCTCCTTACTTTGCTATCATCATAATAATATTTGCAATCGTTAATCCGATGGCACGTCTCAGAACGTTTGCTTGCCTATTGCACAACAATACTGTGAGCCCTTTTCGGGCTTTTACAGGGTGGTGAAAGTGCGCTACAGTGTAGTTACACAAGACTTCAAATATTTCTGACCACGAAAATCACTGATACAATGTAAGACAAATTATTTCACAAGCACACTTTACACAAGCAGCAGCAGAAGTTCTATATTTGTCTGAAACGCGGCGTCAGAATCTCTGTAGCGAAAATGTCCGGGTAAGATTTTTCCAGTGTACGATTACTCGAACTAGAAAGGAGTACTTAAACAACATCGACACTGGGCGGGTAGGGCATAAAAACTTAAGAATGATATTTACCCAGAAAAATTATGCTAGGAGGCCGGAAGGACAGTTCTGGATCTAAATTTAGATTTCTTGTATGCAACTGGCATAAAAGTTTAGGTATTATGTTTTTCTACGTGAAGCAACAACATACGGGAGGTGTCGAGAGAGTCCGAGAACTGATCGGTGATTAGCTTTTTTGAAAATTAAACACATGCGTAGTTTTATGTTTCACTAGATGCTTGTTGGGGACCCAGAGGTTGGTCGATACTTGGCGCTTCTTTATGGAAGTTACACAGAAAGTTGGAAACATAGTAAATCGGCATTTCGATTGAACGTGCCCCTTTTTTGTGCGGAGAAAGAAGTTAAGCGCACAAAGTGGGACCAGACTGCGTATCGAATGTGAAAGAGACGGGAGGCCCGAAAGAAGTGTAGAGCGAGACAAGAACGTTTTTGCTGGGCTGCGAAACGTGGTGTAGAACGTGAGAATTTGCATGGCTCGTAAACGCGAAGCGGAACGCGGTGACGCTTGGTGTATATGAGCAGCGACTGACAATGCGTAACGTCGATGAGCCGTGTCTTTTCAGGCGTGGAGTTAGGCGCATGCAGTGCAAAGAACAGACACGTGTGTCGTAGTGAATAAATTTAACGCGCATTCGTGTCTCGTTGACACGGACGCCGCCCCTTATCGAAACATTTGCACCATGGTGTTACATTTGCATAAACATCGCACTGTAATTGCGCCATTAGTGTTACACTTGCGCAAGAATATATTGCAGTTGCGTCATATTGCTCAAGTATTTTCGTCATTAGTTTTAAGTTTGCGTAACACTTGCGTTAACATTTTCGTAAACATCGGAGATAGCCTCGCTTATCACCGATTTCTATACGTGCGTGGGATTCGCCGATTGTTTACTGTGGTCAATGTTTCTGCTTTTATTCGTACCATATCTTTGAAAACGTAAGGCGAATTTTATTCTTACTTCGCGCTCGACGTAGTTATAGGCCTTGTGCGAAAAAGTCTCGCGTCGTCTTCTCAGCTGGCACAATCTTGCTAGTTGGCGCTCAACGTTGCCTGTAAAGCCTATTAATGATTTTATACCAAAGCAAATGCAGCGCAGTCCCGCATTCACAGGCACTGGTGCTTGCCAGTAAAAACTGAACATATTGATTGCACGCGCACGCTTAAATGGACATGATAAACTGTAGGTATTAGCTAATACTTTGATGCTCAGCTGTCAATCTTCTTGACTTTTTTGACACAATATGTTCTTTCCGTGGGCGTGCTTTTTTGTACACTGCGTTCGATTGAATTTGGTGAATGCTTACCTCTCTCAGGTGTGTTACTGTCACATCGCGCTTGTATGTGATGTCTCTGAAAGGAAGGGATTTGTTTTTAGGAACATTCGTAAAGTCGCATATTATATAGAGGCAATATTGGTTCGCACAGAGCTTTCACGGGTTGAAAAATTTTTATACTTCGCCATGTGTGAACATTTCACAGACATAACCGGGCGTGGCAGTAATTGTCAGTGTTTAATTGGTTCTGTCATTTGCTTAGAACCCTCGGATTTGTCATCAAAAATTGTTACGTTGGGCAGAATGATTTGGAAATCGCTGGATGGTGGGAGTATGGCATCATCTCTTGTCAGTTCGTATAGTTGTGCTTATGATATCAGGGGCTTCTAGAGTAATGAACTCCACGAAAGTACGAAACTGGGCTAGTTGGTTTGTTAATACCGTGGTAAATATAACAGACGACGGGACAAGAAAGACGGAACACATGCGCTGACTATCAACGGATGGTTTTACTCGTAATGGTGCAGCTGCTGTATGGTTACAATACCTTTGAAGTATAACGTTGTGCGTTTCCAGCTCAGATTGCCTCCATGTACCTTTTGTTTTATGATACCGTGATCTTCCCTGATAGCTGAATGTTATATATTCTGCACCAGTCTGAGGAAAACCCTCAGTTGATGGCGCAAGTTTTTCGTATTTCTTGTCCCGTTGTCTGCACTACTCACGACATAGTACTGCAGTAAACAGACACGAATGAGCGCTTTTATGCGCGTTTTGTATTCTGTCGCACGCGTGGCTTACCTGTAAGACTTGTTATCTTACTTACCAAAGGCTTTTGGGACGGTTTCAGGGCTAGCGCAAAAGGCTGAGAAAAAGCATTTCCAAGCCTTCGTAAAGGCTTGTATTCTTTTTTTTTTCTCCTGGAATTGATTAATCAATTCATTGGGGCTTAATGCCCCAAATGTACACTGAGGCTCTTTCGGAGAAGCCGTGATGAATGGCTCCGTATTGATTTAGACCGCATATGCGTTCTTTCATGCGCACACAGATTATGTAGCCGAGCGCTTATGCGTTATAAAAATCATAGAAATATACAAAGAAAAACATGATGCGACACTCACAGGCAAGCGCTGTGGCATTGGCACCGATTCTCGAGCTGCATGTTGGTCGCGTCCGCGGACACTTGAGCCACGCACTCGTATTCTGAAAAAAGAGAGGCGCCGCTATTTTTGCGGCAGTGGCGTGTACAAAACATCCGTGCAAGAGTTGTCCACGTTTGCTTTGTTGTCTCGCACTTCTTCTCGCAAGCAGCGCTGTGTAGTTCCCACATCGCGCACGTCCTGTAGCAGCAGCCGGCTTCCTCAGAGTAACGATAACCAGTCTCGAAGGTCGTGAATTTTCCCGTACTGCGGTCTGTCGAAAGGACCGATGCTGTCATGGCTGCCATTCTGCGTACACCGCCTCAAGCTACGCAAATCGTTGCGCAGATGAGAAAGAGCTTCAGGTAGTCATCGTTGCTTTATGTCTTCTTGATTGATTCAGCTCATCTGCCAGTGAAGGCGTTAGTTTCATTACAGATTTTCACAGGCGGGAATCGCGCGCACACATACACAGACAAAAAAAAAAAAATAATAGTCTGTGCGGGAACATTGAAAATAGCTGTACGCGAGCGAAAACGTTGGCGTCTTCGTCGTTCTTCCTACTTTTCTTGAGTGAAGATGCGATTGGGGACGCATTTTGTGGCACTTACCATGGGCAAACTTGAACACCTTACTCTTTTTATAGACGTATATAAGCGATAAAGAGCTGGCGAAGTTATCGGAAGGAAGAGAACGGCAAGGCGAACGGCGAAGCGTTTAGAAAACACGGGAACAGTGTGCTAACTTGGGGCGGTCGGTACTTTACTGATGCGAAGAAACAGCGCTTTTGAACGAGACAAGAGGAGACGAAAGACACGAGAGCGTCGCGTCTGTCGTCTTCCCTTGTCTTGTTCAAAAGCGTTCTTTATTCGCTTTTTCATAAAGTCACTCGCCTTGTTAAAGGAATGGTGGGCTTGACGGCGCATACTTGTTGCATTGAGGATATTCAAATTGCGTTTGTTGTTTGATTGCCTCATTCTGTATAGAGCATGGAGCTGGTCACCATCGCATCTGTAGCGGCAGTGCAGGTGGTTATATATACGAGTATATAAGCCGACTTGCTATTCGTGCGTTGTCTCCAGCGGTGCCAGCGGTGGCTTGGAACGCGATCTGCCCTCCTCCTCTTCCACGACGGGAGCCCTCTCTCACAGCCACCCGTGCGTAAGAATGGGGATGTTTGGAAAGATACAGGCATGGAAAAACTTTGTCAACAGAAATACAAAGTTATGGGCAATATGGGTTTAATGATATTATGAATACCCTGTTTTACAATTATTTTGGTTTTGCAAAAAAAAAAGAAGAAAATGAGTCGAAAAATGTTCTTACATCAGTAGCCAACCATGCACCCTCACGAAATACCGGTACATCTAAAAAATACTGATCCTTGGTTTGCGCTGCTAAATTATAGTGAATTAAACAGAATTTGCCAAAAATCCTTAAGAATTACATGGACACCCCTAAATTGTCTCGCAAAGACCGTGCATTGTGTTTTAACTTGTAAACATATGTATTCGTGTATAAGTGGCAGTTATTGTGTGACATTCGTTTATTTCCCATATCTTGCTCGTTTTGCCAGTATGCAGTTGCTGCGTCATTACGCCACCGTGAAACTTCACCATGACTATTGTACATCAGGTATCTCGACACTGTGTGTGCACTGGGAAAGTGCGTAGACATTTTCCTTGCTATGTTTCTTTTTGTTAATATGCTTTTAATTGCCTTATCTTTTACTATTCCTGTTTTTGTGCCCTTAAAGAGCAACATCTGTTCTCGTGTTACCATTTATACAACGCCTTCTAGGACCCGTCAAACTGTTTACGACAGTTTTTTGGCCATGGATAACATTTCAAGTGCATACCAGAAAAATGAAGCTGAAGTTGGAATCGACTGGTGCAAAGTTCTGAACGTCGTTGGACGCACGTCTTCGTCTTGCAGTGTGCCTAAAGTAGGCAAACGACGACGACGTCGATGAACGATGGCCATGTGTACCATCATCTTTATGAAAGGGAACACGCGAGCACGTGGCAAATAGCAAATATCTTCGTTGAGAAAATGTGTCGCGCGGCGCGATCGCGAGATGTGAAAAAAAAAAAGAGAGAGTTGTACTTTTCGTTCTACTGCCTGCATCTCTTCTTGTGCGTTTCCTCCTTTTGGTGTTGATACTGCATGCGATGCGGAAGTATCTGATAGGACAATCATGATATAGTCGGATACAACTTAAGTCTGCAGTTAAGCCCCGCCCACGCGCTCATAACCGCCAGCTACTTTTCCTCCGCGAGGCTGCAAATAGATCGTACTTCAAACTTTCCCTGTTACCTAAATAAGGCGGTAACGATAAAAATAAAATTATAAGCTCGTAATTTTATACGTTTTCACTCGTAACGTATTATAGTACAGTCGTATCAAGTATGACGCCATTTTGAAAAGGTCGCATGACGACGATATTGTTTGCTTCTGTGATGGGCTGGCGAAGTAACACAACCCCGCGCGATCCGTGCGCCTTTGTTGCCAACTGCTGTTTTCTTTAAGTTGTATCCTACTATAGCCGTCATGCTCACTGTTTGCGGAGCGGCGATGAATACAGTATGTACGTCCATATCAAATTCAAATGAAATACTTCTTGTTTGCGGGCGTGCCACTAGAAGGATTAAGGTACACGTAGCATTCGGTGCGGGGAACACGGAACGCTGTCCTCACTTCCGTTTGCTTTCGCATCTAACGTGCGGCCGACGAGGCTATTTGCCACGCGCTCGCGTGTTAGAGATGACGATTGTGCACCCTCATCCAGGTATGGTGGGGAACACCTCGTCTCTGTGTTCGAACCGCGATTACTGCAGACGTGCTGGTCAGAACCTCACTCGCGGCTATTCAAGCGAATCTTGTTATAATTCACAGATTTCGGTGGTGTCCATGTACGCACAAAATTATCGTCATCAGCATTGGCTCGAGCGTTGTCGTCTTCTTCTGCAGCTGGCTACGTTGCAGTTCATCATTCCAGCGTAGAATTTCACTTCTCTTCTGTCGTCGTAATGGGGAGACCGCGTTTAAGGGCGTGAGCCATTCAATGTCTTACGTAACGGACAGATTTAATTTTGAAGCAGTTTCATGGAAATCCATCCAGAATGAACGCGCTCGGGAAAGGGCTCGTCGTGAGCACACACAAGGAAAATTATCGCCTTTCAACACAGATTGGGGTGCTATTCTCTAAGTTTCCACCTAGTTGACATGTCCATTTCGTCTGCTGCTGAAGTGCATGATTGGCTGGGGGCGCTTGTCTCCTTCTGATGTGTACCTCATCAGCCCAGCCAATCAGAACTTGAGCAGCAGACGAAATGGACATGTCCACTAGGTGGACACTTGCAGAATACACGGTGTTCCATTTCATATTGCCCGAGGGTGCACATCGTGTCTGAAGAGATTACACTCATGCCTCAGTGGCGAGCCAAACTGACCGAATTTGCGCAGCGAGTGACTTACCGTTTTCTCCGCAGGCGCCATACATGGTGGCCAGCTTATTCAGCTGCGGCAGCTGCGCGGTGAGGCATCCGCACCTCTCTACGACCATTTGCTGCAGGCACAGGTTCAGACAGTCCTGCACGTAAGCCGGAGCGAGACACGGGTTATACAGAGCGGGCAGGCTGTGAAGCAATAGCTGTAACTGTGCGAATCAATGCAGAAGGGCAAACTTCTAAAAAGATGTCGCTATTGTAGAGTACATGGCACGTGCCGGAACGCTACGCAACTGCATTCGCATATGGAAGGGCTGGGTTTGGAAGAAGCCAGGAACGTTTAGTTGCATTTCTCAATTGCTGTGGCCTGTCCCTAGGTTCTTCTACAGCACATTTCTTACTTACTAGTCACGTGACTTCGACGATATTTCAGTGCAGTTTTACAGCGAAGCTGTTAGCGTCTAGTTGGTCGGAATTTTTCGTGGCGTGCTCACCTGAAAAATGGCAGCTGGATAAGGGGTTCGTGTTTGAGTTTCCGCGTAACAGAATTATGTTTTCCAGTATATTCGAATTACAATCCCATGCTGTCATGCCTGCAGGTTGTTTGTAAGTCGTACTATACGAATTTTCTGACGCATTTGACTTTGAGAAATTCAATTACTTCAATAACGCACTTGCGCTAGGCGGAAGGCCTACAAGAATGAGGAAGTATGGATGGATGGATGGATGGCTGCCATAGGCGTCCCCTTTCAAACGGGGCGGTGGGTTATGCCACCAAGCTCTTGCTGTTATTTTGCATAATGTCCTACCTATATTAAAAAAAAACAGAATTCCCGGCGTTACGTTTCTGAACCAATATTGGTAACTTTGTTTTTGTATACGCCTCCGTTGCTTGTGATCTCCCTGCTTTTTTGCCACCAAACTTCCAATCGCCTCTTACTAATCTCTGTTGCGGACATGTTAACTTTTCCCCTGCGCTATGCTGAACCCAAGGGCTTCAAGGAGGCCAGAGGAGCTTAAACCGACCGCTGGGTAGATATCTTCACATTCTAATAAAACGTGTTCGATCGTTCCCCTAGCTTTACCGCAGAAAGCGCATGCTTCTTCTTCCTTGTTGTATCTCGCTTTATAAGTGCGTGTACTAAGGCATCATGATCTCGCTTCGAAAAGTAAAGAGCTCCGTCTGAGTTACCATAAAATGTTTCTTTCCTGATTTCGTTTTTTTCCTCATAGGTAGTTAATCATAACAGGTTTCTTTTCCATTGCCGCCACCCATGAGATTGTCTCAGCCTCGCTGACCTTGCGTTTGACGCTCTTTGTTGCCATTTTACTACACCGGTCGCATAATTGCTGGTAAGCTTCCTAGTTCTTTTCCTCCCCTGTGAATCAATGTTTCCTATGTACAAATATCTGAACACTCTCGCAACCCATTTACTTTTTTCCCCCATATTCCTCAGACGTTCTTCAAAATAAGTTTTACTCTGAGCCTCCCTCACTTCAAAACGTGTCCAGCATATATCACCCTGCACAGCTCCATTCCCGTGAGCGCCCAATGCGAGGCGCTCCACTGACATTTGGTTTCCATCTTGTCATCATTGTATCCCTCACTTCAAGAAAACAACCGCATTTCCAAATGTCAGTCCTGGAACCATTAGGTCTTTCTACGTACCCCGGAGCACCTAATACTTATTGTATCTCCACGGCGCTCTGTGTTTCATTGTGAGCGCATTTCTATTCCCCTTTGCTGTTATTGTTTTTTCCTATGTTTCCGTATATCTATTACCTTCGTTGATCATACACCAATGTATTTGTATTCTTTTACCCGAGGTATTACTCGGCCTTTACTGGCCCTGTATTGACAATGTCACTGTTACTTTGTATGCTGTGCGAACGGTACCGCCACCTAGCGGCCAGGGCCACCAAAACAGACCTCGAACGGCAGCTGAAAAAGAGCTTTGTTTTTTAATTTCCGCATAACAGATTATTTTTTCTCGTATATATTCGAACAACAAACCGAAGATGTCATGTCTGCAGCTTGTGTGTAAGTCGTACTTTACGCATTTTCTGACGCAATTTACTTTTGAACAATAATTTAGTTCTATAAGGCACTTGCGCTTGGCGGACGGCCTAGAAGAATGAGGATGTATGCTGCACTTCCGCACACGTGCGCGCGCGTGCGTGACGTGACGTACGTGGTTTGTGGAAATTACAATTACAAATTACTTCCAATTGGTTACCTGAAAAAAAAAGAATTGAATTACAGTGAGCGTTACCGAATGAAGAATGCAATCGTTAATTTACAGAATTAACAAAAATCGAATAAATTAGAGTAGTTTATTAGATGTAATTCGTTACGTACAAGTCTGCTCTCTCTACTTCTGGCAGTTCTCGAACCGCTTCAACGGAATACGTTGAGGCAGTACACAAGCAAAACGAAAGCCAAGCGAAATAAGCGTACTTCACCGTGGAGTGAACGAGAACTGCCGACAGGGGGAGCTAAACGGGCGAGGAGCAGTTGCTTCCGCACATCGCTCTATTGCTTTTTGAAGCGTACGAGTGGCGAGTGGCGATGCACTTGTGTTACCTCTCGCGTGTACGCTCCGTAGGGCTCCTCCAGGAGTTCGCGCAAGCACTTGGGCCACGTTCTGCGGCATGGATTGGCGTACGGTGCTGGCAGTCCCGTCTGCGCAAGCTGCGTTGGTGTGACAGAGAAATAGATTTAATGGAAAGGGACGCTAACGACAAACGTTTAATTAGTTTAGACAGACAAAGTGTTCATTCCAAACGCTATTTTAGTAAATTTTGCTGCGATAGGTTGATGATTGGAAGATAATATGAAGTGCAAAGCTCCATTTTTTTTAAAAGTACGGGCCGGAACTTCGACGCTTGCACGTCACTGTGACGTCACATATTGCAAAAGTATTTTCCCATTTATAGGCCCTTGTGGCTCAGTGAAAGTTCTCGATACTTGCAAAGTTTAGTCTTCGGCTTAAAAAAAAAATACTGTGCGGTTTAGCCATAGAGTTTCTCAGTATTACACCTAGAGGGTAAACTGGCGCCACCGTCTATGCGAGTTTCTTAAAGGGCGCCGTGCCCTCATGGGAATGACGGGATATGTGTCTGCGAGGCTTGTGTTGGCTGGTGTTGAACGAGGCTTCGTCCAAAACGTAATTATGGCTAGACAAATAATGCGTTCTTAAAGTGAAATCTACATAAAAGGCTTTCATTCACCCATATTACATCTCTCAAGAAAGTTTACTCACCTACAATGCATCATCAAGCGAAGAAAAGCAAGAAAAGATGACAAGACGACTAAAACAGCTTTTCACGTGCTGCTTTATCAGAAAATAAATAATTGTGACAGACGGAACGGTGCTAGCCAGGCGCGTCTTCAAGGCGTTCTGGCTCTCCGAGAACGATGCCAATCCGAAGTCACAATATACCGGCATTCCTATGGATACCACAGCGCAGCAGCGCCAGTTTTCCCTCTGGGTAATATAGTGAGAAACTCTATATGCCTAATTAAAAGAATAATTGTCCTCCAGCAGACGCCGTCAAAATTCATGACGTCAGAGCAAGCTGGTGCAGGAACGTCACGCCAGCGTCGCTGCTTGTCTTTAGTTTTCGCGTCTTTTCTGGCTCACCAGGACTCCTCTTACGGTAAGTATGGCTTTTTTTTTTTTTTTGGGGGGGGGGGGATTGTAGAAAGATAGCTTGCTAATACATTTGAACCTATTTTAAAACTTCATTTTATGAAAGCCCAAGATGCCATGGAATGTCTGCAGGCTTTACGTGTGACTCGGTCTCAATTTAAGTAAGGTGGAAAACGAGGCTGCACACAGTTCGGGATGATGCACACACAGCGTGACAAAAACATGCATACGAGCCCGAAGAGTGTATCATAGAGAGCTGCGACTTTTAAGAAGACCAATGAACCGAAAATGTTTCTGTATGTAATTATTAGAGCTTCACTGATAATAAATTTGGACATTGTAGTGTGCCTTGGAAGCAGTGTTCACTTATTCAAGTTAGACGACACAACAGGTCGAAATCTGCCACAGGACTTCGAAAAATCTGTGCAAAAAAGAAAGGACAAAAGAGAAAAAGGAACAAGTTGCGTATTTTTTTTTACATGAGTTAATTGGGCTTCCTCAAACGTTCTCTGCAAATGATGGCCGTATGTTTTTTTTTTTTTTTTTTTTTTGTCGAGAATAATATGCGGGCTTGTCCGCGTTATATAAGCGCTCTATTAAGTGAAGTTTACAGAGTTGCGAAATAAACTTTTTCCTGGAGGACACTTACGAAGTTTTAAACTGTCATCTTTGGATGTCTTTTTTCTTCTTCAAATGGAACAATATTAAATTCAGATCGTGATCAGTAGTTGCCTAACGAGATAACTTATTCCGTCTCACACTTATCAGGAGCGAAAATCGGAGCCGAGTTTGGTTTGGAGCTTCCTTCTAAGGTCGTGCTGGTTTTATACAGTTTCAGCCGAGGTCGTGCTATGCTTTACCGAGCCTCTAGAAATATTATTTAGTGCGTTTTAGGTTGATAGTATCATGCCATAAAAAAAAAAGGAAAGCGAATAATTTCCAGCAATAAGTAACGCACTCCAGAGGGACATAATGTGCCCGGATATTGTGGCTTACCACGCTAAGTCCAACATACGTAGTGTAACCTGGTGTAAGATACACGCCGTCGCTGCACACTGAATGCCTGTGTAAGTAGAGAGAGAGAGAGAGAGAGAGAGAGAGAGAGAGAGAGAGAGAAAGATAATGTCGCAGTTCAAATTCAGAAGTATTTAATTTAACTCGACTTTTGCAAGCAAAAGCAAGATACCTCGAGGAAGAGCATACATATATCGGCAATCGTCGCCATTTAAAGCTTATAGTTGATTTTCTTCTGGCGTATTTTCTGTTTGTTTTAGCCATTTCCGCAAATCTGAGCCTCGACAAAGATTCTTCACTGACTGAGTGTCACTGACTGATTTTTCACTCACTCACTCACTCACTCACTCACTCACTCACTCACTCACTCACTCACTCACTCACTCACTCACTCACTCACTCACTCACTCACTCACTCACTCACTCACTCACTCACTCACTCACTCACTCACTCACTCACTCACTCACTCACTCACTCACTCACTCACTCAATTAATTAATTAATAATACGAAGCGCTTGTCAATCAATCAATGGCCTCTCCTAATCTTTTACTCTAGGACCATCCAATTCTACAACCAGTGAGTGCGCGGCTCGTTGAAACTTAAAACTCTCTACTCGTCATTTTTTTCTCTACCTACTTTTTATGTCTACTCGTCTCTACTCGTCTACTCGCCAAGACAAAGATGCTTCGTTGGATGACTGACTCACTGACTGAGACTGACTCGCGCGTTGGGTCTCTGCGGCAGGAACTCCGAAGCTTACCTGGTGCCGTGCGCGTGTATCATGACAAGGAATCCCGCCTGGTAGGACGTGGGCAGGTACTCGTGCAATTCCGGATTCAGCGTCATCACCAGACCTGAGACATCGGGACGGCGCACTCTCAGCAATTCACGCATAACTCGGTTACGGCCGAGCACTTCCGCGCGCAGCAGCCACAGTGGAAGACGCGGGAAAACGCGATGCAGCGCGCGATTTTATGCGCGTGTACTTGAATTTCGCTAAGGCATGGTGACCGGCTTCAGTACCGCGCGTACTGAGCCGAGGTCACATGTGTACGCGCATACGCCTTATCGCACAAAATAGTCAGAGAAAAGTCAGCAGGCCAACGTCAATGGGTTGTAGACAGCTTTTTATTCTATAGTGATATAAATGAATGAATGTGTCTGGTTTAGTGGCGCAAGGGGCAGGTATGTAAATTTGCAGTGGAACGATGAATTATGAGAAGTAGATGAGGCGTGGCTGTAAAGGGGCCTAAAAATAATCGCTGTAAAGTGCGTAAAATATACGTGTACTAAAATTATGGCAATGACTAATGAAGTGTACTATGAAAATGAAGATTGCATTGAGGAAGAATGATGCGATTTACAAAATATAAAATATGCAAGAATTTGCCAGAAACACAAGGGCCTGATCGCATGTGCTATAAAAATAAACGATCACAGCATCATTCTCTGGAGAGAGGATGCGATACGATCTTATTGGGCTAATAACATGTAGCACAACATCGTTCAAGAAATCAGCGATATAAATGATTTCTCTGCATTTGTAGCAGTGAAAGACGCTTACCTTTCTCAGACTTTCTTTCGTTAACGAATGTTTATATTATAATAGGGAAAAAAAACAGGAACAAGTGTACTTCATCGAAGAAAATCTACCTTCCTCAACACGAGCATTATTTCGAATTTCATGTCGCCATCCTTTGATTACTTTCAGTAACATGCGCTATTGATATGCATCGTATGTGGGAGAGCAGGGTCAAGAGCAATGAGGCATGGAGCTGAAATACTTACTTCTAGTTATTTTTTTTTTTACTTTACAGCAATTGGAGGCAGAAAGGTGTTCGCCAGAAACAAGGTCCAACTCAAGCGGAACAATTCGTGGGCCTTACTACACAAGCATTCTTTACCGTTGTAAGGCGATGCCAAGGAGTTGTAGTCGAAGAGCCGATCGGTTTTCTCGCAGTGGATGCAGAAGCAGTTGCCGTACCAGGGGTTCGTGTGGTTAAGGAAGAACCTGTGAACAGCGAAAATCCAAAGAGGCGATTGGTTGCTACACCCGTTGGGTGTTACCTGTACATAATAGTCATGTGCGTCGCGTCAGACTGTGTGGAGCGTGCAGATCTACCATGCCGCGCTAGTATCAGTAAAAAAAAAAAAAAAAACAAAAAAAAAAAAAAACCAAGAGAGAGAGAGAGAGAGAGAGCCTGTCAGTATAACTGACGGTATTCGTGATCTCTTACACACGCTGCCACAAAAATCAGCTTCCTTGAATCCTCATGTACTCCTCACGGACTGATAAAGTCATTTGAACGATTGTGGTTTAAATACCTTGGGTGGCGAATGCACGCCTGCCCTCATATCTTCATTCACCTTTGCATCTGTATGCTCATTCTTTGTTTCTTTCTTATTACTCATATTTTGCTACATAAGATGCGTACGCTTGTAACTTAAGTGGGGCTGCGGACAAGAGTGAAGGACACGTGTGCACATTTACCAAGCTTTTAAACGAACCGAACCGCACATTTAGCTATTCCTTGAAACAAACTGAAGGCCTAGCAGCTTGGCGGGATGAGAACCCTGAACCTGAAGTAGTTGCGTTAGCATAGTCAAACAGTAGGTTATTACTTTCGCGTCGTTACTTTCCCAAGCTCACACGCCCCGTAATGTGGCCTCAGTGTTTAACTGCATCTGTCAGAGCCTTGACAGGTAAGTGACGGATACAGTTACACTGCATCGGTCACTTAACTGTCACCAACCATCCTGAATATAGTGACACTCTCCTGGTTTCTATCACTTTACAGTACACTGAATTGAACTCGTCGAGACAGCCGCCCTTAACTGATGTCCTAGCGACACCCCCAGGACTGTATATCCCCTTCACAGCGCAGTTGTGTTTTACACATATTTTGACCACATCGCCAGTTTCGAGTGACAAAATCTACTCGGTCTTGCTTGATTAATATTTTTCTGTCCTTCACACAAATGTTTCCCGTAGAGAAAGCAGTCCATATTATGAAAAGCTTAGAACGTGGAGGTTATGCTAAATTTCGAACTTGAGACATAATTGAAAGAGCTCGCATTATTAAAAGATAAATAGGAGACTGTATCGCAAGTGGCAAGACACGGAATAGGCGTGACGTTCCCAACCCAATTTCCCTGGCAGACATAGTCAGGTGGATGAGTTCGTTTTACCTTTAGTTCTTCTTTTCTGTCGTTTGTATTGATTTTGTTTGCGCTGTTTTGTGTCTGTGAAATGAACTACCACACCACATTTGCGGAGACTTCGGTCACTGAAATGGCGGAAACCCTAACTCAACTTCGCTGCTTCAGACGCACTGCTGAACTCACCTGGCCTGCTTGCAGTCCTTTTCGTGGTAGGTGCAGTCGATGACGACGTCGGTAAACTGGTGGCCCAGCGTTTCGACCTGACTTGCGTTGCGCACCGCTGTCAGGGCCAACCAATCCGACAATCGGTGCTGTAGTTTGAGGTCGTCCGTGTTTGCCTGCGTTGAGTAATGATGTTCAACGTGTGTGTCCGAGTAACTTCTGTGGCTTAAGCCTTTGCTTAGAAAACGGATTGTCACGCTGCTTTCTCGCCCCGTGTTCCTACGGTGACCAGCAGTTACTTTGTGAAATTAAAACTAACCTGAAAATGCGTTGTTCATTCTTGTGACACAGTATACAACGCTCTGCCGTGTCAGGCGCAGCGCGAAAGCGCTTGTCACAGAATTGGCGCTCTACTTTATATATATGTACGGGTATGTAAGTGTGTATGTGTGTAAACTTCTGTATGCAAAATGTGCTCCCTCCCTGTAATGACCCTCAGAGAGGGTTAACAGTATTTCTAAATAAATAAATAAATAAATAAATAAATAAATAAATAAATAAATAAATAAATAAATAAATAAATAAATAAATAAATAAATAAATAAACATTCTTTCCCTATCTGACGTGCTCAATATATATACAGGGTGTCTCGACCTGCTAATATGGACCAAGCTTTAAAAAATATGGATAATTTTTTTCCAGATCAAAACTAAGTGCGCATTGTGCACAGTCGAGGTAAGAAGCCACCAGTAAATGCTTTGTTGATGACACTCAATTAGGCAATTACAAATGATTATATAACTTCTCAATTACTGTCGTAAAGATGTCAGTTAGGAAGCTGTAGGCATAAGGAACATCAAACAGGGTTGTTTTAAGCAAGATGAAAAAGAAAGCAAGCTGAAACAGAAAGCAATTAAATAAAAATAAAAATTCCGCACGTGAGCTCTAGTGTACATGCGTAGACTACAAAAATAAATCAACTTCTTAACGTAACAAATTTTGCTTAACGATCGACCAGCAACATCAACCGCGTCGTCGGCGTAATTACCGCGAAGCTGAACCTGACGCGTTTTTTGAAACGCGCATATATGCGCGTTTCAAAAAACGCGTCAGGTTCAGCTTCGCGGCCGATCCTGCCATCCCCGGACCATAGCCTCCTATATTTAAAAAAATATAGGAGGCTATGCCCGGACGAACGCTTCGCGTCGCTCCCCTCGCACGCTGTCATCACGTTTCAGATTATCCACGTTCTCTGGATTTCTACCATTTCGCCGCTGCATACGTCTTCAAACAGACTTTCGTCAAGCGCGTACTTCTCTGAACTCCTGGCTCTTGCCACATAGGCGCTCCTCTAGCTCCGATTCCATGGCGCGCTCCGATGCCTCCAGGGCGCACAGCTTGGAACGGCGTAGCTGGTTCACGTTGCACACGGTGACGTCGGGCAGCTCGAACGACTCGTTCGTGTTGTACTCGAAGGCGACGGCCACGCTGTACGTGAAGTACTCGCGCAGGATGGCGCCCGTCTCGCTGGCGCTGTAGTACACCAGAGTGAGCACCGCCGCGGTCCAGAGCAGTCGGCGAACGCGTCCTCCCTCGACGAAGACGTCGGCGCCCGGGAGACCGGAGTCCCGAGCCAACTGGCCGTAGACTTCACCACATGCGCGCCACACGCTGTGGCTTGGGGCATCGTTGTCGTGGCCACGTTCTGCTCCGCTGTCCGTTCCCTTCATGGTGACTTCTTGTGACATGCGAGACAACCAGATGCCATGTGATGCTCTGCGCAATGCTGCGTCCCTTCTAACCGTACATTACGGAGAACATATGCGTAATTGACCGCCCTCGAGATGCCCTGTTGACGTTATACGTGCGGAGTTACACATTTACCAATTAACCATGCTTAGAAAAAAAAAAAAAAGATGCCTCCTTGGCATTAAAGTCCCATTCAATGCCCAATGCAGGATATCCTACAGGAAACGGACAGTACGGTCCCTGCAGATACCGCGTGCTAGATACCTTGCAAGAAATGCACATTGTGACGCTTTTAAACAGCAATATTTCGCCCTGCAACTTGTCCTGCACTAAGGAAGTTTCGAATGCGCTTTACATAAATGCCATATGCAAGGCTCCTTGTCGCGAACTTGTGCTCCGCATTTGATGAATCATCGCCATCACTGATACGTAGGGGCAGCTAACCTGATCCTTGATTCTGCGTAGTTGATCCTTGATCCTTGTATGAAGTCGTATAAGGAGTTGCAGATTGTCCGATAGCCCTCTGGCAGTAAGAAATGTTTCCGGAAATCTACACAATATCAAATCAATCATCATCATTGTCCCCACCACCACCATCATCATAATCATGATAACTATTATCATCATCTCATGAGCTCTTAATGCACACTACTTAATTGTCACACTATGCCTAAGTAGACCCAAAAAATGGTACGTTACATTAAAAAATTGCACATATTCCCATTCTGCAGAAAATCATCGCTATTTACCATAAATGATGATAATATCTGCGCGAGTTCGGCTCTGTTGATTAGTTTTTTTTGTCAGGCTTGAAGTTGGCATCAATATGAGTAAAATTTACAAGAGCGAGTCGTATTCGCGACAGCGGCACCAGGAGTGATGTTACAGCATCTACAATAACATGACGCTTAGCGCGGAAGTAAAGTAAATATTGCTCATCTAAGTTTTCATAATATCGGTGCTAGTTCGAGAGCTAATGAAGAATAACCCATGTGCTGCGAAACTTTACTAATGCGGGAACCAACCAGCGCAACTTAAGCAGATTACATGTTAAAGATGACGTAAGACTGATTTGAGTTAAGTTTAGCTCGAATTATCTAGAATGCGGAGAAGGCGTTGCCTTCCTTTTGCTAGTGCGCAGGACGAAAGGCGCAGTAGTGAACGAAATGCGGTAGCTTTGCGACGGGCTAACATTCCACGAGTCCTCGCGCGGCTTTACCATACAAAGGTCCTGGGAGCCTTGCCTCACAGCTAATCAGCCCATAAAGCCACACGAGCTCTTCTACTGTACCTAAAGGCGACAGACTCAAGTCGCGACTGTAAGAACGCTGGGAATTGACCAATGCACTCGCATAATTTCAAAATTTGTCTTCTATTTGCCCCCCTTTCACCCCCCTCCGCTTAACTTCTTTACCTTTCCTTTCTTCCCTCTCTCTCTCTCTCTCTCTCTATATATATATATATATATATATATATATATATATATATATTCATGCCAAACAAATAAGTGAATCTAGGAATTCAGTGGACCGCCAACTGGACGTGTTATCACCTGTGACTGGGCGGCAATCTTCTTGCTTCTGGCCCGTACACGAAGGTGTGCACGACCAAGACGGCGGCTGAAAACGTTAAGAGAAGAATATTTGACGTGGAAAATACAAAGAACTATACCGAACTAACCACAGACTTGCAAGTGTGTAAAGCCTTCCCACCCAGTATTGCCCTTACGGAAAGTTACACCCAGGTCGATATTGCCAAGCTCTTGAAAAGATCGTTGATTGATCGCGAATTGGTGTTGGCACCTCGAGGCTCCTGTGGACACTGTGTCGTGGCGACCTAGTTTGTGGAGGCAAGTTTCTTTAATGCATGAATGCGGCTGAATTCTCAGCGCTGATGTCGCACGCTATTTGCAACGCGTGTGCGTTACACATATACAGAGTCACTCGGAAAAGGACCCTTTTGTGTCGCACAAACTGTCGTGCCCAACCGGACGTCGTTTTCGGGCGGGATCAGTATCGGAACCCAAAGAAAGCCGAGTGTCTTTTTTTTTTGTTCACATCTCGCATGATCGCTCACAACTGCCTAGTGAACACGGGGACGGTACTTCCTAAGTTCGAGACGCGACCTCCATATTCTTCGGGCATAAGGAATGCTCAGCATCGACCATAAGCTTGGGCATTCGTGTTCGGCATTGATCTTTAGTTTGCTCGATGAAACCGTCTCGCGAGCTTGAGTGAACGTGAAGGGAAGTCCTTTGATTGATGGGTGCCTTTCATGGGGAGCAATTCGAAGTTAGCGTGCCCTAGATTTTTCCCCCGGGTGCTAAGTAACAAGCTCGAGTGGGTATTTTTTTTTAGGGGGGGGGGGGCAGGGATATGCTTTGTATTGCGATGTTCTCGATCCAGACCTGCCTCTGTTAGCGTACTCGAGCCTCGCCACAATGTTAGGATTGTTAGGACGCACGCACACAGGGCTATAGGTGTGCGTGCGTGTATGTGTGCGTGCGTACGAGAGGGAGAGAGATAGAGAGCTCTGAGCTCGACCATTTGAGTGAGTCCTTTATCGCATATGCTCAGTCGCAGTGAAGCAAGAATACAATAACTAGATGCGAAGTAGTGTTTTTCTTTGTCAGGTTCACACTTCACTGAAAAAGTTTTCCTTCTCTGGATAGAAGGCGACGTGCTCACATAAACGCACTTTGAACGATACAGCCAAATCGAGTCACGTTTTCTTCTTTCGTTTCACGTTATAGCCGTCATACAGAAACCCTTTACTTTGACTTCCTTAAGCTTGAGTATCAAAGGGCTCGATATGTCACCAACAAAATGTGGACTCGCGAACATTCCGCCTACCAATAACTTCGTTCATTTTCTTAATAATCGAAGGACTGCACCTAATTTTGAGGAACCATAGTACGAGACAATTCTTTCTTCTTCTTTAGTACTTCTTTAGCACTTCTTTAGGACATCGCCTACAGTTGCGAGCATTATGGCGCAACTATTCTTTTGCAGAACTTTGGAACTGCGTCTTTAATAACGAATTTCTATGGCGCAAAGAAGCCAATGGTACAGCGCGCAAAATGGACATAACGCGGCTTGCAGACAGTTGAAAGAGCTATTCACAGTATTAATGTCCTCATGTTAAGGAAATCTATTTGTATTCAATAAAAGAAAAATGAAGAACGACTCGTTTTCTTATGACCGGATATGTAGTCCTCTTTAATGTGCGATCCATCTTCCTTTTTATTGCGATAGCAATTATATGGACACTTCAACCGGATTTCTGCCGTCGCCGTCGCCGTGAGGTTCCGTATAGATAAAATCTTCCGTATGCCCGAGCGGAAGCGTGCGGGGACGCGCGCTATCACGGAGAGCGAACGCACTCAATTTCCCACGCGCAAGCGACGAAGCGGGAAGCCAGCACCGGAGGGAGCGGGGCGGGGGGGGGGGGGGGGGCGCACTTCTCCTTTGCCAACAACCGCGCTCGTCGCTCGCCGCACCGTCTCTTATCTCTCCCACGCGCAAGCAAGGAAGCGGGAAGCCAGCGCCGGAGGGAGCGGGGGGGGGGGGGGGGGGGGGCGCACTTCTCCTCTGCCAACCGCGCTCGTCGCTCGTCGCACCGTCTCTTATCTCCACACGGCTCTGACCTTTATGCACTGTGCATTCGCCGCTCAGTTTCTGTTGAAGTGATAGACCGCACGTACCTTCGCCCACTGCAGCGTATGGGCTTGCTGCCAGCGTTTTGACAGTCGTTGTCTGCAGTCATTCAGTGTGATCTATTCATGTTTGTTTGTGCGCGCTCACACCACGCTTGTTCATTCAGTTAGTGTGATGGGAAACGACAAGAACTCGCCGGTGTTTCCAGTTGGGCCCAGGATCCGTTTAATAATGACACGGCAGACGGGAGCTTGCTACACGAAACACAGACTTCATACAGACACGCTAAACGATACAGACTATTTACATGCACATGTACGTGGGCTATAGTTCGCGAATCGTTTGTCCTAAATAAACATGTGCCTAGCACTCATGCGTCACCACTCGCCCTACTGCCTCGTCGTTGCGGTGCCCATGACGGTGGTTGTGCCGGTGGAGCGTCGTTGTGGCTAGGTCGCTGCTGTCGCGCCGCACCTTGTCGCGACGTGGCAGCAGGAAGAAACAGCAGGCCGGTAGAACACCAGGCCACTGCTGTAGCTGGCCAGTAACGCCTGGCCTGTCACGCCTCGGCCGCTATAACGTCGGGCTCGGTCGGCGGACAGGTAGCTCAGGCGCCCCGGTGGCCAGCAGGAAGCACTGCACCAGGCCGCTATCACAGCAGGCCGCTGGTACACAAGAGAGCAGAGCCACGGGCGGGATCCACGACCAGGTCCGCACGGTAGCAGGACGCCCGGTCGCCAGTCCTCGGGCTCGCTCAGCAGGCAGGTAGCTGGTAGCTCAGGCGTCCCGGTCCAAGCAGGAAGCACTGCACCAGGCCGCTATCACAGCAGGCCGCTGGCGCGCAGGAAAGCCCAGCCACGAGCTGGATCTCCGACCAGGTCCGCACGGTAGCTGGACACCCGGTCGCCGGTACCCGAGCCTGGAGCCGCCGTTTTGCGAGCTTGCGTTCGAAGCTGCCGCTCGCTCTCACGCTCTGCGTGCTCTCGTCCACTTCTTCGTTCATGGCACGTGGTCATCATCCATTATCACCATCATCAATCCTCTTCTTGGTGCTGCCATACAATCATCATTCCAAGCTGGTCTTCTCTCCACCGCACGCCACTATCCACATCATCACAAGGGCCCCCCACTTAAGATAGTTGCCCGCAACTATTCTAAACAACACAGGAGGAGGGGTGCGCATGAGTGCAGGCACGTGCGATCGTTCAAGAAAAGTTCTTGGTTTTCAAACAATTCATGTTTACACAATGATCAGAAAACACGTGGAGACTTTGGAACACAAGCCAAAGTTCTCACAAAAGAAATGGAAAGGTCTCACAATCCAAAGTTCTAATAAAAAAAAACTGCAGCACTGTGAGCGGCAATCACCATGGCACAAAGTAATAGTGTCCAAGGAACACGGATAACCGTTCACATCTTTGTCAGAGTCCGGAGTAGAGCATGCCGGTGCAGGTATACTGAATTATGTTACCCGCTCCCAAATTAACCGAACCGCGGCTGTCTCAATCTTACGTACCGGTCTTTCATGTGTTAACCGCGCACGCCATGCAACGCCAGATGTGCTGCGTCGTGTGAGGTCAGCCACTCCTACGCGCCTGGTGTAAGCTTGCACAAAGCGATTGTCTGATATCCCTAATCTTGTTGGGATCTTAGAATCGAAATCAGCTGTTGAATTCCACGAATCAACTTTTTCATGATTCAGTGGAAGATTCCGAACATCTGTCTGCTCGTCTCCGTTCACATTTGAAGGTGAGTGACTACGCGCTTGATTATTACCTACAGGCGATTCATTGATAGACCTTCGGTTCACCTCACATGTTGAATTTCTCATAAGCTGTTGAGATAGGCTGCTCACGCTTACATCAAGTACCGTTGGAGTCATTGCCTGGATACTAGGCATTTTCTTTGAACTCATGGATGAGTCCACTCTCCTTGATTGAGAGAGATTGTCTGGGTGACTTTGCTGGCAATCTGTATCGCTGGTTATACCAGAGTACAAAGTTGTGTCTTGTTTTGTGTCATGGAGGACGGGGCTCACATAAACTTTCGTTTGCGGAGCAGCCTCCTCGATTGAACTGCATGAATCCAACAAACAACCAAAATCAGAAGACTGCTTTGGCACTGAGTCACAATTCCGCTCTTGTGATTTATCTTTGTGGGCAGTTTTTGCATTAGCTTTTTCGACGTTGCGAGCTTCGTGACCATGCAAAACATACAATGGTTGCTCACGTGACAAGCAACCTTGAGCCGCCTCGTCTCCCGTTTCAAAACCCAAAGACTTCGTTGTGGGAGGTGGTGAAGACAAGGAAATCCCCCCATTTACAGCTTCACCATCAGATGGAGTCAAGCTGCCGAAAGTCATAGCGCTAGTGAGCGCTTCACGAGCTGCGATCTGCAATTTGAGGATGCATAGCTCTTCTTCATGACGCACTCGCTCAGCTTGAAGTTGCACTGCATGGCGAGCTTTTTCCATTTCTCTTTCAGCAGCACGCCTCTCACACTCCAATGACCGCTGATGTTCCACCCAGTCTCTTAACTCCGCTTTCTCTAGTCCCATGCTCTCGCCTAGCTCGATTAGTTCTTTAATATCCATTGCCTTTCTGTCCTTTGATGCAAGTTCACAACCTGCCTCGTCCTGTCCAGTGGCTACGCGCTCAAACCTCTGCAGAGACGCGTGGAGGTCGTCGCGTCGTTCATCAAACAGTGGCAGTAACTTTTGGGTATTGAAGCAGGGTAGCTTTGGTGACGATACGGGCGCGGCTGGGGCAGGTATCTCGCTCTGCGCTCCTTCTTGAAGCTTGAGCTTCAGATTCAAGATTTCTCGCTGCCTTTCGTCGGCTAACCGCTGACTTTCTGCTGCTGCTTTGACTGCCTCTAGCTCAGCTGCTCGTTCGTCCCTCTGCCTAGCCTGTTCTTTTTCAACCCACTCGCGAAGTTCAGCGCAAGTCAAGCCTAACTGTGCTGCAGTGGCGGCTAACTTCTCTAAATCCATATCGGTCTAGTGCTGCGTGTATACACCCGAATGCCGGTCTCCGCGTTTGGGATGTTACTGGCGGATCCTGGCAAGCTCGCCAGATTGTGATGGGAAACGACAAGAACTCGCCGGTGTTTCCAGTTGGGCCCAGGATCCGTTTAATAATGACACGGCAGACGGGAGCTTGCTACACGAAACACAGACTTCATACAGACACGCTAAACGATACAGACTATTTACATGCACATGTACGTGGGCTATAGTTCGCGAATCGTTTGTCCTAAATAAACATGTGCCTAGCACTCATGCGTCACCACTCGCCCTACTGCCTCGTCGTTGCGGTGCCCATGACGGTGGTTGTGCCGGTGGAGCGTCGTTGTGGCTAGGTCGCTGCTGTCGCGCCGCACCTTGTCGCGACGTGGCAGCAGGAAGAAACAGCAGGCCGGTAGAACACCAGGCCACTGCTGTAGCTGGCCAGTAACGCCTGGCCTGTCACGCCTCGGCCGCTATAACGTCGGGCTCGGTCGGCGGACAGGTAGCTCAGGCGCCCCGGTGGCCAGCAGGAAGCACTGCACCAGGCCGCTATCACAGCAGGCCGCTGGTACACAAGAGAGCAGAGCCACGGGCGGGATCCACGACCAGGTCCGCACGGTAGCAGGACGCCCGGTCGCCAGTCCTCGGGCTCGCTCAGCAGGCAGGTAGCTGGTAGCTCAGGCGTCCCGGTCCAAGCAGGAAGCACTGCACCAGGCCGCTATCACAGCAGGCCGCTGGCGCGCAGGAAAGCCCAGCCACGAGCTGGATCTCCGACCAGGTCCGCACGGTAGCTGGACACCCGGTCGCCGGTACCCGAGCCTGGAGCCGCCGTTTTGCGAGCTTGCGTTCGAAGCTGCCGCTCGCTCTCACGCTCTGCGTGCTCTCGCCCACTTCTTCGTTCATGGCACGTGGTCATCATCCATTATCACCATCATCAATCCTCTTCTTGGTGCTGCCATACAATCATCATTCCAAGCTGGTCTTCTCTCCACCGCACGCCACTATCCACATCATCACAGTTAGTAATAGTCGGGCCACATTTTCCAACGCACGCTACACATGTAATGCTGCCCGGATCGGCAGTGCAGCGCTACAGGTGTGTCCCTTCGCACGCGCGCTGCCCACGGGAAGCGCTTCTCATCAACACCACCGTTTCACACGCGCCTTCTCGTGGTCATCGAGGCTCTCTTCATGTCGGTCTACTTACGCCGCAGCACACCTGCTTACTTAATCAGCTCATGTTTACTACAATTCATATTGCTACCAAAGCCGCTCACCTTACTTCGTATGACATTGCTGTGTTGCTATCGCATTCATTGCTTCGCCCTTAGGGCGAAACTGTGACACTTTTTACCCCCCCCCCCCCCGCCCCCACCCTCTGAAAAAATTACGTGGAATCTCCTCAGGGAGTTATCTGAATGATGTGCAAGCATTTCGTAGTAACGATGAGGTGTTGAGTGCTCGCACTTACCACTGCTTGTAATCCTAGCACTGCTCAGCGGCTGCGGTCGTCTTGGCGCCATTACGGTAAATGCGACAGCGCTGCGGCGACACGAACTGCTGCGGAAGGCAGCAGTTCGTGTCGCCGCAGCGTGAACTCATGAGGCAAGCACTCGCGCAACGTGAACTCATGAGGCAAGCAAACTACTGCAGGTGACTGTGCCAGGTGCGCTGATGACGTTCCGATCCGAAGCGACGGCTGCGCCACAGTTCTGGCTTACTAAAGGTGTACACCTTTAGTACACTGTCGTTGAAAAGAAAAGTTTACAATCATTGCATTCTACCGGTGCTAACGTAGGGGCAGAAACTTGGAGGTTAACAAAGAAGCTCGAGAACAAGTTAAGGACCGCACAAAGAGCGATGGAACGAAAAAGAAAACTGTCGCAGTTTCACCCTGAAAGGAGAAGCATCAATTGCGATAGCAAATTAGTAGAGAGCTATACGGAGTAAGGATAGTAGTTTTATCAGCTGTATAAACTTGGACATCTAGCAGCACCAGCAACACGCAGAACTGTGTCGACGCCGTCGGCGTTTTGCCCGCATTCGCACCGAACGCGCGCGGCGTTGGTGAGTGTTGCCGGTGCCTCTGGCGGCGGCTCGGAGGTTTTCGACGAGATCAGAACGGGACACTCGTCGAGCAGCGTCGGAAGTATTTACCACCTTCTCGTCTCGCAACGTTTTATATAAATACGCGTTTGGTGCCGCAGCTAAACGTCGCCTCCCCTCCCTCCCTCCTTTCGCGCGACAAAAGAAGTCGCGTTTGCTCTCCGCCGTGCGTTCGCTCCCCGTGAAAGCGCGCGTCCCTCGCGCGCTTTCACTCGCACATACGGCGCGCGGCGATGATTTTATCGCCGTTGGACTTTTACAGAACCTCACGTACGGCGACGGCGACGGCTATAAAACCGCTTGGAGTGTCCATATAAGTGCTATCGCAATAAAATGTTAGGTCTAACGTTAAGAGACAGGAAGAGAGCGGTGTGGATCAGAGAGTAAACGGGGATAGCCGATATTCTAGTTGACATTAAGGGGAAAAAATGGAGCTGGGCAGGCCATGTAATGCGTAGGATGGATAACCGGAGGACTATTAGATTTACAGAATGGATACCAAGAGAAGGGAAGCGCAGTCGAGGACGGCAGAAAACTAGGTGAGGTGATGAAGTTAGGAAATTTGCAGGCGCAAGTTGGAATCAGCTAGCGCAAGACAGGGGTAATTGAAGATCGCAGGGAGAGGCCTTCGTCCTGCAGTGGACATAAATATAGGCTGATGATGATGAAAGGTGTGCCTAGTGCGTGTCTCATTTCACACGTCACGTAGTCACAGAGACTGCGCTCGAGCCACCGGTCGCGCGTTCGTCGTCGTCTTCTTCTACAGCTGGCGAATTTGAAAGCGATCGTGTTGCTTGGAAGACAGACGGACGGACGCTCAGACAGTTTTCTCGTTGGGTAACAATAGAAATGCTTACGCATAAAAAAAAAAAAAAGAAGAAGGCGTGTTGAAGTTGGCTTCCTCGCAATAAGGATGCGTGTGGGGTGAAGCTCGCTTTAAGGACAGTAGCCGGTATGACAAGTCTCGGCCAGGTTAGAGTTATTTCAATATGCCCTCTAAGCTCTAAGCTGCCATTACCATACACAGTAGCTCTAGACCAGGCGGCATTATGGCACTAGTCACATGACCTACCTGCACGCCGGGCATAATTTTCGGTTCCACTTCGCTGTGACCCTCAGGAGAAGCCATGTGCACATATTACGATGGCGCCACACCACTGGTGCTCGCGTAACGATAGCCCACGTTAAAAATACCCGGCGCATAAAGCCTGTTGAGTTAGTACCGTATTTCGAAGATCGCGGCGCCACCACTGATTTCGTGCTATAATTCTCTTCCCTCGCATTATCGATCAAACCAGCACACCAGTGTAGCATCTTAGATAAGTAGATACTTGTCCTAGAGCTTTGTCTTTGTATCCTATATTTTTGTAGCTTCGTACTCCTTCGGTAATTGACAGTGTTCCCACGTCGTGATACCTTTTTCCACCTTGCGGATTTCCGCTGAACAGTAGCCATATTTCTCTCATTAGTTTTCTGACATCCTTTTCTGTCAGCCTTTTCTGATAGCCTACGCTACGTTTGTGTGTGAAGAAGGCTAGGTATTTTAGGTGCGAAGCACCTTATGCGCCCGGGCTGTCGGCGTCTCCTGTCGTAATTGTCGTCGTCGTCCACAGCTGGCTGCGTGGAAGCAAGCGGTTCGTGCTCGCACCCGCACGCGCTCGGCACGCGCTCGTGCCACTGCTCCCGCGTTCGTCGTCGTCTTCCACAGCTGGCTGCGTTGCCGCTCATCATTCCAGCGTAGAATTTTAACGCGATAGCGTTTAGGGCCCCGTGTGGCAGAAAATCCGGCGTCATCAACTGGTGTGTGATCGCTGGTGACGGAGAAAATCATCCAACCACATCGACCGTGCAGGCCCTCCACGTGGTGCAAGGTTTTGGTGAACAAAAATTGAATTTCGCACAGTGAAATCCGTCAGAAAAATGGTAAAGTACGGCTTTACCATTCGGCGTCGGATTCGCCGTTGGATTGTTTACCAATTGGCGTCGGTTTTTAATTTGGATGTACGAGAAAACCTAATTCTGCTACGAGGAAACTCAAACACAAACCCCTTTTCCAGCATTTCCACCAGACCTGCGCGCGTCGAGGCAATAGCAAACAATTAATAAAATAATAAAAAAAAGTGCTAGGGCCTTCACATTTTAATATAAGACCACTTATATTGCGCCTGGAAAAACGTCTTTTTAGCAATGCATTTCAGTTTAAAAGTGAAGCCGACTTTAAGGGGATCGGTGTAAGCTTGGTCTTTGTAAGCTGGCTTTCGCATGTTCAGTTTTGCAGTGAATGAAGCCTACTTGCCGTATGCGAATGATGCGATGCGAACGGGTCCCGATAACGATATCGCGTTCTACTCTTAAAGGCGAAGCTTAAGCGTCCTCCAATTTTTACTTCTATTCTGTCGTCGTAATTGGGAGGCCGCGTTTATGGGGTCATGAGTCATTGCTTAAGGCAGTATGAGCCCATTAGCGGTGCATCATTGCATGCTTCGCACCTCCCCTGGTTTGACGTTAGTGGAGCTGCATTTCGCTCAATGGCTCATTCGAGCACTGAGTTTTTTTTTTACCTGAATAGTGCGAAAGGGTGAGTTGCTTTACACGTCAACTGCGTGAAGCATATGGTAGAGGAACGCTTGCCAGTGTACGCATCAATACAGGGAGGACGTCGTCTACGACGTCGATGTTGTTTCGTTTCGGAAAGTGCGAACTGTCGTACCTTCTATAGAGTTGCTAAGTGGTGCAAAGTGTCTGTATCGCTTGACCTAGTTTGTATAGGGTAATGAAGAGAAAGAGACGCGTTTAGGCTCGTGCGCTAGGACTGTGGGCGCGGGCAGAGAGAAGAGGAGGTAGAAGTAAACAGGCGTTCTGGCGGATGGCGGATTGTCTGCTTCTTTCATTACAATAGGGACACACCCGAGCGAAATCTGCCGCGTAAACAACCTGCTTGTTCAAGCGAAGCTTGTATTGCGTTACAGATTTCGGTGGCATCGTAATCATGCAAAAAGTCACGTGTGGCGCATACTCGAATATCTATTCGAGTATGAGCCAGGGACAATGAATGAATGAATGAATAAATAAATAAATAAATAAAACAAAAAAAAGAAAGAGCAGGTGCGGGGAAAGCTGCGTCTGCGTTGGATCACGTGACGCAAGCGACCAATCAGAATCGTTTGGTGTGTCGCGGGGAGGGGAAGGAAAGGTAAGGGGGTTGGCCGCGCTCCGCCGGGCTTTCCTCGCCTCAGATCAGTTTCGGCGTCCGAATGGGAAGACCCCGCGTGGTGTGTTCCGCCGAGGAGCAGGCTGCGTTTGAGCAAAGGCGCCGCGAACTCGCTCGGGAAAGGGCTCATCGTCGACGTGCCGATTCTAGCGTGAGCGATTCCGAAGCCCAGGCGAAACGTCAGCGAAGAGCCGCGGACCCCGAGTTGCGGGAGCGCGATGTTGAGGTCAAATGTCAGCGAAGAGCCGCCGACCCTGAGTTTAGGGCAAACGAAGCGGAACGCCCGCGACAGCGTCCTCTTGCCACAAGCTTTGCTTACCCCCATTTCCTCGACAGGGGAAGGGCTCTGAATTTTTTGTTGTTGTCTAGGCACGCCGTGTAAAATCGCCTGGTCAGCCTACTTTTGGGTGTTCAATAAATAAAAGGCATTGACACAACTGCACGTGCAATTTACTGTACAGCAAGAAATTATTACTTTTTTTCTGATGCTGTGGGCTCGAAACCTTTGCTTCCGAGGGTACGTGTAGTGAGAATGTTAACTGGTCTTCCAGCTGAATATATCCAAAGTTATTTAAAAAAAAGACCCTGGCACCATAAGGAAACGCGACAAGAGTTTGTTGGCCACACTACGGAGAAAGCCACACTTCTGGCACTGTCTAATTGCATGACTTATTTATTACGACAAAATTTTGGTTTATTCAGTTTGGTTATTGCTATCAGCAAGCGCCACGCCTGTTTCAGCAGCGCAAGTAAGATACATTTCCTGCGTGAACTTCGCCGTCAACGTCTGTATGGACACCTTCTCAGCTGCAGTGCGCTATGTTAAAAGCGCTGTTTCCTTTCTTTCCTTTTAAGTTCTTTATTCGGATAATTTCTTTGTCTACTTTCTTTCGCTGCATATAATCCTCGGTTCTTATCAACTAGCGCGATGCCAATGTTTGTTAGTTTATTTTTGCAGTGGCTCTCTCATTTGCGGGAAGGAAAATGCTATTTCTTGCTGCAGACGTCGCGCCATCCTAAACGAGAGCTTCACGCAGCCAGGGGCACGTGTAACCCCGGTGCAACAATAAGCCATGTAGGAAGGAAACAACTCGGTGGGAACACTACGTAACAAAACTGAAGCCTAAAAAAATTACACCATCTTCCCGTAGGGGAATCCTGAGTAGTATGCGAAGCGGTCGACTCAAGGTAGTTTTATCAGCTGTATAAACTTGGACATGCAGCAGCACCAGCAACGCGCAGAACTGTTGTCGACGCCGTCGGCGTTTTGCCCGCGTTCGCACCGAACGCGCGCGGCGTTGGTGACTGTTGCCGGTGCCTCTGGGGCGCCTACCGTCGCGCCTCTAACCTAAGCTGCTTCGCATTATCGCGCGCGGAGCCGCAGGTGTTGCCATTCCTTGCGCAATCCGCAGAGGAGAGGAGCGTCGGAGAGGAGAGGAGGAATGCCGAGAGGAGAGATGAGACGAGAGGAGAGGAGGGGGACGAGGATGCGCATGCGCAGTAGGGGTGTGGACGCACGGCGGTTGGATGGACGGAGGGAGGTAGGGAGGGAAGGAGTGACATAGCCCCGAGCATAGGATGCTTCGCATCTAAAAGTCGGTCGAACACGTGGTCATGTCGCGGTAAGCTTCAGTGTCTTCCACCGCCGCGCTCGGCGCTCGCTTTTCCGAAAGGACAGCGGGTGCGATCGGAACCTGTGGCTCCCGCTCTAGCACGCTGCAATCTGTACGCATACCTCGCAGTAAACTACCGAAGTTGCACGAGCATATTGGGAGAAAATGTGCACAGAGCGATCGGAAAAGCAAGCGAAGAAGTTCGCGTCGATTAACATACTATATAGGGAACTAAGCACATTGGGCCGAGTCAGCCAAGCGCAGGGTCACGTGTTCGCCCGGCGTTTTGAGAGAGAAAAGGCGAAGGGGGATAGAGTTGTCTTGTAAAGGCTGGCGGCGTGACGCGATTGTTCCGTCCTAGTTTATTTCCTTATTGCACCTATCCAGCCAATGAATCCGTAGCTGAGAAACAAACTGTACAAACCGGCTCCAGGAATGAGTGATGTCCAGCTCGAAACAGCGGAGTCAGGCCGTTGCGGGCAGCACACGATGGCCCTGTCCACGGAGCATTAGATTAGAAACGGGAACCACGGTGATCGAGTGATTAATGGAATAAACGTTTATTCATAAAATGTGGCCCGTGGCCTGGTTGGGTGAGGGAAAGGTGGGTAGGTGTAGGGAAAGGTGGGTAGGTGTAGGGAAAGGAATCGGAGATGTCAACCTCTATTTCTAAGTCTCGGAGGACCTCATATTTGGTTCTTCCGCGACGTTCCAAAGTGACGTGCAGTTTTATTTTACAGTGGTTATGTGACCTTGCACGTATCTCAGTCTTGTGCCGTCCATGGCATATCATAAAAAAGGCTTAGCCATCCCGCCATTACGTTGCGGTAAATCTTTCCGTCCGGCAAAACGCGCCTGCTACAAGACAGAGGATTATGGTGTCACAGCACGGGGATAACGGAACTCTGGCAGGGATCTTTATAGACGTGTTTTACTGTTGAATTTATTTGTGTGATTACAAGGCGTTTGGGAGATGTTGCTACTTCAGTTTGCTTAATTTTTCTAACATATTGCCTTGTGTGGCAAGGCGTGAACGTGAAGCCTCTCCCGGTCTTATGGCCATGTACTTGCGCTGCCCTGGGCAGCTTATCTCGTAGGTTGGCCTACGGCCTATCCAAGCCACTGTCCATGGTGCTGGGGGAAGCCAACTCTCGCCCACGTAACGTGGGAATGCACGAGTAGGCCCCCAAAATTCAATTCCCCCCTGTTGGGGTCCAAATTCACAAATAGGGAGCAGTGGGAGACCATCCTCGCCGGCGCGGACCTGGAGACTCAGAGGGGCCTACTCGACCAGGCCCGGCGAGCAGCTCTGGCCAGTGGAGTCTCGGAATAGGGACCCACCCACCCGCTCCCAACACCCCTTTCCTGTCCAATCAATAAAATGTTATTCTCTCTTATCTCGTAGGACGTTGCGGCTCTAGTTGGATCCAGGAGATCCATTCAAGCTATAGCTCCCCGAAAGAACTTGGCGGTTCAAGATCTCTCGCTAGGTATTACTGGCTTCTTAGCGGCGTGTATTTTGATGGTCGCAGTGTCACGAAGGCGTAAACGTTGACGATGCAGCCTGAGGGTATTGTTGCACCCTTTAACCCACTTCTTTGTCTGCTATCCTATTTTCCTGGTTCTCAGGATTCTGCCTGCGCTCCCAGGGCCCGATTGGTGTCCGTATCATGTTCAGTTTCGGAAGCATTGCAGAGTATTCGGGAGGAAACGGGCGCAGCTAGCAGGAACAGGTGGACAAGGACGTAATAGCTGAATGGGGCCCATCACTGCGCATCCAATACGTACGGCACGGGAGGCACCCGAGAAGGGTATAGCGTACTAGCAGACAATGCTGTAACAGCGTGAAGAGCAACTACGTGCAAACTGAACGACCACGCGGCAAAGTGGGCGCGATTGGATAAATAGATTAGCAAGATGAATTGCAATGAACAGCTTTCAGCTGTGTCGCAGCTTTGCCCCATGAAGGTGGCGAGCAGAGCATGAACGCAGCGACACTATACTCGAGGCGACACTCAGTATTCGGGCAATGAGGCCCGTGCAGGTGGCGGTGCGAGCGCCACCAGGCGGCGCTCGCGCGCATCCCAGCGGAGCATCGTGCTGAGTCGCAGCGTCCCGACGACCAGGATGTCCAGGAGTTGAAAGAGGACGAAGAAGGACAGGCCCAAGTACATGCCGATGATGCCGCCCAGGTTGCCCAGCACGTGGGTTTCCTGCACGCATATACCACGTTTCACGGGGAGCTCGAGGGCCGGCGTCAAGACGGAGACTGAGGCTTGACGCACCCGTACATCCGGAGCGGGCGCACGCACTGGGAAACTGCATATCACTAAAGAGGCCAAGGACGGACATGAAGCACGCTGACACGACTCGTGGTTGGGCTAGCCCAACTGTGTCGTGCATACTCTGCCACCAAGATAATAAATGCGTTTACAATCACCTACTCAAGTGGCCTCCACATATATGAGTCATCACTTCACATGGTCAGCCATGACATAGTTGTGATTAGAGCAGATGCCGTGTCATGTCTGTCCTTGCCTTTTTATAGCGTTATTCCATTTCTCAGAATGATAAAGCAATTAAACCGAAACTCTGCATTGAGCATTCACGTTTTCCTGGTTCTCAGGAATCTGTGCAGGTCACCAGAGTACGGTTGGTGTCCGCATCTTGTTCATACATTTGGAAGAATTGTAAGGTCACTACAGCGCAGCACATGCTGTCTATGGTGCTCAACGGCTCAAATAGCGCTTCTGTGCAGACGTTAGTGTGCATGCATTACAAACATTACAGTGCAAATTAGTGTGGCGACACCCAAGCGTTCTCACAGCAATTTCTAAGCACAAAGAACTTTCAACGTGTCTCACAAGACGACGGGTCTCTTGCGTCGCTTGCGAAGGGACAACGTGTATACATGAGCTCGACGAAAACGCGTGGAGGTTGCTTGTCAGGCTGAATTGTATCTTTTAGGCTGAGCGAAATCTTAGCATGCAGGTCATGTGTTTACCTGTGCTCAGCAGTGCGCGCGAATCATTACTTGTTCTTATCTATATTTGGGTGTTCTTATATATGGACGTGTTTCAATAAAAGTTTGAGTTGTGAGTGAAGCGCTGCCCTGTTCACTTTCAGTTTCTTATTCCCCTATTCGTGTGTCAACTGTCGCGCTGCAAAAAAATAACACGTCACGGTGAACACCGAGCAATAAGCCCGCCTCGACATTTTTATATTTAGTTGCAGTACCTTACTGAACCAGCGGACAGAGTATTGAGCTAGGTGGGGTACAGGAACATAAAGGCATTAAACCACGAACACAGGGCACCTACTCATAATCAAAAGAAAATATACACCAGTGGTAATTACAGCAAAGACAGATCATCATTGCACAGAGAACCAAGAAATCCGCAATTACAGTAGGTAGCTTAGCAAATGTTATGACAACTGACGCGTATAACAAAACTAGCATTCCACGGACATCGCTATGCATTCTTAGAAACCACATGAAGCTGCAGCATTTCACGAAGAACCACTGGACCGTCTATCGGAACGAAGTCGCCGGGGATGATATTCCAAATGTGGACACCACGAAGCAGTGCAGAGGAATTCAAATAATCAAATTCTGAGCATTTACGTGACTAAACTAGGATATGAGGAACGCTGTAGTGGGGGGACTCCAAGTTAATTTTGACCACTTGGTGTTCGTCAACGTGCACCCAATGCACAGTAAAGAGTTTTTTTTTTTTTTTTTCATCTCGCCCCACATCGAAATGCGGCCGCCGCGGCCGGATATGGTCCCGCGGACTCGGGCTAACAGCGCAACACCAAAGCCATTGCGCCATTCTGGGCGGCTAGCGCATGCAGAGTGATCGGAATACAGTGTGGGACCCCATTTGTGACTGCAGCTTAAGTGATTAAGCAGCCGGCTAAACATGAGCGATGGAATTTTAAGCGGGAGACGAAACCACCATGAGTTATACGCATATTTATGTGAAAAACACACAAAAGAGCGACAGAGGCGCTCTTCTAAATGGCTTGAGGGAAATGCCATGCTTCTTAGCAGGTTGGTACATTTCAACATGCATGCACCTGCAGTTTGTCAGGCCTGAGCTGCTTATAAGACGCATTCAAACATGACCACGTCGAGATATCGGGTGAGCAACAGGAACTCAGAAGCTCTGTTCGCACGCTGTGTCGCATTACCTGGACGCAGCGCGCATTGGCGATTACGGCGCGCTTAACGCGGGTTTTACAAATAGTAAGGGAGACCGAGTACGACTTGTGACTCAACCACTTTGAGTTAAGCTCACGTAACTGAACCTTTACTCCAACGAAAGCCATCCGTATACATCTGCTGTACGAACAAATTGCATGACATACCATGTTGAGAATTTTTAACGTGTCATAATATAACACTATAGGTCTATCTGCTGTGTTAAGTATAGTCTGTGGTACTTACGTCGTATTTTGGCACCGATCGAATATGCTCGTAGGTGAGTGAGTTGAAGTAGAGTACCAGACGAGCAGGTGGCCTACGACAGGAATCAGAAAGAAAATATTTAAATGTCGTTCGGTCGGAGAAGTACTGATTAATTTGGAAGGTGTACGCCTTTCACGTTTTGCAGTGTCCCGAATTGCGCGTTAGGGTCTATCGCGGCGAGATATAACGCAAAAACTGCCGCACCCATGTTCTTGCTAAAGAATGAACAGCGGGAATGAACTTCAAGCGAATGCTCTCGTGGTAGTTATGTCTTGGTCATTGCGAAGCCTTGAGAAATGCGGTATAGCACAAGTTCATGAGCTCAACATTCATGTTCGAAGTGTTTGTCACGCTGATAAAAAATATGGTTACCCCAAAATGCACAGATAGTGACAGCTAGAAAATAAAGTTTTATTTCTCACCAATGACAGTTTTAAACGCGAACAGCTTTTCGGGTAATTAAGTGCTGCTTCTTGTCGGAATACTACATTGGTACAAAATTTACGAGACCGCTGGCGTCTTATAGTTGGATATCAGTTCCGGCACCATTATTGCAGCGAGGCACATGAAAGTGTGGGACATAATTTTTGTCGGTTTCTGTTGAGACTACGAAGTAACGCTTGACCGTCTACGCTAGTTGTGCTGTAGTATAGCTTGATTAGCAAAAAAAAAAAAGAATAAGATCGTCACCTTCGCTACAATAAGAGATGTAAATCTGACGTGCGAAAATACAGGATAACACCTTGTGTTATATAGAAAATTTTACTGTATACATTGTAGAAAGAAACATGTTATACTGTTCGCGTACTCGGATACTGTAGATGTTATATTGTTTGTTTGTATTCTGCTTGTTCATTTGCCCGTACTTTGATTATATTTAGTAATACCAATATCGTATGTACCTAATTATCTTGTTAGACATAACCAAGTTACCTAACTGTTATTACTTATATTGCTCCCATGTCCGCAATATTTATTACTGCGTGCCCTATTTATATAATTGCCCTATTTATGTAATCGTAGGAAGCCGCCTGTCAGTTGTTTGTAAACTGTGGGATTTCCTGTTGTAATATTTCTTCACAAACATAACTTTCGAAATAAACTTGACTTCACATGCATGATTGAGGTAAGCGCGGTGTATGATGATGCTAGAATTATGGACGCTTCCGTGGTTCCGCGAACTTCACTGAACTGCTTGATGAATAACGTCATGCGCTAATTGCGATACGTACCCGTTTTCCTTGGTCGCTCCCACAACGTCCTGCACCGAGAGCACAGAGTAAGTGAGGTACAACATGTGTAGCTTATGGCACGGAACGCAATGCTGAAAGAAGACATGCTGCATGCACACTTCACCAATGTTGAATCATGTTTCTCGGGACTTCAAGCTACATATACGAAGAACTAGAGGGAGTAACCGTGGAGTAAACATCAATGCCTTGTTTACTTTCTGGGCCTAGGAGAGTCGGAGAGCCTGTGCAAAACGGCCGCGGCGCACTGGCAAGAGCTTCGTGGAAGCACTAGCATCGCTCGCGCTGCATTATTTGCAGTCCGGTCACTCGTGTTCGGCCCCGAGACCACGCTGCGATTGAAAATCGCGCTGAATGTGAGATAAATAATACTTTGCGTCTAAAACGGCAGGAGGAAGTCGGTTTCAGCAAGCAAACTTCGAGAAAAGTGGGGTGCCGTGATTTTGTCGAAGTCAGCTGACTGAAAACCCGCGAGCCTATACGGTTGGTTGTCGGAGCCCTCACCAGATGCCCAAAGTGTCATGCTAGAACTCATCAAGACGCTTGACCTAGACACGGACTGACTTCATTCTTTATGGCCAATTCTCCTATACTCCATAGACTGGGACTCAGGTCCTCACTCCAATAAACTTGTTCTCTCTCTCTCTCGACAAAGGTGCGATCAGTACAGATATGAGAGAATCCCGGTCTTGTCCACACGTCGCGTCGAATTGAAAACAGGGTTTCCACGTAACATATTTCTCATGTTAAAACATCAAGTGAATTGGACTCCTTTATTTGGAAACATGCTCACCTCTTTCAGCTTCGTCATTGTCACATCCCTTGTGTAAGAGATGTCTCTGCGAAGAATGATAACAGCTCGTGTGAGTTTCGCCCACCCATATTTATGTGACCAATGAGTTGTCTCTAAAGTGAGTGAACAGATATCTTTGTTCACCTGCGAATCTTTCTTTATGAAAAACCCGTATGGGTTACCTCTGCAGCGACGCGCTGCAGTGCACGTTGGTGTCCGTTTTCCCTTTTCAACATTCATGGACATGACGGTTACGTAGCATACGAGAATTTTCGACAGGGCAGTCTCGGAAGCCAGTACGCAGCGCTGGACATTTCAGTTCGTCTGACGACTGCAGCGTGCATACAGTAATTCGGGCTGTCCCCTTATCTCTTTCACTCTGCTATCTCACTCTTTTACGCTACCCCAGTGTAAGTTGACCAACCGGGACCATACGGGCTAACGAATATCTTTATCCTTTCTCTCGTTTTCCATTCAGATTTATTGATCTTGGGAAGAGTGTCACCTTCCTGCTGACTAAACAGCACAGATGGGTCACAACAAAGTGCAGACTTGAAAGGGTCAACAGTGGGCGAAAAGGTCTCACGCTGCGGCTCTTTCTCAAAATGGAGCCAACGCTTGTGCCGCGGACAAGGCGACTTTTCATCGTACTCCTGCAATGACGGGCTTCCTCGTTGAAACATTGACTGCAGGCTGAGGATTCCATTGTTCACCCGCAGTTGATCACTTTCTGCTCACCGCAGAACGAGCCTGTCTTTTTTTAATGCTATTAGCATTCTTTGGCAACTTACCCCAGCTTGCGTTATGTCGGCATGTATCTGTGCATCTGTCTATGTACGTATGTCTGCACCTAACCTCTTTCCCGCCACCTTGGGACACTGGGTAGTCCAGGCTGCTGTGCTTAGGGAGCAGGGTTCAAAACTAACCGTTGGGAAAACTTGGGTCACAGATTATTAGCCACTAAATATGTGCCGCCCTTCAATAAACCTTTTCGTTGCCAACTTGGGTCACTGGGTATGAGCGGCCTTTAATAATAATCATTATATAAAACATATTATCAACAATTATGGACTAACCATCAGAGTGATTGGTAATAGCATTAAAGTCGCCAATAATCTCTAAAGGATGGATGTACCGACAATTTTATCGTTGCTCGCGAAGCAGAAGTTCAATTTTTTTCATTTAATGGAGCAGTGACGGAGCAAAGAAAACACTGGTCTACATGTGATCCGGGCACGATCACGACCAGGAGTTATATGGTCTTGAGTCACTGCTTTTTCACGAGGCATCTTCATTTCTCACCAGCGAGAAATTGTTTTCAGATAAATAAAGGTGATTAAGAGAGGCAGGTGAGCACTTATATTCAGGCCTCCTCGACGAGCCACTCGAAAGCTTTTCTAAGCCTATGACCATTGGCATGTGTTGAACAAGACTTTGGCAGATAAATTTTACTAGAGGCAAGCTTGTGAGCGAAAATCAACTTTTCCTTTCTAGAAATAACGTTGCGACTCGGGGAAGTCACAGGAATAAAAGCTATACATACGTTAAGCTATATTTGTCGTTATGCTTGAGCAGTCGCCCGGAAGTTAGTGCTTGCACCGCGAGAATCTTTTACTGGTTGTTTGTCACGTTTTAGAAAAAAAAAAACACACACACAAAAAAAGACAGGCGATTACAGATGCATTAGCCTTGTATAAAATGGAGGAAAAATTTCGAGCCATGTAATCAACATTTTCATTAACCGGCTGTCACGGCCGTCTTCGGAGTTTTCAAGAGAATCGCCTGTAAACATTCTTTACTTCGGCTCATTGACACAATGCTTGGTATGCAGTCCACTTGCCACTGACTATAACCTAATCTCAATCTACAGCAAGGTGCGGCAGCTAGTTCATAATACTGCCATCTGCTCGAACACACAGCCCTGCGTGGTAATACTTGCCAGGCTGCTTGCATCGTCAAGCATGAGATTTCCGGCTTCTATTCGCACAGCTGTCCAGCATCTACAGCAAGCTGCAGTGCCCCCCCCCTTGTTTTTTTTTAAATGTCTAGACGCGTTTCGCATGCGTTGTGTTTGCTCTGTTGCTGCTTATCAAGGGTTTTGGAAGGCTTCCGCGGTGTGCAAGCAGTTGTGGCGTTGTGTCACTGAGAACTAGGCCGTTAGCTCGACTCCAGGTAACGGTGGCCGTATTTTGATGAGAGTTCATGGAAGGTAAAAGACAAACCAAAATGAAAACGACAGTGTAACAAAATTTAGGCGCATGCTAACACGTATAGTCAAAATTATTTCGCAGACGCCTATTACAGCGTTTCTCATACGCAAATTTCGGATATGAAAACATTTCACTTATACGCGTTTGCTGGTTAGCCCTTATGTACACTGCGACGAAAAAAGAGAAAATGAGTGGGGCGAAAACAAAACAAAACAAATACCACACAGAGCGATTTCTTCAAAACCTTGTTTCAAATGTATTGAAATGAGACAATTTAAAAGATGAAAGAACTGGAGGGAGGTAACTGAAGAATTGAGTGAAAATGTCAAGGAAACAATAAGAAAGAGAAAGTTTAAGTGTACAATATAAGGTAACTAAAGAGAGAGCGTTAGAACCTAAGCGATCGCCTACCTAAGTGATCGCCTCCTTTTAATTATCGTCCTAGCTTTCGATGATTGTTGATCTTTCGACTGCCTGTTATCCTCTCGGGCAAGTAAACTCGACATGAAGTATTCGGGAAACTGTTCAACGCAATCGACCTCTTTGGTACCGTTCGCCAGGGGATGTTTCTGGTTTCCTTCTAGAATCGGGAACGGTTTGCACATGAAGACCTAACTTGTCATAGTTTATAACACATTAAGAGTACGCTCTTACTTGCAGGAACGGAGGCAGTTGCACTCTTTCTCGAGCGTCTTGCTGGTATGGGTTGTAGCGGCGTGTAGCGCACATGCTAGCACTGCAAGGGAACAGACATACACATGATGACGCAACACCACCGTTGAGGTAGTTGCAACTGCGACATGCATATCATATAAAAGTTCACGCTACTGCCGCACATTACATGGAAACGATAAATAACGAAGATGGAAGCGCTTCTAAGTTATCAAGGAAGCGCCTTATTAATTGAGCTCACGAGCAACCGCCTTGCGCTGACTTGCGGTTAAGGTGACAGCCGTTTCCAACGAGATAAGACTTCTACAAACTTGCTTATATAGCTTCGCTCATCATTGTCTACAGACGTGTAATGTTGTACGCCATGTTAGCACAAGAATGGGATGGCAACATGGATCGCCAAGTTCGTAACGCGAAACGCTGAAGACGCTATGCTACATTTACATGGACGGCATAACTATAGCAACAACACTACGACGTAGCCTGCTATGGAGTAGAGCGTTTGTCGCAGGCTAGCCGCCTAAGAGAGTTTGAACCTAAACGCTATTCAATGTCACAGGCTGCTCGAGAAACTGGCTGGGTGATGTCGCCAAACTTCGGCTTACTTCGGGTTCTGCGACGCCCTGGTGACATCCACTACGAGGTCATCCCTGATGCCCGTTATTGCCCCAAGTGCGGTCTGAAGTTGTGCACGCTGCGCACATGAAGTCGTATCTTTGCGGGAGACTGCTGTTTTATTGTTTTTTTATTATTTCAGATGGTTTGCCGCAAGCCATATGCATGGAGGTTAAAAGAAAGTCAGATAAAGTCAGAAAGTCACATAAAGTCAGTCAGAGACTCTGCATCGTGCAGGAACTGCAGCAGTGTCTCCGCAAACGTATTGTCCATCGCCCAACTGTTGTAGTGTTAAGGTAGGTCTGACTTCAGTCCAGCCTTTCTTAACACCTCAAGTCTGATCGCCCGCGTTTCAGGGCACTTACATCCAAAGCAGGTTTTGCTCTTGCTTTATGACCGCTTTTCTCGGTCTCACTTGAGGCTCTACGTCGAGTAATCTTTTAATCATTTAATACAATAACGCAAATGCCACGGTTGCAGTGCAGTGATCGTGAAGTTAACAGTGGGAGTAATAAGGAAAATCGATGCTTCAGCTTCTGCACGGTCATTGTCCACAAACGTAGCCGGTGCATGGTTCGCTACCTTAACATTCCTCTTCTGTTACTTATATTCTGGTTGCAGACTTCTGTTTTTGCTGAATTGAGACAATATATACAAAAACAAAAACGATGCCCTTGCGCGTTCTCTCTTCAAAAGCACGAACACATACACACAACGTCGCCTTCGGCGACTTGGGCGACTTTCATTTCATTTCATTTTGTTACTTTAAGGGCCACTAAGGCGTTACAGAGAGGAGTGGGTTAACGTAAAAGTGATAGCTTACAAAAGAAGTTGTTACAAAATATAATCAATTAAAGCAGACTGGAAGGTTGGAGAATCGATGATGGAGACGATGGCAGTCATGGCACATTCCATGACGATGGTTCGAGTCATGGCATGTTCTAGGCACAAAGGATGCGAATCTCTGATTGATGGGTCCTGAAGTGTGGCACTCCATCTTTTAAATGGTGATCTGTATGTAAGAACACATGAGCCGGGGCTGCAAACAGGGTATGCTTTAAACTGTCCTTGGTGTAAAATATGCTATGAAAAGTGCACAAGCGGACGATGCGGCGTCGAGTGGAAGGGTCTGGAATGGCCAGCGTCCTTTTTATGAGAGAAATACTGGCCAGGTGGGAGTAGGTAAAAAGTATGAAGCGCACGAAGTGGTTCTGAACCGATCCTAGTGTTAGTGTAAAAGACTCGTTGTTAGTGTCTGAAACGCAAGAGGTGTATTCGAGTTTTGGGGCGAACAAGTGATTCGTACAGCAGTAACTTTAACGATGTGGTTGTTAGAGAAAAAATCGCGGAAAAGAAAACCGAGCGTGCGGTTAGCATTATCAGTAACAAATTCTACATTCTACATGTGCATTTTAGGATAGATTACTTGATATATGAGCACCGAGATACTATACAGGGTGTCACAGCTATCACGCAGCACGATTAAAAAAAAAAGAGGAACGGCGTTACGCGAAGCCAACCTAGTGCGTATTGTTTCCAGTACAGTGGAGTAGCCGCCAGTAATTTTTTCGTTACTGAAATTTAAATTATTAATTGCAATTAATTATCTAACTCGAAAAGTACTGTCCTAATTATCAAAGTGCCAATGAGAAAATTCTAGAGCAACATGAAAAACTCCCGATACAGCTTTCTGTTGCTCAATACGTGCTACATAAATGTGTTTTTCCGAGTGTGAAAGAAGCCCGCGAATACACGCCGCTCGAGGCACTTTGCGTGTATTCGCGGGCTTCTTTCATGCTCGGAAAAACACTTTTATGTCTATAGCACGTATTGAGCAACGGAAAGCTGTACCGGGAGTTTTTCATGTTGCTCTACAACTTTAGCGTATGATGTTGGAAACAATGTTGGCAGTGTGCAAAGAACATGTTAGGCTCCAAGTGGTTAAGAAAGCTGGCATATTTTCTGTGCTCAAGTAATTTGCAAAGAATGGAAGCTAACAAAATGGGATGGTAATCCAAAGGGTTGAGAACGGTCACCGGGCTTGCACACTGCAACCACCTTGTGCACTTTCCAGTCGTCAGGCAGCGTGCCACACTTTAATGACTGTTTGAAAGTACAGTATAAGTCAACATGGTGATTGAGTAAGCGTCAGTACTTTTCAAGAACTTTTAATTAATTCCATCAACACTTGCACAAGAAACTTTTGTACTTAGGATAAGTTTCAGTATACCATCGAAATGAACGAAAATTTCTTCCTTCGGGGAAAAGAAATGGTCGCTGATTGCAGAAAACATAGGTGTAGTAGAATTGCTAAAAGTGTTCTTGCAAATGATTCATTAAGGACGAGACAGCACTCATCGCGTGTAACCAGGACGCCTTCTTCGCCCTTCAATCTTATATCATTCGATGGGTGGGTCCTAATAAGAGTCCAGAATTTGCGAGGGTTAGAAGCAAGTTACGCAGGAAGCATGTTACATAAAGTGTAAAATCATTGTATTCTACCGGTGCTAACATATGGGGCAGAAACTTGGAGGTTAACAAAGAAGCTCAAAAACAAGTTAAGGACCGCACAAAGAACGATGGAACGAAAAATCTTAGGAGTAACGTTAAGAGACAGGAAGAGAGCGGTGTGGATCAGAGAACAAACGGGGATAGACGATATTCTAGTTGACATTAAGCAGAAAAAATGGAGCTGGGCAGGCCATGTAATGCGTAGGATGGATAACCGGTGGACAATTAGGGTTACAGAATGGATGCCAAGAGAAGGGAAGCGCAGTCGAGGACGGCAGAAAACCAGGTGGGATGATGAAGTTAGGAAATTAGCAGGCGCAAGTTGGAATACGCTAGCGCAAGACAGGGGTAACTGGAGATCGCAGGGAGAGGCCTTCGTCCTGCAGTGGACATAAATATAGGCTGATGATGATGATGACGCTGGCGCAGCAGAAATATAATTCAGCCACCTGGTCATATTGTTGTTAGAATGCTTGCAGCAAGGCGAAATATACGCTTCTTTTTTATATGGACACTCCAAGCGGATTTCTGCCGTCGGCGTCGTCATTGCCGTCGCCGTGAGGTTCCGTAGAAAGTCTAACGGCGATAAAATCGTCGCCGCGCGCCGTATGCTGTATGTGCGAGTCAAAGCGCGCGAGGGACGCGCGCTTTCACGGGGGAGCGAACGCACGGCGGAGAGCAAACGTGACTTCTTCCGTCGCATGAAAGGCCGTGGGGGACGGGAGGGAGGGAGGGGAGGCGACGTTTAGCTGCGGCATCAAGTGCGTATCTTGCGACCGGGCGCGAGGGGAACTGGGAATCTCGCACGCGAAAGGAGGAAAGCGGGAAGGCAGCGCGGTAGGGAGGGAAAGCACTTTGCGCAGCGCCGGGCGGTCGCGCGCACCGTATCTTGAAAGCGATCTGCAACACGGCTCCTACCTTTGTATGCGCTGTGATTTCACTGCTCAGTTTCCGTTGAAGCGATAGACCGCACGAACCTTCGCTCGTTGCTGCTGGCGCGCTTGCTCACGCCAGCGTTTTGACAGCGATTGTGTGCGGATTGAGTGTTATCTATTCATGTTTGCTTGTGCGCACTGACACCATGCTTGTTAATTCAGTTAGTAAGCGAATGTGTCCAACTTTATACAGCCGATAAAAGTACTGTCCTTACTCCGTATAGCTCGCTACTAATTTGCTATCGCAACTGATGCTTCGCCTTTCGGGCAAAACGGCGTCTTTTTTCTTAAGCACGTGTTTTAAAGTTACATGGAACCAAGGCTCATGATGTGAGCAGAGTACGCGGCGAAGGGAAATATATCTATACGAGCGAGGCGCCTTTTTTACAATAAAGGGCCCAGTTTTCTTCAAGGTTAAGCTCCCCAAGGAGATGCAGGTGCTAGTTATAGTTAATGCGTAAAAATCAGCCTTATTGTAGTCGCGAATTAACTTAATTGGTTAGATGGGCTTTCTGGGCGGAACGGCATAGGGAAACGATAATGATTGACTGGTCGCTTAATCCTGGTAGGTGTGTTAGCGCGCGGTTTCCTCAAACGCATGAACACATGCACGCAACGTCGCATAATGCCTTCACTGACTTGAGTGATGTTATATCACTGATACCAAAACTTAGTGTATAACAAGTGACAGTTCGTGTCTGCTGTGCTAAGTCACTTATTTTTGGCTCACTCCTAGTGCAAGCGCAATGCAGATATCAGTGAAGCGTTTGGAAACCAAATACCGCGCGCGTTATAGCGTTACTCACTCTTCTTGTCTGCGCAAGTTCCGTGCCGTTGTGCCAGCTTGACGATCTGTGGCAGATTTGCCGACAAGCAACCGCAGTTCTCCACGATTTTCACCTGAAGGCACATGTTCAAGCAGTCCTGCGCACAAGAGTCGTAAGGGAGGCGGATGGAAAAAAGGCGGTCGCCATTCGTTTCTGCCTCATTACGAGCATAGACTGCCAACCTGACCTCGGTATTCATGAACGCTCTTTGTAAATTTGCTTATAAACAAGGCTAAGAAAAATAGAAAGACAAAGTGACCGCAGACGTCGAGGTCGGTGAGTGCTTCAGGAACAAGGAAAGTAATAATGAACAATTGCGCAAGTATCAACGCGAGGGGCAATACTCGCTTTTTTTGGCAATACGCTATAGGAGCGCGGTCCCAGGTTTCCTTGCTCGCGTGAGTTCCGTCCGCCTGAACGCTTTCTCTGCCCGTGCTGCCAAACTCGGTCCGTTGAACTCTTTTGCCGTTGATGCAGCGCTCTGTCACGGCGATATCCGTGCCCCCGTGCTGTCGTAAAGCACCGCTAAACCAGACAATACAGAAGTTCGCGGACGGAGATCCAGAGTGAGTGACAGTGGTCGAACAAAGTATCTTTTAGATATCTTTTCACTCCATCGTTTTCTCGTGGGAAGTATGGAAATATAAAATCTCGCGTCACAAGACCCATACTTGTAAAATCTGCTCAACTTAGCGCTTGCTTAAGTGGAGCAAAACTATACGAATGTGAGCTACGCTGCCCTGCAGTCAACCAGTCGTATTGATGTCAAACATTAGGGGTTTGAGATGTGTGAGCGTCGTTAAACTTGAAGAAGCCTGCCGTAAAGTTAATGAAGCTATAAGCTCGAAAGGGAGGTGTTTGAGTAAGGAGGTACAAGATCACTACGTTCGCGCGCTTACCTCTCGAGTGTAGGCGCCGTACATGTGGTCCATGTGGACCAACATGCGATGAGGCCAAGAAGAGCGACAGGGGTTGGCGTACGGCTCCGGTAGCCCCGTTTGCGCCAGCTGCGACCACGCAGGTCTCACTCAAGACACAGACAGTTCTTTACGCACTTTCTGCATGTGATGTTTCTCTAGTCAAATATTGACTAATAAGGCAGTGGGAAACAAGTATTTAGTGGACGTCCCTCCTGAGCAAGTACTCTCCTCCCACATCGTTTTTGTTCGGACAATTAGTCGCCAAACTCGCCCCCCCCCCCCCCCCCCCCCAGCTGACTGATTTAAGTTGGGGTCTGCGTAACGTGCGAAACCAAAATTTGGATCTCGTGACTAAATAAAAATAAGCGTAACTTGCACTGGAGGAGCAATTCTAGAGAGACAGCGGCGCTGATGGGCACCTAGCTAGTACTGGCTAGTCGAAGCACTACCAAGTCATCCCCAGCATTTTCCGGAATTTATTGATCGATTATCGATTGGCTATCGATTGGCTATGCGAGGTATTGGCCACGTATTTGGGCTAGGCTAAGCACTACCAAGTCATCCCCAGCATTTTCTGCGTTGTATTGATTATTTGTCGATTATAGATTAGCTATTTATTGGCTATCGATTGGCTATCGCAAGGTATTGGCCACGTATTTGGGCTAGGCTAAGCACTACCAAGTCATCCCCAGAATTTTCTGGAATTTACTGATTATTGAAAGATTGTCGATTGGATATTGATTGGCTATCGATTGGCTATCGATGACTGACTAAGCTTAAGTAGTCCCAGCCATGCTTAGCTAGACTTAGCCAGGCTCAGCTTCGCTAGTTCACAGGGGTATGTGCCATTGCGTTTGGACCCTTTCTGCACTACGGCCAGGATCGGCCCACATTTTTTGTCCGCGACGTACGGACTAACGGCCGGCTTAAACAGCTCCGCTTAAACAGAACTGTCGGCATCGGTGCGCGACACCGATCAGCATACGATCACTCTTGCATGTGGGATCACAACTCCCCGCGAGGCGCGCATTCCATGCAACCAGAGAAAAGTGGGGCATTCTTAGGCGTGCGCAAGGCATTCCATAGTTAAATGGACAAACGGGCCTCGGAGGCAGTCACGATGACTTCTAATTTGCCGCTGACTCCGCTAGAGCAGAACTCTACCCTGTGTGCAGAAATGAAGTTGGCGAGGCTGTGTCTCTAATCACAACAAAATATTTACGGAGTTGTTTGAAAGGGAGATGCTCTCTGGGCCTCCTAAATAATTGATCTAGCTTTGCTTCTCTTTTTCTCCAGATATGTCTGTGATTTGCTGGCAGCAGAACAGCCAGGATGCACAGTTACTCTCTGTCAGCCCTAAGACTGTCATACCACCAACGACGCTTTCGCGAGAGCACTTTTCGATGAAGTCACAAATCTGGTGATTCATAAATTGGAAGGTATTGGACAACCGTGCTCGTAAGTAACCGCTGCAACGTCGATTATCAGTAAAAGTTAGTACTAACCACATGTTACCCCGAAAAAAGTACGGCATGACATTTGCGACCGAATAAGAACATTAATTTTCTAGTAACATGTAGCTTCAGCATCGCACGTTAACGCTGTAAATGCGTTTCGGGCCGCATAACGTGTTAGCTGCGTGCTTGTTCACCCGTCTTGTGCTGTGGCTGTCCGAGTTCAGGCTTCACGAACTTAAGACGCGAGAACACAGTAAATCGATTTTACAGCTGTGTTACACCTTCCACTCAATAATTAAGCACTGCTTTGAGATACATATGTTTGACAGAGCTCCAAGGTCCCTGCTGTAATTTTGTGTGCAGTAGCTTACCGGGTACGAGTGAGATGTCAAGTTTTTTCTTTCTGCTCGTGTACTTCGTACTTGGGGAACCGAGTAAGAATATTTTCCAAGACTTACAAGCGAAGCGTGCAGGAAACAAATGTGAGTTGTGGAGGCGACATTACCAAATTGAGGCCGACGTAGGTAGTGTAGCCCGGAGTGATGTAGACGCTATCGCTGCACACTGAGAACCTGCGTCAAGAGTGTTAAGTGCAGTACATGTGTGTCGACGCTCACTATATAGCCTTCACGTAAACTAAACTTAGATCTTAGTTAATGATGATGAATTCGGTGTTTTGTACCGCAAGGGCCAAGCGTTGCCAAAGGGCGCCAAAACGTATATCGTGAAAATTTGCATACAATAGCACGCATGCGCTACGTGAAAAAAGGTCTCCAAAAAGATTTATTGTTCGGCACTCCTTCCGACGGTCTAAATTTTCGCCAACAGTATAATTATTATTTAGCAACACAACCTTCCCGGCATCGCCGCGCTTTCTTGACCCAAAACGCGAGATCTCTTAGTCTAAAGCTCTTTTATAAAAACAGTATATACTGTCTTGTAAAAAAAAAGTATGCTACGATATTGTGTTCTGTTCTACTGTGTAGAACAGAACACGTTTAGTGACTAATACTACAGAGCGGAAAGCGTTAAGTCCTGACATTGCATATGCCCTGTCCCGCTTCACCTCAGAACACGTTTGACACTTGTGAAATACAGATCAATAAAAAAAAAAGAAAGAAAGAAAGAAAGAAAGAAAGAAAAAAAAAACAAACAAGCGCAACGCTGATAATAGTCAATGCTTAGGGTTGCACTCATCAATGTTGGCAGTTTCTTCACAAATGTATAATTTCGCAGCACTTTGGCCGCGCACAGAAAGACAGAGGTGATATATCATTACTCCAACACTTCATAATGAAATCTGCGTTTTGTTTCCAGTTTCTGAACTTTGTAGCGATTCTGAGTGGTTTTCCGATGAAGCCCGTGCTTATCTTTATTAATACAACTATTTACACTCGTACTTTCTCGTATTCACGCCGTTTCGGCGCCGAAAGAGCTCTCGGAACTTACAAGGTTGGGTATTTGGTTCCTCTTAGAATGCGAAGTTGCCGTTCGGTACCAATAAACGAATAACTATAGGCCTGAGGAAGCGCAATTAATATTCGTGACGTTATAAGGAGCTGGTGCGAGGAGCCCATCGTGGTGACGCCACCTCTAATTGGCAATACCGTTTTTTTTTTCTGGCTTAACAAGTTTCCTCTCACTGATAACAGTGCATGACCTCATACGCAGGCGTAAGTTTACTAATAGTTCCTATTTAAACTATGCGTAATCGACGAGCTCAACCTGATCCTATACTGACACTTTCGATGTCGCCCTCACGCTCACCTGGTACCATGTGCGTGGACCATAACGATGAAGCCCGCCTGGTAGGAAGTGGGCAGGTACTCATCCAACTCCGGATTAAGCGTGAGCACTAGCCCTGCGTGACACCGGAAAAAAAGGCGCGATAAGAAGTGGACGCGTGGAATTTCCGTGCGGTAGAACGCCCCATTAGCGCTGTAGTCACGAAACTTACTGCAACCAGGTTAGAAACCAAGGTGCGAACAATGTGCATCAAGGTTTGAGACCGGGCTAGCTGGTGTTCCATGTTACATGAAGTGGACTGCCAAGTCATTGGCAGTACATTTGCCGGCAACGTGGTCACGGTCGGACCAATTCGCTTCAGGACAGCCTTCCTCCTTTGAGGTGAATGATACTAAAGGACAGCATTAAACCAATATCGCCGTGAATATATGTTTAATAGAACCAGACTGATGGGCTTACTGCGTAACTTGAAGTATAGCTAAAAAGAGCACGCAGGACGACAGAGCAGACGAAGGCACAGCGCTGCTAACTGATTTGCACATGGTCACTGTCATCGTACAAGAGGGAAAAAAAAAACAACAACAACCAGGGTAACAAAACTAGCGCCGCCACATAGATTACTTTCCAGCATTATCATCTGCCACAGGCCGCTGCCGCGATAGGAACGGGACAGTGAAACAAATGGACAGCTCACATACTTATTGCTTCTATTCATTTCGAACGCCTTGATAAAATATATATAGTTACTTGCCCCGAGTTTCTGTATATTCGCTCTATCAAACAAGGGCTAACAGCCACAGCGCGTGCAGTGTGCGGCTGGATGATCGGTCGTTGCCAGTTTGCTAACATTGTTAGAATGTTCCCGTAAGTGATCATTGAGGCATTTGCCCGTCTGTCCAATACATTTTATTAGGGGCGAAGCTCCTTAGGGTGTGGGTCTGTCCCTACTCTGTAGTATGTAGTAGTAGTAGTCGTCGTCGTCGTCGTAGTAGTAGGTAGCCACGTCTACTTTTATGAAAAAAAAATTCCGAAAGTTGCGTCCGCAGCGCGGAATCGAACCAGGGACCCCTCGCTTCCGAACGCGCGGCGCTAGCCACCACGCCACGAAGCGCACATGGACACACGCACCACGATGACAATAAATACCCAACTTTAACGAAAGACTGCGCGTTTCTAACGCGTTTGTGCTAGCGCGTTACGGCCCGTGTAAGAAGCTGGTGTAAGACGCTGTGGCCTCTCCGCCTTACCCCCGTATTCATAAACGCTCCTCGACTTGAACTTGACTTGGCACCGCCTTGGGCAGCGCGTTCGAAACGCGTTGAAGGCGGTGGCAAGTCAAGTTCAAGTCGAGGAGCGTTTATGAATACGGGGGTTATACTCTCTCAGCAGTCATGTGATGGCGTCGGCAAACGCGGTGCACGTTCCGGCATGTGTAAACGGCTGCGTAAGACGCTGTGGCCTCTCCCCCTTACTAGAGAGTACTGCACGTTTCTAACGCGTTTGTGCTAGCGTCCCCTTAAGCGGGAGATGGTGCAATTATAACGAAGGGCGCTGTTATAAAATAGGAATGACGTCACATATGGCGCGTGTCATTGGTGGAAGTTAATCGTTCGATTTAGTGCGGCGAGACGGGCGAATTACACGGAAGATTCACGGTTTACCGATGATTCCCTCCGGAGCTTCGCCCACTCATCATCATTCACCCCGTGGATATGCGGTGTTTTTTTTTTCGCGCATGACAAAGGAATACGGTAAACCACACCTTCCATGCATGATACAAACTATTCGCGGTGTTTTTTAAATTGCGGCTGTGGTGCTTCTGCGCAGTATTGTTTACCTTTACGCACAAGCCAAAAAAGTTTCAAAGGGCGGAACACACGACGTCAGCGCCAACTCGTTTCCCAATTATCTTCAGATTATGGCTAGCATAGTGGAAATACGGCACGACAACCACTTTTCTTGTCTCTGAACGCTTGGACAGCAGAGAGAGAGAGGGTAAACTTTAAAGGGAAAAGGCAAAAAAGAAGGAAAATGTGAGTGGAGCCCTTAGTCCAGGGCCCCACTGGCTTGAGCGGCTCGCTGGGCTTGGTCCAGGAGAGCCAGCTGACTGTCCTGTTCCTCGTCCGCAAGCCATGCCTCCCACTGCCTTAGAAAGTGTTTTTAGTAAATTTGTGTGTGTTCGCTTGTGGAGGTCTTCTGGCGCATGTGAGTGTGATGTGTGCCAATGTAGGCTTTTCGCCATATCACGGACATTCGTCTGCGTACGCTTCGCCATGTATTTGTCGTAGCTTGTGTAGATTAGGATAAATGTTTGTTTGGAGTCGGCGCCAATCCGTCGCTTGCCGACTGGTCAACTTTGGATGGGGCCTGCTGAACTCCCGTCTTTCCTCTCTTTGTTGTTCCAAGATATCTCTCGCAATCGTTGGAAAGTCCCTACGTGGCTGGTCCGACGCTCGGATATTTAGTACTCGAGAATCCGGACAAACATCACAGCGTTTTCTTAGCATGCTGTTAGCCACAGCCGTCAGCACCTGCAACGGGATAGCCAGCTGCGCTAAGGCGTGAAACTTGGCTTTCGAAGCTACTGTGCACAAGGTGATGACAGGATTTAAAAGAGTGTTTTGAGAACAAAGGTAATGATGCTTCATTGAACTAGTTTGGAGTGGGCTGATGTGAATGGTAAAATTGAATTATTTCCTCGGGGCTCGTAGCATCAACGCACGTGACTGTTGGAGAAATCAAGCGTGAGATCTAAAAACCCAACGAAGCCATTAAGAAGCTCTTCATATATCAAGATAAGCGGCTGGAGGCAGACCGTCGGAAAAGCGAACAAAACGCAAACGTTTCAGAGGCCGATAATTCATTGTCACATTGTAAAGCCACCAAATAAGCATCAGCATATACTCGTACGTAAGTACTTTGGTGATAACTGATCCGTCCAAGCGAGTGCGCGCAATCCTATGAGCGAGAAAGAGGTCGCTTAAAAAAGGTACGAGGCATTGAGCTGTGTCTTTTTCTCCGCTGTCGACCTGCGTGCCCTTTTGTGCTGTACCACAAGTTAAGAGTATGTCTATTGTTTTTTTTTATTGATTTGTCCACGCTTTGCCCCCTTTCCGGACGGTTAGAGGGTGGGGAATACAAACTCACAACAAAACCGTGACTTGCGCGTATATAATTATTCGCAAGCACAAACTGTTTGCTAAGAAAGTATTACAAAACGTACATTTACAGTAAAAAAAAAACTTAGTCAAACTCCACTTGCAATTTCATTTTATAAGAATAAACAAAATCAGCAGTTGCAAAACCCCTCCGAATTAGGTTTGTTGCAATCGACAATTGTTTTAAGAGGAAAAAAAGTCGCAGTTTCGCCCGAAAGGCGAAGCATCGATTGCGATAGCAAATTAGTAGACAGCTCTATGAAGTAAGGGTATTAGTTTTATTGGCCCTATAAGCTTGCAAACATTCGCTTACTAACTAAATTAACAAGCATGGTGTGACGCGCGCATAGGTAAACATGAACACATCTCCCTCGATGACCGAAGAAACTCGCTGTCGATACGCTGGAGTAAGGAAGCGCGGCAGCAGCAGCGAGCGAATTGACCTTCGTACTGTCTCTCACTTCAACGCGAACTAAACGTCGAAAGCACAGCGCATACGAAGCTACCGGCACTCGGCGTGGCGTACTTCGTCCGCATCGCAGGCGCTTTGAAGATGAAGCCTGCCCGGGCGCGCCCTTTCTTCACGTCGCAGATAGCTTTCCAGGCCGCACCGTAAACAGCATCAGCCGGAGCAGAACGCCCTCCTCCTCACTCCCCTTCCTCGCCTCCCCACCGCGCCTCGCGCGCCGCAGAAGACAGCGCGCTTCCGCCCACCTTCCTCCCTCGCGCGCGCGAGATTGAGCCGCGATCGTCGGCTGACCCTCGCAAGCTTTCACTCCCACATAATGCGTACGCCGCGCGGCGGCGATGTTATCGTGTTTGGACTTTATACGGAACACCACGGCGACGGCGACGGTAGAAATGTGCTTGGAGTGTACATGCAATTGCTATCGCAATAAAGCGATTAAAGGCATCAGCTGTGGAGGAATAAGGCATAAAAGCATAATTAAGATTTCGCTGTAAGATTTCATTCCAGCGCTTCTTGAGAGTAACATCCCCAGCTCTCATTAACCCCACAAAGCCCAAACACCATTCCGCATCGAAGATGCGGAATAAAAACAGCGTGTTTACATTTATTTCTGGCCATGGAGATATGTTTATTGGTACAAGGAAAACAATGAAATGTTATTGAATAAACATTAATTAATACGATAATTACTTAATTTGTAATTTATTTGCTGTACTATCACGACTGTAAACGTCCTCCAGCACATCAAAAACCCTAGTACGGGCTCTAGTTTAGGTCATTAGCACATAACTTTGAATTTTTAGGCATCAAATTCAGCGTATCAAAAATGATACGCTGGGCTTTGTGTGGTTAACGTATTTTTCTGCCTTTCCTGTGCCTACTAATGGATGAATGGATGAAACACTTTATTAAGGTCCTTTAGGGTGCCTACTAATGCCCCAATATTATTCAACTACCTAATCCTCTGGAACTCTGAACTGAATTAGCCTTCGCTTGGCACCGAATTCTGTTAGTGTAATGAAATCAGCGGTTATCAGCGATATTTTTCTTTCCTATTAGTGACAATTATAGTGACATTTTTTATTACCATCAACACATCTACAATGGGCTTTGCCAGTCCTCGCAATATTTTGCGTCCCATCGAGTTGCTTGACATTATATTACCAGCCCAACGTCAATTCTATAGAATATAATATAATACCAGCTGCATCTGTTTGTTCTCTGAACTGTTCCTCCATCTTAATGCCTCTTACATGCTTAGCTTCTTCGCAAGTTTTTTTGTTGCTGCAATTCTTCAAAGTTCAGTGGGCTAGTAAACCAGTAAATACTGGCACAATGCTCCTTTAGTGCACTGTCAGCGTGTATGCGCGTTTTCGACCTAAAATTGGACTTTATTACAAAAAAAGTGTAACTACACAGCTAAGCTTTCCTCCGATGTACACGATGACATCATCGTCTTGTATGGCCGACATTACCTGATTATGGACTGAGGGTATTTTTAAAGGGGGAGTGCCTGAAATATTAACCCGGTTCTTTTTTCATTTTTTAAACACGAAAGTGTTTTATGCCGGGGTCCACCAAGACTTCACTGACGTATTTCCGTCACGGAAATACGTCACACGAACATACACGAACATAATACAAAGAAAGAAACCAGAAGAAAAAGTTCCACAAACATGCAAAATTTGGAAATCGAACCCACGACCTCTCGGTCCGCGACGATAGATCGCCGAGCGTTTAAGCCATTGCGCCACAAACGCATTTGCAGAGAGCTACACAGACGCGCCTTATATATCTAACACTCCTCCGAGTACCCGCGCTCTTGCTCGGGGCGGTGCCGCCGCCTACGAGCAGAAAAGAGAAGTACTGCATTATGACACTAACGCGCACCGACAGTGAACGCTTCGGTGGTCTCAGCACTACGACGCCTCGATGCCAGCATTCGAAGGGACGCTGGCATCAAGAAGCACTACCAACGCCACATAGGTGGCGTTCACCGTACTCAGCACAGCGGAGCGTGGCCTCCGCAATTAGCTCTGAAAATGTTTCTGAAGTTGATCGCGGAGGCTGCAATTACCACGCGCTGTACGCGCTGATTTGACTCGGTGACGATTCAGTTACGTGCTTTGTCTTGCGCGTTGTATTAGTGTGTCAGTTACGTGCTTCGTCTTTCGCGTTGTGCTAGCGTGTGCAGCGTAGTGCAGCTTCCATATGCACGACGGTTGCTCATGGTCATCGACGTTGGTAGTCGTGATGGAGGAGACGTGCCACCAGGCGTCAGCGTGGGTGCATCAACGCCTAAGGGCGCTTTAGCCACAAAACACCAATAGACATTATATATCAATGTGCAATAAACATTACACTACTTCTGTGAAGACACGTTTCACTTTCGTGTTCTATACCGATTCCTATATAAGAGGGATCAACCACATTTTTTTTCAATTACATAAGATTTGTGGTTTATACTGCCATCAAGATACTTATAATAGGCTTTGTCAGCCACCGTAGCATATCCCAAGAGGCGTTCTCGTACACATCGTGCTCTGGAGCATGCCAAGCTTCTTCTCTTCATAGTGAAATTGACCCGTATGCTAGGAGGGTAGTGTGCCGGACAAACCTGACTTGAAGTGATCCCTTGTTATTCATTTAATACGATGACTTTTAGCGGACACGCGGAATGAGACTTGCAAAAAAAATTTCCACACAATTCAATTTTGTCTGAACCTGCAATGAGTCACCGCAACTGAGGCACCATTTCTGTGATAAAACAAGTGTAGCCCCTTCAGACTCGGCGTCCACATTTGAGGACGCGACCTATTTTTGCAATTTCTGTGCAGTGATAGCAAGGAATAGAGCACAAACATTAAACTTAGGGTAAATTAAACATTCTGATAGCCTATATTACTTCCATTTTACTTCTAAGTGGCGTGTATCGTTACAGAGTGCCGCTTTGTTGAAGGTACTATCGTGTTTTACGTGATGTTTGACGTGGGCCATGTCGGTAGCAGCGTTGAACTATTTTTTTTCTTTCTTGAAATGCTTGCGGCCAATAAATAACTTGTACATGTAATTCGACCGGGTGACTCAATCCTTTTTATGAAGAAACTTAGCATGACTGACTTTACAATATTCAAATATTTAGTAACTGTAATTATGATGACTCGTCATAAAGTGCACAAAGAGTCATTCTACCACCTTGATTTGCTTTCAGTGCAGTCTCAAGCACCCTGGCATAAAATTATGTATGTTTCACACATGTATCGACAGTAGATCATAATTCGTGTCTGTAGGCGGTGGATATCGCGCCTGGAGTAAGAGCGAAACAGTCGCGCTGGGCAACGGTCGATTCCCTCGACGAACCCGTTTCATTACCGTCATAAGGTGTCGACAGGGCGCTGTACTCTAACCGCTCGGTGCAGTCGCAGTGGAAGCAGTAGCAGTTCCATACCAGGCGTTGGTGACGTTGCGGAAGAGCCTGCGAAAACCAAGCGTCAGACAACTCACGCGTTGATTTATGCGCAGTACGCCCAAGATACACAATGTGTTGTTTTAATTTCTTAGCACAAAGAAAAATCACCAGCCCTTCCCCTGTCGAGAAAATGGGGTAAGCGAAGCTTGTCGTGTGTGTATCTGACCTTCGTGGTGATTTTCTTTCTCTCTCTCCCTCTTTATTTCTTCTTTTCTCTCTTTCTCTCTCTCTTTCCTTTTTCATTTCTCTTTCTTTCTCTCTTCTCTCTATCTCTTTCTTTTCTCTTTCTCTCTCTATCTCTTTCTCTTTGTCCCTGGTATATGTGCCATTGAGCTTGGACCCTTTCTGTACTATCCCCAGGATCGGCCCACTTTTCAGCGTGACACCACCACCACCGCCGCCGACACTTGTGAGCCTATAAAGCTTCGCTTAAAAGTCTACAAAATTCACTCGAATTATGTCACTGAATAATTATCTGCCCGGGCGGACGTCATTTTAAAAAAGCAATCTATTTACAAATCGAACTAATTGTATTAATTAACTTTCTAGTTGCCAACTAACTTAACGGCACATGTTTGTATTGAAAAGTTGAAGGGAATCGTCACAAAATTCTAGTTCCTTGTATTTTACATTTCAATATGGCCATGCAGATCGAAATAACTGTGTCAAATCATTTATTTATTATTAGTGGTCCTTCGTCCCCTTTGTCAACAATGACAACAATGACAGTGTGTGTGGTTCTTCCCTTGCGTCCCGTCTTGAAGCTCTGCTTTTTCTGTGATGGTGTGGGATTGTGGGCCCAACCCATCGACACCACCCATCACAGGACCAACCGCCGAGCAGTGGGAGTCCCAGCTGACAAGCCCGAGCCCTGAAGACCAGCACCGTCTGGTGAGCAGGGCCCAGCTATTGGCTCAGGCCCACGGCATTGCGGACTAGGGACGCCGCCGACCTCGTACGATTCCAGCGTCGGCTCATTTCTACAAATATAGAATATTCCTCCTCCTCCTACGACTCACATAAGTTGTCCTCGACCGCTTTTCGTCGGACGACATACAAGGCGGCTTCGAAAGACTGCATTCAAGCGTTAAAATACACAAAATGCGGTAACAGTAATTACTTTTACTGTTACTCTCCCATTCATTTTTAAAACTAGTAATTAAAATTTTGGAAGGTAATTAAGCCTCTTTCTGATAACTTAATCTGATTAGATGACTCCTCTGGTCAGCTTCTTCCTAAACGTGGTTCTGCAACTCACCTTAACAAAGCCGTCGTTAAACATTTTTCGGGAGCTCTTAATAAGCGACTTCCTAAGTTACGTAACAAATATTATCCAGTTAAATTCCCAGTGATAGTCGATATACAAGTTGCTAAACTTGTCGGTAAACTCGATTACCATTCCTCACCTCGCTTCGACTCAATTAACACCAACGTTTTGAAAGCCACTTCCCCCTGCAGTTATTCCAACAAAACATTTCAAGTGCGAAGCACTTTAGGGGCCTGGGCTGTCGTCGGCGTCCGTCGCGTGTGATCTGTCGTGATCACGCTCAAAAACAAGTGCTCAAAACAGGGTCAGAACTAGTGCAGAATTGATCAAAACCGGTTCAAAATAAACTAACATGATTCAGAATAACTTAAAAGACAGCAATAATCAAGCATTAAGCGCATTAATTAATAAAAATTCCTTAAAATCGCGTCTAACTATCATCACCAAAGGCTTTGGCTTCATGTTCGTGGTGGTTTGGCTCCATGTGCGTGTCGGTTTCCCACCAGCTGTGCCTTAGCACAGGGGTCAAAACAGATGATGGATTGCTAAACAGAAGATAAACACAGGATAAAACAAGATAAACACAAGAAAAACACAAGGGAAACACCGGCGCATCATTGCTTGCACTTCCCCGGGTTTCACGTTAGTGAAGCTGCATTAGCGCTGGATTTGAACTACACAAGCACAGGATGCAAAATTTTTGTTGTTGTTTCTCTGAATAACGGCGTGCGTTTTTTTTTTCTTTAAACAGTCCCTCGATACAGGCGTTTTATTTAATAAATTGAAGTTTGGGAAGGTGGTAACACTTCACAAACCTGGTAACAAAACTTTAGCAACTTACTACAGCCCCATTTAGCTTACAAGTACACGTTGCAAACAGTCATTGCATTCAAAACCCTTGTCCATTTTTTTCAAGATAACTCATTTTTTCCATTTGCACTACATGGTTCCAGGAAATCGTAGTCACGTAAGACTCAACTCGCATCTTTTACGAGTAACAGCGCTGAACAACGGGACGTGACTGAGACAGACGAAGCGTCACGTCCCGTTGTTCAGCGCTGTTACTCGTTTTCTTACTGCTAACGGCTATAATTTATCGATGTGCTCTGTGGACTCAGGTTTGCCCCAAGGGACGGTCCGCGGTCCTTTGTTGTTCTTAATGTATGTCGACGACCTTTTCTCAGAAGTATATTTAGCAGTTATCTCTCTGTTGATGACTGCGTTATCTTTAGACAAATTACTAGCCATTTGACATCAGCTGTCTTCAATATGACCTAGATATGATATCTAACTGGTGCAGCCTATAGTTATGGAATTAAATATAAACAAAATGTAAAGTTATGTACGTATCTAGAACACCTAACACCGCCAACGTGTACCTTAAATAACTTTCCATTCAAACAGGTTAACTCGTACATGTACTTAGGAATTAATATCACAATAAAGGTTACCTGGGCAACACACGTTAACCGTATACAGCGAGTAATTGATTGTGAACAAGGGTTCCGTAGCGAAGCCGAAACGTCTTTTACTCAGTTTTTATTATTTTTTAGCTTTTATTTTCGTCGGTGTCTGTCGTTTTGTTGCTTCACAGCGAGTAAGGCTAACCGCATTCTTGGTCACTTAAGGCGAAACATTTGTAACGCTCCAGACTCTTTAAAGTTGTTGCTTTATAAAACATTAGTACGCCCTAAATTAGAGTATGCTACATCAGTCGGGGACCATAATAACATAAACTGAATTAACACATTACAACTTGTTCAGAATAACTCTGCTCGTTTCATTCTCTCAAATTATGCCTCAACTGCCTGCGTAACAGTTAAGAAGCTGATCCGCTTTCCTCTTCCATCTTTTGCAGCTCGACGTAAAGTGAACCGTTTTTACATTACTTCATAAATATTTTCCCGATGCAGCACCGCGCGATGTACTTATTTGTACACCACACTACGAGTCCCGTCGCACCGATCACCCTTACAACGTAAAGTGAACCTTGGATGATCGTAAAGTGAAACAACGTAACCCTTGCAACGTAAAGGGAAACCCGGTTCCTAACCTTGGGACCTCCTTCTGCATATTTACATGTATTGTATTCTCTTATTATACCACTAATAAAGATTAAGATTCAGATTGAGGTTGAGATTGAGAACGCTTACGCCCCTTGTCCTTGTCCCAGCACAAACGCATTTTACCAGCCATTCATATCTCGGACGTCACTAGAGTGGCCTTCCAGCAAACTTTGTTTCCATCAGCGATAATTCTTTCTTTCGTAATGCCTAAGCGAATATTATTTACTTGAATGTGGTTTCATGTATTGGTATGTGTCATAATTTACTAGTACTTTCTTTTTTTCTACTCGTGGTGTTCCAACCAAATTATTATGTATGTTAACTTGAACTTCTCATTTTGTATTTTTTTGGTAATATCTCTGGTATGCCCTGTAACCAACTCCACTCTGTAATACATTGAAATACTCCGACGGTATGAAATAAATAAATAAATAAATAAATAAATAAATAAATAAATAAATAAATAAATAAATAAATAAATAAATAAATAAATAAATAAATAAATCTGTAAGAGACGTAAACTTAAAAAAAAACTATTGACGTTGTGCAATGCATGCTATTGCAGTACTGTGGAGTAGAAAGCCAGTCTTTGCAGGGTATACGCTCACTTGTCATCTCTGCAGTCCTGGTCGTGGTAGGTGCAATCGACGAAGGTGTCGCCAAACTGGTGACCGAGGGCCCAGAGCCACTCACGCTTTGTAGCCTTGCGCTGCGCAATCCAGTCCGAGATGTAATGCTGCAGCCTCAGGTCGCCTGGGTTGGCCTGCACAGAGAGCGAGGAGACATTGTTACGGCTCGCCCTCGCGACGAACGTTCGTGTCGCGCGGCCGAAAACGATGCCCATTTCCTCAAGCTGTCGCTCGGACAGCGTTGATATTGGGCCATTAAAGACTCTGAGAAGCCCAGCGAGTGTATAAAGCGTGAACTAGCGTGGCCGCTCGCATCGTGTCCGTTTGTGGACCCGTGCGACACCTTCTCCCCTCCTCTCGGACTCACGCTGACGCGCCTGGCAAAGTCTACCGAACACCACAACTTAAAACACAACCTACAGGCATAATAGCGTAGGATTGCAATTTGAATATATGAGAGAACATAATTCTCTTACGCGGAAACTCAAACACCAACCCCCTTTTCAGCGTTTCTGCCATTCAGAGTGGCGCGTCTCACTCGGATCCTCGCAACAACACCATCCAGATGGCGCTCGCCTCCGCGGCGGCGGCGCGCGGAGGTGAAGGTGGGGAAAAATAAAAGAAAGCTGCAGTCAGGGAGCTATCGAGTTCCACTCTTAAAGGCGAACCTTAAGCGTCCTCCAAATTTTTCGGGGCCCCTCGCTTCGCGATTCGTTACGAGCAGCTTGTCGAGCTGACCGATTTTAACAGCGAAGCTGTTCTAGCTAACCGTAAAAAGTGGCGCCTGCTGTCGCAGAACCTCACCGAGCTATGACGTCACTGCGTTGCCTAGCAACCACCTCGCGGAGCGCCGTGTGCCACGCCTCCTCTCCGTGCCGGGCACATGTTGCCTTGACATGGAACGTTAAAGAGAGGGAAGGAGAGCATGCGCGCGGCGCACGCAATGCTCAGGAGAGGGAAAGAGAAAATCACAGCGAGATCGAGAAAGAAATTGTAGCAGCACCAATGAGGCAACGCGCAGAGCTGCGTCCGACGCCGCCCGCGTTGCCTAGCCGCACATACGCCGAAGCAGGAGCGATGACGTCACTTCGCGTTGCCTATAGTAACCGCCGGCGCAGGTGCGCGCTTGCTTCGCCCGACACAGTCACGGCTCCTGCCTGCCTGCCTGCGTCTGTGGCATGCCAGGAACGCTGTCGCTCGTAGGCGCGGACGCGTCCAGCTCTAGTCACGCGAAATGTCGCGAAAGGGAAAGTACCTCCGAAGATGATCGCTCGAGAATACCTTCCCTACATGCGTAGTTAAGTTAAACCAAGTTAAGACCTAGCAGCAATCAAGTTTATACTTAGCAGTAGCAGCCAGTAAGACTTGAGGATTGACACTCTCGCTGTATCTAAGCTTTGCACGACCGAGTGCAAGCTTGCCCGCTTTTTAAGCGAAGCTTTATAGGCTCACAAGTTTCGGTTTTGGTGTTGGTGGTGGTGTCACGCTGAAAAGTGGGCCGATCCTGGTGATAGTGCAGAAAGGGTCCAAGCTAAATGACACGTAGCAGGGGAAAGAAAGAAAACGAAAGAGAGAGAGAGAGAAAGAAAGAGGAAAATAGGGAAATAAAGAGAGGGAGAGAGGAAGGAAGAAAGAAAGAAAGAGAGAAAGAAAGAAAGCGGAAGAGAGACAGAAAGAGAGAAATAAAGAGAGAGAGAGAAAGAGAGACATAAATTGAGAGAGAAGGATATAGAAAGAAAGAAAATCACCAGCCCTTCCCTTTCCTACTACTTTTCGTTCCCTTTCCGTCTACTTTTGTTTCCCTTTCGTGCAACTTTTCCTTCCGTTGCGTTGTACGCTTCCTTTCCTCGATGCATACATTTAATAAACGTTTATGTTTTATTACCCTTACATGTCGTGAACTTTACGTTACCCTGACGAAGGTCAGATACACACACGACAAGCTTCGCTTACCCCCATTTTGTGGATAGGGGAAGGGCTCATGTTTTTTTTTACGTAGTAATGTAATTAAACGCCTTGTTTGCTACGCCACCGCCTCATTTCTGCCCGGGCTATTCGACGTAGTCAAGCTCCCGACCTATGAACCGCGTTACTCTTAGGGACTTGAGAATCCTCTTGCTAACAACATGCTACCACATAATAAACTTATTTATGACATCATGTTATCGTTTGGCAACTTGACCTCTCCCGGAACGTCATACAGTTAAACCTCGGTTTAACGAAGTCGATGAGAGCCGTAAGGTGTTTCGTTAAATCTAAACCTTCGTTAAATCGAAAACACTTAAAGTTATAACAGTCATGCGAATTGCATTATGCTTATTCAACAGCAAAAAATGTAATTATTATCATAGACAGCGGTCTCGGTCAGCGCGTCTTCTTCCCGCGGCAAATATTCTTAGCAGGTCAATAGGGTCCACCATGAGACACCACCCGACACACGCTTTCTTTTTTATCCACGTAACCCTATTTCTCCCATTACATCGTTAAATCGAGTTTTTCTACGCACCAGGTTTTATGAATATGTGTTAGGAAATCGAAAGCAATTCGCCAAATCGTGTTTTTAAAATAAAAAATTAACTGTATACACGACTTTCATTTTAGGTGCAAAATGGTGCACCAACGCTACCCTCTGGTGGTATACCAGTCTCCTGACGTTGTTGCTACATTGAATATTTTCGGTTTTGTTGGTTGGCTGGTTAGTTCAAAGGGCTGTGGCGCAACCCCGACTGACCGAGCGAGCGAGCGTTCAAAGATTAAGTCAATCAGTGGTTTGGTTTCGTATGCGTACTCTTCGAAAACCCTGTCTTTTGCCGCAAAGACGTTCCTCCAGCTCCGCGTTCATCCCCCTCTCTGAGGCATTGAGGGCGCACAACTTCGACCTTCGCAGCGGGTTGACGTTGCACACGGTGACGTCGGGCATCTCGAAGGACTCGTTGGTGTTGTACTCGAAGGCGACGGTCACGCTGTACGCGAAGTACTCGCGCAGGATGGCGGACGTCTCGGTGGTGCTGTAGTACACCAACGTCAGGAGGGCGACAGCCCAGAGCAGGCGGCGCACGCCTCCTCCCTCCACGAGCACTTGTGAGCCGGGGAGGCCGGAGTCCAATGCCAGTTGACCGTACACCTGAGCGCACGTACTCCACACGCTGTGGCTGTTGCGGCTGGCGTCGCCGCCGCGTACAACTGATGCCATTTAGTCTGCAGTAAAGTGCACAATGCGCCGTGGCAAGTGAGTGACGCACACTTACTGGCTCGTTATTCGCAAACTGTCTCCAAATGAGGGACTGGGGAGTGACTTCTGTGACAAAGACCCAGGTCCGTTTTGACATAGAACAGGATGTTCAGCGCTTTAGGCAACAAACCGACCGGGACGAAGAAACGATGAAGAGAACACGATGCCAGCGTTTTCGTTACTATTATTGAGGTGCAGCTCTTTTGTTTGTCCGTAGATTTGTTGTAGAGCTATTAACACAAGCTAGTCCGGGGGCTGTAATTTGTAAGGAGTCTTGTGCTCGAATTCAATTGAACAGAACAGCCGTTCACGGCGCTAACGAAGATGGGTCATGGGGAGATGACGACGGTACTTTGACGTATATTGACGAACACAACCAAAATTAAATGGGGAAGACAATTACATGAAACTCCTCTCTCAATGCAAATTCTGGCGCGGTAACCACAAACGCACAGCAATGTTATGGTGCGGTGATCAAAAGTACGTGGACAAATTAAAGATAAGTAGAAGCACAGATCAACGTTTCCCAACTTAAGGTTCTCTTGTTGCATGTTCAGATAAGGGACAGCTATAGGGGTTGCAAAACAGGATTAGATTGTCGCACAAGACACAAATTACATTGCACCAACACCACATGGCTTTAGAGAAGTTAACAGAAAAGAAAGAAATAAAAATACACACCCACTTCCTGCTGGTGCTGGGTAATACAGACAGATGTTTACATCTGGGTACAAGCTCACGCTTTCTAGGCAACCGCGGCCGAAACCAATCTGCGAAAGCGTTAAAGGTGACCCGGTCACCGGAACGCTGCCCGATACCGCATAAAACTGCACGTAGAAAATAACTGCATCGCATGCGATAAAGTATAAGCTGTCCTCAAAGCGTGCTACCACCTTTGGCGCACTCTTTCACATGCTTTCTTATTCTCTCGATATCCATTATCATGACGTCAAATATGTCGACCTGTTCAAAAAGCCTTCGATTGACTGATTGGTTTCTGTAGGCTTTTGTTCTTCGAGCAATCAATGCCTCGCTTTGATCTCAGTTTTCTCTGCAAATAACAGAGAGAGAGAGAGAGAGAGAGAGAGAGAGAGAGCAATATTGACCACGCGCACTCTATACAGTCTTTGTACGCGGCTTCGTAGCTGAATGCAGGAAGTGGCCCAATTTACTGCCGGAACTTTTGAATAGATTCGAGGCCATGCAGTCCCTCCAATAAGCTGTTCTCGGCACGGCCTCCTGCGCCAAAGATTAACGAGGACTTTATAAATTGCTTTTACTCTTTTATTATTTTTTTTTCACTTGCTGCTTGCCTTGCTTGTAACATTTGTCGTGCCAATGTGCAGTATGGTTTTTATGCACGGTGAACGCCCAGTATTGACCGCGAAACAGTATATGTTGCCCGACTTTGAGCGAGAAGTCATTCAGCGACGCACCACTCGCGAGCGATATTGTTTCGACGACCACTTCGTGACTGCCGAAAAGCATTTATGCGCGCCACTAGCGTTCCGTGCTCTTTAGGCACCGTCTAACCACCGAGGCGATAATAAGTTTTTGCGTACTTTGCTTTTTAACTTTCTATTTTCTTTTCTATAGAAGGATGTGAGAATAAAAGCCGTGAGAACGGCTTGGAAAAGGAGCCCATCCCCTTCGTTTCGGCATACACAGAAGGTGGCATTTAGCTTTAAAAGCAATATACAAATATTTGCTCTTTCTTTTTGTTTAGTCCGGCAGATAAAAAAAAAAAACATCGTTAGGAGCATATAGCGCATTTGATAGTGTTAAAATGGATTACCTGAAGAGGAGGACACTACTTGTATGGCAACTCGCAGTGTTCAGGCACCTAATTCAAGATAGGATCACTAATGAGCATTTTAATGTTTCACACCTTATACACGTGTTGTTATTGCGAAATTAAAGCCAAGGAATGGAGAAGTGATGTTTGCTGAACAAAAGTTCGACTAGCACCCCTTTCGACATATCCATCCACACAATCTGTTAGAGAATGCATTGGTGTTTCAGTTAAGATCGCTAGGAAGCTATTAACTGTAAAAGCAATACATATCGTAGCACATTTTAAGGACGGATACCCGAAAAGCGGTTCTAGTCTTTAAAGACTAAGGAGGCATGACCTCTAAGGGAGGATGACGCTTGAATTTCGCATGCAAGATGCCAAGGCAATTTAAGAAAATATTCAGCTAATCTGCATAATAAAATTTCCAGCAGTAGATTGTTTTTCGCAGATGCAGTGACGTGTGGGCTATTAAAAATACGTCTAGTTAAATTTGGTTGCAGTTTTTCGAAGCTAAATTTAAAAAGTTTTTCGTTCGCAAGTGCGCTTTACCATTGGGCGGCAGCTTTTGTTAATATTTCCAGCATCATGATTGGATGGTATTTGTCCTGAAGGACGTTTCTATGTTAAAAGTTTTTTGTGAATACGGACCCCGTTCTTTTTTTTTTCGTTTGGCGCAGTAACAGTACTAATTTCACTTTGCACCACGGATATGCGTCATATTAGCCATGCGCACGTTAGTCAGAGCCGTATCGTTTTTACGCACTAGAACCACCAACGTATAGGCCTAAGCCGCAACTACGACAACAGCAGATTCACCTTAAAGTAGAATTAACTGATTCACTTGAGATTATTTCGAACTGCGATAATCCAATAGTTGTCACTCGTTATTGCTTCTGCCATTCATAGCCGTTTAAAGAAGGGTTGCATAACTCAAAACCAGCAAGAACCGACCGACCGAGCGAGCGAGCGAGCGTTCAAACATCCAGTCAACGAATGGTTTGGTTTCTCTGGGAAACACTACACGGGCCCGACGTTTGTGGGGAATGTTGTATTGTTTGCTTGAAGAAAGGCAGCCTCTGATTGGCGTCATCACACTATTTGCTGCCCTCAGCGCGTCTTGTTGTTTAATGTTGTTGCTTGCTTTTTAATGTGCTTGATGGTGCCCGTGGTTTATTTTGTGGATCTCGTTTGACGACCAAATTGTCATTTCCCTCGTCACATTCACATGCGCCGATTGCAGCACCAGCAAAGCGTAGAAGCCTGAACTTTAGAGCCGGCATCTTGGCCTAAAGACCTCTGGGCCAAGAAAATCTCGCTACGCCGTATATTCCACCAGAAACGACAGAAGACGTGCTCTTTGCTTGTCTTTTCTAACGCCCGAAAACGACAGTTACTGGCAACCTCCTAGGTGCACGGCGACCACGGCAGCTGGCCCTTATCAAAAGCATAGATAGGGGACTATGACCCAAGCCGCCGGCCTGCTCAGCTGGTGTGGACATTTTGTGCCTGTCCCGAATTTTGCGTTAATATAGCCAAGACAAGCACAGCAGTCAGTCCTAATGGCTACAGTATGAAAGGCATTCGATGTTGCGGCAGCGTTAGCACCGTTAGCTTTCTGGCAGCGTTAGCTTCCGGACGCTGCCATGAACTTATGCGGAGCTGTCATAACGGAGCTGTGGCTTGGTAGATTTCTAGTTGGAAGTACGACGAAGATTCTACGGAAACAGAAGGAACGACGGCAGAATTCTTGCTTTCTGGTTCATGTGAAACTCTTGTAGCATCTGTAATGCCCTTTGTCCCTGTCAACTAAAGGACATACCCATTTCATATGGGCCGGACACGTTCATTTCGAATTGGCTGGGATGGGGTGCGGTGGCGGAGGGGACAGGCAACCCCAGTCAGTCAGGACTTCAGCAGCAGACGAAATGGACATGTCCACTGGGTGGGTACTTACAGAATAGCCTCCCCCCCCTTTCTCTCCCAGGTGACCGATTCGACCAGGCCTGCTTCCTGCTTGTATGAAGTGTCAAAGAGGTAGTGCATCACAATAGAAACAAAGGCAGTGGCTGCGTGTACGCAAGACGAGCACCTGTGTGGCCTGCTCTCCCTCTGTCCTGCTTTGCACCGTAACTTCTTTGGCGTTGTTTTAATTTGTGTCGGTACAAGAAACCCAGTCTAGAAATCATTTTTCCATGTGCCGCTTCCTCGCAGAAGTTTGCAGACGGCATCATCAGTACGCGCCTAGCTAAAGCCAGCGTTTAATTCTCATTTCCGAGCGGGAAACAGCTCATTTCTTGCATGTTTCTTTTTCTAGAATGTCCCCTCTGCAATGATGCTGTTCTCGTGCAGAAGGTACTTGTATAAATAAATAAATAAATAAATAAATAAATAAATAAATAAATAAATAATAAATAAATAAATAAATAAATAAATAAATAAATAAATAAATAAATAAATAAATAAATAAATAAATAAATAAATAAATAAATAAATAAATAAATGCGCAATTGCTTTCTGACGCATGTGCAGGGAATATTTTCTTCAAAAAACTTTATTCAGGGGTTCCAGAAGAAAAAAAAGAACGAAGAGGGGAATTAGTGAGTTAAAGGTCGCAGTTCCGCCTGAAAGGCGAATATTTGACAGCAATGGCGAAGTACTGCACTTTTACCCGTAGTGAGGTTAATAGTTTCATGGGCAATATAAACAAATTGCAGCGAACATTCGTTTACAAACTAAACAAGCGTGGAAGTCATGGGCGCAAGGACACGCGTGAAACGAGTTCACTCGATTTCCAGATGTTCTCCCTCCCTAGGGGAGAAAACAGGCTCACGCACACAGTGGAGCAGCTGCTGCGTTGTTGCGGTGAATACGTCAGTGTCCTGTTGATGAGTGCCGTAGCGGCCCGGCTGACGTGAAGGTGGGTAGATTACAATATTTGATGGTTGGCGCAGGGCCAATAGCGTCTACGGAAAAGAATAAGGGCGGTAATTGGGGGCGGCTGATTACCTCCACCAGTATCCCTCTTTCGACGCTATACTGTCATAGTGAACTGCAAGTTCTAGCTTATTGTATGTATATACCACTGGAAAATGAAGCACATTTTGAGTACGTTAATTTGCATGCCATGCCGGCTGCTCGTGTGTATACGACCGTGACCGTTTGAGCGACGCGCAAGCGAGAGCGCCTGCTACGTCTTCGAATGGTAGCACAAAAATAACATGGTCGAGGAAGTACGCTGGTCGCATGTACAGGAAGTACAGCCTCCCTCATTTTTAACTATATCGCGCGAGCGTTCATCACGCGTCACTTCGTTCATCAGCGAGACCGGTACAAGTACTCTCAAGTGCACTATATAGCACTCTCCTTTGCAAGAGTCGTCCAATGCGATGTTCCCTTCAGGACGACGTACGACCATATTATAGTGTTCTCGCGCGATATAGCTAACGTCAAAATATGCACCCACTCACGACAACGCGAAGTGCGTCGCGAATAGTTTTAGAATGTACGCGGGCAGCGGCGATTATTCTGAAATGATAGCCGAGTCCTGTATCAGTAGATGACATGCTTGATCCGGAAATTCAGATTCGAAGACCGACGACCTGCATGCGCTCGCCGCTATCGTTCAAATTTGATTGTTGCTTGTTTTTCTGGGCATACGTTTGCCTAATAAACAGTTAGGTTCTCAACTTGGTGTTCTGATTCCTCATCTGTCACTGTAAAACGGGACAATGCCTGCTCCTTTTGGCTTTATTATGTCTCACAGAACACACACAAAAAAAGAAAATGCCTTTATTTCACCGGGTTAACTTGCAGTCATGAGTGGCAGAAGCCGAATCAAGCAGAGCTTTCCAGAATTCGAACCAAGCCCAAAAGCGCGACACACTACAACCTGCAGGGAAGAGATGCGAGTGGGAAAGGAGGAGAAATCGCGCCATTATCACGAAGCAACCATTGTTGGATCGTGATCACCTGGCTTTGGCAAACGCGTGAAGCTTTTAAGCCGTGGCGCGAGTGATTAGACATGGCCTAGGAGCTTACAAATGCTACGGGCAGCTTCTGATGGCACAAAACACTAATATAAGATCCATGCCGTCGTATCAGGAGCTGATAGGCCTGTGTTCTATGATATCAAAGACACTGCGCTAGTCTGGTGTTTTCTGGTTTTTTTAATTGCGGAATGCAACACAAAGCAAATATCAAACACGGCTCTATGCTTGTAAATTAAACATTACTGGAACAATTTGACAGGCAGTCTAGCGGTGAAATCGTTAAAAAGGCTCCAGCTTGTCAATGTGGCACCCGAAATGCGAACATGAAATATTTTCCGCAGCCCTTTCTTTCTTTTCTCTGGTCGCTCGTTTTTTGGCTGGTCCTTTCCTTCGGTTTCTCAGTCATCTAAGATCGGTTAAAAGCTTGAAAAGCGGGTAGGCGAATTATGTAGTTGAGATTGAAATCATGCAAGAGATTTAGGCACACCTTGCAAAGCGAACAGCAGCCAGCCGGTGAATACAATAAATGTGCACATATTCGCAATCTTTATCCCTGAATATTTGATCAGAACCAGTCACGGCGACGGAGTCTACATGGAACACCCTTTGATTCCCCTCTGGACCCGAACTATGTGGTTTTAAGCAGAGGAAGCTGACTGATACAGCGTTTTATGCACTATTTCCGTGTTTCTGATTTCACCGTATACCTGTCTGGATGTACCCGTAACGTAACTATTGCTGGTTGACCGCTGTCGCTATGCAACATGGCTGAACTGATTTTCCCTCAACATATCCGAACTCGTGTAAACTACGCCGTACCAACACGAACTTCGGTGAAACACGAACACGTGCATGAAAATAACTGACGTCACTTGTTGTGCAGTGATCCAATAAGTTTCACTGGTTTCAGTCGTATCAATTTAAACGAGAAGTGCAATATTTTTATCAGTTTAAACGAGAAGTGCAGTCTTCTTATCAATTTGAACGAAAAGCTCCTAATCGAGACGGCAATTGCTGGGCGCCAGCGTGATATCGCAGGGGCATGTCGCTGGCGCTGGCTGCCATGCAGGCAGTGTGATACCAGCTGTGGATCGAGTGATGGGATGGAAGCAGCCCGGCCTGCCGTATTCTGGTTCTGAAAAACAAGGGGAGGACGCTTACAGATTCAGTTGACACAAAGAAGCAGCAAGACACGTGCGTGACATTTCACAATATCACCCCAAGTGAACTGCTACAGTTTAGCAGACGGCGAGGTAACTTACAAAGCGTCGTTCACTTTGGAAGCGACTTTGGATTGTCGCTGCTCTGTTCTTACAGGAAAGCAACCAAGCACTGTGAGCAACCCGGTTTACCATCAGAGTTTTCAAGGTGCTTATTATTATTTTTTCCCCGCATAATTCGAGTTGCTTCAATGAAGCCTGTTTGTAGCCTATTTGCTCACGTTTATAGGGAGCACGAGGTCTGCCCCATCCACCGCCAAGTACTGGTGCTGCTTATGTACGCGCGCTGCAGGCCTGACAACCTGGAGGTTTATTGGAGCGTTAGATTGAGAGAGGCAGAAAGAGAAGGCTGCATTTACCGAGAACTGTGTTCGTAACGCGGGTCACCTAGAAACTATGCGCCACGAGCAATATCGCGAAACACAACGCGCTGAGGTTCTGACCAACGCTTTTACAAATAACGCTCGACGCTCAGATAACTCGACATTTGCGCCGGGCGAAGTGTCTGTAGCGCTAATTACCAAGCTCAGCCGCTGCAGAGATAGTTGCGAAGGTAAACTATCACTGTGAATTTGAAGCCTCAATTTCTCGGAGGCCTCTGAGATTTACGCTATACACTGCGCGTGCGCACTACCGTTCACGCCTAGTCTTCGCATGCTCAATGGCGTATCTCACGTGCCGGTTTTACTGTATACCCGTGCGGGAAACACACGGTCTGCTATAACTCTCGGTTACCTAATTTAGGGACGTATATTTTGTGTTTGGGCGGCGACGACGCTGCTGCTGTGTTATTTTTTGTACCTACTCGCACGATGCCAAAAATGACCCCAAGTTTTGCACGCATGCCTTTTGAGTTTAGGCTATCTTTCATCGTCTCAAACATGAAATTCCCGGTCACATTGTCACTCCCGTTTTATTTTGTAAACAATGTTTTATTAACCTTAAGACCGAGAGAAGTGTGAGGGTGGCGATGAAATTTAGTTGTTTCCAAGAAAAAAAGAATAAAGAATGGTAGGCGACCCTAATCTTTGACTTGGGTGCCTCTCAGCGGCATTCGCACCTCGGCGTTAATTCTAATTAATTAGAATTACTTCTGACATTTGAGTAACTCAACTTGTAACTGAACTTGTACTCTCATACCATATCTATAATGAAACCCATGAATTTTGTACTGCACTATTCTTTTCTATTTTTTTATTTATTCTTAATTTCGGCCCCCGTCGTCTCAGGAGGTGAACGGGAAGTGCTGTGCAAGAAACAAGAGTGTCACTCGATGCTCGTGCCACTACAAAATTGAAGGAATGCACAAAAAATACAAGCAAATATGTCTATTGCCTATTTTTTTTAAAGAAGCAGCAACAGCTTATTTACTTTACTTGCTCACTTGCTTTTTTATAATATATGCAATCCTTTTTTCGCTTCTAGTAATCACTGGCGGCCTTCATTAGGCAAGGCACTGATGGATTATATGTCGCTTGCCTAAAATAGAAACACACCTTTCTGCACAGACGGTGGGGGCGCGCTCATCTTGGCAGTATGTAGCGTACTCGTGGAAACTCTATGCCCCGACCATTCGTGTCCTCGCAGATAAGATCAAAGACCAGGGCCCGCTTGTCCGGGTCGATCTTTCGCTTGGTCACCTCCTCAACCACTTCACTCATACTGCAGATAGGAAACGGCAAGGGATCAAAACAGCACGGATCACATTTAAGGTAACTGGTATAGGCATGGCAAACCTATATACTCATCACCGGATTACTATTTAGAGATAGACCACGCAAAGGCACGTCAGTTGAACCTACCGTAGTCAAACCTCGATATAACGAAACCTAGAATTAACGGAATTTGCAAGTACAACTTCGTTATATCGAGGTTCGACTGTATTACAAAGCCAGCCGTCATGAATACTTGCTGTATCGGGCTAGTCGGGTCATTATTACGGCCACAAACGAGACAGACGCGAGGAAGTTAAATGGGACAGGCGCACACTCGAGGATAAGTATCCCGACACAATACAAATAAAGCTTATTCTCTCTCTGTCGGCTAACTTTATTCTTTGAGAGGGAAAAAAAATGGCAAGGTGCAAAGCGCGTAACAGGCGTAACCACATCCACATCAAATCAAACTCGTGTCATGTCGAGCTTCTATATGTATTATACCATATTAATGTCGGCTTTCAAGATACTTCATCTCCGATGATAATAGTGATGCCGGTGAGTGATTGTAGCATTAGCATTAGGCGAGGGATCAAGAGAAGGAAATATTTATGCGTTGGATATACAGTCGATCCCGGATATATCGAATCTGAAAGGAATCACCAGGAATGTAGATATATAGGTATTTCGATAAATAAAATAAACATTGTATACAAAAATTTTCAAGGGGGTCTTACTGCTGTTCGTTATACACGATAATTCTTTATACGTGGGTTTGTTATATCCGGGTTCCACTGTATATCTGCCTGCTTATATGCATTTGAGATGAACCTTTTGAACGCTACTAGGCAATACATATGCTTGGCCATAGGACGGCTTTGATTTGACTAAGCCGCTGCTGGTTGCGCATATGTCAGGAACTTGTAGCTTGCTTCCTTCATCCCAAAATTCGTCACCGAATATAGTTAGTGGTGGGTGGGCCGCCGTCCCATTGCATCTGCCGTGTGTGTTTGTGTAGTTTCTATACGAAGACTACAGTATTCGTAAAAATTTAGGTGGCAGAGCTCATCTATATGATGACTAACCAAATATAAATATGCGAATAGCCTAAAAGCGTATGTGTGATGCGCGTATACAACCGTCGAATTTGTCTCTCACGCTTCCATCTAAACACGCGCAGCGCCTTCTGGTGGCGCCGCCGTGAAGTTCGCGCATATGACAAATAACACACACCAATTGACCAAAGTTGGCGTCAAAGAGGCCCATTAAAGATCGGCACATACTCAGTGGCACATGGCCAAGTGAACGGCCCACATTTTTTACTGCACTTGTACCATCGGGATCGGCCCACGTTTTCAGACTGCACTACCCTTGGGATCGGCCCTCATTTTTATGAGGGGCTAGCCAAATAGCTAGATAGATAGCCGGAAGCAAATCTGGTTTGGCAATGCCAAGAATGCTATTCGAATTAAAAAACCACGCTTGTCGGCCAAATTAACTACACTTTGTCCACCCATGTCTTATTCCAATAAAATATGTCGAGGCACACGTAGCAGCTTGAATTCCCTCTTACACACGCAGTGCGTAATTGCGAAAAAAAAAAAAAGAAGAAAAGCTGCTTTCAACACGCCATCTGCGTATTACTTGGTCAACGACAACTAAAAGTCACTGTACTCACGATAGTTCGAGAAGATTTTTGGAGGACGGCAGAAAGCTGGCGTACAATACTCGCTCCCCTTCGGTTACTGCGACGATTTTGACTTTGTGCTCGTTCTGCGTAAATAAGGTGGTATAGGCGAACGTTAGGCCACGGCGCCTGGATAAAATACATAGGTTTTATCCAGCGGCCGTGGTTAGGCACTCTGTGCGGAACGACGAACTTTATCGCAAGAGCGCATACAAGACAAAAATAACGATCACAGAGTTTCTTATTGGAAAGGGGGGGGGGGGGGGGGGGGGGGGGCTTGGCTCTGGAATGTTTCAACGGCATACTGCAGTTTGTTCGAACAGTCACTGGAAATTTCAACTTTCATTACACCGCAACAAGGCGAGGCGGGTGCCTCCGGTTGTCATAAAACTACTAGATAAACTTTTTAGAGCGCAAACAATAGGACAAGGCACAAAAGGAGGGTCTAGAGTTTATTAAGTATGCACCAACTAGGCCCACAGACAGTTATTCTAAGCCTTAAAACTACTAAGCCGCCGCGGCCACACCGATGGCAGAGCTTCAGTTGTGACCTAGAATGTGTGTGTTAACAGTTGGAGCGGTAATAATTGGATGGTTTCAAACAGGGCTCAAAAAAAATAATAAGTAAAGAAAACGGTTCAAAAGCTCTTTCTCTCTCTCTCTCTCTCTCTTTGCTTCAAGTGACTATATATGTAATAAAAACTAGAAGATATATGCAACCTATACATCAGAGTATGAGGAACGTGATAATAGGTATCTACGTGCCATTTATCCTCTTTTTTAAATTGCAGTTGACAGCCTCCTGTTTGGCTGCGAACATCTTTATATCTCAAATGTTTCTCTTTGCTTTATTCATTTAACAATTTATAGTTCTAGCGAAACCAGCGACATAGCGTTATTGTTGCGAACGTTTCCAATACTAAATAAATAAATAAATAAATAAATAAATAAATAAATAAATAAATAAATAAATAAATAAATAAATAAATAAATAAATAAATAAATAAATAAATAAATAAATAAATAAATAAATAAATATACCAAAGGGCTTACCGACAATTTGATTAGATTTTCGTCATTCTAACGAGCGAATTAACGAGATCGTCTGAACCGATACTGCTGCATTACCGGCAACTATGCTTTACCGAAAGCAATGTTGACGAAACAATGCTTTTAAAAATAAAATACGGAATGCCGGGGCTTTACGTGACAGAAAACCTCGATCTGATTATGAGGCATGCCGCAGTCCGGATTAACTCTGACCGCCTGGGGCTATTTTTTAACCTGCACCCAAAGGGCGGCGCACGAGCGTTTTTTTTTGTTTTTGTTTTGTTTTTTGTTTTTTTTTTTACATTCCGGCGCCTAAGGAATGCGGCAGACCCGGGGGGAAGAGGGGGGGGGGGGGGTCTGTCGCAAAAAATTTCCGTTCGCGAGTGCGCCATTGGCTGCTCGTCTTCGGTAATAACGCATCAGGATTGGCTGAAATGTTTGTCTTAAAAACAAACAACCGAAGAGATTTTTTTGTGAATACTAGCCCAGTTTCCGTGTGCACTTCCGAGAGAAAACGGGTGAAATGTCGAAGGGTTTCTACGACACTACGGCTGATTTCTGCTCTTACGCACAGAGGTCAACACACTTGTCTAGAACACACTCCCGAGGGCCAAAGCAGCTACCAAGGCTTAAGCCGACCATCAGATAAAGAGAAATCAATGGAAACTGTAAATGCAGTCACGCAACCTCACATACAGCCAAAAGTTCGTGCCACATGTCATCTTCAGATATCGCCAGCGTAGTCCTGAGAACGTGTTTCTCGCGCTCTAGAGAAGTGTGTTTACCTCTGTACTTCTATTTCGTAGGCAGTAAATTGAATCGCGGTGTAGAACTCAAAGCTGAAGCGATGAAATGAACGCAACAAGTTAAAAACAAATCCTAATATTCCCCGAATCATAAGGTCTGAATTGAAAAAGAAATGCTAATCCACTGTCGCACCACAACTAAGTATAGTTTCGAAGAGATAAAGTTGGCGACCGTTTTTTTTTAAACAGTCATAAAAGAAAATCATTAAACATCTAGCAGTGTCGGATATGAGAGGTATGAACCACCAAGCTCGTGCCAAGGTACGATAATTTCTGACAGCTTACTTCACATATACTGAAATTTAATCAATTTTTTAAAAAATCTAAGTATCTCCTCTCAGCTCTGCAGAAAACATAAGGTAATCCTTGTACACTTGTTTACATCTGAAATGCCCGAAGACACTGGGCTGATGTCGTCCACGTTGTCGCTTGCTGTATGAGTGTGTATCGCCAAACCCACGGTATATATTAACCAGTGTCAACTCGCCAAACTTACAGCTCGACCGAACGCGTACGTGTTGTTACGCGCTCTCTAATCGTGCTCATGCTCTGGATGTAAAAAAAAAAAAAAAAAATCATTATAATACAGTCGAACCTCGATATAACGAATATGTACTTGCAGTTAAAACTTCGTTCTATCGCGAATTTCGGTAATTAGAGGTTCTTTATATCGAGGTCTGACTTTATTTGCGCTAATTGAGGCAAAACGCTTTCTTCCCGCAAGGTTCGCCAGCTATAGAGGCATGCACAAAGCTGATGCATTGCCGCACTCGACAGTGTTTACGATAAAGCACATCCTCGATAATGCAGACATTATAGCTGAATGTGTATTTAGATCTGCTTTGACGAAGCAGAAACCCACCAGTGGCTATGACGTTGCACTGCTGAGCTCGTGGTCGCAAGTTCGGTACCGGCCGCTGCGGCTGCAATCCGATATAGGGACCGGAACGCAACGCTCGTGTGTATAGCGCGCTTTAGGTGTGCGTTAGAAAACCCTATGGGGGTCAAAATTAACCTGGAGTACCTCACTACGGCGTCCCTCTTCATCAGATTGTGGGTTTTGGCACGTAAAACCCCAGGAATTTAATATTAATCTTTTTAACAAAGCAGACGTACATTAGGTCGATTTCGCTCCTTCATGCGGCATATCTCTCCCGGTCGATTCTACAGATGCGATGAACAACATAAGTTTCCAGCTGAAGCTCTGTTCATGTAGGACTTTGATTTGGGTGAGTTGGCTTAGACGAGCGCTCGTCTAGTGTTCCGTGTTTTTTTTTTGTTACTGTCTTATTTTGCGATGCATTCCCCAACTAAAGCTGTTCATGCATTCTGTTGAGCAAGAAGTGCCGACCGAATCGAAATACTTCCAATATGAAAGCTTTATGACTGGGCTCGTGACCGGCGCCAGCGAATGGGCGGCCCGCTCCGGAACGGCGGCGTGGGGCAAACGAATGCAGTACACTGAAAAATTTTCCAGTGGTTGTAGTTTCTCCTCCTCTCAGGCTTTATTCTTACCTAAACCAATTGAAATGCTTCCGTATGCGCTCTCATATTAGAGGAAGGCATCGTACCCTATCCCTTGCTTTTGAGAGGGACTCTTCCCCTCCCTCGACGGGTTCTCTCCATCGGTTTCATGAATAGGATGCCGATACCGTGTTGACTACTGATATGGTATGCTCCAACGATAAAGACATGATGCGTCACAGTTCGATGGTCATAGCACAATGTAGGAGATATTCGATAACGTAGACGCATATGCCGGAATATTGCTAGACGTATGCGGTGGCATCAAAAGAACAAACACCACCTACCTCGACATGTTCAAGAAACTGAGAGAGGGTCGTCTCTCCTTGAACTTCGACGCAGTCCCACAGTGTGAATTCCTGGTCGTTAAACTGTTGAGAAGGGGAACACACCGAGTGTGATCAGGATACCCCAGAATGCCCCAGAACAACACTAGATGAGGCTTAAGCCACGCGTGTCACACTCAAAGGCGCTCTTGTAGTGTATAAGCGCGTTCGTAACTATGCGCGGCTGCCGGAACTATTTTCCGCCACCGGTGGGCGCTGGTGTACCGAACTGATTCATGGGGACACCGAACTGATTCATGTTCATTCATGTTTGTATCACATGAACGCGAGTGCCTTTGTGATGGATTGTGACTGCATTCGGGCCCCTCAGCTATCACCCACCGTTGACCGGTATATATATAGTTCAAAAAGGGCCAGTCACGATGCGGTCGGATTATCGCTGTTCAATTGCTCAACACTGTATGCCTCACATGTAACAAGTGCAATGGTCACCCGCTGCGTGAGCCTGACCACTGCAGGTTACTGGCTCTAGAATGCGATAGACTGACGTTAATCGTCTCACTTTAATACCTTAAAGACGGGATACTACACAGGGAGTAAATCTTGGGCATTGAGTCCCCAGTAATGCGTTAGCGGCAGCTGTTCACGTACTTTTCCGGGTGGCTCATAAGTGCAACACGTTACCTCTTATTCCGCGTTATTGACCAAATGAAGAAGAACCAACACAATCTGAGCGTAGATGTTCAGTCTCAGCTAGGGTGAGGAGGATTACCGTCCCTCTTTCTGCAACCAATGATGTCAACAAACTTGGTAATACTAACGACGTTACTTCTTTTACAGTGAAGGTACGTGCACACTAGCGGTAAAAGAGCGCGCGGCATGTCGCAGGTGGCGGAAAGCGCGCCGCGAGAACAGGCCAACGGGAACATTATCGCGTCGCGACGTGAATGGGCCTCGTAGCTATGCTTTGCGGCATGCCGCTCGCCGCCGATGAGACAAATAAGTAGCGGCCAACTCATTCAGCTGGGCAAACGGCGGGGGGAACTACTACTCTCTCACAGCATCGCTGAACACAGCTGCAGTGTTTCCAACTGAAAGCGAGCCTATCACGTGCTAGCCGCGGTGGCAAAGATGCCCGCAATGTGGCCATGCCAATGTTAATCAACAGTAATTAACAGTGGTCCAAAAATTTGTCACAGTTTCACCCGAAAGGCGAAGCACCAATTGTGATAGCAAATTAGTAGAGAGCTATACGGAGTAAGGATAGTAGTTTTATCAGCTGTATAAACTTGGACATGCAGCAGCACCAGCAACGCGCAGAGCTGTTGTCCATGCCGTCGGCGTTTTGCCCGTGTTCGCAGCGAACGCGCGCGGCGTTTTTCTATAAATACGTATTTGGTGCCGCAGCTAAACGTCGCCTCCCGTCCCTCCCTCCCGTGCCCCCACATGCACCTTTCGCGCGACGGAAAAAGTTGCGTTTGCTCTCTATATATGGAAAGGAGGAAAGAGACGCTTAATTCTGCAGCACTTCAGGGAGCACGGCGCAGAACGCGCGTTTGCTCTCCGACGTGCGTTCGCTCCCCGTGAAAGCGCGCGTCCCTCGCGCCCTTTTACTCGCACAACTCTTCTAGTACACTGCAACTCGCGCATACAGCGTCCGGAGCGCGGCGACGATTTCATCGCCGTTGACGTCATACGGAACCTCACGGCGACGGCGACGCCGACGGCAGAAATCTGCTTTGGAGTGTCCATTTAATTGCTATCGCAATAAAAGGACAGAAGGGCAATTAGGTATCCCTACGAGGATGAATGCGAAAGCATTGCCACGACCTGGTTCGCGTACTTGCGCGGACGTCCGAAGGAGCCGGGCGCAGCTACTAATTGAGAAGTCGAAGGTTCGTTCATCGGAGCCCACGACAGAACTCACCGAAATCACCGCACCGACTGGCAGCGCCCCGGCGCGGTCTGTCTCTGTGACCACGTGACTTTTTGTACCATCTCCGGCCACGCCGCCAGATTTTCCGCTTCATGAGCCATATAATGCTTTCGTATTAAAAGTGATCGAAGCAGTTGCTGCCCCGAAGAAGACGAGTTCACCTGTCTGAACATTGGCTCCAGCGACGTTCCTTGTTCGACTGCTGATCCATCCATCTCCATCTTTTGTTGGTCATCTGGGCTTGATTCGTTTGTTTATTCACAGTACCTTACAGGTTCCTTATAGGAGCATAGTTTAAGGGGGCCTTTAAATGGTTAATTAAATCTTATATTTACTGTTCTTTTGTGTTCTCAGCCTCTTGTATTATTTTTCTCTTCATCTAATCTCAAACACCTTATATGAAGCAGCAAGCCCTGCATATGGCAAAGCTGACACATTCAGTTTTCATTAAACTCCCCCTTTCTCTTTCTTAAGCCTCCATGTTGATGTTAACCTCTCTCTCGTTAGGGTCGTTGTGACACTTACTACTACTGGTGTAACCGACAAACTTAACTAAAGTGACAAGGTAAGATCCGGTAAAGTAGAAAACACATTTGGAATAAAAGATAGCGAGCCCACTTATGAGAGTGGAAGTGTTGCGGCCCTTAGAGAAGAAGAAAAAAGAAAATGCATACCTTTTTCTTAAGGGCGAAGCAATGAATGCGATAGCAACACAGCAATGTCATACGAAGTAAGGTGAGCGGCTTTGGTAGCAATATGAATTGTAGTAAACATGAGCTGATTAAGTAAGCAGGTGTGCTGCGGCGTAAGTAGACCGACATGAAGAGAGACTCGATGACCACGAGAAGGCGCGTGTGAAACGGTGGTGTTGATGAGAAGCGCTTCCCGTGGGCAGCGCGTGCGAAGGGACACACCTGTAGCGCTGCACTGCCGATCCGGGCAGCATTGCATGTGTAGCGTGCGTTGGAAAATGTGGCCCGACTATTACTAACTGAATGAACAAGCGTGGTGTGAGCGCGCAAACAAACACGAATAGATCACACTGAATGACTGCAGACGACGACTGTCAAAACGCTGGCAGCAAGCATACGCCGCAGCGGGCGAAGGTACGTGTGGTCTATCGCTTCAACGGAAACTGAGCGGCGAATGCACGGCGCATAAAGGTCAGAGCCGTGTGGAGATAAGAGACTGTGCGGGCGAGCGAGCGACGAGCGCGGTTGTTGGCAGAGCAGAAGTGCCCCCCCCCCCCCCCCCCGCGCTCCCTCCGGCGCTGGCTTCCCGCTTCCTTGCTAGCGCGTGGGTGATTGAGTGCGTTCGCTCTCCGTGATAGCGCGCGTCCCCGCACGCTTCCGCTCGGGCATACGGCGCGCGGCGAAGATTGTATCTATAGGGAACCTCACGGCGACGACGACGGCGACGGCGACGGCAGAAATCCGGTTGAAGTGTTCATATAATTGCTATCGCAATAATAAAAAGGTCATTTGCAAACAGCCATCGCATTCGTCCCCATAATTACAGAAATATAACAGTCGTATAATTGTACATGTCAAGCTAACGGTGTAGACTACAAATAAAGTAAAAATGTACCTTAAATAACACCATGTTAGAGCAACTTGCTGTAGCACCAGCACCGTTCAATTTCGCCTAGCACGCTTCAAGCCTGCCCCTATAGGATTGTACTTGACTGAACTACAAGGTAAAAGACAACACGACGACAAGTATTTTCTTTTATCCTGATACCTTAATTTCTTTACTGTTATGAAATGACCTCGAATCCCACGAGTATCCAGGATGAGTGGACACTGACGACAGTCCCAAACGGTCCTCCGGGTGTGAGCGATGAGCGTGCCATGTGACAGTCCGTTCAGTCAAGTCGGCAGATCGTTCCGATCTTTAATGGTGGCGTTAATTGGCTTGGGCGGCATGATGATGTCTCAAATGTGTTGTAACCATACAAGTCTACTGTATGTGTGTATGTGTGATGAGAGTACGAGATCAGCGTCTTCTACAGGCACTTATCCTCACTTGCAAAAGCACGTTTACTTAGCATTTGCACAGGTTCGTGAAAACTGTTGTTTGAAGCCTCTTGTGCATAACATATGCTTTCGAGATGTGTGTGATCACTCCAAATTCCAAACGCGACATAAAGATACATTGTTGTTTGCATTAATGCCGTGTCATCTTGATTGGGGGCTCCTCTGAGCCATATATTTAATCGCGCAGTGGAAACAGACTCAAAGGTGTGCGCAGAAGTCTCGGAGGAAACAGCCGTCATTCGTTGAATGTGTGCTAGATGGCACCATAACACCGCATGCACCGCAGCAAGCACTGATGCTTCACTAAAGCGCGTTGTAGATACGCGCGCATTCATATTGCGTATGACTCGTCAATACACTGGCGGATCCAACAAGGAGGAACCGCCCGCTACCCCGAGACATGCCGACTGACAGTATTGAGCATGTCGTGACAAAACAGTCCAAGGGTGGATCCACTGTTATTGACATCACGCACTGTTAGCTAAAACACTCGCAGAACGTTTTTGTGCATTTGTGTTTGCGCGTTGCCTTGTTACAATCTGTAGGTGAACATTAGGGGACTTCTGATAAATAGGCCGGGTTTTAATATACGCAGAGCATATAGCGTTCGGCATTGTTAGTGAGCCTTCTAGTAGGACAGTAACAAAGCAAGAGGACAGGCACAACCGTTTTGTTCGACATGTACGCAGGCATTCGTTAAGCAGCCGTGTTAAAGTGCTAATTTCCGGCTTTTGTTCATCTTTCTCATTCGTTCCTCACTCAAAGCCACAGAGCAACAATTCAGCGCTTTTCAACATTGATGTCACGCTGAGTTAAAAAAAATGTGTAATTTGAATTCGTCTAAACCCGACAGCTAGGTGTCGCCAAACATTAAAAAAGTGTAGCCGGACCTGTTACGTCCTCACTCAGTGTGACACGAAACGGCCCCAAAGAAAATTATTTTTACAGAACCTCACTTATTCCAGCTTTTCAATTTTTGAATTGCAACACTTGAGTGGCATAGCGGAGGCCCGATCAAACACGCCGTCAAAGGGACAAAGCAGCAAAAGCATTGGCCGGTACTCAATAATTTAGTTTGCTAATTTTTCCTCGACATAATTTACACGTGTTTAAGTGCGGTAAAACAATTTGTAAATAAAGTGGCGCCACCTTGTAGAGCTCGAGTGACGCGAGGCCCGCGACAAGCGACGCGGTGGTGGCGATTGCCGGGGTGATTTTGCCCGCGATGAGCTTGCTCTTGAGCCTGTCGGCCGGCTCAATACTGTAGTTGGCAGCGCGTAGCTTCGAAGCCGCCACGATGAAGTCCACGTGAAAGTTGGCGTCGTCATCTGTTTCGAACTCCAGTGCCTTGACCGACACGTAATCGAGATCTTCCGGACTGGGCAGTTCCTCCATTAGTTTTGCCAGAAGTTCCTCGTCTGAGGAAATGTGTAAAAAAGTGAGCGAAAATAAACTTTATTGAAAATGATAGCTCAATGGTCTAAGCAGTGGTGAGTGTCAATGGTGGGCATCGTAAAATAAACAAAGAAATATAAAAAAACACATATAAAAAAACTACACGTTCATAATCTGCCGGTCAAGCCAGCCTCGCGTGCAAACTCCCACAAAGAGTTTATAGTTGAATTGGCGTCGGCCAAAAGAAAAGGAATAAAGACGCTGGTGAAGATTCGTTTTCAGGGCGTCAGTTATCTGTGTTTTTGTAGATGCGTGCATTATTCGTGAGCGGCCAACTTTAGTCAAGTGCGAAGACAAAGGCTCTCTGTGCTACTGAGTGATCTCCCTATCTAACAAGAGACATGCACAGACTTTAGTGATATGCTGTAGATGTTAGTATGGCTGATTTCCCGGAGTGCTACTTCATGTACTCGTTGACAATCATGATCTACAAAGTGATTACATAAATACACAAACAACACACACTGTCATTGGACACTCAATAAAAATATTGGCAAAGCTTCGTTAAGGCCTGTGGACCTCAAGAAACACCAGCAGCGCTTTGGTGGTGCGTAACGGGCAGGTGGTGTTTTTTCCATGGGTTGTGGATGAGCTGCAGCTCTAAGCTCGAGTATTGCTGCGAGCGTAGCGCCCCCTTCAAACACGGTCTCCTCAAAAATAGCGGCAGCAGTCACACCCAACATGTTGCCAGAACGTAGGAGCGTCACGCTTCTTGGAAGTGCACAATATGTGGACATCCGCACAAGACTGGATACCTTGAGTGGGAGTACTGCTCCGCGAGCGTAAATTTTATTCAGACTTTGTCAGTCCAATAATGCTGACGGTTTTAGGATTACATTCCTGTATTCCGTGTGGATGCATTCTGTATGGGCACCAGGCGCTGGCCAGGTTGCGTTGCGGCTGTTTCATCTTCCTACAGGATCTGCCGACGCCAGCCGCTTGAGATACGACTGTTAGCGACGAAGACGAGACGACTTTCTGAGCAGCAACAGACGCGCGACTGTTTGATGCCTTGCTTTAACTCTATGCTTGCTCGAATCCGATAAACAAAATTGAAAGGCATTTAGGTATCACACTCTTTTCACCCTACCACTGCGTAACACTACAGACACGTATAAAAAGGCAATTTTAATTTGCCTACATGCTGTAATTTATACGAAAAATTATTATTTGAATTTCACGGGACAAAAATTTGGAATCTTCTGCCTCTAGAAGTTAAAGTAGCACGAAACATTCAATATAGTGAGAAAATATTTTATTCGCAATATCAAGATGTCTGAACAGTCCTTTTTACTTGCGGTCGTCACTGATTCTACTTGTTTTACCTGTTATATGTTGTAATGATGTATATTTTTTGCCATATTTTATTATTTGCATCATATATAATAGCACTGTTAACCTGTTCGGCGTATTCTTCACTTGACCGACCCATAGCCAATGTACGCTATCGGTTCAGATAGTTTGTAACCATCTGGTGTGATTTATAAGTAAATGAAATGAATGAATGAATGAATGAATGAATGAATGAATGAATGAATGAATGAATGAATGAATGAATGAATGAATGAATGAATGAATCCCTAAGTGGATTAATGCGAAATAATTGCGGCGGACTCGTTCGCGTACTCGCGCGGACGTCCAAAGGAGCCGGGCGCAGCTGCTGACAGAGAAGTCGAAGGTTTCATCCATCGGAGCGCACGACAGAACCCACCGAAATCACAGCACTATAGAGTTCATGTATATGTGTAGAGCGGTGCGGTGTACAGTCATGTAGAGTGTATGCCCTAAATAACTGCCATGTACATTATGATGGTATTATCACTTGGCTGTAACGGCGCGCAGGCAAGCCGAGACGGAATAAACTGGCAGCAGTTTATTGGGTGAACGTGCCTCTAAACAAAGAACTAGGTGGCACCATTGCCACGAGTGGGGTCGGTGGTTGTCGAATCGAATGACGGCCGCTTGCGTCTTGTTTCTTGTCTATATATGGGTTTAGCCTTGCACCGTAAGCATATTTTGGGGGAAGTGGTAGTTGAGGGAGCCGAGGTAAAATCGATCCTCTGCACTATTTGCACTATTTAGGTGCGCTGCAGCAGTGTCGTAAGAGATACCACGACCAAAACCGCCGCTGCTATTCGTCCTACATTCTCGAATTATACACTCGTGTGCAGCTAAATTGTCTTCGGCCGTCAGCTGCATCAAATTGTTCGTATGCCGCTCCTAATTTATGCGAGTTAGCTTTAGACGGAGAGATAAATACACGCGTAGCAGTTGGTTTGAGGTAAATGCGTACCATAGTTTTGTGGGACAGCGGGCTGCGGTGGTTTCGCTTCGTTTCCGGCAACTTGCACGTCTTCCTGTTGCGGATCGAGTGCCGGTACGTCGACATCTTCGAGCATATCAGCGATCTCTTCGCGGTCGGTACAGTGCGGAATGCCAAACATTTTGCCCGAAGGTTCGCCGCAGCCACGATGTAGTCCATGTGCAGCGTCTACGACGGGACGGGAAAGCACGGGCTCAGACACGCGATGCGAATCAATCAATCAATCAATCAATCAATCAATCAATCAATCAATCAATCAATCAATCAATCAATCAATCAATCAAATCTTATCGTTCTGCAAAAGGTTTCGCACATGGTTGAAAATACAGGAGGTTTCATAGCTCAAGGTGGCAAGGGGAGCTCCTATATTGACGGCACAAGACAAAATTGAAGCGAAGCACGATGTACGCTACTTAAACGAAGCGGTGAACAAAGTTGGAAGGTAATCTAAGACATCAGATGTGCGATAAAAAAAAAAAGCTGAAGCTTACTTGACCAATGGTACATTCGACGGCTCACTTTCGAGTGCTCTTGTGGTACGCTTGACATCCGGCCTGTCGAAATGGAGCACTCAGGACCGGGATGTCTAACCGAACCTTAACGCGAACCGTCAACCGTATCTGAACCGATATTCTTAGAAGTGCCTGAACGCGAACCAAACCTGAATTGAAAAAAAAATATATTAACGGTCACCGGTTGGCACAAAACTGTATAAGCGTGTATAGGGTGTTCAATATCATCATCATCATCATCATCATCATCATCATCATCATCATCATCATCATCATCATCATCATCATCATCATATATTTTATGTCCACTGTAGGACGAAGGCCTCTCCCTGCCATCTCCAATTACCCCTATCTTGCGCTAGCGTATTCCAACTTGCGCCTGCAAATTTCCTAACTTCATCATCCCATCTGGTTTTCCGCCGACCTCGACTGCGCTTCCCTTCTCTTGGTATCCATTCTGTAACCCTAATGGTCCACCGGTTATCCATCCTACGCATTACATGGCCTGCCCAGCTCCATTTCTTTCCGCTTAATGTCAACTAGAATATCGGCTATCCCCGTTTGTTCTCTGATCCACACCGCTCTCTTCCTGTCTCTTAACGTTAGGCCTAACATTTTTCGTTCCATCGCTCTTTGTGCGGTCCTTAACTTCTCGAGCTTCTTCGTTAAGCTCCAAGTTTCTGTCCCATATGTTAGCACCGGTAGAATGCAATGATTGCACACTTTTCTTTTCAACGACAGTGGTAATCTGCCAGTCAGGATTTGGCAATGCCTGCTGTATGCACTCCAACCCAATTTTATTCTTCTGTGAATTTCCTTCTCGTGATCAGGGTCCCCTGTGAGTAATTGACTTAGATAAACGTACTCCTTTACAGACTCTAGAGGCTGACTGGCGATCCTGAATTCTTGTTCCATTGCCAGTCTATTGAACATTATCTTGTCTTCATATATATATATATATATATATATATATATATATATATATATATAGCACATATATGTGCTCAATAGATGAGCGATCCTTCGAAATATTTACTTCTTCAGTCGGCACACCCCGCTAGCGGGTCGTTACGACTCATGGGTTGCGTTGTGTGCGAGAGTGGGGTTATACCTAGGCCGAGACACTTGCGCTTCTGAGCTCGGCCATGACAGTTCTGTCCCACGGCTCAAAGCGTTTCAGGGTCTCCGCAGAATCACCGTTTCTGTTGAAGCTCCAGATTCAGTCAAGGTCAGCTTTCTACTATCACCGCTACTGGATAAACCGTAAAACGCACACGCTGGGATACACGGAGAGCAAGAATGACAGGAAAAATAGAATGACAGCAAGATGGGAAAATGGGCAAACCAACGAGTTCATCAGGACGACTTCTTGTAGACCATAACACTGTGGTCGCTAATATAGAATGCCGTCACGGTCTCAGCGCGTAGAAACAACGGCACCTGACAGCAGGAGAATTGTGCTTTTTGTTGTGTGCCATGGATCAACGTGTGTTTGGCACTTTCAAGCAGGTTACAACGTCCTTCGATTTTTTAAAACATTGCCGGGGCACAATGTGAGTGATTTGGACTTGTTTGTCATTTTTTTGTCCACGCTTAGTCAGAGCAGAACTCTGCGCCGTGTGCAGTTGAGTTAGCAAGAACGTCGCGGTATTTAGCACAGACTGCCCTTATTCATCATTCAGAAACATCGATGTCTTCACTTGCTTTTATTAAAATGAAAGCAGAAAACTGAGCGAGATGGCAATTGCCAGCTTCTTTCACTGCAACAGACTAAATGTTTGGAGTTGTAATTTATGTATTACAGTGTGAATGTGTGCTCTCCCCGACAAAGAAAAACGTACAAGAAGCCTACAAAGAAACAAAAAGAACAAAAGAAGAATCCAGAATGAAACCTCGCGGTCACTGTTGGCGTTGTCGGCATCTCAACGCGTGGATCTGCGCTGCATCCTCAAGACCAACCCTTATAGTTTCATTCGAATACTGCAAAGGACAACAACAATTAGTGCAGTCTACACGAAAAAAGACGGATGCAAATGGAGATTTGTCTTAATTATTCTGGTTTGCAGGACCACAGCTGTTGCGCAGACGATCGAGTTCCTAAGAAAACACACGGAGGAGGTCACTTATGCAGAATAATCACTAGCCACTGAGTAAGCATGTCTCGTCTTAGGCAGCCTATGAATTCGCTGTCTCGATATAGACAAAGCAATTAATTATTTGGCCTATCTCAACATGTTTGGATTCCTTCAAAACGGTGCGCGGTGCCGTAGTATTACATGTATCTCTTTCAACGAGCACTGCACTCTACTAAATTCATCTGGGACGTGCCCTTCCTCAATTTCATTACGTTTACTATTATCGTGTGCCAGATGTGAGCGTATTGTATCACATCCGGTGTACACGTATCATATATTGTAAACAAGCCCTTTGTTGCCGAGCCGACTCCACAAAACTTTTCATTTCACTTTTTTTTCTTAGAAATTGTGAGTATTCGATATTCGATTCGATATTGGACGGTCTTTTTTCTCGAATACTTGTACTCGATTCGATTAGAAAATTGCCCTAATCGAACGCCCTTAGAGATAGAGAGGGAGAGCGAGAGATAAATGTGGTGGAAGAGGCAGGGAGGTTAACCGGAAGAGCTTTTGGTTTGATACTCTGCACTGGGGGAAGGGGAAAAGACACCCCTAATAAATTTATACTCTGGCCATGGGCCAGAGAGCCCCTTACCTTCACCTCCTGACAAATCTTGCGCATGCACCATGCGGACAAGTCAATATCACTGTGCAGCGTGTCGCCATTATAGGACACGATAAACTTTTCTGTGCCGAACTGTGCCAACACTGGCTCAGTGTTGCGACCCGGTTCGCGAACCGCTATAAAATGTTAGGTCTCCGAACCGGAACTGGACCGGAACGAGATCGGAGCGCGCCTGAACCAAAACCCGGACTGAAGCGCTATATTTTAACACGAAAGTGTTTCATGCCGGGGTCCACCAAGACTTCACTGACGTATTTCCGTCACGGAAATACGTCACACGAACATACACGAACATAATACAAAGAAAGAAACCAGAAGAAAAAGTTCCACAAACATGCAAAATTTGGAAATCGAACCCACGACCTCTCGGTCCGCGACGATAGATCGCCGAGCGTTTAACCCATTGCGCCACACACGCATTTGCAGAGAGCTACACAGACGCGCCTTATATATCTAACACTCCTCCGTGTACCCGCGCTCTTGCTCGGGGCGGTGCCACCGCCTACGAGCAGAAAAGAGAAGTACTGCATTATGACACTAACGCGCACCGACAGTATAGTGCCTAGAATATACTTACTAGTGTGCCGACCGCCGGGAGTTTCCAATGGGAGACGCTGGCACTGCCGGTGATGCCTTCCGCCGGAGGCCCCCAGACGGCGACACTGTTTGGGACCGTGCTAACCGAGCGGCGCATCACGCGTCGCTTGCGCATCACGCGTCGCTTGCGCTTCGGGTGCACTTCGGATGCGCGTTCGTAAGCGCAGTCGGTTGCGGCGCGTTGTTGCTTTCGAGCAAGTAGCGTGTGGTGCCTCCGCACGTCATTGCTGGGGTTCTTTTCTGTGCGCATGGTTCGTACTTGTGTTTGTTCACGGACGGAACCGACATGTCGTCGCAGAAAACGAGGCGTAAACACAGCACCTGTTTTGTCCCATATTGTACAACTGGATACCGCTCAAATAACGAGCAAGTCTCATTATTCAGCGCGCCTGCTGACTGGCCAGAACGTTTTGCCGAGTGGGAGAAGAATATAAGAGTGCAGATCGAAGGCTAACTCTGGCGGCTGTCGCTTGTGAGAAACACTTTAATAATTGCTACATTGAGCGCTCGTTCAAAATTAGTTGACGGTGTGTCGCCTATGAAAATGTGCCCTGTTTAATTACCTTCATTTATGGTAATTAATTTAATTTATGGTAATTAGATACAACTTGGTGTGAATTTAGCATTTGTGGACATGTCTCGCATATAATAGTTTACTGTGGAAAAAAGTTACACTTCTTCGGAAACCACGTATTTATTTATTGGTATTTTTCGCAGAAACACCCCGTATCGTGTAGCGTTATAATGATAACTGTGCATACGATCGTTTGTAAGTGCAACAAAATCATATTCTTTCGATTACGCTTTGCACCTCAACCAACGTTCCGCAGAACGAAACGGGCTGGGACAGTCCATTGGCGTCTGTCGCACACGCGCGCGTTGGCTAGAGACGCCGCTCGGCATAGCACGGTCCGTACGGCCATCGCCGTCTGGTGGCCGCCGGCGGAAGGCATCATTCTCCGTGCCACCGGAAAGCCCGCGGTCGGCACACTAGTAAGTATATTCTAGGCACTATACCGACAGTGAACGCTTCGGTGGTCTCAGCACTACGACGCCTCGATGCCAGCATACGAAGGGACGCTGGCATCAAGAAGCACTACCAACGCCACCTAGGTGGCGTTCACCGTACTCAGCACAGTGGAGCGTGGCCTCCGCAATTAGCTCTGAAAATGTTTCTGAAGTTGATCGCGGAGGCTGCAATTACGACGCGCTGTACGCGCTGATTTGACTCGGTGACGATTCAGTTACGTGCTTTGTCTTGCGCGTTGTATTAGTGTGTCAGTTACGTGCTTCGTCTTTCGCGTTGTGCTAGCGTGTGCAGCGTAGTGCAGCTTCCATATGCACGACGGTTGCTCATGGTCATCGACGTTGGTAGTCGTGATGGAGGAGACGTGCCACCAGGCGTCAGCGTGGGTGCATCAACGCCTAAGGGCGCTTTAGCCACAAAACACCAATAAACATTATATATCAATGTGCAATAAACATTACACTACTTCTGTGAAGACACGTTTCACTTTCGTGTTCTATACCGATTCCTATATAAGAGGGATCAACCACATTTTTTTTCAGTTCGACACTCTGCTCGAGACACATTTGTCTAGTTCATTCAGAACTGCACGTACCAAGCTGCTCCTTGAAGGACTCTGCACTTTCGAGTTGGGAAACACGACCGGTTCTGGTCACATGGTTGCTGCAACTACTGTTGTTGGCATGACGCCTATCGCAGTCATCTTTGCTATAGAGCATAGCGTTTTGGACACAAAATGCTAGCATTTTTTGTCCACCATGCTTGTTCATAACAGAAGCAGCGCTGACCTGCTTCCGCGTTCCGGCATTCGATTGCTCTAATGAGTGGCCGAACTTTCGGCCAGGGAACTTCCTAATGTTTCCGCTCACGAGCGGGTTCCGCATTGCTGTAGTCGAAGTGCGAGCACAAACAGTAGAACGCACTATAAATAAAACGCACGTTAAAGCTATTGCTTTATAAAACTCTAATACATCCGAAACTATAATAAGCATCGACACTTTAGTATCTATATCGTGACTGTCTAAATACATCTGTTGAACTAGTTCAGAATAATTCTGTTCATTTCATTTTATCTAACAACGATCGGGCTGTGAGCGTAAGTGCCATAAAAACTATCGTCACATTGCCATTATATTAAGTTACTGCCTCAAGGTATCCAGATTAAAGCTGTTTCATCACCTTGCAAGTACTGCGAAAGAATCTCTTGCTCGGCCCATATATATGTATAGGTTTCACATCGAAATGATCATCGTCACACGGTAGGGAGTATATATTTCAACACGAAAACTCGCTGAGCGTCTCTTCTTCCTCGCACATCACAAGAATAAAAACACCTTCCTGCGGGCATAGTTTCAATAAACGATAACCATGCCTTTAACCAAGTATTAGCTAACATTGTACTTGCAGCCAAGCTTTCTGTTTATATTTTAACCTACTGCCCATTTCATTGTTTCTTGTTGGTTCTTCTTAACCAATCTCCTCTGTAATGCTTTTGTCCTTGCTAGTATAATAAATAAATAAATAAATAATAAATAATAAATAAATAAATAAATAAATAAATAAATAAATAAATAAATAATAAATAAATAATAATTAAATAAATAAATAAATAAATAAATAAATAAATAAATAAATAAATAAATAAATAAATGCGGCGCCCACTAGCGTTTAAGCTGACGTTATTGCCATGATCAACGTTTAGTGATACAGCGGCGATTTCGTGTTACGTCGTCAGCCTACGCGAAGAACTGAGGGCCGCCGGCAAAACGTCTCCACACATTGCTTTCGATGCTTACCTCGTCGGGGTCAAACTCAATCGGGTGGGGACAGTGTTTGGGGCCAGACCAGAATGGGGCGCCCGAAGCTGTGATCTGCGAGTAGGCAAATAGTGCCAGAACTGAACATTCTCGCCACCATTAACCAGTGAAGCCAATGTTCTCACGTGATCTTCGGGATAGACGCGGAGCAGCTGTCGTATCTGGTCGCTGTACTGCTCCTGGAAGCGTAGCCTGGCGAACGTGACGCAGTCTTCGAAATTAGTCGCCTGCTCGTCCACCAGAATCTTCTTGATTCCCTCCAGCAGGGCCACCTGTAATTGGAGCGCGGAGGCGAAGCTTCACGTGAATACCTGCCGAGGAGAAGTATATAGCCACAGCGATTGGCTGAAACGCCGCCGGCGACGCTCGACGCCACGATGTCCTAAAAGCAACCGCTGTGAGAGTATGCCGTGCCGCCTAACGCCTAGCCTAGCCTAACCTAACCTAACCTAACCTAACGCCTGGGAACGTAATCCGTCGCGGGCACCAAGCACAAAATAGCGGTGCGCTGCTACGGTGTGTCAGCAGAGCGTCGCCGGCGATGTTTCAGCCAGTCGCGTTCTTCCGCGGTTGCTAGGTGCTGTGCCTGCCTTCTAGATTTTCAACATACGCTTCCGGCATGGCATTGCGTGCACTGCGTGTTTCGAAGAGCGACGACGTCTTTTAATCGGAAGCTTTTATGGGAACCTCGAATATAAAAACATGCCCTGCTTTTGATTAACAGTGCCTTCTGAAAGCGAATCAGCTATAAAGAGAGCTCTGTGACTTGTGAGCGCAATTTTAGGCGACGGCTTAGGCGAAGTGCGGCCACAACACTTTGCGCACGTCTGTGTGTTGACGACGGTCAGAACAATGGGTATGTAGAAAGAGCTTTTTACTTCGTTTTTTTTTTTTTTTTTGCGTGGAGTAAATATCAAGAAAGCAAGGGGTCAGGACTGGCAGTGCATCTTACAGATTAGCTGGTTAGGCTTTTTAACCTATCCAGTTAAACTATACAGTAACTGTACTTGATAAGAAAATTGATAAACAGGTTGTTGACAGATGACAGGCCGCAATATTTCGCCACAATAGGCCCTTCATCAGATACCAAGCTTCAGACTGCGGGTAATTATCATGCAGAATGCGCAACCGCTCGCCTTTTACTTTATGAGTCTATAACAATAACATAAATCATTGTCTTAATCGCGAACGTGCTCGACTCTCATCTAACTATGCAACGCGAAGCACATCGTAAAAACACCGAAATCCATTGGAAAGAACCAAGTAATAGCTATGTCTGATGTTTTTTTTTTCCCCAAACGAACCGCGCATTAATTGACATTTGCTGCGCCTCGCCATGCTACGGCATCCATCACCGACATTAATATATTATTCCCCTGTACGCCTCTTCGAGGTGGGCGCATGCTAAATGACCCAATTACGTATTCATGCCGAGTGAATGACGACTTCTACAGACTGTCACCAATCTCAAGCTCGTTTAATACTAGACACCGAGAAGATGATGTTTAAACTTCACATGAACATCTTCAACGCCACTGCATTAATGATCAGCCGCAAATAATAATGCATGAAAGAATGGTAGAATAGAGAGACCCGCCGGGGTGGCTCAGTTAGCTAAGGCGTTGCGCTGCTCAGTACGAGGTCGCGGAATCGAATATCGGCCGCGGCTGCCGCATTTAGATGGAGGCGAAAGGTAAAAACGCCCGTGTGCTGGCGTTGCAGTGCACGTTATAGAACCCCAGGTGGTCAAAATTAATCCGGAGCCCTCCACTATGGCGTGCCTCATAATCAGAACTGGTTTTGGCACGTAAAACCCCAAAAAGAAGATGGTAGAATATATAGAGAAAAAATAAAACAAAGCACTACACTACAATACAAGATTACAAGGGTCAGTCAGCGACACTTGCATTATAGGAGCATAAAGTTTCTACTTATTCGACTACGCTATGTATCAAGGAACTTTAGATAGTGAGAGAATAAACTGGACTCCGTCCAGGAGTCCAGCTGCCTAGTCACCCCTTATCGCTCGGTCCACCACTTCGAGGTGAACCGTCGAGTCGGAGCTCTACAGCGCTGCCTCTCATTACCGTGTGATGGGGTGTGTTATGGGTGTGACCTCTGGTGCGCTTACGCGTTTCCATACCACGAACTTTAGACACCTTATGCCCTGAGTGTGGCTTAAGTCTATTCTAAAGCACAAAAATGATGGTTTACTGATGACACACACTTGCATAAACTATCATTTGCATTGCTATTGTAAAAAAGCCGGCAGATCCCACGTCCTGTGGGAATCGATGTTATGCGAAGCAGTGTGCGGGGAGCCTACCAAGTTAAAAGAAACGACCATGAGAGCACCACAACGTAGGCGGCTGTTTCATGATCTACATGACACGCATGTCATGGCATTCATGTCATGACTCCTCAGGAGTCCCTTTAGCTATGCCGAAGGAACCCTAAGGCGAAAGTCATGCTCATGACTATGACTTCGACAATCAACCTTTAGCCTTTTTACTTCACTTAGTACAACATCCGAACCATTGATTTTTGAGTGTTCATGTTTTTTTGCCAAGTCATTGTAATTTTTGCTGAGTCATGGTCATGAATGTGACTTCTACCACCATCCTTTAGTGTTTCCTTCACTTAGTGCCCACGTCCTAACCAATTTCAGTTGTTTTTGAGTGTTAATTTTTTTTGCTGAGTCATTGTAATTTTAGGCGGCTGTTTCAGGACCTACATGACACGCATGTCGTGACATTCATGTCATGATCTATCATTTGTGTCCATCATACAATCTTGTCATACTATGCCAATTTTTGTACCTACCAAGTTAACGAATCGACCTTCATAGCAGCAAGACGTAGGCGGTTGTTTCATGAACTACATGACACGCATGTCATGACATTCATGTCATGACCTATCATTTATGTTTATCATACACTCTTGTCATACTATGACAGCTTTGGTGCATAATTAAGTTAACGAAACGACTATGAGAGCACCAATACGTAGGCGGCTGTTTCATGACCTACATGACACGCATCTCATGATATTCATGTCATGACCTATCCTTTATGTTCGTCATACACTCTTGTCATACTATGCCAATTTTGGTACATACCAAGTTAGCGAAGCGACCATGAGATCATCAAGACGTAGGTGGCTGTTTCATGACCTACATGGCACACATTACATGATGTTCATGTTATGACCTATCATTTATGTTCGTCGTGCACTCTTGTCATACTATGACAATTGTGGTACATACCAAGTTAACAAAACGACCCTGAGAGCACTAAGACGTAGTCGGCTAGATAGATAGCGTCAAAGTGGCAAATGTTCGCCAAGAAATACTTCGCATTTAATACAAGAACAGATGAAAAGAGGGCTAATATTATTGCTATAGGCTCCGTTAAAACATTCTTCAAGCATGCTGCAACTATCCTATATACGACCGCGTGTCGCCGCATATCCATAATATTATTTTTAGCTTTTTTTAAATATACAAGACCAGGAGCTATGCAGAAAATGAAAGGGTCTGAAGGCGAGCTCGTTGGTATGCATTCATGGTGTAGAAAAACAGCGCTAAAAACACGGACACAAGGAAGAACACAGGACGAACGCTGACTGCCAACGGTTGCTTTATTGTGCGTGCACAAATATGTAGCTCGAAATGGAAGGGTGAAAGGGAGACAAAAAAAGAGGGGGTGGGGGGAGTGGTTTAGATGCCAGTCGCGCTTGGGTCTGAAGGTAAAACTAACAATCATATAATGATTAGTCAAATAGATATCTGTATTCCTTGTCGGTGAGAACGAGTGACGGTGAGAAAGAGTGACAAAGTAGGTCTTCCGGGTAGCCGCTTGCTCTCAGGCGCTGGATTTGGCTGTTGTAGTTTCGTTGAATTTCCTGGTGGCAGGAGTGATAGAGGGCATTTTTGAGGGCTCCAAGTGCAATGACACGCTTGACAATTCTCGAGTGACCCGACGTGTAGGGAAGTAGGTGCTTCTTGGAGCGAGGGGATATGCCCAGCAAATGTGGCTGGGGCTCAGGTGGAGCACCAGGTCGAGAAAGCGGATTATGCCTTCTACCGGCAGTTCCTTAGTGAAGGTGAGGCCTTGGAAAATGGACTGGAATGCACTGAAAATTTGATCTACTTGGACAGGGGCTTCTTCAGGTTGAAAAACGAATGTGCGCTAGTTGGCCTGAACAAGCACACGTTCACGTTTTCTTTCTTTCTTCTTTTTTCGTCTTTTTTTTTTTTGTTCGCGTGTTGCTCACTAACTTAAAATTGTGATGACTCGTGCTTTACAGTCCAGACGGCTGCTGCATCGCTAAATCTCTATCATCAGCTGCGGCACAACTGTTTTGTTACACATGGCTTAAGAGACGCCGCTAAGAAACGTAAGGTAAGTCAGAGCCTTTAACACTAAAAAATTACCTTTTGGGTGAATTGCAGGGTTTTCAGCGTCCTCGGCAGAAAATCAGGATCTCTGAAACGGTTAGCGAACGAAGTATTCAGCGACCCCGTGCTTTCTTTCAGGCAACAGCTTCTATTGAGGCATAACATTTCGAGAGCTCAGAGAAAACTTCGACAAATATTCAAACATTATACCACAAGAATACGAGGGCCAAACCGCCAAAAGGTAGCAGTTTCGCCAAAAGGCGAAGCAGTGATTGCGATAGCAAAGTATTGGAAAACTACACGAAGTAAGGTTCGTAGGTTTATCAGCAGGCAAACATGAACATATATCACTCGATGATCGCGAACACTCGCTGTCACACCGCTGGCGTGATGGAGAGCCCAAACAGATGAGGGCGAACGTCTATGTACTTGGACTTTATACGGAATCCTCACTGGGAATGCGGCGACGACTGCGAAAATTCGCCTGGAGTGTCCTTATAATTGATATCGCACTAAAAAGGGACTGTTTTCGAAGGCAGTTTGCCGCACTATTTCGTCCACGACATAAAGCAGAATTTATGTTTACATGAAAAGACCTGTGTAAAATTAAGATTCGCTGCAAAGGAAGCTTGCTGGCGGGTAAGGAATAGTGTATTGACGCACTATATATAAAAAAACTTCCAACCGAAACATTGACAGTATCATTTTGAGCAAGCATTGCATAAGATTTGTAAGCGTAAACAAAGACTTATTTCGTAGTTAAAATATTGTCACGTTGTCGTGACAGCGTCGAATAGGACACTGTCAGAACCGTGACTTCACAACGTTAACTTTTTATTGGGCGAACAACCTGTGCCCACAAAAGCAAGTAACACTAGGCCTCTTCGATTATCCGTTCCTGACAGGCCCGAGGCGGTGTTTTCAGCCGGTGAGCGTAGCGTATGCAGAGTTTCGGACAGTCCGGGACTGTCAGGGACGAATGATCGAAGAGGCCCACTCAAGCACAACGAAGGCGGCGAGCACACTCGTCGAAAATCAGATACGTAGGCTACTTATACATGCCCCATTGAACCTTCCAACGTAATCTCTGGTGTTCACGAAAGTTCTAGAATGTACATCAGCATTCGCGTCGTGCACAGAATTTGATTACACAAGGGTCGGCGACAACATAGGCAACAGATAGAACCATCTATAACATTCGAGAAACCTCCATTACAGAAAGGCGCATCTTGCGCTCAGCAGATAACCTTTAGCATTTGCTAGCCGGTGAAATGCGATCACCGGATAAAGATAAACAAGCATGCGGGTCAATATATAAAGAATTATAAAAGCCAGCAACTTGATAAAAAAATGTCGCAGTTTCGCCCGAAAGGCGAATCATCAATTGCGATAGCAAATTAGCAGAGAGCTATTCGGAGTAGGGATAGTAGTTTTATCGGTTGCATAAAGTTGGACACATTCACTTACTAACTGAATTAACAAGCGTGGTGTCAGCGCGCACAAGCACACATGAATAGATCACACTCGATGACCGCAGACAACCACTGTCAAAACGCTGGCAGCAAGCGCAGCCGCCGCAGCGAGCGAAGGTTCGTGCGGTCTATCGCTTCAACGGAAACTGAGCGGCCGAATGCACAGCGCATACAAAGGTCAGAGCCGTGTGGAGATCGCTTGCAAGATACGGCGCGCGCGACAACACCGGCAGCCCGTACCGGCGCAAACATAAAGAACCAAGTGCAAAGCGCAAAGTACATGAACGCATTTGTTGGCAGAGTAGAAGCCGCCCGCCCTCCTCCCTCCCGCGCTGCCTTCCCGCTTTGCTCCTTTCGCGTGGAAGATTGCGTCGCCAGTTGCCCTTGTGCCCATTTGCAAGATACGTATTTGGTGCCGCAGCAAAGCGTGCCCTCCCTCCCCTCTTTCTCCCTCCCTCCCATACCACCACGGCGTTTCGCGCCACGGAAGTCGCGTTTGATTTCCGCCGTGCGTTCGCTCTCCGTGATAGCGCGCGTCCCACGCGCGCTTTCACTCGCACATACGGCATGCGACGACGATTTTATCGCCCTTGGACTTTATACGGAACCTCACGGCCACGGCGACGGCAGAAATCCGGTTGAAGTGTCCCTATAATTGCTATCTCAATAAAATGCAGGATGGGTGGAGAAGAGTAAAGAGATCGTGGAACTCAGGCGGCTGCAGCGTATGGTGCGGCCGCGCGAGCCCTATCTTGAAAGAGATCTGCGATGTGGACAAAGTCTAGGCGTCAAGGCGCACCAAGAGCCGATAGCTTCGTGTGCGCTGTAGCACCCATATACGCTTGCGCGTCACCCGCGTTCACGAAGTGAAACGTCACTAACTTTTTTTCGAAACCTTTTAACACTTATCCAAGCTGTTAGTCCACCAGTGGAGAGAAGACGCTCACACCAGCCGCAAAGTGTCTGTACATGTCTTCTGTGCTAGTACGGGAATACCTGCAGCTATATTTACTTTCCTCTGAGCGCTGTTTCGCAAGGGTAAGAGACAGGCTCCGACTGCAGGCATCGCGGCGTTGTACTCACGTTAAATACTGGACAGCATTCGCGGCACTCTGCTTGAACAGGCCGTCAAATTCTTGACGTGCCCACTGTAAAGAAAAAAAAAAAAGATACTTCTTTGTCTTGCAGAGGGCACGGTATGCCAGGCGAAGGCAAGAACCTGTTAACAAAGACATTAGCTCTAGTCTGCACAGAATTAACTGCACAACTTAAAAAAGAAGTTAACGTAGCTTGCACTAGTGGCGCAACGCTAAAGAAACAGCGGAGATGATCGGCCACATATTTCGGGTTGGGTTAAGCACTACCAAGTCATCCCCAGCATTTGCCGAAATTTATTGATTATTGATCAATTATCGATAAGCTCTTGATTGGCTATCGATTGGCTACCGCAAGGTATTGGTCACGTATTTGGGCTAGGCTAAGCACTACCAAGTCATACCATATCCTTGAGCTTAAACACCTATCTAGTTCACAGGGGTATGTGCCATTGCGCTTGGACCCTTTTTGCAGTACCGCCAGGATCGGCCCACATTTGCCGTTCGCCCGGTACGGACTGACGGTCCTGCTTAAACAGCTCCACCGTTAAAAATTGCCTGTGACAGATAGCACAATTTCAATAATTAAACTGGAATGTTCGAAGAGGCGGACATCACGTGGACCAAAAACTGAATTGATTATCTGACTAATTACCAAAGTTTAGTAAATAAAAATGTATGAATTACTTTACGGCAGATTGTTTTTTTTAGGAATTGTAGCGCGAATTTCCAAGTAATATCCACAGGGAACAAATTCCGAGGATGATGCCCGTTTATAAAAGTCCGCTGAGAAACCTGCGATAAAAATGCATTCGTTCAACTTACCTTTTTTAACTAACCACCATTTTAGCACTGAAACACAAGAATAACTGTAATGCTAATGCATCTCTTTGTAGACTGGTAATATCTCGAAACTGGTATCATTCTGAGAATTTGATACAAGTGAAAAGGGGTTAGGAAGCCCACTGGCCACAATTCATAAATGCGATGTTTGCCGTAAAGTATTTACTTAGAAACCTAAATAACGAAATATCGTTCTTTATTCGATTATGCATTTCGATGGACTACAACTTTTCTATCGGCCACAGACATTTTTTTAAAAACAATATATACAATAAAAAATTGCGAACACTCGGCATATTTTAAACTTCCTCTTCTTTAATGGAAGCCACTTGTAATAATAATTATTGTTAAAAAAGTGCATGCTGCAAAAAGATAAAAAGAAAACCTACGGCGCATGTAGCAGAGAGCTGACGGTCCGCACAGAGGAATGGACAGGAGACAATATGTAAATAACGAGACAGACCTGCAGGATGTGCTCGATGTTGTTGGGAAAGTGCCTGATGGTGCAAATGGGCGTCGGCTTCTCGGGCGGGTTCCGTGAGGACGATGAGGACTCGGTCATGTGCGGCACCACCACCTGCACGCTTCCCTTGGTGCCCGTGGTGGCGGACTCGATCAGCGGCTTCCCGTAGAGCACGCAGCGCTCGTCCATGTAGCGACCTGCACGTTATAACATGGTCGCCCACACGAGAGCGTTGGCGCGGGATAGCCGATACTTATCGGAGTGAAACAGTGCCAAAGAACGGGACAAAGCGAGAACACAAGCAGCGCTCTGTCGTTTGTATTCTTGCATTCTCCCGTTCTTTCACGATATGTTTCTCAGACATGATCCCATGCAAACTAGCTTATCAACAACATCATTGCTTCTTAACGCTGCATCGATACCTATCGAAATGTGCAACATTCTCCCAATTTGCGGTAGCACCGTCGCAAGGTTTTTAAATTTGCACTTTACTTGTGCTCGATAAGACCCGAGCCTTAGAGTCGCTCCGTAACCTTACGGAATATAGGTACACATGGAACATAATTTCAACCCTCCTCCAATGTGCACGTACGGCTGAAAAAAAAAAAAAGATGTTTCACATCCGCCGCCATAGCCGCGAATAGCACTGGGTAACACTCCCAAGGCTAGATCTAGAACACAAACGAATACTCAATAAAGTGTCGGGAATGACGGCCGCCCTGGTATCTCAATTGGCAGAACACAACACACACAGTGCGAAAGTTGGGGGTTCGACTCCCGCCTCCGCCAGGTTTTCTTGTCGTCTGCTTTAATTTCCATTTTCTCTTGACTCCATTTCAAGTAAAAGGTACGCTTAACGTCTCCTATGCTTACCCTGCTTCCATTGTCAGCTAGTTTATGCAGTTGCAACTCACGCATACTAAAGAACTTTGGACATTACCCCTGTGGCCATCTGTCGAACTTCACCGCAGTGCACCAGCGTAACTCAATGGGCAGCATTTTTTTTAAAGTGATACTTCAAAAGGCCACCCGAATTTCAACAGCTTTCAGTTAGCGACGTGAAGAGTGTGTTACGCCTGTCTAATAAGATGCGTAATTATGGCACATATTCGTAACTTTCCTGCTGCCTTACAGCAGTGCATCATAAATACTGACCAAAACACTTATACATAACGGAGCAAAGACGTTACGACCAAGTGCCGTACATACCTATGTTAATAATGGGGCGTACCCTAGCTGACGCTGAAAACTGAAAGTTGTTGAAATTCGGGCGGCCTTCTGAAATATAATTTTTTGAAGATGCTGCTCATTCAGTTAGGTCATGGAGTTCGACAGATGGGGCAACGTCCCACATTTCTGGACATCCTGCGTGTGAACGACTAGGAGGCCGGCACTTACGCGCGTCGACGTTGTCCACCGCGATGGCTACGCCGTCCAAATATTCGAAGAAGTCGTCGTTGTAAATGCGCTCCGTGCCCGGACCCACTCTATCCACGCGGACGTGGATGTTGATTTCGGGGTTCATTTCGACCAGGGTTTGTGCGGCCATGATGGACTTCATGGCCTGCGCGCGTAAGGCCGAAAGAAGAGAGAAAATGTCAGAAACAAACCAGAGACCGTCTGTTCCACAACGTAGGGCTTAGAATCGACAGAAGCGTCACGTCCATTAAAACCGTTACTAGCTAGAATGAAAAGATGGAAAACACCATCGTTGAAGTCACACAAGTACCCCCCCCCCCCCCCCCCACACACACACACACACGCACACTCGTCTTATAGAGTCCAACATGAGTATGTCTATGCCAACGGTCTTGAATTCAATAGTTAAGAACACCTCCGTGCTTAACTTAAATGTATATTTGGCCAGTACTTCTAGAAACGTTGAGTAATAGGTTATTAGGCCCAATAGAATGATACAATTGGCATTTTTTATGATATTTCAATATCCTTTATACGGGCTTCCTGAGTTCGCAGAACCAACACCATCCAGACAATACAAGGCACGGCGTCTCTGAAGAATATTTTGAGGTTTGCGTGTGATGGATCTCAAGCAATACAAGCGTACGCTATGCGTACTCCAGAGTCATGACATTGCTGCGCCTAAAGGCATGCAATAGCGCGTCAACAACTCATAGTATCATTAGCAGGTTTGTTTGACCGATGAAAGGAGAGAAACATTGACCGAATGATAACAGAAAATGAAAAACGAGAGCGCGTCATTGGTCTAATGATGATGATGATAAAATGTATTTATTGTAGGATGGCTCGAAGGCCTATTATATGCGGAATAGGAAGGGGAGAGCGGAGGAGAAATTAGAGCTGTCCTAGAAGCTGCGTGTCCTTGGCGAAACCCAAGAGCGAGTCCAGAATGGCCGCTAATCCAGTTGCCGGCCTAATCCACTCCTCGTAGGACGACACTTGCATCGCCCTCAGGTGGTGGTCCCGCTGCTTAGCGTAGCGCTGGCATTCCCTAAACAAATGGGCTGCGGATGGTCGCGTGGCCACGCCGCAGTCAGGGCACCTGTGCGGCTCCTGGGCTGCTTCTTCGTCCTCAGAAGCTGTCGAGGGGCCAGGTTCCTGCGACGGAAGGGAGTCAGGAGAAGGGAAAGGAGGGCGTCTCTCCCTGCGTGGCCAGTATACTGCCGCCATCGCTCCAGCACGTCCGGTGTGAGGACGAAGCCAGAACGGAGCCTATGCAGCAGCACCTGCCCCGACCTGGGAAGAACCACGGGAAGTGGGTTTGCGTCTGGCGGGACACTCGCACTGAGTTCCCTCTTGCGTCGGTTGGCTGCTACTCTCAGATCTCTGCCTGGGTCATACGGTGGTCCTTTTTGTCGTGCTAGTTGTGTTGGTGCTGAGGGTCTCTGAAGGGTCCCGGGAGACGACGCGGTTGGAAAGAAGGGCGCGCGCCGCCTCATGGGCTCTCTCATTTCCCTCGATGCCTCGGTGACGAGGGATCTAATGAAGTGTTTCAGTGACCCCGGAGAACCCCGCACGCCTGAAGGCCTGCTTGACTAGGAGTACTTCTGATGAGGCTGTGTGGTGAGACTTACAAGCATGCAGCGCATATTGGGAGTCTGTGTATATATCGATGTGTTTTGCATGCGTGTTGCTGGAGACCTGGTCTATCGCCCAGCCTATCAATCGGAGTTCAAGTTCCGTTAGGTCGTCGGCATCAGCAGTTATGAAGATAGAATGCGTCGCACAAGAACCGTCTACGTGGTAGGCGACTGCTCCCTAACTGGTGCGTTGGTCGAAAGCTGCGTCAGTGTACACTTGTTTTTGGCTTGGTGGTGCATCTGCCAGACTCTGCGCGTGACGCGCAGCAAATGCTGCCCGACGGTGCGCATGTTGTGCGCCCATGTTTCGAGGCGTTGGTGTTATGTCGACGACAGCAATATCATTCCAAGGTGGAATTTCCGATAGCAGTTGGGGTAAAGTTGATATGGTCCATTCCCATGTAGGCCAGTAGCGCCCTGCCTTGTCTGGTGTGCTTCAGACGCTCCTCGTGGTCTGCTTTTGTTGCTTCGATGGTTGCGCGGAGGGTAGGCAACTTCGCATATCGTTGTAGCTCCTCAACACGTGTGTGCTTCGCGAGCCCTGTGACGACGCGTAGAGCTGCTCTGTGGTCTAATAAAGCGAATAGGTTCCTCTAGCTACCGTTTCGCATGGTCGTGGCTGGCGGCCGCGTATCCCACTGGAAGGAAAGGGGAGCGCGCAAGCGCCGGAGGTCGGAGAAGGAGAGAGCGCTGGCCGATTGGCCCGCGCCAGCGTCTCCGTCACGTCTGACATGGCGGTGGGAGAGGGCTGCGGTGCGAAGCGGATGTGCTCTCCCGCGCGCGAGCTTTGTGGCGTCCGAAGGCTTAGATGGTTGGTGGTGGCGCTCTGTCGCACATTCCGCCGCCTGAACCAACTAGGCGTTGCCTGAACTGACGGTTGCGGTGCGCATTCGTCGTCGTAGTCTCTTGTAAAGTATCTCGTCAATACGCGCCGTTTCGTCCTGCGCTATACGCTGCACATAATGCCGAAGGAAGAGACTACCGTCAAGCGAATGGGTGTTGTGAAGGCTTGTCGAGGGCAGGCGCTATTCGCTTATTTAAATAATCACTTTCAATGGTATCTTTGTAATTTTCTTTATGTCTACTGCAGGACGAAGACATTTTCCAGCCATCTAAATTAGCCCTGTCTTACGTCAGCCAATTTCATCCTACATGACTACAATTTTTTAAATATCATCACGCCACGCAATACTCTGTCGTCCTCGACGGCGTTTTCGCTTCCCTTAGCACTCGAACAAACCACCAGTTAACACGGAGGTCCCAGGTAAGCCATGAGATTCATGCTAAGCTAGATTACCTTGAGTGGTGTTGCGCGTTAAACGTTCCCAGGTTCAGTTTGCAGTCCTTATCACCATATGCTACGAAAGCACGAGAGCACAACGCTCTCACAACATTTATTCGCGCGCTGAATAAAAAGTATGTAAATGTTTTATTATGAAGCATGCACATTGTTAGGAGAAAATCTGTGGACCTATGACTTTAGACTTTTTGTCCACCAGTCATAGTCGAACATTGTATACAGCGATGCATGGTAAATCGTACATAATTCTACTATGTACCGCGATGTCTGCATACATGTGAGCATTCGGCATGACAGAGCACATGACAGAGCGCATGACAGAGCATGACAGAGCACATTTTCAACCAGGAAGGTAGGGGTAGATCAGGCGGAAAGCAAAGAAACAGCTGCGCCAATGACCGATGTCGCATACGTTTACGTTCTTTAATATGATATAAACACGTTTCATAACGTAGCTTCCACTGACGTCACAGCTTGGAATCGTGGGACAACCATCCGCCATTGCGATGAACCACCGAACACCGTCTTACCACCGCTGAAGGTGTACTGAAGGTGCACGTCACCCCGGTCGACGTCGTTCTTATGTTTTCCGATTGAAGAACCTGCTCAGTTGTGGCTTGCTCTAACCGCGCGCAGTGACAGTAAAGCCAGGAGGAAGCAGCGAACGAACACGGACCTTTTCGGCCTGCAGAAGTTTGTAGAAGATGCGAGCGCACAATGTCCTTTGATGCAAAACCACAGAGTTTTTGGCTAGCGGGGATAAAGCGTGCGAATTTTGACGCAGTGAGCCCCAAGATGCAAGTTGGCGGCGTGCACTTTTGAATTGGTAATCCCGTAAGACGTTCCTGCAAACTCTGCAAAGTAGGCGACGTATCAGTCATGAAAACACCCGAGGTGGGCTTCATTTTGATATAATGTGAGGTACACTTTCCACATACTTCCATAGAGGCCATCGAAGCTTTTCAAGGATGCTCACATGGACTGGGCTCCAACCCATCGACTGGGCTACAGCGCCATTAAGACGGTGTTCCGTTTGGCTAGTTGGCGCATATCGACGGGTGCGGCCAGCATAACTTAGCATGAGGATGACTGTAGAGAACAGAACGAGGGACCACGCTGTCTACCAACTAAATTTTATTGAACGGAAGCGGGACTTATATGAGATAAAAACAAAGACAGAGGATTAGAAAAACAGAAAAGGAGAACTTGCAGATCTAAACGACATTGGTACACGTGGAAGAAAGATAATCGTTTTCTTTTTTAGGACAGGCTGATTAACGGCATGCTGACAATGGTCGCAATCCTGACACAATCCTTTGCCTTTCTTTGCATCCCTATGTAAGTCCCGCTTTCGTTCGAGAAAATTCAGCTAATAGTCAGCGCTGTCTCCCGTTTTTTTTTTTTTTCCTTTAGGAAAGCTCCGTGTGTCAAGAATGCAGGGAAAACCACATGCGGATAGTCGCGGCAGAGGCAATGATGGAGAATGCGGAGAGCCGAGTACGCATACGAATTCTGCTCCATTGACTGACGATGAAGCAGTTGCTGACAAGACATTGCACATAATGCGTTCATAGAGTTTAGAATTCAAGGAAAGCTTCAGCATACCTCTCCAAGTAGAGTCAATTTATCTTCCTGGAACCGTTTCGCTGACAGGCTTCTGACCCGTCCGCTCGTAAAAAAGTAATGAGATTCCAGCGATTTTCGGGCTTTAATTGGTTTGATATGGTAATGAAGTGGGCTGACAACACAAGATAGCTAACAATGTGATCGTGAGTTATCTCCTGGAAGACGCTTACATCGGCAGTCGTGTCCACTTCAGGCATCAACCTCTATATACGGATCGACCCATCCGTGCCGCATTTTGTCGTAGCAGCGTGAACGCTGCGGGAAGTGCTCAGCATGGAAACACTGTTTAGTCGAGGTTGGCGGCATTCTGAGCGAAAGGCTGGAAAGCGCGCGTTGCACCACCACTGCCCTTTTACCGCAGCCATCGTGGGCATGGCAGTGTCATGGCTGTCGCAGTAGTTCACCAACACCGCCACCGCCACCGCGCCACCGTCACATCGGCAGATGTGACGTCACATGCAAGCTATGTATACAACACAACCACCATCAGCAAGCGTCGCGTTTTCCACAATGCTTGGAAGACATGACACCAGCTTGTACGTGCCTGTAAAGCGAACAAGTGCGCATTCACCAACTTTCTTGCGTCAATTCATGAAAATTGGTCAGTACATCTCGATTCATATGCCATATTTACATGCGTATTCCACATAACCTAAGTGTACAATATTCTCGTATGAATATATACTCCCCTTCCCTCGTCGTTATTTATTCTCCTTGATCTTCCCCCGGTTTCTTTATAGGGACTCGCAGGCTCCTATAAATCATATGTGATTATTGGGTACGGGAGCAATGGGGCCTATGTGGTTTTAAAACAGGTATGTGTTTAAAAAACAATAGTTTACAAAAAAAGAAAGAAAAGTCTCTTTGACGTTTCCACGCACACACGCACAACGAAAGTTATACCAAAACAGTATAACTTTTCGCACTCCTACAGCGTTTTACTAAACGCAACCAATCGATAGGAAACTCTAGGGAACACTCACGCCCACGTCGTGGGACCGCAAGAGGAAATGCCCGTTCAGGTTGGACCGCTCTATGACGTCCATGTCGGTGACATATATGCAGCCACTGTCCACTCCAATGCCCATCATGGCGAAGTTCTTGAGAAGTTCGCAGCCCACGGCTCCAGCTCCCACCTATGCACGGGGCAATAGACGCACCATTGCTGGGATAAGTGTTTTTCCAACGAGGGGAGTCGTCGAGCTGACCCTGTCATGCCAGTGCCGACAGACAAGGGGTGAATGGCGCTGAAGGATATCCTGAATTCTCACTGGAACAGTTAATTTTTATTGCGACAGCAATTATACAGACACAATATATATATATATATATATATATATATATATATATATATATATATATATATATATATATTTGAGAGAAGAAAGGAAATCGAGGGGCTCGCTTTTGGTTAATCATGACCATATAATGCCAACAGACAATGAAGCCAACAAAGCATCGGGGCAATTACCTGTGGTTGATATGGAAATGTAGAAAATAATAAAAGAAAACGGAAATAAAGGTGGACGAAAAGATAGCTTGTCGCCAGAAGGCGCAGAACTCACAACCTCCTTATCACGTACACGTGCGTTGCACTACCAATTGCGCTACGGCCACTGCTATTAATCCGTCCACTAACTTGGGTATTTATTTTTACTAAATCTAGCCCGAGAGTGTTAGCCAGTGCCACTAAAAGCCATGGTGTGCTGATGTGGAACATCCTTTTTTGCCCAATGTCTCGTTGCGTTGTGATGAGGCTGAAGACAACCTGCCGAGTGCTCCCCGACGCGTCCATATGTAACATCACCCACGCTTCTTATAGAGAACCATTAGTGTTAACGAATAAGCGTCCCTGCAGCAGCGTACGATATGAGATCTACCGGCAGGCTATCTCGTGACCTTGACGGTCTTCCCCCCGATGGTTCTTTTTCATCTTTCTCGCTCTGATGCTTATCTGAGCATAACCATAGGAAAATAAATAACGTATGTCGTATGTAGAAGATGTATGTACGAAAAAAGTGCTTTCAAACATCAATCGTGCATCAAGCAACGCTCACCACAAAGTATGTCTGAGTCATCAGCAGGCGCTGCACATTAGCGCCGAAGACGCGGGATTGTCCCGCGTACCGCGAGTGCTCCTGCAAAATAAAGTGCAAACTTGACGTCAGTGTAATAAAAGAATGCATTCACTGAAGCACGTTTCTTTGTCTTCGTGGATGCAGCAGCAAGTAAGGTAGGGCTTTAACTTGCTCGAAGAGCAAAATGGACGTAAGAACATGGCATAGAAGCCTACAGGACATGGTCTGCTTGTATCTTCGTCCTCTCATTTATTAAGTGAAGTAAGGTAGGCGACTTTATGGGCGGCTATCCCGAAGTTTCCAACGGTACGCAGGAAATAAGAAAAGGCGAAAACAGGAAAAGTTGTCGCAGTTTCACCTGAAAGGCGAAGCATCAATTGCGATAGCAAATTTGTAGAGAGCTATACGGAGTAATGATAGTAGCTTTATCAGCTGTATAAACTTGGACATGCAGCAGCACCGGCAACACGCACAACTGTTGTCGACGCCATCGGCGTTTTGCCCGCGTTCGCACAAAATGCGTGCGGCGTTGGTGACTGTTGCCGGAGCCTCTGATATAAAAAATCTCACAGTTTCGCCCTAAGGGCGAAGCAATGAATGCGATAGCAACACAGCAATGTCATACGAAGTAAGGTGAGCGGCTTTGGTAGCAACAACACGCAGAACTGTTGTCGACGCCATCGGCGTTTTGCCCGCGTTAGCTCAAAATGCGTGCGGCGTTGGTGACTGTTGCTGGAGCCTCTGATATAAATAGGCACTTGGTGCCGCAGCTAAACGTCGCCTCCCTTCCCTCCCCCTCCCCCACGGCCTCTCACGCGTCTGAAGAAGGCGCGTTTGCTCTACATATATGGTGATTGTAAAGGAGAAAAGAGACGCCTACTTCTGCAGCCCTTAAGCGAGCACGGCGCAGAACGCGCGTTTGTTCTCCGCCGTGCGTTCACTCCCCGTGAAAGACGCGCCCCTCGCGCCCTTTCACTCGCACATACAGCGTTCGGCGCGCGACGACGATTTCATCTCCAAATGACGTCATACGGAACCTCACGGCGACGGCGACGGCGACGGCGACGCCGACGGCAGAAATCTGCTTTTGAGTGTCCATATAATTGCTATCGCAATAATAGGCACTTGGTGCTGCAGCTAAACGTCGCTTCTCTTCCCTCCCCCTCCCCCCCACGGCCTTTCGTGCGTCCGAAGAAGGCGCGTTTGCTCTACATATATGGTGATTGTAAAGGAGGAAAGAGACGCCTACTTCTGCAGCCCTTAACGCATGGCGCAGAACGCGCGTTTGTTCTCCGCCGTGGGTTCACTCCCCGTGAAAGCGCGCGTCCCTCGCGCCCTTTCACTCGCACATACAGCGTTCGGCGGCGCGCGGCGATGATTTCATCTCCATTGACGTCATACGGAACCTCACGGCGACGGCGACGGCGACGGCGACGGCAACGGCAACGGCGACGCCGACGGCAGAAATCTGCTTTGGAGTGTCCATATAATTGCTATCGCAATAATAAAATACTAAACGTGGCACACACATATAACACAAGCCACGAGCACACAAGTAGGGTCACCACGGGCATCAGCGCCGGAAGCATGGTCTAGTTATTTGGTGCAGTCAGCACACCACATTGAGCGATTTCCACACGACTCTAATAAGATGTGAGTGACATACACACTTGCGCTTCAACTTCATAAACATGCCTGTCCTGTATTCTTTTGTCTCGTGTGCCGCACGTCACCTAATTCTGGGCTGCAAGCAAAATCAATGTCAACAAACTCGCCGCACTGTCCACCTGGCTGAAGGTAGGTCCGGCCATAGTATGCTGCATTTTTTCGATGCCAGCCCAGTGACGCCCAAACCCGCTGTCACTGAGAGGGCGGCACTTTCCCAGTAGTTAGTCACAGTATGTGAGACATAGTTAGGGTCACGTCAACTATCCTTCGTCCTGCGCCATGCGGAAGCCGAGGAGCGGATCCGTGTCCTCTCCAAGTTTTCCATGCTCTTAACAGTTGGCATAAAATGACTGTGAATGCGGTGCCGTACCGGACCACTAGATTCCATGCATTACAGAGCCATCAGGCAGGCACTGAAACGTATACAGGAGGCTATGATCTGGCTTAAATATAAGTGCCACGGAAGGCTCCACCATCATTAAACGAAGTTCAAAAGCTTACCATGGCGTTGGCGTCTGGTTCCGAAATGTCGCTCTCATGGGGGAGGCACTCGAAAGCATCAAAGTAGAACCACTGCTGGATAGGGCTGAACTTTCCGCTACATGCCTATCCAAGGGCAACAGGGCAACATGGCAACAAAGCATAAAAAGACACATCTGAATAAGTACTACACACTTTAATTCTTGAGTAACAGTGCTAGAAAAGGGAATGTCTCTCAAAGAAACGTTTTGACAAGGGGACTTGTCTTAGCCCGTGCAGCAACTGCTGAGCAGTTGCTGCACGCTGCACTTGAGTATCGAAGGCTACCCACTCCAAATAAACATGAATTGGACAGAAGTCAAAGAAAATTCAGAGAAAATAAGCACCGAACGACGTGTCAGAAGCCTACCTTTATCACCTCTTGCGCTGCGACGCTTCCGATAACCGCCTGCATGGGGCACAAGGAGCCGGCAGATACGTAGGATAGCGTTGTGATTAGTTCCTGGTCCACTTTCTCCAGCGATGTGGCCAGCCCTTCGTTCTTCTCCATGGCCAATTGGACCACAACTGCTGCGTCCTCCTGCAATTGCCAGTGATTTCACAACGTTGCGCTCACGCACACCTGCCTCGGTGATTTCGCACATGAAGTCGAGAGTCTGACATATCTCGTTTGGTCGGGGAAAAAAAAAAAAAAGCTGACGTTGACCAAAATAAATAAATTATTAACAAATTGAACCGTCGGCCCCAAACACGGGAGCTTTGTTCACAATGAGGGGGAAACTGGTTATATACGGGTATACGAGGATATACGCAGTTGAGCCCATACATATATAGGGTGTGGGCGCTAATTGCATTACGTCTTCCGTCTTTCGTATTCATAGTTCCTGTAGTTGTCTGGACATGTATTGACTCGAAATAAAGACGCTGATTCAAACATTTTCTTCACGTGGGAGCCGTAACGTCAAGTTTTCAATAATTTTTTCATCTTGGTCAGGCGTTTGTTTTGCTTTCTTCATGATTCCGTGCATGTAATTTATATAGAGCGACTCAAAGAACACGTTCGATTTTCTTTAAATAGAGATGATCTGATTATAAGGATATCTATCCGGGATTGCTTTTATCACAGTGGAGTATATCTTAAAAAGAGTCGATCGAGGTAGTAATTAGACAAACAATTATGGAAATGAAACCAATTAATTTTATACGGGCAAGAGCCAGAGAATTCGTCGTAACGCAAAACTTGAAGTCTGTCATCCGAAGAGTTCCTAACAGTTTCCAGACACACAAACATTGACGCTGCTAATTTCTGCAGCGTAGTGATTTCCGGTCAATTTCAGTGATAAAACCGATATTGAACTGCCCAAGAGAGCAACTATCACGCCCTTAACCTGACTCCATGAGTGACGTGACTTTTCACGCCTCATCGTCCACATAAACTAATTCCGTTTATTAAAAAAAACAGCCTCTAGATGAACAAAGACACTGTATTATATCAATGATTTACTGTTTAGACACGCTGTAATTTGCTGTTCTCCTGTTGTGGATGTGCCAGACACCAACGGCATTTAAAACATTAGTATACAATGCGTTTCCAGGCTTTAATGCTTGCTTACGTACCTTGTTCCAAGGCCACGGCAGGCGTGAGTGTAACTTTTCGAAAGCATGAAGAGCTTGAAAACCTAAGTGAAGATGCGCAGGGCGATTCATCTTGGCGAAATCCGACACAACGAAGTCTGGGTTCCTCACGGAATCCTTGAAAGATTTCTGCAAATGTGCAAAAATAGAGGCATGTGGCAATCTTGTGGCGCCGTCTGACGAGCAGTTGGGCGAGGTAAAACATCCCGTCGACGATAGCAGCCCAAGCTAAGCTGGAAATCAGCTGACTGCTACACTAAAGACTACTCACGAACTGTACGTCCTTCGGCATTTTCACTTGCGTTGCAACGCCGCCTGAGGTGTAATCACCGAACTGCGTTGTGTCACCCACGGTGAACATTGTCGGACCTGGATGAATGTAAACCAAACCAGAAAAGGCAAGGGTGGTGGTAATGTAAAAGTAACTAAAGCAAATGCTAAGCGATGCTGCTGAAGCCGCAAGCGACAGTGCTTTAGAAACGTGCGGAGGCACCACTCACTTAGCACCTTGACTTTCATCGGTGGGCAGTTGTTGATCTCGGTCATGCCCTTGACTTCGGAGAAGGTGACGTAGTCGTTATCTTCGAAACCATGCCGCATTTGATCCAGGCAAGTCACCACGCCTTCTTTAGCCTATAGGGACACACGGAGCAAAGTACGTGTATGATGAGCGTAAGCACAAGAAACTAGCACATTGAGCCAGTACACCCAAGAGAAGTTTGGTACTACAGGAGCAGTTGAGTGGCATTCTGTGGTTTTATAGTTAAACGCAAAGTCAGAGAGGCTGAGACAATTTCCTGGGTGGCGGAAATAGAAAAGAAACCGGCTATAAGTAACTACCTAAGAAGTAACAACTAAATGAGGAAAGAAAGATGATATCCCAAATGGAAGCTCTTTACGTTTCGAAGCGAGATCAGGATGCCCTAGAACGCGTAGTTACAAAGCTAGGTACGCCAAGAAAGAAGGAGCCTGTGCTTGCTGCGGTAAAGCTAGGGAAGGAACGAAAATGTTTTATTAGAATGTGAAGATATCTACCCAAGCGTCAGTTTAGGTTTAGCCCTTGGGTTCAAAGCTAGCATTGGGAACGTCAACTTATGCAACGGAGACTAGTAAAAGGTGACTGGAGTTTGGCTAGCAGAAAAGTAGGGAGACCACAAACAATGGAGGCAATGTTCCCAATAATGGTTGGGGAAATTTTGATGCCGGGAATTTTTTATCGGTTAAAAAAAGAAAAAAAAAGAGATACGTAAAACATTGGGCAAAATAAGAAAAAGAGCTTCCTGGAGCAACCCACCAGGAAAACCCACCATACTCAAGGAAAACAGACACCGAAATATCAATGAATACATCTCGGGCCTCCTCCGCGAAAACAACGTATTTAACGCATTCATTTGCGACATGAGCCTCGGCACTGCATTGATTTCCCTCGATGTGGCATCAATTAATATCTGTACAGAGTCACTAATTAGTCACCAGTCCTATATAAATAAAATTTGATCCATTCAGACAGAATTCTAGTGTCAGAAAATACAAGTAGCACTCGCGCTGTGAAAAAGCGCAGTGAATGTGAAAAAGACCGATTTGATCACGATTAGTTTATGGGTGCACGGGTGATCAAAGCTAAAAGATACTGGAACTTAAAAAATATTTATTTTGAAAGTTGAGTTGTATTTTGTATTGAGTTTGTCCAACAACAATCAAACGAAGAAGAACGTCGAATGTTCATTAATTGAACGGGAACCAATAGGAATACTGTTCGAATAAACACGCATTAACGACAGCTCAAATCGCAAATCGCCAACCCTCCCTTAGGAAAGTTGATTTGAGAGCCCTTCGTGAATTCGGCTCACTGGAATACCTTGGTGATGGAGCCAATCGATACAGACATCGGCTGCTCCCCGTTCGTGTCTGTCACGTGGAAGTTGTCACCGAAGTCGCAGAATATCTGCCTGCAAGATGGCAAAGTCCCATGCACAACTTTTGCATAATCTGCGCTTCAGAGGCGGCGTCTTGCCGTGCGATAAAGAACTCGGCTGCGGTTACGCACCCAGCGAGTCCCCGGGTGTCGGCCACGATGAGAGCGATGTTGTTGTCGCGGGTGACGTCAGAGATGTATTCCTGGTCTTCGAGCGGAGTCTCTGTCAGCACCACCACCTGGGAGGCAACGGGCGAAATTTTAAGAGGAGACGAAAAAACAATGGCGAACAACACCGGACAGGTAAATTAAATATGCACACTTTGGAAACTTTCCCTTGAATTCTTTTTATTGCGATAGCAATTATATGGACACTCAAAGCGGATTTCTGCCATCCGCGTCGCCGTCGCCGTGAGGTTCCGTATGACGTCAAAGGCGATGCAATCGTCGCCGCGCGCCGTATGCTGTATGTGCGAGTGAGAGCGCGCGAGGGCCGCGCTCTTTCACGGGGAGTGAACGCACGGCGGAGAGCAAACGCGCGTTCTGCGCCGTGCTCCCTGAAGGGCTGCAGAATTAAGCATCTCTTTCCTCCTTTACAATCATATATATATATACATATATATATATATTTAGAGAGAGAGAGAGAGAGAGAGCAAACGCGACTTCTTCCGTCGCGCAAAAGCCCGTGGGGGGACGGGAGGGAGGGAGGGAGGGGAGGCGACGTTTAGCTGCGGCACCAAATGCGTAATTAGCAATACCGGACAGGTAAATTATATATGCACACTATGGAAACTTTTCTTTCAATTCTTTTTCCTATAATTTATAGTGTTTATCAATTAAATTAGGGGGTTTTACGTGCCAAAACCACGATCTGATTATGAGGCACGCCGTAGTGGGAGACTCCGGAATAATTTGGGCCACCTGGGGTTCTTTAACGTGCACCTAAATCTAAATACACGGGTGTTTTCCCATTTCGCCCCCACCGAAATGCGGCCGCCATGGCTGGGATTCGATCCCGTGGCCTCGTGCTTATCAGCCCAACACCATAGCCACCAAGCAACCACGGCGGGTAGTGGTAGTAGTGATTTTATTAAAGCAGAAAATCGCGCTTATTTCTGCTGCCCAATAGGGAGCACGGCGCAGCTTCAGGGGAAGGGGAACAAGGAGATAAAGATGTTGTAAGAAAGGGAAGACAAGGAGAAGCAGCAAGAGTCTCATCCAATCATGTAGGAGGCTGGTGATGGAGGCGATGGCCTGCGCTGGGGGCGAGCGCTTAGCGATGGGCGGTGATCCCGTTCAGTTCCACAAACTCCAAAAGGCTATGGAGAGCTTGGAGGTGGGGAGGCGACGGGAGCAGGAGGTCGCTGGTTGTCGCAGCGCGTAGACCCTGTTGCCCGTAGGCAGTGATGACCCTTGAGCGGTCCTGTGAAAGCGCTGGGCACGCACAGAGAAGGTTCTCGAGGGTCTCGGGGTCTCCGCAACGTTCACAGGCCGGTGTGGCGGAGCGTCCCTAGCTTGCCGTGCAGCCGCGCCGCCGTCCAGACCACGACCTCGTGGTCCAGACACAGCCCGTGCGCCGTCGAAGCAACGTTGCGCGTTCCCTCCTGGTAAGGCCACACTCTGGAAGTGGCCTGGGACCGTTGCCGTTTGCCACTCTGGCATCCGGGTGGACTGTTGTGAGCAGTTTTTATTGCGATAGCAATTATATGGACACTCTAAAGCAGATTTCTGCCGTCGTCGTCGCCGTCGTCGTCGCCGTGAGGTTCCGTATGACGTCGATGGAGATGAAATCGTCGCGGTAGGTAAGTGGTTCTTGAGGGAAAGGGAAAGGTTGGCGCTATCTTCTGCAGCCCTTGAGGGAGCACGGCTCAGCGCCAACGGGGAGGGGTAAGTGGGAGCGAAAGAAGGGATAGAGTGGAGACGCCATGGCTGGGCGAAGCAAAACCGGCAGGCATAGGCGGCACGTATCAGGCCGAGATGGAAGGCCTTGGTGTGCTGCAGAGTCTGCAGGGGTGTTGTGCCAGGCCGGTCAGGCCCGGGGTGGAGTGGGAGGCCGTGAGGCCTTCCCGCTTGTAGAAATGTCCTTAGAGGCGTGCGGAGAGCCCTGACGAGTCAAGGAACTCCACGACGCCTCGAAGTGCAGAAAGGTGGTGTCGGCCGGGGAAGAGGAGATCTTCCTCCTTGCCACAGGGGAGGCCCAGGCGGCGGAACTCCTGCAGGAGTGGGCCCCGCTGCTGGAGGTACGCCGGGCAGGCCAGCAGGAGATGTTCGATCGTCTCCGGCTCCCCGCAGGAGCTGCAGGCCGGGGACGTCGCTCGTCCCAGTCGGTAGCTGCGTGCTGCCGTCCAGCTGCAGCCGATGCGGAGCCGGAGAAGGAGCGAGGTCTCCCTGCGAGCAAGGCCTCGCTGGGGGAGTGGTCGTGGGGGGCATCCCAGTGCCACCCGTTTGTCTGGGTGGTGGGTCGCCAGGTGTCGCCGCAGCCTCAGTCCTGTGAAGTCGCCCTCCGTCACGGCCCGACTGAGGGGCACAGTGGAGTGGTGGGCGTCCTTCGCCAGGGTGTCGGCTGCCTCGTTGCCCGGGATCCCTACGTGGGCGGGGATCCAGTGCAGGGACACCGGGTGGCCTGCGTCCTGCAGCGCTGTCAGCCGGGTAGACAGCAGTGCGACTCCAAGGCTGGCGCTTTCTGGCCTCTGCAGGCCGAGGAGGGCTGCCCTGGAGTCGCAGAGGATGGCCGCTGGTACCCCAGGAAGCTCCTCAGAGAGTAGGTCGACGGCCAGGTGGAGGCCTGCCACCTCCGCTGCAGTCGAGCTGGCGTGTCTGGGCAGTCGACACTGCCTGCTCTTCTGCAGGGCTGGTGCCGTGCAGGCCGCCGTGGCAGAGCCGGTGTCCGGTACCACCGAACCGTCGACGTACACCAGGAGGTGGTCTCCGAGGGTCTCGTCCAGGAGGCAGGCGGCCGTCTGCTGCAGGGCGCAAGCGGGTGAGCGCCTCTTCGAAATCCCGGGCAGCTCCGTGGCGATGGGGACAGGAGGCCTCTGCGGTGGGGGCCGTCGCGGCGCGCCGAACGCTGTATGTGCGAGTGAAAGGGCGCGAGGGACGCGCGTTTTCACGGGGAGTGAACGCACGGCGGAGAACAAACGCGCGTTCTGCGCCGTGTTCCCTTAAGGGCTGCAGAAGTAGGCGTCTCTTTCCTTCTTTACAATCACCATATATGTAGAGCAAACGCGCCTTCTTCCGACGAGCGAACGTGTTTGGGGGGGAGAGGGAGGGAAGGGAGGCGACGTTTAGCTGCGGCACCAAGTGCCTATTTATATCAGAGGCTCCGGCAACAGTCACCAACGCCGCACGCATTTTGTGCGAACGCGGGCAAAACGGCGACGGCGTCGACAACAGTTCTGCGTGTTGCCGGTGCTGCTGCATGTCTAAGTTTATACAGCTGATAAAGCTACTATCATTACTCCGTATAGCTCTCTACAAATTTGCTATCGCAATTTATGCTTCGCCTTTCAGGTGAAACTGCGACAACTTTTTTTCAGGCGCTAGTAATTATACTGGCGGAGAACTTTCTGTGGCAATGAAAGGAAAGCTACGGAGGCAAAGCGTGCACAAGTGAGAGCGCTCCTGAAAAGTGTGCCGCGTATTAATCCACGTTCGTTTAGGCTAAGGAAGAGAAAACATAAACACCTTATTAGCAACATTTAAACGAGACACAGCCCACCACTAAGTGTAAATGTTTACTATTTTGCGTCTTTTCTCTTCCGCGACTGGGCAAACGCGAAACCGTCACACGCACGTGCAAGCTGCGTCGATTCGGCGTCTGTTCCGAGCAACCAAAAGCACTGTCAAACGCTGCCGGACTACTTGGCGTGGTAACACATGTGCAGCAGCCACGCGCCCGTAGCTTTCCCTTCATTGTCACAGAAAGTTGTCCGCGGGTATAGTGCTGTGCTTACGAGTCAGTATTTACAGCAAAACACACATTTTGGCGAATTGGTCAACGCCAATTTCATGCGTCCTGTATGGTTCTACCCGTGTCTTTCGTCCCTTTTGCGCCGTTTCAAAAATGCCGAAGTTCAGGATCACGGAAAGATCCTAACGGATCGTATGCCAAGCTCAAGCCTTCGCTTTCAAACGCGTGACTTTGTAAAGCTTTCGGCATGACTTCGCTTACTACACGCAGCAGAAGTAGAAACGTTAGCTCAAGAACACTCACGTTGAACCGCTTCAAAAATTCTTCGGTCAGGGGCTTAGTGTAGGTCGTGACTCGCACGTACTTGTTGAGTCGTGCCAGTGGGGCCTCGCAAGCCTCGGCTCGATTCTGGCCCAAGGTGTCCTTGCTCAGGTAGTACTGGAAGATACAGACCAAGATGAGCCCAGTCGAAGCCGCCCGAAACGGAGCTATATAGCTGTAATGTTGTAAATAAGTAGATTCTTGCGCGAAACAGAGGGCCACAAAATGAATGGACATGTAAATGGGACAGTGCCTGTTTGGTGGACCATATACTTCTTCAGCACCTGTTCTGTCTATGTGTTCATTTCGTTCGTGGTCGTCTATTTTCTGCAAAATCTACTTATTCATTTTAAGGCACCCACTAGCCCAGCAAAATGTTCTTAGTGCCAGCAATATCCACGCTCGATGCGTGCGTTTTGGCGAAAATGATTAAGCCACCGGGACGTATTTGCCACAGGGTTTCAGCGTGGAGCTGGCATGCCCGTTTTAGGCGCGATTGTTTCGTTGTGGTATAAACTGAAATGCATTCCTAATTGCTGCCACTGCCAAGTTGTGGCTATGCAAAATGTAGCGAAGTCGTTTATTTCTTCAGAGGTTATTACGCGGTGCGAGATATGCACCGCCGACGCTGCGCTTGTTGGTAAATGTCTTACGATCCAACACTTCAGGTTACGGTCAGACTACGTACGCAGTGCCCAGACATTTCGCAAGAAATAAACGCAAACGCAACGCTATTTTTTTATACTGCAGTCATATATAAAGTATAAACAGCGCAACAATCGAAGCAGGCGCAAGCGTACTTGATTGGCTCGCTACTTTTACGTCTGATCAAGATACAACAGTTAAGACGGAGTTTGGATTTTCCTTTACCGCTCAGGGGACTTCCGGCATGCCCGAATATGACAACGACTGGTCTACAAAGTCACGTGGGCTTTTGAGAGCAGTGGCTATGCGTGCGGCGACCGTGCTCATGCTTTGGTATTTTACCTGTATGGTGCCTGAGTGTTCAAACTTGTTTGTGCGACCCCCCGACTGCGCAGCCATCGACTGACCCCCTTGAAGGTTGATTGGCAGGTACTGATATGTAACGGTGCGCATTTGGCAATGTGAACGACCTGCTGCGTTTAAGATCGCAGTGTTACTAGCGCCCGCTATATACAGTAAATTATTGCTTTGTGAATGCTACGATCGTAGTCTGAACGTCGCGTTGCAGCTGTGGTTAGTACCTCGGCAAGGTGCAGCCTGCGCATGTGCGATGTGGCACAATTTGCGCAAGTATAGTGAGGTGCCAATAGTTAGTGCAGTCGGTACGGAGCCGAAGAGGTAGCGGTATTGGTAGCCGATTGTGGTGTAGCTAAATCATCCTACTACCGAAACAGACTAGTGACAGTCACTTTTTGCCTTTTGTGGCCACTTGGGGGAAAAATTGTCGATGATAATATGCTGTGAGATGGTTGCATTGCAATCCCGGTTGAAATGTGCCCCACGAAGTTAAGCACTAGATTGGTTAAAGTCGGTGGTGCGCATTTCCGGTTGTGATAACAGCGCACCTGTCGCGCAAAGGTATAGATAGATAAACGCGCCGATAACCGATGGTGGTGGCACGACGGAAGTCATCGAAAATATATCGCAGATGTGTTCTAATTATTTACCAGTGCATTGTCATAGAGGCCCGGCAGTAAGCAGTGCCGCACTCACACTCCATTGTTTCGGCAAAGAACGGCTGCTCGGGAAATTCGAGCTTCATTGCACTCGAGCAATGACGACATTTGCAACGAGCGAGCTAGGACGTGTTAATTCGCGAATGTCCTCACCTGCGATGAGAGATCGACCCGGGTGCACACCATCTCATCGTGCAGAGTGACCGACCTGACGCCAGCTAGAACGATGTTCTTCGCTACCTCTACTCCTAGGCCGCCCAGGCCCGAAATGAGCACGTCCGATTGCGCCATCCGCACCATGGCGTCGCGCCCGAGCACGTAGCTGCAAAGCAAAGTGTATTTCGCCTCAGTTAATATTTTTAGTGTAATAATGTAGACGGAAAGATTGTAATTATTTGTCAGTTCTCTGGCACTGTCAGTATTTGTCATAGAACTGACAAATAATTACATTGTTTCCGTCTACATTGTCAACTAGAATATCGGCTATCCCCGTTTGCTCTCTGATCCACAGCGCTCTCTTCCTCTCTCTTAACGTTACGGCTAACATTTTTCGTTCCATCGCTCTTTGTGCGGTCCTTAACTTGTTCTCGAGATTCTTTGTTAACCTCCACGTTTCTGCCACATATGTTAGCGCCGGTAGAATGCAATGATTGCACACTTCTCTTTTCAACGACAGTGGTACCAAGAGAAGGGAAGCGCAGTCGAAGACGGCAGAAAACTAGGTGGGGCGATGAAGTTAGGAAATTTGCAGGCGCAAGTTGGAATCGGCTAGCGCAAGACAGGGGCAATTGAAGTTGCAGGAAGAGGCCTTCATCCTGCAGTGGGCATAAGTATAGTCTGATGATGATGGTGATGATGATGATGATGATGACACTGTCAGATTCCGTTTTCATGGAGAAATTATTTTGTTAAAAACGGGCATTGTTGTGTAGCAACTACTTGAATGGGAAACCGTCATGATGAGATGAGGCTACTTCGGAGTTGTGATGTATTTTATGGCGGTGTTATTATACTTTCTTTTTCTTTTTTGTGTCTGCGCGTGTTACACAGCGCCCTAATACAATTATTGCTCTGATTCCACACGCTGCGTCTTAATGAAAGCCTCAACCACCTCCGTGGTTATAATATCTAGCGCGGCAGCCCTTGGAGCCAGCTGTAATGTCCCGTGAACTAAGTGACAATTATATTCTTACGCGAATTAAGAAGACGGTCGCACTGGAGCGCATGCCCTTGTTTTTCGAGAGATGAATTTTATGCTGACTAAAAATAAAGGAACGTTTTACTCTGGTTGCATCTTAGTTTCTTCGTCAATAAAATTCGTACCTATAGCTTCAGACATTAGATTAAAATATGTGACAGAAAAAACATATGTCGAAAAAGATACATACACCCTGCTTTTTGTGAATCAAAGCTCTATCGAAGCGTCAAGATAATTCTTTATGGTGCAGTAGAAGCTGTGGCTTTAGATAGGGGAGGTTTCCAAGATGCCGCCTGTTCGGCTTCACTTTCGGAACACCTGTATGTCACTCTTTTGCAGCTATGGCTGTCAAAAGAAATTTTCAGCTGCGTCAGCGTTGTCACCGTCCCCATAGGTTATCTCCATATAGCATATTTCTGGTGATTATCACCGCCATATTGTCAAATGCCGACTATAAAATATGATACCCATATTAAACATAAGAGAACGAAGACATCGTCAGCAGTTTTGAAACTAGGGCGTTACCCAACAAATTGAGCTCCGAGATGTGAACTAAGTGCAAGCACTAGAGGCGGTCTGAACCCTACGAGGTATAGTCGTAGCAGCGCGCGGTAAGTTGCCCGTGACAGACGTAAGCCAGCAGCGAGGTCAAGAGATAGAAGTAAACTTTATTGGAGGCGTAAATTAGTAGGTGAGACCCTGGCAGAGGAGCTAGCGTGGAGACCGTGTGGCAGCGACACGGTTAGCACACTCTGCCAGCCTGACTTGTCATCCGGGGTTATTCGCCTTGATCGCACGCTCCCAGGCCTCGAGCGTGGGGGCTTGCCGAAGAATCGTCCTTGGCGGGAGGTTGAATGCCTGCCCCCCCCCCCCTTTAAAGTACGTGATCTTGGTCTGCGGTTAGTGCTTCGCGGTGTCTGCAGTTAGCTTTTAACTCTTGCTTGGAAATTTCAGCCAACCTTTTGGGGCTTAGCACGGATCGAGTCTGTACCCCGACGTAGAGTCGTGGCCTGCTTCCGGGAGAGAATCGCGCTCGGGAACGGATACGCTTTGCGCGAATCCTTGTAGAATTGCGTGAATTCGTGAAAAGTGAGGATGGGTTCAAGCCGGCCACCCGAGTGGAGCGATTCCACCTCCTGGTTATCTGCTGCTCATGCGGCTAGGTGATCTGCTTCGTTACCCGGGTTGCCGGCATGATCTGGCAACCACATTATGTGGATGGTGTCCTGGGGTTTGAGAAGTCTCCTTGTAATGGGGCCGATTGCCTCAATAGAGTAGCTCATTGGCCGATTTAGAGTTTGACACAACGAATTTACCATCAGTTAGGGACGCGCCCATGGCAATTGCGGCCTCTTCCGCCTCCACAATGGAGCACGTATTGACCGTGACGGGGCTAATTTTCCGACCGCTGGCATCAACGACAGCGATTGTGCAACGGCCATTGCCCGCACAGGCGGCATCCATGTAGAGGGTCGGTTTGTCCTTAAGACCTCGCCAGAGTGCGTCCGCCCTGGCTTTACGTCGATTGCATTGCACAGGCTAGCATGGGTTCGGCCTAAACCAAAAGTCTTTGCATTGCCCTGCCCGCAAATCAAGGGCCATCAAGTTGTCTTTTTTGTGGGTCCTATTGTGTGCGCTGTCAAGCTATATAATAAAGCCTCACTTTAGCCGAACAGTGCATGTCAAACAAGTATTTTTTATTGGTGTTTTACGTGTATCACGAAGGAGTTGTCTGAAATTATGATGTACTTATCGCTTAGCGTGCCAATATTTGAATTTTTGAATTTGAAGTGATTGTGTTGTTTCGACTCTAAATACTACATTCAAGAATATAAAAATCGGCTTCTTCAAATATTTATTATGACCGAATATACGGGCTCACTACAAGTATTGGATTTTGCTTGCCATGGCAAAGATAGCTAATCAGGCCTGTTGGCATGCCGGAAGTGTGTACAATGTTAAGCATAACGGTCACGGACACAAAAAAGAACGATGGGGCACACATTTTTCTTTGTGTCCTTTATGCGCAAAACGTCCGTGAATGTCGTGAACCGGCCCACTTGAGTGCCAGTGCCCGTTGCAAGTCAACGTGAAATCCTGGCGACTTTTCTAGCTTACAAGCTTTCCAAGTTAACGGACTTGCGCATAGCAAAACTTGTATTGAAGAGAAAAGTTTATTTCCGCCTTTCCACTCCATGGTGTTCTCCCCATTCTGATAAAGCCAGAAAAGATTCTGTAGACCATTCGATAAGGAAGCCCTTATTTTATGGGGGAAATTTCAATTTGATGTGCTTCGAAACTTTCACTGTTGGAACACCACCGCTACTTAAACGTCCTTTACCCAGCTCTCCTTGCTCCAAAGTAACGCGCAGCATGCCGAGAGCCATGATGCATGAACAGTGTTACGTTTACATCCTGCACGCTCTGCCCTATAAAAGCGGCGTGCTGTCAGAATTTCGTACTGCGGGATGCAACTTGACGGCCGTCTGGACCCTATAGACCTAAAGTGACAGCTGGGCGCTGTGATAAATACGCTTGAGCAGCTGTATACGTTCTATTATGCGATGCGATGAGAGGCCATCGACATTTGATTCATTAGGACCACCTCGATACACAACAGTGTGGTGTAAAACATTGCGCAATCCACTACTCCTGTCACGTGTCTCTCTGTACGTCAAAGCACTCATCTGCTCTTTTCCCGCTCCCGCGCTTTCAAACACACCCCCAGTTGCTCCTCCCGACGAGGACATACTTCCTCTACAAGGCCGAACACCATGTTTTACATGTACAGCGCTATCGGGTTAAAACCTTGGTGAGCACACACGTAGTCCACTGGAATATATCAGGATCGGTCTATCCACGCCTTTATTACACAGCCGCTAGGATCGGCTCGCCACACTCTGCCCGTCGACACATGCTATCGCATTTTTGTAAATTGCTTCGAAGACTCTGACTTTACTTATTCGTACTGTTAGTGTCACAAGCACATGGACTGTACGTATATAGTGGCGGCGAGTTGACTCACAGTTGTCTGGAATACAGGCTCTCGTCGATATAGGGTGGGTTCTGTCCTGATGAGTCCGAGGTTTTCCCATGTTCCTGTGCATAAAAAACCGCCGAGGTTTGCCAGAATCGACATCACAAAAGAAAGCCAACAATTTAATGAGAGCAAAGGAAAATGGAGGCGATGAATCGCGATTCAATAAACCACAGCTCAAGTTTAACTCAAGGAAGTTTTCACACTCTGGTAAGGACAGGTGCACTCATGCAAGTGGTAAGGTTTTTTCTGCTTTTAACTTCATCATATTTTGCGCTTCTGATATCGCCCTTCCTCTGTTTTTCCTTGCAAATGACGTTATAGGATTTCTGTTGTGTTTCTGTTGAGTTCTTGTTGGCAGTATATTTTGTATTGATTGAGATGCAAGTGAATGTCATATATCACTTTTGCAAGGGTTCTTTTCAATTTGTATTTTTTTTAACTTACAGACTAGGTACGATTTTCACGTTGTGAAGAAGGTTGCAGGCGACGCTAGCGCGAGTGACATCTAAACAAGTTTTGACTACACCATTTTACGCTTAGTACCATAGCCTCTTATAATTTTTCATGCCCGCTTGATGATGTACGTCGCACCTTGTCCTCTACGTTGTCCTCTCCTTTCCTCCTGGATTCATGCCTCGCCTCTTTGCGCGTCCCCATACCCGGCTGCATTGTATACCACGAACATAGCTACACCTCGGAAAGCATGATCGGCGAGGTAGACTATGGTGAAAGCTTTCGCAGAGGAACAACGAATAAGTTTGTGCTACCCAACTCGCTTCATTGCTGCCATCTAGCGCTCAACACAAGACAATGGCAGAGTGAATACCGATGAAGACAGTGCTATAGCGCCTGTATTCGTCGGTTTTCACTCTTTCCTCGTCTTGTGTTGAGCGCTAGATGCAGAAATGGAACATCAACATGCCCAAACTTACGGTATTTCAAGTTTGGCTCATTGCTTCGTCCTCAGAAACCTTTCACTTTCCTTCAAAATATCCGAGGCCTATTGTTTCACGAGAAATTGCAGTGGCTGCGAGCTGCAGACGATCGTGCCACATCTTTCGTCGTGCGCGCATTGTCACCGACAACCACAACATAAATGTTTTGGCGTTCCTACTTTTATCCAACGGAAGCCTCTGGCATTGCATTGAGCACCCTGGACAGCCAAATCAAAAGATTTTTCTAGCATTCGATTAGTTTCGCTTCATAAAGGCTTAGCAGTCAAAGTCGACGAAAAATAAGAGAAGGTTGACGTACATGGTATATATGTATTTATGAGTAGTAAAACTGAGGCGTCAGATATAATGCAGTGCTACATAATTACGTAGTTTTGTATTATTTTCATCGTCGCATTGTGCAGACCTTAAATTTTTACAGCGAAGCTGTCTATGGCTAGGGTTTCATATTTTGTGTCCATCAACAGATCTGCGTCTGCAAAAACTCGGCTCCCGAATTTGATGCAAGATTGCTTCATTCTATGCAAAAGCTTAGACGTCTCATCATTTGGATATGCATTTTCAGTAGATTAGATATAAATAAGCACCATTTTAAAGAGCAGTGGAGTCTCAGGTAGATACTGCGGGTTTCTCTAACATTTGCCGCCATGCGACCCACCTGTACGCTCGCACTTCCCTCTCCCCTCTTTGTCATCGTTCCAAGTGCCTGCGTGCTTAGTTTCCTGCCGCTCTCCCGGCATAGCGGTCCCGTCACACGTGTCAGTTTCCTCCGGATCCCCGAGGTGGCGGTAGTCTACCAGGCGAATGTATGTCTTTCTTCGGGATGTCTTTCTTCGGTCTTTCTTCGGGATGGTGGTACGGCCATCACCACTCATGAGAAATAAAATTTCCTTATACATTTGATCTAAATTCTGTGTCACCTCTATGTCGCGTGCTAAACTGCTTCGCTGGTAACCACCTTGACAGCTGTGGAATGACGCGGGATTTTCCCCGTCTTCGCACAGCCCCCCAAACACACCGGCGAACGCTACCTCTCAACCGTTCACCCCATCCCTCCTTTCTCCGCCAATCCGGTGAACGCTCCAGCATCCCGTCCTCAAGGCCCTGAACCGCGCCGTGACCCCATTTCAGCGATATTGTCGCTAGATGTAGCGATTTTTGGGTCTGTTTAGCGACCAGCGACTTTTCTAGGGACGCGACAGACCAATTGACGACATATTAGTTATTTCGAAGTTAAGAAAGTAGCTTTGAAAATAACATTCTAGAACGCGCTGTATTACTTAAAAGCTAAAAAAAAAGTTGTCGCAGTTTCACCTTAAAGGCGAAGCATCAATTGCGATAGCAAATTTGTAGAGAGCTATACGGAGTAATGATAGTAGCTTAATCAGCTGTATAAACGTGGACATGCAGCAGCACCGGCAACACGCAGAACTGTTGTCGACGCCGTCGGCGTTTTGTCCGCGTTCGCACAAAATGCGTGCGGCGTTGGTGACTGTTGCCTGAGCCTCTGATATAAATAGGCACTTGGTGCCGCAGCTAAACGTCGCCTCCCCCCCCCCCCCCCCCCCGGCCTTTCGCGCGTCGGAAGAGGGCGCGTTTGCTCTACATATATGGTGATTGTAAAGGAGGAAAAAGACAGAGACACCTACTTCTGCAGCCCTTAAGGGAGCACGGCGCAGAACGCGTGTTTGTTCTCCGCCGTGCGTTCACTCCCCGTGAAAGCGCGCGTCCCTCGCGCCCTTTCACTCGCACATACAGCGTTCGGCGGCGCGCGGCGCCGATTTCATCTCCATTGACGTCATACGGAACCTCACGGCAACGGCGACGCCGACGGCGACGCCGACGGCAGAAATCTGCTTTGGAGTGTCCATATAATTGCTATCGCAATAAAAAAAGGCTGCCGAAATTGGCTGTATTGGGAGCGTGGGCTCTGTGACCACAGCGAAGCAGCAGTGGTCTGCTCTCATTGAGGCCATATGTTTCCCCCATGTCGCAGAAAATCCGGCGTCGGCCTCGGCATTGGCGCCCGCGGCCGAGAAAATCATCCCCAACCACGTTTAGGTAAGCCACGCCATTCTATCATTAATGGTGCTCATACCTTGCCTTGCATTCTTGGCAAATCTATTCCTCGGAATATTGAGAATGAAAATCCGCAAACAAATGTCATGAAACAAAACACCCACAGCGCATGCCTTTTATGTTAAATATTCTCAGACTGAAATATTATAAGTGCGAAACAAATACGGAAACCTGAAAAATGACTCAATTTCTTTGGCGTGGTTGTGCACTATCTCCGGGATCGGCCCACGCAAGAGGCCGCGTTTCCACCAGAAAGCTCGCCTACGCGCATAGCGTTCGCCGCCAGTGTTTTCCAGTAACCATTACGGTCGCATAAGCTGCAGTCGTCGGGAACCATGAGTAGCAGTCATGAATTGTTGAATGCTATCGCGTTCCACTCTTAAAAGCCAAGCTTAAGCGTCCTCCCGATTTTTGACCATAGGCTTCATATTGTGGTCGCAAAATGCAATTTCTTATTTGCCTCCCTTTTTTTTCATTATTTATGAAGCCAATTCAAATGGGTCTTAACACTATGGATGCTGTGTTTTCAATAATTATGTTCGATTGGTGGACGCTTGCAAGCGTAGCAGTAAATTAAGTGACCAAATTTTACTGCCATACATTTTATGCGAGGTTTAGAACACAGCAGTTGAATAGGACTGATAAACTGTAGAAATGAAATGCGTGCGGCCGGGCCCGGTCACGCAAATCTGAATGCACCGTCTCCGTTGCTAACGGCTTTCGAACAAATCAATACTACACGTACACGGAGCTTTCAGGTAGATCAAAGGGTGGAAAGGTAGCATTTGACCTATATGAAGGTTGCGTAATTGTAATTGCCGTGTTTAACAACATGAACAAGATCGTGTCGCATGATTTAGTTCTCCTTTCACGAGCGCAGCAAACTATAGAAAGTTTGTAGGCATAACGTGAACTAAGTGTAATCTTAAAATCCGACGATAAACGACAGATTTCAGCTTTCATTATGCACGGTTTTTTTAATACGTTCGTAAAGTAAAAGTCCGTTACACTCATGCTGGAAAAGTCCCTGTGTACTCCTCCCCTGCATGGATAGACACATTCGAAACATATCAGTAGATTCGTTACGCCATGCCAGCGTATATTAGAGTGCTCTGAAAGTGTCTACGTTGCAGTATAAAGGTTACTCAATAGCTTTAGCGACAATCGTTAGCGACAATCGGAGCAAAAGTTTGTGAAGATTTAGCGACTTTTTTGTCTCAGTTTAGCAACACACTAAAAAAAAAAAAAACAAAAGAAGTTGGAAACACTTGAGTCATGCTGTCAGAAATTAGCGCCCCGTCTCTCCACAAACACTCCCCCCTTCTTGCCTTCATTCCACTCTCTTGGTAGGTGAGAAGGGGTTTTCGGCGACAGCATCATTGGAATCTCGTCGTGCTCCTCTCCCTTCCGGAATAATGCGTTCGCTTTTAAACTCTGCCTGCAGGTACACTTCCCTGCTTGCCTTAAAGCGCACAGTCACACGTAAGTGACAATATTTCATATTATAATGTGTGGGTACCAGCAACTATACACTACCATAGGTCGGCGTAACCCTCTCCTGAAGATGCCGCGCAGTTCTGCTTAACGCGTACCAACCCTGACAGTAACTCCAATGCTTCGAACACCTTTATTGAGCCCGAAGAGCTGCGCCCGAGCCAAGCCTAATATAGACGAATAGCGTGCACTCACACTGGTCTTTTCAAACGCGTCGATGTCGGAATCATCGTCGCTCCTGCGTCGTTTTGCCGGAGGGGTGGGGTCCTCTTCCTCGCCAATGGCAGCCGCCATAGAACTCGGCCTGGCGACTTCTACTACACTCGGTCACCCGGCTTTCAGCCCCCCACCCTGAAGCTGTGCCCGCGCCGTCCACGCCAGGATCCACGCTGCGAACTTTTGCTGTTGTTATTGTTACCTTTAATATATGGCACGCACCCACTAGGGGAGATTGGCCAAGATCGCAATGGAAATAAAATGCAATGTCACTAATCCGGCTAACTTAATGCCATGTATTGACAGTTTTTTAAAAAGGAATGCAAGAAAAGTAATTGAAAAGTGAACATGTCGCTTTTTGATGGAACCGTCTGAGATAAAAAAAAACACAAATAAAATGTGAATAATAAGGTAATAACTAGGTGTTTAACACGTAAACTTTCCTACAATAAATAACTATAGTCGTGCTCAAACTGACAGACTTTATTTCGGGCACGACCCAGACAGCTCGCATCAAAACATAATATATCAAGTGCAGAAAGACCAATACGCGTAAGGGTTTCCTGTAAGTATATTTCCTCTAAGTTTTCGAATAGCATGTTATGGGACACACATGTACAGCAGGTAGTAACAAAAACTGCACGTATACTTGGTATAATTTATCGCAACCATTATCTACTTCCGTTGAAACAATACTTATCATTTACCATTCGTTATTTCTATCCTATGCTCACGTATCCTATGTTTACTGACACAACGCAAACAAGCATTGGTAAGCTTACAAGACTTCAAGGAGGAGGAACAAACTTTTATTTAAACCAGCAGTTTAGTTGGCTGGGCCTAGGCCTCCCACGTGGGGACATCGAGGTCTTGCCTCTTCGCCGCCTCGCAGGCTTGTTGGGTAGCCCTGCAAGACTTCAAAATAGATTTTTTTTAAATTGTTGCTAAAAAAGAGTCTAATAATTTTGTAAGTTATATACAAGAAAAATATAAGCTAATAGGTATGCAGAGTTTTTACAATTACAACACTTGTAAGGCTATAAAAAAATAACTTAGACGAAGAACAATAATTTCTGAACTAGCCAACCTAAAACCCACTGGGAGTAAATATGATACACGCCAGCATGATCGTTGGTTAGTGCCTCGTTCACGTACTTACTATGGTGACCAGATGCTACGCAATGTTATTCCAAAGATGTTAAATTATCTTAGTGGTATTGATATGAATACAGAAAATATGACTTCGATAGACGCTATTGCATTGTTTTTATAATTTTAATGCTAATTTATACTCGCTATTTATACCCGCTGGATACCCGCTTATTCACTGTAATCCAGTTATACGTCTTTTCAACATGCGTATATATTTCCATTTTCCCTTCTATTTTGCGATGCTTTATCAATAACTATTGTTTCCTGTTAAACTTTATTTTTTTTCTGATAATTCTGAATCATTGTTATTGTGAAAGTTAGTATATCTCCTGTTTGGTATATTATGTTTTCTTTACTATTACATGTCACTGCTTTGCAGCCCTTTTGTAGGTAGTGGGAGCTAGTCAAGCTGCTATTATGCAGCTTTTACTCCCGCCGTCCTTCATGTATGATACATGACAATAAAGATTCAATTCAATTCATTATCTTTCGAAATTGTCTCTTCGGCAAGAGAGGAGGAAATGGTTGAATGACTATACATCATCGCATGACACACAGATTTTGGTAAACTACACTATAGTCTAGAAGGTGCCATCCTTCTCAATGTCCTAACAACGTGAGTTTTCCTCGTTATATTACAAATTGTATATATGAATTTTAAATAAACAGGAACTTTTATTGCTCCCAACGTGGCTTTTCAACGTCAGAATATAATCAGTTAAGGGAGGTACTCCAGTATTTTGATCTTTCTCATCTTTTATTTAACGTACACTTCCACTGTGCGATAAAGCACGTGTGTGTCTACGCAGACGCCATTGCTTTCTTTGCGTCTGCGAGGGACGTTTACTCATTGCATCGAACACTAAAATTACATTTCAAAACACTTCAAGCTTCATTTACGGATATTCGAATGCCACTAAATGTTTACTGGTTGGTTTTGATTTGAATGTACCGGTTAACACCTAGGTGGTGTAATATATGATGCAGAACTGAGCTGGCTTAATCACATTCGAATGGAACGATTGGCGCAAGTCGAGGCTTACAAGCAGCGATGTGCATCGGTACAAGGAATGCTCGTAGCATGCGCCACTTGAAGATGACGGATGGGGGAAAGGTTACGCTCAACAATACTTGTGTGCAGGACACAAACCTTGGCGCCAGCATCGTAAAGAAACTTGACTCCGGTGGTGGTGTTGGCGATGTAAAAAAAGGCGATTGGAGTGTCGAGATAACCACTCGTCGCCATTACTGGTCCCTTTCGTCGTTTTCCGGCCAGGCACACGAGTGTGTGCAGCGCCGAAACGCATGCTGGTACCAGTAAAATTGAGTGCCGCGTTGCGGGCTGAGTGAATGGTTCGGGAACGGGGATCGAGCGCGGCAGTTGACGTGACGTGTGTAGGATCGCCTGGAGGATCCAAAGCTCATTTTGGTTGGGTTTGTGGATGCACAGAAACAAAAAGTTGTCGGAGGCTGTTGAAGCCTTGGCGCAGTGCCACGATATCGTTAGGTGAGGCAGACTGAGATGGGCAGAGCGGCGAAACCACAGAAACGCCAGGAACACGTGCCGATGAGACAGCTGGTGTGACGGGAGAGCATCCGGAAACCTGCAGGATTTTGTAAGCGTGGAAGCCAAAGCCGACATCGAGAGGTCTGACACCACGGCCAGGATCACATGAACGGACGCTAGTATACGCTGCAGGAAAAGCTCCTGCAGCTGGTGGTTCACAAGTTGCTGCTCGGTTTCTTAACAGGGCTTGCAAGTGACGCAGTTGCGTAGGTCGGCGGGCAACGAGTTGTAGACGTTTACGTTCGGACAGTTAAGGTCCGCGCAAAGGGCGATGGAACAAAAAAATTCAAAGCCCTTCCACTACTGTGAAGAGGGAAGCCAGCGAAGCTGCGACTATGGTGGACCTGCTGCAGTGAATATTGCCCCCACGATGCGTATGGGCGTATGGTCGTTGGGCATCGCACAATTGAACGTCTATCATGAACGTTTCGATGTCTTTCGTATGTGTTGCAGGGTGAACGTACACAGTCGCGATCACCGTACCGTCAAAGCGTTCTATTAAAAACGGCTACGCCAATCGCTGCACACACAAGTGCTAACGCGTTCACGTGGTCGCCAGTGTGACCTACGTCACGTAATGAAGAAGCAAACGTAAGATCCGGCGAAAACCGCGGTATAATACACACTTTTTTTTACAATCCTTAGTTTGAAAATGCCACAAGTCCGGCGTTTTCATACGACTCCACGAGGTGGCGCGACGTGTCTGAAATTGTTGTACACTTCACTTCCCGTTTTCGACGGGCGCAATCTCCTGGAACCTAGCCTATAACAGCTTCACTGTAAAATTTTAAGCGTAACGTTAAGAGACACGAAGAGAGCGGTGTAGATAAGAGAGCAAACGGGGATAGCCGATATTCTAGTTGGCATTAAAGGGTAAAATGGAGCTGGGCAGGCCATCTAATGCGTAGGGTGGACCATTAGAGTTACAGAATGGGTGCCAAGGTAAGGGAAGCGCAGTCGAGGACCGCAGAAAATAAGGTGGGGTGATGAAGTTACTTCTTCTTCTTCTTTCCGGGGTTTTACGTGCCAAAACCAGTTCTGATGAGGCATGCCGTAGTGGAGGGCTCCGGATTAATTTTGACCACCTGGGGTTCTTTACCGTGCCCTACAACGCAAGCACACGTGCGTTTTTGCATTTCGTCTCCATCGAAATGCGGCCGCCGCGGCCGGGATTCGATCCCGCAATCTGGTGATGAAGTTAGGAAATTTGCAGGTGCAAGTTGGAATCAGCTAGCGCAAGAAAGGGCAATTGGAGGTCGCTGGGAGAGGCCTTCGTCCTACAATGGACATAAATATAGGCTGATGATGAAGACATTCGGACAGCATGGTGCGCTCGAGAACGATCGCCTTAAGAATGTCGTTTTCGTTTATCCGGAGTGGATTGGAGAGGACATCGTTCACTTCCAGCGCGACATAGCTAGGAAGGAACGACTGGATGTGAGCCAAACTGGATGTTGAGAAGTGGTAGGGTGTAGGCGGAACAGTTCTTCAGCTTGTACGAACCAGACTTCTGGGTTGTTGCACCCAGATAGGAGGAAGCCGAACGATGGCCGCTTAAACGGCCAGTGGAAAGGGTGAGGTGGACGCGGTTTCTGCGTTGGAAGTGTTATGTTCCGCCATTCAAGGTCATCACTGTGCTTTTACCCTTGCCAGGGTAAAAGCCAGTCTGCTTTATCGGTGCTGCTGCTCGAGAGACTTCGTTTTCCTCTGTCCAAGGGCACCAACATAGGCCTAATGGCCCGACTCCTCGGTGCGGGCGCTACCCACTGAGGAGCAGACAAAAAAAAATGCGGCAGAACTCATTTCAGTTTTTCAGCTTCCTCTCTTTATGCAAACACATTTCATTAGCTGTAGGTTTAGTGGTTGTCTAATGAGTATTTCTGTGTTTCGCATGTATTAGAATGGCGAAATTAGAGCTCGCGCAGTTGCTGGAGCTTCCTCGGGACGTTTATTTCAAAAAGTTGCATTAGAGTGCGTGCACTTGAATAAAAGGATCCTAATTGGCCGCGTTGACTTCATCTTGACACTTGCATAGCCTAGGAGACGTCGAATCAGTGTTATATTGAGTCGTAAAAATACAAGCGTCAATGACAGGCGATGACACGCGCTTTATTAGCATAGTAGTTTATTCGGACATTTATAAAAATGTCCAGGGGCACTGAGGCTAAAGGCAGGGCTTTGCCTGATGATGGTAACCTTATTCTCAAAGTGACACGTAGTGAACTTTTAGTTCAATTCGCTTTATTTCATGTTCAATCGTAATATAAGCGTTAAGGCAATGAAGGCCATATTCGACGATAGATTCACAAGTCAAAAGCGCTCCAATAAAATGTCAAGTATTTACGCCAATGGTTAAAGAGGATTCGCGGGGTGGTATTGTGTATGCGCAAGCTGACAATTTCTGTAAGCGCTGTTTTGGGGGCTTTCGGCTCACGCTTTATCAGCGTCAGTAAGAGCAGCAAATAAAAAATGTGAATACGTATGCACGCGCTGATAGAAGCAGACACTCAACAAAGCGAACCACATGCTTGGGTTTCACTGATGTGATTTGTATCAATTTGAACACGAAGGGGCGGGGGCCTTAGTGGAGAACTTCCAATTACAGGTGACGCGGACATCGATGAGATGGAAGGGGCTTGTTGCTGGCTTTGACTTTCACGAAGTCATCGATGCGGGCTGTGAAGTGGCGTGGTGGAAATGGCTTCGCCAGTGGCTTCTGCGCCTGGAAAAAAAAAAGATGTTTAGGATTGTAAAAGAACGAACAAAGGCTTAACAAGTCCCTGTAGCGGTGAAACCAATACGGTCTGTGTTCTAAAACGACTATCTTCCCCACACTTCCCATCGACACAAGAAAGGGAACGGCAGCGCCTGTAGTGCTGGTAGTTCAACTATAAGTGTCACTGGGCTTCATGACGCACCACGTAAATCATCGATAAACACTTTTGTAGCCCGGTAATTCTGACCACAACCCTAAATCACCGTGTCAAAGGTGCGTTTCCAAAGCAACTCCTTGTCGTAGCCATCACACAAGATTGTTTTTGTGGTGCAGTTTCTTCTTAAGCCGAGGGACAGCGCTGTGCTCCATTAAAGGGTCAGTGGCTGGGGGTCGTTAAACGCATACATAGCTTTAATAGATAAAGAACTCTAAATAAGCTGCAGTACACAACGTAAATGCTCGTTAGATCACGCAGACTAACTGACTACTTTTCACTAAACCGTTTCAATGGAGAATCCGTCAGAAAACATTACTGTCAGCATCATGAAATCGAGGATGAGCATTTAGTAGAGGCTTCTTTAAACACACGGCTGTTCGTTTCGTGATAGTGAGAAGCTTCAACAGTGGTCTTTACCCCTGATCCTGACCTTTACGCTAAGGCAGCTTCATCATCACCATAATTGATGACCCATCCTATGTCTGCAAAATTACTTTAAAATGCAACACCTAATGCTCACAACCACACGCAATGAATCCAAGGTAAGCATATGAGGAATTCCTTGTTTCACTTGAAATGTAGAAAATTATAAAATAAGGGAAAGTCAAAATGGACGAAAAAAAACTTGGCGCAGCTGGAAACTAAACACACATTTCTCGCATTACGCGCGCGATGCTCGACCAATTGAATACCACCGTCCCGCCTTCCCATCTACTTTATTGGGTATTTGTGCATGCTCGTGCATTACACATACACAACTACCCAAAAGAATTTGTAAGGCAGTCTCGATGCAATCCCCCAGAACCACACCTTCCAAGCAAAGCGTGAAGTTAGAAGTTCTAATGGGGCAGCGCGAAAAAGCTTGACCAATGTGCCTAGCTCAGTATACCCCAGCTCTTGAAAGCGAAGAAGCTATATCGTGCTTCCTGTTTCAACAACTGGAGCGAACTTTTATGAAGTTCAGCAGTACCCAAGGCAGCTCACAGACTGCTGCAGAAATATTTCATGCAGTGTTCATGGACTAGTTGAATACCCAAAGTCAGGTCACGAGAAGGAGCTAGTGGTGTACCAGGTTGCATCGCGATAACTCTCGGACACCCTGCTAAGTTGTACCGCAGGACAAAAGCTGTTCGAGTGTTCCCAAATTGCAGCTTCTCTGCGTCACGCCGACGGCCTTCATGTAAACAGCAGAATCTTAGACAGCGTGACACAGATCACAAAGAATCACAGGACACAAGGCTCTGTCCTTTGTCTCTTTTCTATGTCATGTTGTCGTGCTGTTGAGAATTGTGCTGCTTGAGAAGACGTACTAAATAGCCCGAATGAACACGCTGTTAGCCTTTATGCATACGTCACTGCACACAGCTCAACTCATTTTCCCACCGTCCCTCTGCATACACCAATCTTGTTTTTGCCATCCTCATTCTATCGGCTCTGCATAATAAATCCCTTTACCAAGTTAACTCCTTTTCAACAGGAGAGCTCTGATGTTATCCTTACTAACTTGTCCTTATCTTCGCTACTGTTTTGCATCTCTGCATGCGTAGCCTTTTTCTGTGCAGTTTCTCTGAATCGGATTTAAGGACCATCATGATTAGGCGCCGAATTTTTCGCTTTTATGGACAGGTTTTAGACGCTGTTTTTTATGTTCGAGTGTCATTTTCATGTTCAGTGACGAGTACTAATTCTAGGATTGCTTTTATTACCTTTAGCTTTTATTCCGAACTGTTGAATTTCTCCCGGCCGCAAAACGCATCTTACCCTAACGTCAGAGTTCATGGCAAGGCATGCAAAAATTTCAATTTAGGCGTGCATACCGTTCAGACTGGAGGGTCTGCAGCCTCTTGGTCTTGCTTGGGCAGCAAGTAGCGTACTTGGGGCAGCTCTACTTCTTTTCCGTCCAAATCGTTGCACATGAGCTGAAACATCAGGGCGCGCTTGCCCGGGTCGATCTTTTCCTTCGACACGTCCTGCACCACTTCGCTCATGCTGCGAAAAGAAAAAAGGCACTGACTTGAAAATGCAGGGTAGTCTGGCAACATGTGAAGGCAGGGCTCCGAGATGTAGTTGAGTTTCCAAACAGCTAGCGCGCTGGTATCGTGCCGGGCCCAAATTGGACCTTTTCATTCCCAAAAGTGTGTTCATTGTTATGGTGGTCGATAACATTAAGAAGCTTTACAAAGAGCACACAGATAGCGAACGCTACCAATCCTGTATACAAAAGACCATAGGCTCCTCGCAGGTGCAACGCCATCGACACTATATTACGAGTGATGCACCAATGTCCCTGTATCGTACGCAAACGGCTTGGATCTTGCATTGCTAAAAGCTCCATGTTCGCCATCACGACCAATCCATCATTGTTCTTACGGGCCTTTTAAGGGGAGGAAATTGTTTACGAATACGAGCTTCGATCCTTTTTACTGGGTAAACTCAGTGAACAAGAAAGTTCAGTTTCTTTATATTTACAAAGGACATTCAATGACAATTTATAAGGATTTATAGATGGGTTGATGATGAATCATATTGGCTTTAATTATACGCTGCTAAATTTTCCGACATATAAGCACGCTTTTTCTTAGCGCGTATAGACTGCGTAGCCAATTTTTGTTATATGCCTGGCTCTGGAAAGCATGCCCCTACTTTGAATGCACTTATATAAGACATCTCGTTATCTATGACGTCTATACACTCCACACTGACAATTTTCATAGGATGTATGTAGATTCTTTACAAATTTTTAGGTTATATGCTTTTATTCACAGTCGATAGACCTTTGTGACTGTCAATACAGTTTATCGAATATGCAAACTAAGAAACCATCGGTCCATATATGGGGACTTGCACTTTATCAGTCATGGATGATGGGCTACTCATTGTGCCGGAGACGCCAGCTTCTTGTACTTTCGTAGTCGCGGACATAAGCCTCGTGCAGCCTTTGCCCGCAGCTTACTTCATTACAGCCAGCGGGTGCTTCACACGGTAATCCTAAGCATAGCGGCAATTCAATGCAAAATTTCTGAAGAGGCCTATTAGAGGCCATTAATGTACCCACAACATTCTGTAGACTATGCCTATACATTTATGGCCTTGCACTTTTTTTAACTGTACACAATTTATGACAGTTCATTGACTATGGCCTATTAGTCATCAGTCATATAGGCTAGTACTTTTAATCATTCACTGGCTATACAGCGTCTGCAAATTCTAACAAAGATAGACACAGGGACGCCTAGAAGCCTGTATTATGCCTGCGCAGTCTTTAGACCATCCTGGTCTATTTGAATGGTCCGATCTCTAATACAGGCAGTGTTGGCGGCGCTGCTGAGGATCTTTGTGCAATCATGATGCTTCAGCCTTCTAATGCTTAGACTGCCCATCCATCTATTTATTGGTGTCCTGTAGCTGTAACAAGAGTACCAACAGTATACGCTGCACGACGTCAAACCTGATGTACGGAAGGCACTTTTTCAAACATAAGTCAGCTGGAAGTTGCGTCAAACACACACGCCCTTGCGATCCGACAATATAAATTCTGGTGGCAATCATTGTCATTTTGAACTTTCTTAAGGTGCTTTGCGTATGAGGAAAGGCTTTTACGCCTTACCCCACTGAGTGTATGCAGAACCGACAGAGGCAGAAGCACCCGTTCGGCACGTGATGGAATGCGCTAGTACACCGCTAGTAATGAACAATATGCGATTAGAAGACATGCGATTGGTATATACACCATTAAAGTTTGTACATTAATTTGTCGGAATGTGTGAATGCGGAAATGCTGCAAGTAGATGCACGAGGCAAGGGCTGTAGTGTTTTCGTGAGTTTTCAAAAAGCAAGTGTTCAAGCGCGCTCTGTTAAGTAAGAAATATGGAGCTGCCCAAGAAACTGTCGTACAGGAGAGGTAAGTAAGGAACTTTTGCTTTTAGCTTCCTACAGTGAGTGTTAACACCACTAACTCAAAAACATGAGGTACCACCCTATACGCTCTCGTTTTGTCATATCTGGCGCCTACAATTCGAATGTCACGAGTAGCTTCTATAAAACCACAGTCGACATCAATCACGGCAAGTTAAAGCAAGCGAACAAACACTTAACAAGTCCTCGTTATGCAGCAATAAATATGATTTCTTGCAAGTTTCCCTATCCCTGGTAACGGACAAAGCAAATAACTAAGGGACAAAGCAGAGCATATATGGCTAAGTAAATTTAGTCATGTGCTCTGGCCCCAATCTTCTCTTAAATATTTTTTCGTGGCACGTCGCGGTTCATTCCCGTCGAAGCCACGACAAGAACGGTTTGTCGAGGTGCTAACTCTTATTGAAGCAATTGTCTACATAGCAGAAACAAGCAGGATATTAGCAATATTGTTATTAAAAAACCGTCAGCCCTTCCACTGGGGCGGAGATGGAAGGCCAGCGAAGCTGTACTATGGTGGGAATTATGTATTTACAATTATGACTATTAACATGCGATGGTGTAATTGGTTATTTGAACTATTAAAGAATGAGAAATACATATGATCCGGTGGTTTTCATTTATTTAGTGACCACAGGGACCACGGCTTTATGGTGGCTAAGGTACACTGTCATAGGGTGTACAGCAAAGGTTGGCACGTTCTTCATAAACACGTCACCAACGCCGCGCGCGTTCGGTGTAAACGCGGGCAAAACGCCGCCACCGTCGACAACAGTTCTGCGCGTTGTTTGTGTGACCGCACACAACCGCTGTCAAAACGCTGGCATGAGCAAGCGCGCCAGCAGCAGCAAGCGAAGGTTCATGCGGTCTATCGCTTCTACGGAAACTGAGAGGCGAAAGCACAGCGCATACAAAGGTAGGAGCCGTGTTGCAGATCGCTTTCAAAATACGGTGCGTGCGACCGCCCGACGCCGCGAAAAGTACAAGTTGCTCGCAGAGCAGAAGCCGCAACCCCTCCCTCCCACGCTGCCTTCCCGCTGTCCTCCTTTCGCGTGGGAGATTGAGGCGCCAGTTCCCCTTGCGCCCGGTTGCAAGATACGCATTTGGTGCCGCAGCTAAATGTCGCCTCCCCTCCCTCCTTCCCGTCCCCCCCTCCGCCTTTCCGCACGAAGGAAGAAGTGGCGTTTGCTCTCCGCCGTGCGTTCGCTTCCCGTGAAAGCGCGCGTCCCTCGCGCGCTTTCACTCGCACATACAGCATACGGCCAAGGAGAGTTTTTTTCTACGTCCGTACGCGACCATCGAAGACTGAGCCCATAACAGCTTCGGTGTAAAAAAAAGAAATATCACGTGACGATGTCTCCATACTGGAATACCACTCCACTTCCCGAACTCAGCGTCGCTAATCTCGCATAGACAAGTTACACTGATAAAAAAACTTGGAGGATGCTTAAGCTTCGCATTTAAAAGTGGACCGCGATAGTCTTACATTAGCTGATTCCATGGCTCGCGCTTGCTAACTCAGGTCATCCCAAACCTAACTTTCTGATGTCACAGAATGGATGCAGCCATTTAGTAACTCTAATGGTCAACCGGTTATCTGCCCTACGCATTACATGGCCTGGCCAGCTCTGTTTCTTTTTACAGCGCAGCTTTCTTCGTGGCGGAACGTCGACAGAAAACAGCGGTTGACCGATCCCGGTGGCTGTGCAGGGTAGAGAAATGGCTCATACTCCATGTGAGGCAGGGGCTACAAGCAGTGACTCATCGCAAGCAAAAAGGGGTTTGTGTGTGAGCTTCCGCGCAACAAAATTACGCGCACTCGTATATTAAAATTACAATCCGACGCTATTAGGTCCCTAAGTTGTGCGTAAGTCGTAATTTACGAATTTTCTGACGCATTTTGCTTTGAGAAATTCAATTAGTTCAGTAACGCCTATGCGCCACCTTGTGGGCCTGCGTGGTTGTGGTTCAGGATGACTTTTCTGCCTGACAACACCGCTGACGGCGGACGCCGACACCGGATTTTCTGCGACACCGGGCCATAACGCGTTAAAAATAAAACGGCTGTACTTACGTCATCCTAAGACGTTTCGGCGGTGGGGCCATGAAGTTGGCGTACAACAAGCGGGATCCCTCAGACAGTATGACGATTTCGACTTCGAACTCATTCTGCGAAAAATGAAGTAGAACACATACATTGTGCCACTTATTTAACACTGGCCAAAAGCACATAGGAAAGCTGTAACAAATAGACGATAAGGTTATAGACCTTGGAACACCTTTCGATGGTGCTGCTGCCACTACGTCCCGCCCCGCAAGCTGTACATTCATCGCGAAGGTGTACAAGTAAAGGAACTACAATGTACATAGATAGCACTGACACTGATAAATTAATTTCTCGTAGAAAAGCATACGCTGCAAGCACAATGAAAATGTAAAGCACGGTGAAAAGCTGCGTATGTAATCCAAGGTAGAAACGGTGATGGGACAATGCGGGAGGTAAGTCCAGCGACAGATAGCGTACGAACACACAAAATTTGCGATGGTGTCCCCTCGATTCTTCTAACCGATCGAGGGATAGCCTATATAATCGTGTCAGTGAACGTAACATGGACAAGAATGTGGTTATTTTCAAGGTTAATTTTGCCTCCAATTATGTTGACACTCGCAATATGTACATTTATTTTCAGCAACGAAAAAGAAATCTGCGTTGTTCACTTAACCTGAAGTCCCCCCCCACCCTCCTTCCACCCCCCCCCCCCCTTTTTTTGCATCTTCATTTTCTTGCTTAGCGTTCAGAACTTGAATCAGCCGATCTGCCATAACTTACAGGCTGATCGTCAACATCTCTGTCGCTGCTGGTACTTAGCGGCTATGTATTTCTGCTGCTATGGGCACAAGGCCATGTGCTTGCTTGGTTCCGTAGAGAATTTCACCCGAGAGAGAATGCAAATTTAGCCGAAGTGTTTCGGCAAAATTAGCCGAAGCGGCTATGTATTTCTGCTGCTATGGGCACAAGGCCATGTGCTTGCTTGGTTCCGTAGAGAATTTCACCCGAGAGAGAATGCAAAATTAGCCGAAGTGTTTCACGTACACCGAGATCTTTTAAACTTCAGATGTTCGAAATAAACCTGCTTTACTACAAGATCCCACATTGCACTGCTGTAGCTGTGGACTGACACCTCTTATCCATCCTTTGCTCTGACGCTATCGCACCGAATATCTAAAATACTTATTGGCACATGCCTACTGGTTATAGCACGTTGTCGTCAGGACAGTTAGATGTAAGCGCTAATAATTTTAGGCACGAACTAGAATAAGCACGGCTTATGCTATTAGGCGGTACCTGATGTAGCAACGAAAACAAACATGTGTAGGATTTAATTTATTTTGCATACATGTTTTCGAAAACGTTTCTTTTGTGGCCTTCTGGCAAGAGACAGAGGTGCTATCTCTTATCTTTAGTCCAATGCACAGCAAAATAATAAAGAAAAAACACCGCCCAAGATGTCCGTACAGATGGTTAACCAGCGAAGCTGAAACGTGCGACCCCGGTGTTTGCAGTGGGTTAATCCCGACGCTGTATTGAAGCGTTTCTCAATTCTTCGTTAGCTGTTTTTTTTTTCTCGTGGAACGCAAGCGCTAATGGCGGGCGGATGCTGCTAACCACGACGCCGAGCTAACTCGAGATATCGAATGGCGAGCCGAGGAGCCGGCGTTGCGGGCAGAGCAGATACGACGCAGAGAACGACGTACGGCGCAACCAATGGAGACCTTTAGCGAAACATGGGACGAACGGTTTTAGGGGCGAAGCTCCTTAAAGCGGCACCCGTTCGTCCCTCGTCGTAGTCGTAGTGCGTAACCAGTCTTACGCTTTGACCTGCAAGGTGGTGCCGGTGGGAGATTTCTCCTGTGCGTTGTTGAACAATAAAAAATTCGCAGCGTGCGCGTTAACTAAAAGCCGAATTCTTCTGTCTCTCATTCCCCATTAGCAGCCATTGGCATGTTCCAGTAGGAAACGTTAGTAGAAGTAGAAGTGTAAGTGTTAGCTAAAAGCCGACTTCTGCTGTCTCTCATTCCCAGTAGCAGCCATTGTTTACCTCCAAGGTAGTGCCTCGTGAGATTTTATGAATTGTTTAATAGATGGCGTTGTGTGTCCGTATATGTATGTATACCCATATATATATATATATATATATATATATATATATATATATATATATATATATATATATGTATACGTATAGTATAACCGGAAGCCGACTTCCGCTTCCGGTTCCACTTCCGGTTCCGCTTCCGTTTCCACTTCCGGTTCCGGTTCCGGAAGCCAGCTTCCGGCTTCCGGAGAACGCTTCCGGCGTTTTATGAAAAAAAAAAAATTCCGAAAGTTGTGTCCGTAGCGCAAACCAGGGACCCCTCGCTTCCGAACGCGCGGCGTTAACCACTACGCCACGAAGCGCACATAGACACACGCACCACGATGGCGATAAATACTCAACATTAACGAAAGGCCGCGTTTCTAGCGCGTTTCTAACGCGTTTGTGCTAGCGCGTTACGGCCCGTGTAAGAAGCTGGTGTAAGACGCTGTGGCCTCTCCGCCTTACATTCAACGCGTTTCGAACGCGCTGCCCAAGGCGGTGGCAAGTCAAGTTCAATCGAGGAGCGTTTATGAATACGAGGGGTATACTCTCTCAGCAGTCATGTGATGGCGTCGGCAAACGCGGTGCACGTTCCGGCATGTGTAAATGGCTGCGTAAGACGCTGTGGCCGCTCCCCCTTACTAGAGAGTACTGCACGTTTCTAACGCGTTTGTGCTAGCGTCCCCTTAAGCGGGAGATCCGATGATTCCCTCCGGAGCTTCGCCCACTCATCATCATTCACCCCGTGGATATGCTGTGATTTTTTTCGTTTCTCCAAGCCATATACAGCTTTCGCTGTAAAAAAAATGGGTACCGGTCCGGGACAGTGGCCTTTGTAAACTCGGTGGAAATGCATTTCCACTCAACGTGAAAGCTGGGGAAGTGCGAAACAGCAATTCGCAGGTGTTTGCCTTGTGTTTTTCTTGTGTTTATCGTGTTTTATCCTGTGTTTATCTTGTGTTTAGCAATCCATCATCTGTTTTTGACACCTAAGGCACAACTGGTGGGAAACCACCACGCACATAGAGCCAAACCTACACGCACATGGAGCCAAAACCTTTACTGATGATGGAAGCGAATTTAACGAATATTTGTTAATTCCATTAATTCATGACTATTCCTATCTTTCAAATTATTCTAAATCATGTTAGTTTATTCTGAACCGGTTTTGATCAATTCTGCACTTGTTTTGGCCCTGTGTTGAAAACTTGGTTTGCGCGTGACCACGACGACGTGAGATCACATTACACGATTTTCACGAGTTTCTGTTAATTAATGCGCTTAATGCTTGATTATTCCTATGTTTAAAGTTATTCTGAATCGTGTTTATTTTGAACCGGTTTTGATCAATTTTGCACTTGTTCCCTGTTTTGAGAACTTGTTTTTGCGCGTGACCTTTCTTCTTTCTTCTTTTTGGGATTTTACGTGCCAAAACCAGTTCTGATTATGAGGCACGCCGTAGTAGAGGGCTCCCGATTAAGTTTGACCACCAGGGGTTCTTTAACGTGCACTACAACGCAAGCACACGGGCGTTTTTGCATTTCGCCTCCATCGAAATGCGGCCGCCGCGGCCGGGATTCGATCCCGCGATCTCGTGCTCAGCAGCGCAACGCCTTAGCTGACTGAGCCACCCCGGCGGGTTTTCTTGCGCGTGACCACGACGACATGAGATCACATTGCACGCCGACAGCCCGGGCCCCTAAAGTGCTTCGCAAAAACTATTTTGGTAGCCTTCGCATACTTCGTATGAGCTACAACAAACAGCAGGTTTAGAGGGCCCGCATTGATGAAGCTATGTATCGGGATCGCTTCGTCGTACAAGCTTTGTTCTTTACCTTCTCGTTCTTTATACCTTTCTTCGGCGCCCATTCAAGGTGCTTAAGATCAGCGGTTCTTGCTAACGAGCTATCGTACTTCAAAAGTACTTTCATACCTTACAAAGTTATGTTTCTCTTACGCCGTCCCTTAAGGCCACCTTTCTTCCAGGTGTATCTGATAGGTCTTCAATGCGGAATGATTGACATTTCGTTAACTATCCTTCAAATCTATAGCTTCTGGCATGGTAATCGCGCCCTTATTATCTCGCATAAAAATTTGTCAGACTCAGGCACATAATCAATAAATCAATAAATCAATCTATCAATCCGCCCTACGTACCTTGAAATGCTCGAGGAAGTTCTGAAGGGTGAGCTCGCCTTGAATGTCAAGGCTTGTCCACAGGGAAAACTCAAGGTCACGAAACTGTTGCGGGAGAATCGAAAGGACAGTGCATTAGGCTAAGCTGCGCGCGTTGAATTCACTCGACTTCTGCATAGCACAGACATGCCACGCATGAGTACACCACTAAACCTTTGAAAAAAAAATTGGGTTGTGCTTCGCTTGCCACAACCACGATCTGATTACGAGGCACACCGTATAATGGGGGGCCTCCGGATTAATTTTGACCCCCTGGGGCTCTTTAACATGCACCTAAATGTAAGCGCACGAGCTTTTTCGCATTTAGCCTCCATCGAAATGCGGCTGCCGTGGTCGGGATCGAAACCCCGACCTCGATCTTACCAGCGCAACGCCATCGCAACTTGGCATCCGCGGCGGTTCTAAAGTAGCCTTTGGGCCAAACGTAATACGCAGCCCACTTGTAACATGATAGATTACGTAATCATCGCACCATGTCCTCTGCAGTGTTGCCATTTTAGCAATCTTGGTTCTAGATTTAGCGACTTTCTTGACTGTTAAGCGACAATATTTTCTTTTTATCGACCGGTGACTTTTCTTAGCGACGTGAAAGAACGATTGGCGAAATTTTAGCGACTTTTCATGTTCCCTTTCATGTGCCAACCAAGTGCCTTTTCATCCTAGGAAAATCATATTACTCGTGTTCTTTTGAATCCTGCCACCATTTGCAACCTCAAAATCTAAAGGTAAACGCAGAATTTCTTGTGACATTATCAGTATTTATATTCGTAGACTATACGCCGACTACCCCTGCTGGTAAATTCACTGTTTATTTCTCACCCACACGGAACCAAGACAAACCTGAAACGTTTCGGTATATTATTAACGCCACGTAAGCTGTTATATAACAGTGAAGCTGTTAGCCTCTAGCTGGCCGTTATTTCTCGTGGCCAGCTCATCAAAAAAAAAAAAAAAAACGGCAGCTAGAAAAGGGGCTTGTGTTTGAGTTTCCGCCTAACAGAATTATGTTTAGTCGTATAATGGAATCACAATCCGATGCTTTCACGTGCGCAGGTTGTGCGTATGTCGTACTTTACGAATTTTCTGATACATTTTACTTTGAGAAATTCAATTAGTTCAATAACGCACTTGCACCAGGCGGAGTGCCTACAATAATGAGGATTTACGCTGTGCTAACGGTACCGCCACCCTAGCGGCCACTCAGACAGAGCTCAAATAACAGCTGGAAAAGGGCGTTGTCTTTCAGTTTCTGCGTATTATGTTTTCTCGTATATTCGAAAAACAATGCGAAGCTATCATGTCTGCACGTTGTGTTCAAGTCGTACTTTACGCATTTTCTGAGGCTTAAACATTAATTTAGTTCAATAGCGTACTTGCGCTTGGCGGACAGCCTAGACGAATGAGGATGTATGCTGCACTTCTGCTCACGTCAGTGCGCGCATCACGTACGTCACTGTGATGGTGGTGCTTGTGTGACGTCGTCTAACGTCCGCAACTGCTTCGCCGTACATCCACTTCCAAAGGGTGGAATGGAAGTGGAATATTTTAGTGTTCCAAAACATCTACGGCACCTAAAATTCACTCAGAACATTTACGACAATTATAGTGACTTCGCAGCAGAATTTACCGGAACTTTAGTGACGTCATTGTCTCACTTTAGCGACAGGCTTTAATTTTTTTTGAACTGCTGCTTAGGAGTTTACAACAATGGAATAAATAATCCATTGAACTAATTGCATCTAATGGTACATTGATTTCTGTACACTCTCCCTTCCTACAAAGATTGGGCCTGCAGTACCACCATGTTTATCTATTTGAAACTGCGTATTCCGGCCGGTTTGTGGAAACATTAAAGAGCGGCACAGGGCCGTTCCACCAAGGGGCAGAATGCACGAAGCTTCTTGTGCGTAATTACCGTTTGCCGTTGGCAGGCCCTCTTTAATGATATGTCCAGCATAACAATTGGCTGGCACCAGCACTTACCAACAGGGATAGCGTAATAACTTCTACTGAGAATAGAGGCTCATATAGGCCCCTTTTTATTTAACGTATATGTTAATGATTTAAATAAAATTGACAATGAGACTAAATTTATTTTATACGCGGATGACACTAGTCTTTTTGTTACTGCTGATAACGACATCGTCTTAGTACTGCGCACAAATTCTGTCCTCTCAAAATTACATGAGTGGTCGCTTAGTAACTACCTTCACATCAACGCTAAAAAATCTAAGGACATCATTTTCACTGACAAAAACAAAGCCGTTACTACCATAAACTTGACCATGGGGCCCCATCCTATTGAAGTAGTGGCAGAACACAAGGTGTTAGGCGTAACATTTTCGAACCATTTGCAGTGGAATTCACACATCGACATGGTTATAAAAAGCTGTCCTCAGCTATTGGCGTGTTGTTCAGGTGTCGACACATGTTCCCCTCTCCAATCCTCTTCCAACTTTATCATTCACTCTTTCGATCGCATTTGAACTACTGTTTATTAATATGGGGCACAACAACAAAAAGTAATATTAATAGGCTCTTGCTTTTAGAAAAGAAGGCCATTCGCTGTGCAAGCCTTGTCGACTATTTTCACCCAACAAAAGAACTATTTCAGAGAAACAAGATAGTTAATATCGAGCACTCATACAGCTACCGTCTTTTGCATCAGCTTCATTTTGCAGAAACAAAAACTGCTGAATTTCTAAATAGCGTGTCTAATCCTGTAGAACGTTCCAGTATTCGTTTGACAAGGGAACGCGAAAGGTGGTTGGTACCGTACCCTAGAACCAATTATCTTTTGCAATCTGTAACTCATAATGTACCAGTGCTACTGAATAAACTTGAAAAGCGTGTAAATAAAGATGTTGGTTTTTCACGAGGGCGATTGCGCAATATGTTTGTATTTGATGAATTTTATTGATACACTGTATTTATCTCGTCTTATATACGAGTATTACTTGCATGTGTTATTAGTGCATCTAGTATGTTGTGCATGTATTTCCATGTCTTGTATGTATTTGCTTATAGTGTAGGTATTTATTGTTGTGACTGTTGCTTATAGTATTGGTGTAGAGTTTTATTGATGCGTCTTCATGTATTGCCATTTAATGCTATTACTAATGCATTGACACTGCTGCCGATTATTGGCCCCCCTGGCCTCCGTCAAGCTGTATGCTTACAGCTTTTTTGCCAGGGGAGCCTTCAACACAACTTTGTATGTGTGTTGTGAATAAAATTGAATTGAATTGAATTGAATTGAATTGAATATGTATAATTATATCCTACACAGCTACAACCACGGGTCGCGTGCAGCACACAAAGTGATTGCATATTAGAAAAAAGAAGTATCAAGCTGGTATCCTGATAAATATGAGCATCAGAACTTTACTTTGTTCTTAAGCCTGAATTTGTATTAAAGGCGCAAGAATGCAAACCACTCGCCTTTTTTTTCACGGGAGCGATGGGTTCCGAAAAGCCGAAGAAAGGCAACGCCAGGTTGACGAAGCCGTTCTTGTACAGCGCCAACTCGTTGTGATCCTGAGCCAGCTGCTCAAAAGATGACATTGAGAAAAGGCAATGTATAATACTTCAATTATAAACCTATCGCAGTCACTTTATTCGGAAAAAGTGCAGCTATGGAGACAAAAAATTGTGGTTGATCCCTCTTATATAGGAATCGGTATAGAACACGAAAGTGAAACGTGTCTTCACAGAAGTAGTGTAATGTTTATTGCACATTGATATATAATGTCTATTGGTGTTTTGTGGCTAAAGCGCCCTTAGGCGTTGATGCACCCACGCTGACGCCTGGTGGCACGTCTCCTCCATCACGACTACCAACGTCGATGACCATGAGCAACCGTCGTGCATATGGAAGCTGCACTACGCTGCACACGCTAGCACAACGCGAAAGACGAAGCACGTAACTGACACACTAATACAACGCGCAAGACAAAGCACGTAACTGAATCGTCACCGAGTCAAATCAGCGCGTACAGCGCGTCGTAATTGCAGCCTCCGCGATCAACTTCAGAAACATTTTCAGAGCTAATTGCGGAGGCCACGCTCCGCTGTGCTGAGTACGGTGAACGCCACCTAGGTGGCGTTGGTAGTGCTTCTTGATGCCAGCGTCCCTTCGAATGCTGGCATCGAGGCGTCGTAGTGCTGAGACCACCGAAGCGTTCACTGTCGGTGCGCGTTAGTGTCATAATGCAGTACTTCTCTTTTATTGCGATAGCAATTATATGGACACTCAAAAGCAGATTTCTGCCGTCGGCGTCGCCGTCGCCGTCGCCGTAGCCGTCTCCGTCGCCGTCGCCGTGAGGTTCCGTATGACGTCAATGGAGATGAAATCGGCGCCGCGCGCCGAACGCTGTATGTGCGAGTGAAAGAGTTCGAGGGGCGCGCGCTTTTACGGGGAATGAACGCACGGCGGAGAACAAACGCGCGTTCTGCGCCGTGCTCCCTTAAGGGCTGCAGAAGTAGGCGTCTCTTTCCTCCTTTACAATCACCATATATGTAGAGCAAACGCGCCTTCTACCGACGCGCGAGAAGCCGTGGGGGAGGGGGGGGAGGGGGAGGGAAGGGAGGCGACGTTTAGCTGCGGCACCAAGTGCCTATTTATATCAGAGGCTCCGGCAACAGTCACCAACGCCGCACGCATTTTGACCGAACGCGGACAAAACGCCGACGGCGTCGACAACAGTTCTGCGTGTTGCCGGTGCTGCTGCATGTCCAAGTTTATACAGCTGATAAAGCTAATATCATTACTCCATATAGCTCTCTACAAATTTGCTATCGCAATTGATGCTACGCCTTTCAGGTGAAACTGCGACAACTTTTTCTGCTCGTGGGCGGCGGCACCGCCCCGAGCAAGAGCGCGGGTACACGGAGGAGTGTTAGATATATAAGGCGCGTCTGTGTAGCTCTCTGCAAATGCGTTTGTGGCGCAATGGGTTAAACGCTCGGCGATCTATCGTCGCGGACCGAGAGGTCGTGGGTTCGATTTCCAAATTTTGCATGTTTGTGGAACTTTTTCTTCTGGTTTCTTTCTTTGTATTATGTTCTATGACGTATTTACGTGACGGAAATACGTCAGTGAAGTCTTGGTGGACCCCGGCATAAAACACTTTCGTGTTAAAAAGAAGAAAAAAAAGTATCGCGGTTTCGCCCGAAAGGCGAAGCATCGATTGCGATAGCAAATTAGTAGACAGCTATACGAAGTAAGGATGGTAGTTTTATCGGCCATATAAAGTTGTAAATATTCGCTTAATAACTAAATAAACAAGCCCAGTGACACGCGCGCACAGGTAAACATGAACACATCTCCCTCGATGACCGCGGGAGCTCGTCAAAACGCTGGAGTGGGAAATCACGCCAGTGGCAGCGAGCAAACTGACCTTCGCGCTGACTCTCGCTTCAACGCGAACTAAACGTCGAAAGCGCAGTGCATACGAAGCTACCGGCACTCGGCGAAAGCCCTTTGGCCCATCGCAGATCGCTTTGAAGTTGAGGCCGCCGCGGGGGCGCACTTCAGCCGCGTCGCAGATCGCTTTCAAGATAGCTCCGTGAGCAGCAGCCTCGCAAGTAGAACGCACCCTCCCCCCCTTCCCGTCTCCGTCGCGTCCACCCCGTTGCTCGCGCGTGAATGAAGCATGTGGCCGCCTTCCTCTAAGCTGCGGTTGCTGGCTCACCCTCGCACGCCTTTACTCCCACGCACGGCGCGCAGGGACCTTTATACGAAACATCACGGCGACGACGACGGCAATGGCGACGGCAAAAATACTTGGATTGTCCATATAATTGCTATCGCTATAAAAAACATCTACCACATCTGTGCAATGCGCCATTTGTTAACAACAACAGTTATATAAAGGCATGAAAGAGCAGCGCCACATCTTAGAACGATGAAGTATTCTTTCGGAGCTATTTGCATTTATTTTATTGCGATAGCAATTATATGGACACTTGAACCGGCTTTCTGCCGTCGGCGTCGCCGTCGTCGTCGCCGTCGCTGTGAGGTTCCGTATAAAGTCCAAGGGCGATAAAATCGTCGCCGCGCGAGCGAAAGCGTGCGGGGGACGCGCGCCATCACGGAGAGTGAACGCACGGCGGAAAGCAAACGCGACCGTCGCGCGTTTGCTATAATGGTTTAGCATTAACTCGCTCCTCTCTTACATCGCCAAGTCTGGTCGGATTTATATGTTGTAGGATATGGAGCCGAAAACAGATCCCGAGGTCAATATCTGAATAAATAATTTTGCATACCACCACCGACCCCTGACTAAGAGATGCGCGCATGATACCGCAAGTCAAAAAGCGCAAGTAGCAGTTGCAACCCGTTTGGAATTGCGATGGAACAGCTCGCAGCTAACGCAAGCTATTTGCCTTCGTTGGACGGTGTGGAAGGCGTCAGGCACTGCGAGCATCTTTAGAGCGTAGAGCACCTAGCCGGTGCTGCTGCAGTGTAATTCGCATTCACACATTGTTTCTTCGAGCTCGCGTGCTGTGTTTAGCAATAAGCAATGTCCGAAGCGTGTGCTTGATTCGTTTTGGACACCTGTTGTAGGTGCTAGCTAATGCTGCAGTCGGGCAGCGAAGAGCCATTACTAAGTTAGAGCGACATTAATAGAGCGTTTGTTCGATATACTTAGGCCGGGCGCGTCGGAGTATTGGACAGACTTCTGAGTACCTGGGCCATCAACAGGGTAGGGTGACACACGGTCTGAACGTAGTAAAAGCTCTTGCACCCTTAAATGTGCTGTTTTGTCCCATGCCTAACACCTTTTGCCTTTATAGGTAATAAAATTTTACTGTACACGTGAGTGAGGTGAACACCTGCGATCAGATATAAGCCGTAGTTGAGAAATGTGTAATAATCGTGACCACCTGTTGCGCATCGACAGTTTGCCCGTGATAGCTACTAAAGTTTGTTTTCACGTCGTCCGTTTACTGTTTTATTCAATTTGTGTGTCGTCCTAGTTACTTGCCACAAAAAATTGCTTAAAGAAAAGACGGGTGGCGATGCCCCCCTTTTCAAGTTCCCGCAATATCTCGCCGACGTGACGTCACATTTTGGCGGTGTATAACTTGGGTCCAGTAAATTCTTTATCTGTTGAAATGAATTACAGTGTTTTGTTTTTTAAGAGCTATAGACGGGAAGTTTAAATTGCTTTTCCTGAGGTAGAGCGACCAAAATCTGAAAAAAAAAGCAATTAAAATTCGTGACGTCGTGCTTATGTACCGGCACTGGAGTGTCGGCGCAAAATTCAAAATTGGAACTCTGACCTTTATTTTACCTTCTAATAATCAACAACTTAACTCGAAACCACTTAACTCGAAAAAATAAACTGACTTAGTGTTTCTCTTTGGTGTCCAGTGTCAATTTCACAGCACCCTACAGTTTTCATGAGGCGTGCACTCGAACACTCGCACGCGTGCTCGCTAATGGGTCCTTCGTGCAAAAAAAATAAATTATGGGGTTTTACGTGCCAAAACCACGATCTGATTATGAGGCACGCCGTAGTGGGGGACTCCGGAATAATTTCGACCACCTAGGGTTCTTTAACGTGCACCTAAATCCAAGTACACGGGTGTTGTCGCATTTCGCCCCCATCAAAATGCGGCCGGCGTGGCCGGAATTCGATCCCGCGACCTCGTGCTCTCCTCGGTTCCGTCGTGCAGGCGACCCCTCGCTTTTGAATGCGCTCTTCCTTGGCTGTCCGGGACAGGCCACGGTCAATCCACGAAAGCCTCCCTCTAAAGCCTTAAGATGCCTCGACACAAACAGGCCTAGAAACGGGTGGTGTTGTCACCTTGTAGAGCTCGAGGCAGGCGAGACCCGCCACGAGCGAAGTGGTGGTGGCGATGGCCGGGATGATCTTGCCCGCGATGAGCTTGCTCTTGAGCCGGTCGGCCGGCTCGATGTCGTAGTTGGCGGCACGCAGGTTTGACGCCGCGACGATGAAGTCCATGTGGAAGTTAGTGTCGTCGTCCTTTTCGAACTCCAGAGTCGTCAGTGTCACATCCCTGAGTTGCTCCTGAACAGGCAGCTCGTCCAGCAGTTGCGCCAAGCGCTCCTCGTCTAAAAAGACACGAGAAAGAAGGAAGGAAGGAATGAAGGAAGGAAGGAAGGAAGGAAGGAAAGGAAGGAAGGAAGGAATGAAGGAAGGAATGAATGAATGAATGAAGGAAGGAAGGAAGGAAGGAAGGAAGGAAGGAAGGAAGGAAGGAAGGAAGGAAGGAATGAAGGAAGGAAGGAAGGAAGGAAGGAAGGAAGGAAGGAAGGAAGAAGGAAGGAAGGAAGGAAGGAAGGAAGGAAGGAAGGGAAGAAAGAATGAAAGAAGTAAATAAAGAAAGAAGGAAATAAAGAAAGGACATGGGTCACGTAAGGTATCATGCCAAGCTCGAAAAAAAGAAATTCGGGAGAAAAATAAGAATACCGATTATCTTATAAAGCACATTTTTCTAAACACAGTGTAAAAAGCTCTGATCTTTATTTGCTTAAAAATGTTATTTAACAAGAACTAACGAGATGTGCGAAATTTTGAAAGCATAGTAATATAATATAAATAAAAAATAATAAAAAAGCGTGCGCTTCTGATAGGTACGCTTTCCTATAAACTTAGGCCACGTCAAAAGTTGTCGCACAATTTTATGTCGGGAGGTTCATTGCACAGACAATTATGCAAAGAATCAGAGTGACAAGTAGCATTAAAGATCTATTTGAAAAATAGTTATTCTTGTTGGCGTGTGCATTGAGAAAATCAAGAAAGTATTGAAACACCTGCAGTGCTAAAAAAATTAAGGGGAGCTAAAATTCCCCGTATACGTAGTTTGTCTCCTCCTGATCCTAGTTTTTGTTTAACTTCGCCCACAGGGCACCGCATGTTTATATTTCTAGCTTATTTTGAAACATCAGCACTATAGCGGAGGTCTCCACATTGACCGGCCGGTGAATTGTATGACAAATTTATACTATTTAAAGTATTTGTTCCAGTTTTACTGGTTTCAAAATATCAAGTGTGCCTCTCTTGACATCGATGGAATGACTGAGAGCGTCAGTTACAGAAAACTTGAAACTCTGAAGGTTCATATGGGTGTCTTCGGTTACCTTTGCCACCTTGTACCACTGAAGCACTATTTCAGTGCAAGACAACCTTTCACAGTGTGCACAAATTTATATTGGTTCCTTTACAGTGTTCAGATTTATTCCAGAACACTGCAGCCGCCCTTCACATTAATTACCAAGTTTCAATGCACTTCCAGAAACAGATTCTCGACAAACGTTTCTTCCCCTCGCCTTCGCGCTCTATCTTCGCCATACTGTAGGTACTAATCTAAACGAGAAAAACTGGCGTGCATAAACTTAACAAAAAGGCAATTTAACGCGCAAACATCCAGGATAGTGTAAACAACAAGTATTAAACGTAGTGCGTAGCCCTTGTGAGAGTTTATGTTTATCACAATTGGAAACATGCTGTCAATGCTTTTGAACTTATATTATTTTTCAACATAATAGTAACGTTAAAGAGAAGAAATTCAAGCATGTTTATGTTACGAATGAAACCGGTACCATCAGTATTGGTTTCACGGACACTTGGTGGGGTTACAAGTCTCGCTATATATTTTTAAGGAGACAGTGCACGAACATCCTTCTTGCTGCAAATTGTTCTCCAATGAACCGCACATATATTAGGCAAGAAACAAGAACTCCAGTTCTTTAAAGAAAAACAACGCAAACAAACAAAGTTTTCAGCCTGACTTTACCCTTAAGCTACATTGTAATGTGCTAGCATTGACGCTTCCCTATTATTAGACAAGAAGACATTCATCGAATCATCGCCAGTTTCGATGACTGTCCGCCGATCTCTGCATGTAATTCCGCCTTTTCTATCGCGACCACGGCAACGACAAAAGAAAAGAAAATGACTTTGCAGAGCAACGTCAGAAACAGCGCTGAATGGCTGTCAGTACAGTTGTTATACATCTCGGTGCTTGTACCATGACCGGTTGCGGCACATGCATAATCAGGAAACACGCGCTTTGTCCAGTGGCAGTAGCCCCATTCCACTCTTCATATGCTTCACCACATAGAAAGGCTGTGCAGCGGTGAAGACGACTTAAGGACACCGTCTTTTATACATCGCAAATTAGACCAAGGGCTGATAGCTTCGTGTGCGCTTGTGTTATCGCAGCTACGTTCAGGCTGAAGTGAGAGGTAGCACGAAGGTCAATTTGCTCGCTGGTTCAGCCGCGCTTACTCACTCCAGCGTTTTGACCGTGAGTTGCCGCGGTCATCGAGTGAGACGTGTTCATGTTTGCTTGTGCACCCATGACACCATGCTTCTTAATTAAGTTAGTAATCGAATGTTTACAAGCTTAAACGACCGATAAAAATGCTATTGTTACTTTGTATGGCTGTCTAATAATTTGCTATCGCAATCGATGCTTCGCCTTTCGGGCAAAACTGCAATTTTCTTTCAACCATTTTCGTTTCCCTTTTTCTATACTACTTCTACGTTTCAATCGAAACCACTGTTAACTTTCCTTATGCTTTCCTTTCCTTCAGTGTCAGTGTGCGTCCTATGGTTTTGGTATATTATTGGAATAGCGGCATTCCAAGGCAAATTAGAAGGGGATTGAACAACTCAAGAAGCACGCACCGTTCGGTATTGCGATGACCTGCAGCACTGCAGGCTGTGCGTTTGGATCGTTGACGTTGACGGCAAAGTGTGCGTTTGGTTGTGGATGAAATGCTGGAACTTGAACTTCCTCGAGCATTGCGGCGATCGCCTGACGATCCGTGTTGGGCGGAATGCCAAACATTGCTGCCCGTAGGTTCGCTGCAGCCACGATGTAGTCCATGTGCAGCGTCTGCGTTACGACGGGAAGGAAAAGCGCGAGTCAATATAGCGACACGATCATTGCGTTTAATAGGAGCAACAACAGTAACAGCAGCAAAAATCTGAATACTTAGGACGCGCCCTACACACGGACGAACAGATATACGCATATCAGCACAAAAGCACCCATATAAACAGGAAAACCCACAAACACACAAGAAGCAAGTGCTCTTACGTTGTCGGGGTCAAATTCGATGGGATGAGGACATCGTTTGTGGCCAGACCAGTAGGGAGAACCAGAGGTTGTGGTCTGTGAGAAAAAAAAAAAGCAGTTGCGCAAGTGACATCCGCCAGTTTAGTTCATCGCTTGCTAATGCCAGTGTTAGACAAACAAGAACTGCACGATATCATGGTGAGTGCCAAATGTGCGTTATTCGAAAAATGCTTGCCAATCAGTGCTACTACCGAGGTCTTATACTGTTCCTCCGAAACCAATGCAACTGAGGCACCAGCAATGTCATTCTGGTGCCATTGACTTCAGCGTTTTAGCGCATTTCGGTCCCTTGTACGCAGCAAAAGCGTCGCAGAATTTGCCGGGTTGAGTCATTGATTAGCTCTAAATGCACTTGAACCCTTATATATTCGTATAAGTTATCCAGTGCCGAGCGGAAGATTTCACAATTATCGGGTCCTTGCCATTTGTGTTCCTTATTCGCCTGCTTTTTGGCTTACCAACCATCCGCTAACGGCAAGACCACTATAATCGCCATTACAGAAGTTTGATACATAAGTCAAGGCTAAATTCTTTAGTGTTCCTCCAAGCTAGTAGATCGTATAGCACCATTCCACCATCTACTTCGCTAGAACAGCCAGGGAAGATGAACTCGTACGTGGTTCTCGGGAAATCTGCGGAGCAGCTCTCGTATCTCGTTGTTGTACTGCTCCTGGAACCGCACCCTGGCGAAGGCGACGCAGTCATCGAAAACAATCGCTCTGTCGTCGACCAGAATCTTCTTAATTTCTTCCATCAGCACGACCTGTAATGTGAACGTGGCGATACACCCATTCCTTACCTTGCGCCTAATACATGCGTTGTTTCCGATGTAGTTTTATTTATTGATTTGTTTACATCAGAAGGATGCGGGATGGCCCAAGAAAAAAAGCGACAAATGCACTTGAAGAAAACCTGAGCCCCCCTGTACATGACCTATACAACAAAATGAGTACAGAACTAAGCATACAAAAGATGTTTGGACGTCCAACAAAACCTTTTAGCTGAAAGAAACTGGACTAACAATTGGACGGTTTCCTCAGCTAACGTTCTGAAGGTAAACAAAATGTATCCGCTCTCAATGGCCAGATTTGGTCTACTGAACAATATACAGGCTTGTTCGTTTTCTTATTCTGTTTTTATCACCGTAGCAGATTATTCTGTCGGTGTGGAAAAATAGGCGAAATTCATCATAATACCGCGTAGTGTGTTCATTAACGATGAAGCATACGAAGACTTGCGCGCATGCGTTCCTAGACCATCCTGTAAAATGATAATAGCGATAGAAGACGAACATCCTTCACACAAGAAAGTTGAAATTACGACGAAAGGTGCTTCGGGGTTTTAACGAGGGTTGACCAGTAAAATTGTTTATTCGAAGTGTTTGTTTGCCTCGGGATGAAATACTGAAATACGATGGTAATCACGATATAATGTAGAATCCCCTTAAAACAAATGTAGCGAAAACAAATCCGCGACGGACAGTGTGCTTTCTTACGGGCAGCGCACTATCTGTTGTTTTCGTGTCTAGTGTAGACAGACTCTTTCTACACTATGTACTAGCCTCTCGTTTCTCCGTCAAAATAGAATGAAACCGAACTTTTGAAGGAGTCTACTGAGTTCCCACACGCTGCTTACTTTACATTACTACGCATGGCGCTAGTACCGTCTGTATAAGCTAAGTTTCGTGCATTACCGTATGGTTGGTTCCACTATAACCACGAATACCGTCTTTGAAACATGATTTGGGCGCTTCTTGGGGTACACTCCGTCGTATCTGTTATGGTGACTGCGCGCATAGAAGTACCATACATTGCAGCGGGCGAAGCATTCGGCTGAAATGAAAGCCGATATTGCTTATGTAATCTTATTGTAGTTGACTCTGAAGCAACTCCAGGTGAAAACTAGCCGCACCGGTTGTCGCACAAAACGAGACGACAATCTCAATGTAGACTGGCATCAAGTCATGCGGGCATTTGTAGACAGGTATTTTTACAATACCTGCAGAAATTTTCTTTCTTGATATATTAAACGCTACCTTGGCAGTTATTTGAAAGCACAACCGAATTTGGCCTTTTATATAATTAGTATAGCCATGGTTGCTTTACACTGTCTCGAAGAGCAAAGTTGGCTCCCAAAAGACGCTTGCCAACTGGAGGGGCTTCGAAGAATAAACTTTACAGGGAATACAGGACGCAACAGCAATATCGGATAACTTTCGAAACATTCGGAGACTGCCACAAAAACGAAGAAAAGGTTGCTTACTTTCTGACTCAGTTGCAGCGTGTCTAGGGCCTTCGACCGAAAATCAGGGTCACTGTAATGATCAGTGAAAAAAAGCATCAGCGACTTTGTTGTGTTTCGCACGCCAAGATCACAGCACCAAGATACCACCCCCCCCCCCCCCCTCCCTCCCAATGCAAGGCTGAGATAAAACCAAAATCTAAATGTTGCATCTTTATATCGCTTGTAATAACTTTACCAAAGACTGGCGGGCTGACTTTTTGACATACTGCTAGCCCTTGTCACCATATAGAAATCCGAATGCAGTCATAGCCACTTCTCATCCATTCTAAAGGTGAAAGACACAACTTTTGTCCATCTCATTCTCGGAAATTGCAATGGTAATGACGTTTTTTCATTCTTCATTAATTTATTATACAATATCACATTTTTGTATTGAAAAAGATGTTGCACATGCAAATGGCAAATGGAGTAGCAAGCCCAACGCTGAATCTTAAGAACAATATTACACTTACGACGTCGTGGGAAGTAATACGAAGATAAAAGAAAACACAGCGGTCATCTGTTTTGCGATTATTTCTCTCTGACGCCGGAAGACCGACTCTACAGTGCAGCTAAAGCTCTTTTACCTGCAATAGAGCTACGAGACGATGTATCGGGATCAGGCGTTTCTTTTGTCTTACAAGAATCTCGATGGCGAACAAACATGGAAACACGTATAATAAATGTCCTGCAACCAGTTTCTGTGAGCAATAATGCTGTTTTATGAATGTGAACGAGAACAGCCTTCTCTCTTCGATGACCACGGTGGCATAACGAGACGTTCCGAAGGGAGCAAATAGCGCGATGAAATCAAAAAAGACTGTGTTTACGCATGCAAAACTAGCAACGTTTCTCACTAAAGTTTGGCCCGTTTTGCCTTAAGGCGTATTTGGCCTTTTCTGGTTTTTAATTGTGCAGCCCTGGCTTAAGGATTTCTATAACGTGTCAAGAATCGTTGCGCGATGCGCGCCAGTCCATCAATGTTCCAGTTTAATGTTTCAGGCAAGGGTCGTAGGTCGATCAAGATGTGTTGTCTGCAGGAAAGCACACGTAAAAAAGCCAGAGCCTTCACGTGAATATTAAACGACCACCAGTTTCTCGTATTATAGAACAAATGCGAAGACAAACACGAAGAAAAAACGCGTGCTTTTGATTCCAACGAACGGCTCACTTTATTTCCCGATAGAGGGAAGAGAATAAAGGTGGTATGACTGCAAGAGGGGCGTAAATACTTAACAACGGTCGTATTTTTCAGGTAGATTCCCCAAAACGGGTAGCAAAATAGGGCAAGGGATTCATTTGCTGTGTTTTTGCATATATTTTGTTCAAATTTTTCAACATAACTAAAATGCATACTGCACCTTAAGTACTGGACAGCATTTGCGGCACACTGCTTGAACAGACCCTCGAATTCATCTCGTGCCCACTGAAAAGACAAAACGTTCCTTGCATTTTCAGTACGATATCATTAGGATGTCATGACATACCAGTAGTGGAACGGAGGTGTAGGTGAGCGAGATATTCTTGGGGGGGGGGGGGGGGGGGGGGGGGGATACACAACAAGCCTATATTTGCTCAGGTAGAAGCTTGGTTCGAGTTCACACAGCTTTTCGACTGTAAAAGCTGCTTGCAAATCTCCAGCAGCCTTCGCTAATATATTCACCGAACATCGCTATTGGCTTACGCTTGGTGTTACGAACAGTTCTAATGCGGATACAAGCCGTTGTGGTTGCCTCTTTGGCTAAAAGCTATGTCCCGCGTCGCAAAGAACTGCCACCGCATACCTTTGACTAGGCACGTAGCTACATTTTGTCTAGACACGCTATACTTCTGACTGGACAGGCCGCTAGACACACCCGCCTCAGCCCAGTAAGCACATTCATGGTCAAATCTCAGGCTACAAGAGATACAACGCACGCATGTCGCCGGTGGGATGACCGGCCAAGCTAAATGCAGTAAAGTCGATTCAAATGCGCTCTTGTTGCGTAAACCTCATGCTGTTCATAACAAACTGGCCGTAAAAGATTGCTTCAAAAGTTTCAAAAAAATTTCCGGCGGAATCTATCTCACGACAAATGTCGACGTTATTGCGATTAGCCTCGAAGCAATATAACGACACCGTATTTACAACGCCGAAACGCGTATAGCCGCAGAGTTCCTCGCGCTTCCTACTGTACACGTCGCGCCATCTGGCGACGACGCCGCGAAGTCGGCGCATGGCACGGGTACGATTCCGCCGAGCACTGGAGAAATTTAAAGGATTTTTTTTTGTCCCCGACGAGCAGCAAATATGCAGCGAAACTTGCCTAGTTACTCAAGTTCGCATCAAAGAGGGTTACTGAAGAGCGGTACACGACTAGTGAAACGTATCCAGTGATACAAGTTGGCATCAAAGAAGTTCATTGAACCGTGGCATATACACCAGTGCCACATACTCAATGACTCAAGTTGGTCTGACGGTTGGTTTCAAACCCTATTCCCTCTACACAGAAACCCTATGCCATGGTCTACCCACTACCAGTGACCCAGTTGGCGGGAAAATGGTTAAAGATACAAATAGATAGCTTCTAGACAGACAGACGGACCCCGAAAAGTGCGCGAAATACCCGAAGAATGCTAATCGGATAAAACAAGTATTTCATTGTGCTGCCTAACAGACACGAAAGCTGTGCGGTGCCAGATACGCCTCACGCTCTCTCCCTCCAACGCGAATATTGGATGGCGCCAGTGACGTCGACCCCCACTCACCGTTCGCCTTTTCATCTGCACGCTCTCACAGTATTCTCACACGGGGAGATGGGGCCACTCCAACCCCTTTCCCCCTGTTGAGCTCTTTTCCTCTCCTCTCCGGCTAGGCCACGTGGCCCCTTTTTTAGCGAACTCCGACAACGACGGTACAGGGTCCGCATAAACAGCTTCGTTGTAAAAACAGAAAGCACTAGGGATGGGAAAGGCACAATACGGACCTGCAGGGTGTGCTCGATGTTGTTGGGAAAATGCTTGATGGTGCAGACGGGTATCGCCTTTTCTGGCGGGTCCTGAGAGGACGAGTAGGACTCGGTCAAGTGCGGCTTCACCACCTGGACATTTCCCTTGGTGCCCATAGTGCCGGACTCGAGCAGCGGCTTGCGGTAGTACACGCAGCGCCTGTCCATGTACTGGCCTGCACACGACGTCTTTTGATCAGGCAAGGTCGAACCCAATGAATACGATATCATTGCTAGTTATTGCGCATGACGAAACAATTCGCGATGACCCTCCGTGTTGGTGTCTCATTTAAAGCTTTTGCGACGGCTTTCGGGAATGAACGGTTAAAGTCACCCTTGACTAAGGAACACTTCAGAATAAACACGACTGTAGAAAGGGCACCTTCCCCATAAAAAAAAAAATCGTTCGTTGCTGCTGACAAGAATTAGGGCGCTGGCTTTCATAATCGTGCTCTGTTCCATCCGAGATATTAAGGTGACACGCAATTTACCTACGTCAATACTGCAAAAGCAAGTAACCTAGTCTGTTGATATCGACTATGTCCAAGCAGCAGCATTCTGTTATATGGACACGCACACGCGTCACGCCGCACTGCGACTGCCCAACTGCAAGAAGCATTTACGCCTGCGTAAAGAGGAAGGCACGACAATGCTTCAGCTCCACACTCCCCCACTCCCGCAATGCGCTCCCGAGCTGTGACGGCAACCCAGAATTTCCAAGATGGCTGCACACTCACGCGCGTCCACGTTGTCCAATGCATTGGCCACGCCGTCCAAAGAATCGAAGAAGTCGTCGTTGTATACGTTCTCCGTGTCTATTCCCACTCGGTCCTCGTGGACTGCGATGTTCACCTCGGGGTTCATTTCAACGACAGCTTTCGCGGCCGTGGCCGACTTCATGGACTGCGTGCGGCATCAAACCACAAGAACACGCTTGAAAAAGCCCAATCGCCATAACATACGTCGAAGAAGGCAAACTTTAGGCAAAGAATTGTGAGTCTATACTGTGTGCCAAATGCACAATTTTGCAGTACGACATAAGGTTCGCTTACAGGAACTGACGCCGAATATACGAAGGCCCGCATTGACGAAAAGTTCTTTGCGCCAGAAGTGTTCGTAAGGGTAATTTCTGGACAATACTGTTACTGGAAATATGTGGAAGGGCGCTAGCCAATGTCAAATTACTTAAGAACGAAAAGCCTGAATTTGGCCCAAAGGCTCTCGTCGGTATGTGCTCTATATCATTGAACGGCCACTATTTTATTATGTTCACTGTCGGGAGTGGCTTGAATTTTCTCTTACAAAACAATTTTCGTTTAAGAACTTTTTGTAAATATGGGCATTGGGGCCAAATTCACGAAACTTTTCGTTCTTAAGTGATATTTGCCATTGGCCGGCCGCTATCGTTTATAATAAATAGAGGTAAACTATCAAATTTTTCTAATACTAATCTAATACGAATAGTAAGTTTCGAATAGCGAATCGGCTATAGAAAAGTTCAACGCAGACGCATACATTTACAGCAGGAATATATATTTCGGTATAATTAGGCACTAGGCTTGTACTCACAAGGACAAAAAAGAAAGACAGCTAAGTATCAGGGACAATTAGCATCGGTTTTAAACACAGCATCACTGCTGGTCATTTAAAAAACTGCACAAATAGCGTCCCTTCTTGAAGGCCTGGTTGCAAAAAGCTTTCTAAGAATGAATGGATGATGCATGACTAGCTTTCCGAAAATTCTCAATAAATGGTTACAAGAAAAGAAAAATCAGAAGGTGTGGAAAGAAAAACAGCTTCTGAAAGACTTGTGTACCGTAAGCACATGTAGAAGGGCCCGTTGCATGGAAATAAACCACTGGTTGTAAGACTGCTACATGAACAGACTACCTTAAATTACAGAATACAAACAAAAATCATGTGTTGACATACAGGCGTCCGTCGTTAAAACAAAACCAAAGCTTGCAATACCCATTTCGTGTCTGAATTGCTTCGAAAACTTTTGTCGTTCAACTTTTGATAATTTACGCTTCTTTGTTTAGCATATGAAGCATAATACTTTAACAGTCGGTTGTTGCATAATATTCGAAATATTCTAAAATACAGAAGAGGCTACTTCCGAATACGAATAAGAATAGTGCGTAGCATTCTATTTGTATTCAAAGCTCGATTATTCTCCCACCTAAACTAATATTTCCAGCATCCGAATTGGCTGGAATGTGCTTTTACTAAATATTCTGGCAGAAAAAAATCGCCAGCCCTTCCCCTGTCGAGAAAATGAAGGTAAGCGAAGCTTGTCGTGTGTGTATCTGACCTTCGTGAGGGTAACGTAAAGTTCACGACATGTCAATAAACAAACGTTTATTAAATGTATGCATCGAGGTAAGGAAACGTACAAGGCAATGGAAGGAAAAGTCGCACGAAAGGGAAACAAAAGTAGAAGGAAAGGGAACGAAAAGTAGTAGGAAAGGGAAGGGAAAGTAGTAGGTCAAGTATACACACGACCAGCCTTTGCTTACCCCCATTTTCTCGACAGGGGAAGCGCTGGTGATTTTCTCTTTCTCTCTCTCTTTCTTTCCTTCTATTTCTCTTTCTTTGTCTCCTTTCTCTCTCTCTATTTTTTTGTCCCTGGTATGTGCCATTGAGTTTAAACCCTTTCTGCTCAATGGCCAGGACCGGCCCAGTTTTCAGCGTGACACCACCACTACCACAACCACCGCCGAAACTTGTGAGCCTATAAAGCTGCGCTTAAAATTTTTTTATGAATAATGTACCTGAATAAGGCTCGTATACTAGCTAGTCGACACGGAAGCCAAAGTCCAACGTAACCACATTTACATAAACATGTCATTTGCCTGTTGCCTGTTTATTTTCCGCCAGCCCTACAGTGCTCGCATAAACGAGGCCTAGTTGGTGGGGTTGAACCAATGTATAACGCGTAAAGGTCTTGCGAACTGATGCCTCCGAAACCCAGTGCTGGCGGGTAAAAATGTATTTTTCTTCGTTGCAAAGCAAGGGTGAAGCCAAGGCCTCATACGAGGAATAGGCATAAGCGTCGGCGTAGCTGAAAGAACGGACGAACAACCTCGAACCCAGCTTCCCGCCAGTTTGCAGCATGGCCGTGACGACCTATTTGCATGTATCTCATATGTCGCACGCACTTTAATTGGGCCTGATCGAGCGCGCATGCGATGACTAAAGGAGATACGAGGGCATGGGTCTATTTTGCACAAGCACCCAGGCGAACAAGGCGTCGTAATCCAGCGTTTCGTTCAAATCGCAGAAGGGTGATGCTATACCTATAGCCCCTATCCTGAAAACGTGGAAGCGGTCATACGCTCGTACCTATTCGCGAAAATAAATGAGTGTTTTGATCCAAGAGCCACAACCGCAGAAGAAGATAACGACTACTCTGCTCTTGCGCCCAACCAGATACAGACATTAAAATGCACATTATGCTTCCTAAACGTTTTTATAGGCAAGAAACCAGGAAAAGAAAACGGATGAAGCGAATAAATGACTCACGCCGACGTCTTCGGGTCGAAACAGGAACTGCCTGTTGAGATTTGACCGCTCGATGACGTCCATGTCTGTCACATGAATGAGGCCGTCGCTCGCCCCAATGCCCATCATGGCGAAGTTCTTGAGAAGTTCGCAGCCGATGGCCCCAGCGCCAACCTTCACACGTGGGACATATTACGCAACCATTGCAGGATTCGGGGCATCCAAATCACAAGGAACAACTACATGTTAGCAAAAAGAAGAAAGTCATTCTTAGTTGCTCACTTCTGTTTTAACACTATAATGCCCGAACGCAGTTTCGCGTCAAGAGAAATTGGAAAAACGTTATGTGTTTGGCATGCAGAGTACATTTGTAGAAAAAAAAATTAATGTAATTTTTAATACTCGTTTGCTGAACTCTCCACAACTGAACAAACGCTCCAGCGCATCAAAAAAAAAAAGCTACTAAAGGAAGAAAGTGGAATTTACTCAGCATATAGTGTGCAACAATACATTTTAGAAACTATACAGAGGAAGAGGTTCAGATGTGAAATCACTGTAATGGGACATCTGATATTTTGAACATTGAACATAAAGTGCGGTAACGAGTAAACATTAAACTAAGTAAAAACAAACAAAAGCCACAATAAAGCAATTCTGATACAATACGAAAAAAGCATTGACAATAAACGTTGGCCCAAAACAGTTTTTTTAGTAACGACAAGAAACTGCTAACAATCAGATCGTATGCTGACTATAAACGCGTAACCAGAACATCGCTACGCCGATTATTTAAATTACAACATGAAACTTATGTACAAATTAAAGCCTTAAACCGATGTGCTGTAAGTGATGCTAATTACAACCTAACTGCTGAGTAAAATAAAAATACAGGCCCTCAGAGTTCGTTTAAATGATCAAAGCGATGATTTAGTCCTAATTGCAAAAGGTAAAATCTTCCATAGCTAATTATTGAAAAACCAGTTGCTTAAGTTCCGGAATTATAACTTTTTGCAGAAGTAGGTAGTTTCGTAATGAAAATCTTGTTAAGCCTCATTCCTATGAATGAACTGAAGAATGTGGTGATTAATGATGCGATAAGCAAGTATTCCAGCATTGTAATCAAGTCAACAATCCTAAGTATACTGAGATAATGAAAAAGTGTAGAGATATCAGAATTCCTTGATAGTAAATTCGTTGAAGCGGAACCAAACTGGTTTCGTAAACTAGTTCCCAAGAAGTAATAAGAGCGTTAGAACGTTACTTTTAACGTTCTTTAATGAGAATTCTGAGGAATTAAACGCCGTCGAATATATATGCGAACATTGGGCATTACAGGGCTAAGCACAGCATGCGCAGTTGCTAATAGGTCAAAAAGCCTTACGACAGCCGACCGCGCAAAATTCGTCCAAAAAGGCAATTGCAAGCACACAATAGGCAATAATAGTTTAAGATTTAATTCCCTCACCTCAAAGTAGTTCGATAGTTTAAGATTTCATTTCTCACCACAAAGTAGTTCTGAGCCATAAACTTGTCCTGCACATCGGCTCCGAAAACCCGGGCCTGCGCAGCGTAACGGGTGTGCTCCTGCGCAGTGAAGAGGAAAAAAGACATCTGCACACTTACAATTAAATAAATCTGCAACAGACTGCGAAATTCTGGCGAATTCCTTGCCAATGCGACGAATCATTCCAAAACTATACTGACGGTCTTTTACTCTACAGAAAGCTTACCATTGCGTTGGCAGCCGCTTCCGAAACGTCTCCGCCCGTTGGAAGGCACTCGAAAGCGTCGAAATAGAACCATTGCTGGATCGGCCCGAACTTTCCACTGCATGCCTGTGAGGTAATAAAGAACCTGAACAGCGTGAAAGGAGTCGAGAAGAAAAGTACTTACAAACAGCAAGTTTTGCCGTATGCGGCTGCCTATTAGTCAAATGTTAAGGCTATTATTGAGGCTACTGTCAATTCGCGATTTGCGAAAGCAGCGTAAATTGTCTGCTAAACAGGACACACAAAATTAATTCGAGGAACACGTATGTTATTGTGGTTTTTATATCCTTCGTGCGTGTAAATGTTAAAAAGCTAAAGCCTGCCTGTGAGTCACATTTGACTGTTCTACGTGGCCTTCACACCTGCCTATAAGCGAATGGGTGAACTCGGTTGGTTCTGTCCAAAACTGTGGTCGAGAGACTTATAAATCAAAATGCAAACAGTACCGAATATTTCACAATGCCATCGTTCGGAATTTTAGCGACGGCAAGTCGCCTTCGTGCTTCTTCTTTCATTACTTCTTTTCTTTTCCGGGAAAGGGGGGGAGGGGGGGGGGTTGCGTGGAGGGCTTGAAGATTTGCTGCGTACCTTAAACAGCTAAGCTGTGTCCGGTAACTCGTGATTTTTCATCACTATGTGATCGTTGCAAAACGCTCCCGGATGGAGCTGAATAAGTGTGTTAGTTTTCTACACAATTCTTAAAATATTTGTGGGGATGACAATAACATTCAACGTCATGCCCATCACACCGTGTTCATTTTGATTTGACATAGGTGTTCATAAGAATAGCAAGGAAAGCATGTAAGAGTTTTAAACCTTATTTTAAACATCCTGTTAAACTGCAGGCAGCGGCAGCAAGTCCCTTCGTTCTACTAAGTAACTGCTAGTACGGAGTCGTACCAAGTACGTACGTAGTCCACGAGGTGGCATGCAGTACGGCTTCTAAACGGCTTCTAATTGGACGGCAGTACTCGTAGAAAGCTTAGCTTTAAAAGCTGACTCTGCGCAGCAGAGCCACCAGGATGTAAACGCTTAAAGAGCGCCTTCACCAGGTTTGCTCATTTTTTAACAAACAAGCGTAGCGTATACATGACGCGGAGACAATCATGTCTGCGAAGTATTACGGAGCTGCGCTCTGCGAACACAGCTGAAATTTCAAAGCAAACGCCGCGCTCTTTCACTCTCTCTACAGCGCCCTGCCAGCCACAGAGCCATGGTCACACGCACACGTTCCTATTTGGTGCGCGTGTTTCGTCACAGACCATCACTGATCAACCAATGCGGAACGTACGACGCTGCAAGAAAGGAGGCGGGGCTTACGCCACGGTACATCCCTCCGCTCCTGTATGAGAGAAGGCAGGGAAGGAACAGCGCTTGGGAACGCTGCATGATGCAGAGGGAGAGAGAGTCTCCGTTGGCAGTGACACGCCTCGTGGCGGCATGGTAACAGGACAGTTTCAATGTTCCTCCAATAATGTTCCAATTTAAAAAAAAAATATTTTGGTGAAACGCTTCTTAGACGGCGCTTTACAGCTTCCAGTGTATAACCGAAATTTGCAATTGGGCCTGGTGAGGGGCCCTTTAAGGCCAAATGGGCGACGAGCGAGGAACCCACCTTCATCACTTCCTGGGCAGCGATGCTTCCGATCACTGCCTGCATCGGACACAGGGAGCCCGCCGATACGCATGCCAGTGTCGTGATCAGCTTCTCGTCTACGCTTTCCAGTGGTCTGGCCATAGCAGCGTTCTTTGCCTTGGCTAATTGGACAACCTCCGCTGCATCGTCCTGCAATGGCCACGGGCGTTTAGCCGACGGGTCTCATGGAAAACGTGACTAAGCAAGATGTCAACCCCATGTATCAACGTGGTGGCTACGGCGGCTGCCTATGGCGCGGCTGCGCACGGCCGCGCGGACCCTATCTTGAAAGCGACTTGCGATAGGTACAGAGTCTACGCGCGCCGAGTGCTGATGGCTTCGTGTGCGCTGTCTTCTCGCCGCTTAGTTCGCGTTGAAGCGAGAGGCAGCACGAAGGTCGATTCGCTCGCTGCTGCTGCCGCTATTCCCCCCCACCAGTGTTTTGACCGCGAGTGTCCATGGTCATTGATTGAGGTGTGTTTCTGTTCGTGCGCGCGTGACACCATGCTTGTTAATTCAGTTAGTAAGCGAATGTCTGCAAGTTTTTACGGTCGATAAAACTACTATCCTTACTTCGCATAGCTGTCTAAATTTGCTATCGGAATCGATGGTTAGCCTTTCGGGCGAAACTGCAACTTTCTTTCAGTCGAAAGACATATCAAAGGGCACACGGTCGCTTTTGCTTCTTCTAAACAACGAAACATTATTAGTGAAAGCTTACTACGATTGCCAATACCAGATGGCACTTTGGCAAGAATGTTGTGGATTCAGGTCCCGATTTAGAATTAGGTTAAACCGCGAAAAAGTTGAAAGCAACTGAACCACACTTTGGATCGAGTGGCCACTTTTTATTCGGGCCAAAAAATAAGCAGAATATTGGCTCACATTCCGTAAAACTTTATCGCCGCGTGGTAAGTGAGCATATTACGGCCGCGCACGCAGTAATCATAGGACGTTTATAGTCACGCGGTGAGAGAGATTAGAAAACAGCCGTCCACACGAAAGACGTGGAAGAAGGTTGCGATGCCAGCAATAGAAATGACAACCATGCATTGCCCAATATTTTGCGCTGGAAATTTATAGTGCAAGAGGCATGGATGTTGAGTTTTATGCTGCTCAGCTTTGTCTTATTGCTGCTCAACCCTTATAGATATCAACTAGATTCTCTACTACTAAATTTGTCTTCGCGCTCATTTGTACTATACGTTCAAGTTCCATGTCGACGCCCTGGCCGACCTTGCACTATACACGTAGTGATGTGACCCGCTGTGATGATGACGTACTTTGTTCCAAGGCCGAGGAAGACGTAAGTGCGACTGGTGAAATGCATGAAGAGCCTGGAAACCCAGGTGAAGCTGTGGAGCACGGTTCACCTTGGCGAAGTCCGACATGACGAATTCCGGCTCAGCCATGGACTCTTTGAAGGATTTCTGAAAATGCACAGAACAAGAAACGATTAACACTCGCTTCCTGTGAAACTATAACCACAAAATGGCCAGGCCGCACATGCGACAGAAGCACAATAAGCTTTCAATGAGCTTCAATAGCCTACAATCGACAAAATAAAAATCTAAAAGCAACTCACGAACTTGATCTCCTTTGGCATTTTTACTTGGGTTGCGACGCCGCCTAGGGTGTATTGACCGTACTGCGTTGTGTCGCCGACGGAGAATGTGTCGGGACCTGGATGAGCGTAAAACACACCAGGAAAGGCAAAGACTCCAGCAATGCACAGGTAACTAAGGCGAATGCTTGTACATTCTAAGCGGTACTTCCGCAGCCACTGGAAGCACAGCTTCACTCACCGAGCACCTTGACTTTCATCGGTGGGCAGTTGTTGATCTCGGTCATGCCCTTGACTTCGGAAAAGGTGACGTAGTCTCCATCTGCGAAGCCGTGCCGCATTTTGTCCAGGCAGGTCACCACGCCCTCCTCGTCCTACGCAGGCGCGCAGAGTAGAGAGATATCACGTGACCACGGTGTAAGATAGAGCTTATCTTATTCCGTGACCATGACGAACGAAAGCGAAAAATCCATACCTGCTTACGCACTGATACTCTCCGACTTGTAGGCTTTGTGTTAAGCAGTCTTTCAATTTCAATCCACTTTTCTGAAACACTCGACGGCTAAAGTCAAGGTTCTGCTTCCATCAATCGATGGATTTTAACCTTTACTTTTATGAGCGAACAATGGACCTGTTCTGCGACTTCTTCGGCACATTATGCATTACTAATGTGTATGAATGATAAAACAGGAAGTGGCCCATGTTCACGGTGAGGTAGAGTATTGTGGAATAGGTGGGTGGAGAGAAGGTAAAACTGAATGAGAAACAGGCAGTTCTCGCTTATTATCGTAAAAATTATCGCCACTTCTCGCGATTCGTTTTCTTTTCATTTAGAATTACTTGAGGAAGCACAGAACTGAATAAAGACCTAAACCACGGTAGGCGTGCTCGAACAAAAAAAAAAAAAAAAAAAACGCAATTAGGATGTAGCGAGAGTAGGGCAAATAGTGCAAAACATTTTTTTAAATCCCGAACATTTTGGCAACAAGTGCTAGACAAGTTTGCACTAATTTATGATCATCGTATTCTTTCATTATTCAGTAATGTCCGAAGTACACCAAGTTAACGATGTGCGAGACCAGACAATGCGAAACCGGTAAAAGCGGTTTCTTAAATAAAAAAGACACGTCTAAATTATTTGTTTCCCAAAGCCCTCCAATAATGCGTTCTCAAAAATATATGCGAGCCAACGTGTTTTCTTACGTACCTTGGTGATGGACCCGATCAATATAGATAGCGGCTGCTCTCCGTTCGTGTCCAGCACTCGGAAATTCTCTCCGAAGTCGCAAAATATCTGCCTGCAGTGAAAGAAGCCGAGAATGGTGACACAAACGCTGCTTTTGTGAAGCGTTTGAGAAACAGCGTTACGCTACGTGAAAACGGCTCTAGGCTGAAGGACCCACCCAGCAAGGCCCCGTGTATCGGCCACAATTAGGGAAATGTTGTTCTCGTGGGCGAAGGTCGCAATGAGCGCTTGCCTTTCCAGCGAAGTCTCTGTCAGTACCACCACCTAGGAGGACAAAATTTGGTTATGTGAGAAGCTTGGGCCTGTTGGCGATACACTTAACAATAAAGGAATACCAGTTACGAAAATCTTCTGTCTCATGTTCGTTCATTCGCTCGTTCGTTCGCTCGCTCAGTTCTTTTTCTTTCTTTATTTCTTTTTCTTTTCTTTCTTTTGCGTAGCTCCCAGCTCCGTATAGTTACGACAAGGCGCCTCAAGTTATTGAGTGGGACATGGAGTTAATCACATCAGCTTTCTTTACAGGCCGTTAAAACATGTGCCTACGCAACTTAAGCGTACCAGAGATACGTCAAGGACAGCAGAGATGGCGGTCACCCGGTATCGTAGACCACTGGCGTGTACCGGTCAGCTCGGTGCATTGATTTCATTAGGTGGTACGATGGTTTCGGCGACACAATGATCTATGCGGCCGAAATCAACCCTTTCATCCATCTTCATTTTGTAGTGAACGCTTGTCCCCATTCACCAAGAGTTGTGATTGCATGATGGTTGCGGTCGCTTCTCAATAATTTCTCACATTCTCGTCCCTCTTATCTCGTCGATATCTCAATGAACTCAGCTTGCGGCGACACCACTGATATGCGATTTCACGCGTCAGTGGTACATGTATGACAACCTCCACTGCTTTCGATGGCGTATCCCACCTTCGGCTTTCCGTTCGACGCCATGCTTCGTTCGCACGTGTTTCTTGTCTTTGGCTCTTCGCCAGAAACGTTCCCTAGTGTCAAGAAATATTTCCCTAAATTATGCGAGTCCGAATTCACAACGCTCTTCTTTCTTAAGTGCTATTTCTCATTGACCAGCTACATTCGCTAAATGACATGTCGAGCACCAGGATTAGACGAAATTTTCTCTTACGAACAGTTCTATAGTGTAACAGATTTTTGTGAAAACGGGCTCTGGGGCGCTATGCAGGAAGCCCAGAGTTTAGCAAAGTTCGGGATCTCCACGAGCTCTGGCGACGCCCTTAGATGAATGGGCTGATGTTATCAAGACATGAAATTCAACCCTCGGCACGCCTCCAGTTTCAGTGGCTTATCTAGTTCACTCTTGGGTTATCACTAGGGCGTTACCTCACGGGTGGTTGAAAAAAAAAAGAAGGAGTCGCGTGGTCAAACCGTCAGGTGCCTTCTTTAATTTGTTTACAGTTCCACCCAGTGCATTACCTGTCTAAATAAGTTATAGAAAAATTACCTTTTAACGTATTCGAAAGAAAAAGGGTTAGCGTGGAAGTGCGATACGTCTGCGTTCTTCTCATTCGACGGTGGACGTCGAAAATATTGACGTGAGCAGGGCAGAAAAATGAGAAAACAGTGCGCAAATGAGTGTCGAAATCTGTGTCTTCAAGTGGCCAGCTTGACGCCGCATGCAACTGGGAACATGAAGCTTGAATTGACCAGGAACTAGTGACAACAGGAGTCTTGGAAGGCAGAACCCACGAAGGGAAACAGTACATGACAGGAAGTGCCTTAGCTACCACAGCCACGTGACCCGTTGAATGTGTGCGGATAGCATGCATGCAGCTTTAACGACTCCGTTAGCTTCACCACCTGTGCGCTGGACACTGCAAAGTCAATTCAAACGAGCCTGATTACACATGTCAACGCCAGCACTATGGAGCGTCGTGCTTACACATATCTACGGCGGCCGCAACCGCTACATTATGAGCTTTAAAAGGACTATAAAGAGAAAAATAATTTGGGCTGAATTTTCAATGCGAAAGCCTTATATGCCTCAATAGACAGTCGACCTTGAGCGAAAAAGCATCGGAGACATGAAAGGTACAAAAAAGGCTACGAACCCTCGACCTTTGGTGGGAGTCGAACCGACGACCTTTGGTGTCAGTTAAGGCTACGAGCCCTCGACCTTTGGTGACAGTCGAACGCACAACCATTGGAATTAACAGGGATGGCTAAGCGAATTAAGGGGTATGTTTACGTCACGTGTTCGTCTATAATGCATCGGAACTTTGCTCTCGCCTTCAAGTTGTCTTAGGGGTAACATAGGAGACCCTGTGAATGTTTAAAAAATTATTTTTTGTAAAGCAATTAGGAAGTTAGTAATTAATAAATAACGCATTAAAAACACTATTGCCGACAGAGGAGGCTTGATAAGCCAAAAACGGATGCAAAAAATGTGTGGCGACACAACCTTCCTGCACCATGACGTCATTAATTTTGACAGCGTCGGTTCTGGCCTACCTAAATTCTTACCGGTAATGATGGACAACATTTAATTCTTAAAATGCGATAAGATGAACTTGGCAAGTTTCAAGAAGTTTTACTGAGCCACACCACTCCAAATAGAAAATATACTTTGAAATCCATGAAGTCAAATTGACGTACTGGCGCTGGGCTTAAGGCACGAACTTTGTACTTTCATTTCCTGCTCTAATAATAAACCTATACCAAAAATTCATGAAAGTAGAGCTTTTAGAGCATGACTTAACAATCTAAACTGATTTAGTTTTTGTCTTTGATATGTCCTTTTGAGTACCGTATACATGGGGCGCTGTACAATTGCAACGAATGGGCAATGGCGATGGCTCGACCAAGATCGAGATTTTTACGAGATGCAAGTGTGGAGCGAAGGTTTCCTAGGCGCGAAATTGTGGCGATGCCTTTTCTGATGCTATTCCTTTTCGCGCTCGGTCAGCGCTCAGAGCGGAGCTCGACCCGCGTTATCTACGTGATCAGCCGGCCGTTAACGGCGACTGAAAACAGTAGCATAGAATTGAGTGGAAGGAATCGCCGCAATATCGCGGCCCTATACTCCGTTTTATAGATAGGAGGCAACGTTACGAAAGCTAGAGAGATTTCAATCACTGCACGCGGCGACGAAAGAACTGTGGGCAGCACAGAGTGGTGCACACATATATGTAATAGAACGTAAATCTGCAATTTGTATTTTTAATGTACAAGGTCTTTTTTCTTCCTTTTTTTTTTTTTTGCTTCGAACCCTTCATGAAAACCCTTCATGAACCCTTCATGAAAAACCCACAATAGCTACCCGAATCACGTCACTACAGAATAATTATCTACCCAACCGGACATCATTTGCAAGAATTTGCCAAAGCAATCCGATCAATAATTAAACTGACTACATTAATTACCTGCCTACTTACATACTTTACGGTACCTGATTATATCGGAACGTACAAGGGAATCACCAGAGAAGTCTAATTCCACGTTTCCACATTTCAAAACGGCCATTTAAAATGAAATAATCGGCGTTAATATAATCAGTCAATTATTTGAAGGATTATTTTGATGACAGTTATTTCTGTTTACATGGCACTCCGAAGCGCGACTAGCAGTGCAACCCCCTGTGACGTAACAGGGCGGCGTAATATGAAGATTGGGTATGCGGCGCGATAAAGCGGTCATCTCGCATCTGCTTCCGAGGCGACTATACGTCCAATCGGGATTTGCACACAGATCCAATCGAAACAAGATCCGTGGAAGACCGGAAGTGCGTCGGCTGTTATACTTCGCACCACGCTCTTACGTAACACAGGGGTTGGACAAAGAGCCGCTTTTCGAGGTGCCCCGTGCGTAATCAGGCAAATTGAAGGAATAATTTCACGCCAGGTATTTCGGTCGGCATGGGCATTCTGAAATATGAAAACCCGTAATTTCATTTTTATCACGATCCTCTTATACTTTTCCGATATATTCATGAACCCTAAAGATTGTAACTAATAAGGTCTTTCCTGCAATTTATATTAAATAATAATTTGATTTGTTGTAAGGTATGTCCGCCTGGGCACATAATTTAGTGACGTAATTCGAGTAACGTGTGTAGGCTTTCCTGTGTGCGTTCGAAGCAAAAAGAAATTAGCGTAGCTTGCACTGGAGGCGCAATGCTAAAGAGACAGCGGAGCTGATGGGCACCTAGCTAGTCCGGGCTTTTGGGTTAGGCTAAGCACTACCAAGTCAACCCCAGCATTTCCCGTAATTTATTGATTATTGATCGATTATCGATTAGCTATTGACTGGCTATCGATTGGCTATCGCAAGGTATTGACCACGTATTTGGGCTATGCTAAGCACTACCAAGACATCCCCAGCATTATCCGGAATTTTCGGATTAGCTATTGATTGGCTATCAATTGGTCATCGATGACTGACTAAGCTTAAGTAGTCCCAACCATGCTTAGCTAGACTTAGCCAGGCTCAGCTTCGCTAGTTCACAGGGTATTTGTGCTTGGACCCTTTCTGCACTTCCAGAGGATCGGCCCACATTTTTGGATCCAGCAGACACATTACGCCCGACTTAAACACCTCCGCTGGTAAAAAACACTGAAGCAGTGATTGTGCAGAAGGTGTTGCAGTCCCATGCAACTACTATGCGAAACACGCGAAGTGAAACAAGCCTGACCGAGCTTGACTAGTTTCTGTTCTGTTAACTATTTCAAGAGTAGTATAATGTATATGAAAGTTTAAAGAGAGGATATGTGCCATCATGCCACTCGAAAAGCTGCAGATGCAGTGGAATGATGCCAGCATAAGTTTGCGAACATTATGCTGAACATTTGCTTTCTATTACTGCTGACGCGGCTGTTGTGCCAAGTGTCGGAGAGCGGCACCGTCTAGACTCTAAGGCCAGCAATGAAGGCAGCGACACAACAGTAGACAAACTTGCCGCGTATAGCTGAGAAGCTTATAGAAAAACAGCTCTTGCGTGCCAACACCAATAATAGTGGCATTTCACCGTTTCTTTTCGTTTATTGAATAACGATGTTAATTCACGGCCATGCCTGGCAAACAGAGTGCATGGTATGGAACTACTCAATCTGATTTCATTAAATATTGGCGCGGTTCTTTCGGTGTATTTCCTTCCTGAACTAAGAAGAAACCTTGACAAAGCTCAGGGACAAAAATATGTGCATAACGGATCTTATGCATAAGTGAAAGCCCCGTCGCTCCATAAATATGCGATTGAATTTACAAATATTTTTGTTCGTAAAGCTTGTTCGGATCATTGGTAGGCCAGATTGGCTAAACTATGTTCATCACATGATTGCTCGGGTCATATTATTGATAACTAATTGTGTGAACTCGGCCCCTGGAGCCTAACTCCACACAATGCCTTTCGTTCGCAAAACACTTTTCAACCAAATGTGGCACTGTATTTATGGTTAGTATAGCCAACAGCAAAGAGCACTTACAAGCGGAAAGCTTTGTGAATTCGGCTCTGTAACTCTCGCCCTCCTCATCTGATAACATGTTCGCTTTCAGCGTTTGCTGATGTCCCCTTTTCACCTTTTGCAAAATGGATCCATTGGACAAACTGCTCTTGTGAAAGGGGGCCAAGGACGAATCGCATGCACAAATCAGTCTATAGACTACTGCAGTTCGCACACGCAGGCGCCGACCAATCCAGACACAACAATTAGCGAATGCAGATGATTAATTACAGGTAATTCTAAAGCACGAAAATAAGCTTTGTACATTCTCACTGTGATCTGCAGGTGATTTTTCGGAATTCCAGTGACGTTAGCTACGATTCCATAGGAACCAATCCAAGCTATAGAATCAGACTCGGGCGTTAGCCCCAAAACATTGCCACTCACGCTGAACTGCTTCACGAAATCCTTGGTCAGAGGCTCCGTGTGGCTCTCCACACGCACGTATTGGTTAAGTCGCGCTAGCGATGCCTCGGAAGCGGAGGCTCTGTTCCTGCCCAGGTTGTCCTCGCTTAGGTAGTACTGGAAAACATACGAGCATCACAGTGAAGGCGGCAAACACTCTTCGCACTGCAATGCGTCACCTATCAAGGAATGCAGCAAAATTCGCAAACATGCATGTCCCTTGCCGAGATCCCTGTCAGTAGGCAGCCAAGTTTTAAACTTTGTTCTGACTACATTTGTGCATCTAGGTCGAACGCTTCATCGTCCTTAATTGGGAAATTGAAGGTTGCTGATACTAAACCTGGAGCAAATCTGGCCTTGAACCCAAGGCAGCCATATAGTAAAGATATTCTGCTGTATCGCCTAGCAATGAGCTAGTGCCGCATGGCAATAGACGTGAAACAATATCGTCAGGTGATGAATCAACTTTATCTATCTAAAATGCATCCACAGAAAGTGCACATTGTAATGCAGCGCGAACTATCTTATGAAAAAATTAAGTTAACAACTGTAGGCTCCACTGGTCTTGAAGCGGCATAAGGTTTTGACATCGCTAAAGTAACGTCGTCTCAATACACACTCCTTGGAAAGAGAGGCTATTTTATTTTTATCAGTTCGTTGACAAACGCTGTGCGACCGAAACGAAGCTGTATTCGAAGTAGCCGCTGAGCTCACAGCTTACTACGAACTAAACGTCCTGGCTCAAAAATTACATTGTGGCATTGTAAATCCACTGTAATAACTTAAAATGGTGAACCTGATCTGCTTTTGGCATCTTGTATTTTGTAAAGAGCGGCTGATTTCGTATTTGCCGTGGATTTCCAGTGTAATTGTCGAATGTACGCAATATTTTCTTTTGAAGAAGAGTTAGCTTCCCACAGTTATTGGACGTGGTTGTTCCCCATACAAGGGTTGCGTAGCTAATTATGGAATAATTATGGAATAGGTTGCGTATTTATATATACTTCCTGTAATAGTTCAGATGACAACCTATTCACATGTGTCTTCCATGAGCGGTCTCTAAACCACACGCCCAAAAATTGGCTCACAGACTTGTGTTAATAAGCAGCTTTCAAATGTTAACGTAATAAATAGCTTCGCGACTTTTCCTGCCTGTTGGTTCAAAAATGACGATCTTAGTCTTCTTTGTATTCAAGCTTAGGCCATTCAACTCTAAACATATTTACAGATCTTGAAGGTAAGCACTGGCACTGTTCCTGGGCATCATCTATTCATCTCGCTAAAAAACACATTCGTATCATCCCCGTACGTCACTACATCAAGGCAACCGTACATATCTGTTATATATCATTAGCATGTGTTAAAAACAGCAAAGGCCCCCCCCCCCCCCAAAAAAAAAAAAGCCTTGGTGTACTCCCTCTTTCATCAACATTTTATCAGACGATCAAGAATTATTAAACACGTACTGGTTCTATTTGAATAATAAGTGCTGAGCAGCTTTAGAGGTACTCCTCGTACACCATACATTTCCAGATTTTTTAGTAAGATATCGTGTTGAACAGCATCAAATGCCTTATTTAGGTCTAAGAATAAACCATGCGTTAATAAGTCGCTTTCAATGTTCCTAACTATTTATCTTTAATAGGCATCAGTGGTTGTTCTAGGGACCTGCTTTTCTGGAAACCATTCTTTGCTTCTGTTATCGCTTGGTGGGCGGTAGGGAAATATATTAGTCTATCATTGGCAACATGCTAAATTTATTTTTAAGAAAAGGAGAAAGACTCAAATTGTCCCGCAATTGTTAAGATTAGTAGCGTCATCTCCCTTATGAACTGGATTAATTTCGGCTATATTCAATTCATCCGCAATTTCACCAGTGTGTATAATTTTATTAATTATGTCTGCTAAAACTAATAACAGACTAATCATGCCAGAAACATGCTTTACATGGAGAACTTTTATTTCGTAATATCCAGCAGCCATATCATTGTTTAATTCAGCACTCATCTGCGCCACCTCAAAGGGTGTAGTCGGATTGAGCATTATGGATCCTGGCACAAATTTCTGTTCATCTATTTCTGTTTATCTACACTACTAAATTAAAGCACCCATCCTATTCTGCTCGTATACTTGTGCAGTGACAGTTTCTGCGCATAAGTAATCCGCCATCTAAATCAGTGGAACACTAAGAGCTGCTTGTTTTACCACGATGACACGATGCAACGATGAAAACCGCAAGCATGATGCAGCAGTAGGCAAGGACAGGAACCGATTCTTATCTCCCTTGTTTGTCAACAACTTTGGCTAAGCTCCAAGTGTCGACAAGCTGGGAATCAATAAAACAACTAATACCAAATTTGCAACTTATATTAGCTGCTGCACGCGAAATGCACAAAAATTCAATCATTCTAAGAATTGTTCGATCAAACGCTAGTTATTAGCACGGTTTCTACACTAATTTGGCGCCCGATCCTATAATGACACCTAAGTGAATACGACACGAATGAGAAAAGAAAAAACGCTCTAACCTGCGATGAAAGATCGTGTCGTGTGCAGACAGCCTCGTCGTGAATGGTGACCGACTTGACGCCCCCCAGAATGACGTTCTTGGCGATCTCCACACCCAGTCCCCCGATTCCGCATATCAGCACGTCCGATTGTGCCATGCGTAACATGGCGTCGCGCCCAAGCACGTAGCTGCGAAAAAGGACTAACGCTTATTTACTCACCTTTACTCACCATTCTTGCAAACGACTCCCCACGGTTACACCACTGTTTGACGGGTAAGGGCCGGCGTTCACCATTATAAAAATAAAAACTGAAAGAGCACGAAACCTCACAAAAGCACCAACAGTGCAACCAAGCAGAGGTATAAAGGTATTTGGTTTCAGAACCAAAGTGTCAACCGCGAGGATACAGGTTCTTCATGAACGTTCGTTTCCAGGACACCCTGTGTGCTATGTCAATTGTCAGCTTAAACTATCATTACGTGTCAAATCTGCCCCATTTATCATGCAAGTCTTATTTCTGCAGGAAGTTGATGAAACAAGGGAAGAACGGACCAAATATAAGAAGAGCTTCTCGTTCAGGCATGTAAACGGTGAAAAGAGTACTGCCATAAAAAAAAACCGAGGAACAAAAATTAAAATATGGAGGACGCTTAAGCTCGTGGCAATCGGGAAGTATAGCTTAAGCTTCGCCTTTAAGAGTGGAACGCGATAACACTAAAAGATTTGTGGCTGCTTATCATGCTTTTTTTCTCGTATATCCAAATTACAATCCGACGCAACAGGTCTGTAGGTTGTGGTTAAGTTGTACTTTACAATTTTTCTGACGGATTTGACTTGGAGAAATTCAATTTTGTTTACTAACGCCTTGCGCCACGCGGAGGGCCTGCGCGGTCGGGGTGGTTCGGGATGAGTATTTCCCCAAATGACGCCGGCGAGCCCACGCCGACACCGACACCAGGTTTTCTGCGACACGGGGCCCTTAACGCTATCGCGTTAAAAATACTGCAGATTTTAGAGAGATGCTTGGAATGAAGAAGCACGAACCGCGGTGAGCGAGTGGCAATACGGAAATTTGCTTAGCTGCAAGTTAGCAAGAAGACATTTAATATGCCACTGAGAATGAGGCGGATATAGAACTTTTCTCATCCAAAAAAATAAATATCATAAGCCAGTGCACACCAGCTGACGAGAAGTTGATGCAAAATTCCTCCAGCCATCGCTTTCGTGTTGAGATAAAATGTCGCAGTTTCACCCGAAAGGGGAAGCATCAATTGCGATAACAAATTAGTAGAGAGCTATGCAGAGTTAGGTTAGTAGTTTTATCAGCTGTATAAACTTGGACATGCAGCAGCACCAAGCAACGCGCAGAACTGTTGTCGACGCCGTCGGCGGTTTGCCCGCGTACGCAACGAACACGCGCGGCGGTGGTGACTGTTGCCGGTGCCTCTGGGGGCGGCTCGAAGGTTTTCGGCGAGATCAGGCCGGGACACTCGTCGAGCAGCGCCTGAAGCCTTTACCACCTTCTCGCTTCGCAATGTTTTATATAAATACGCATTTGGTGCCGCAGCTAAACGTCCCCTCGCTCCCTCCTGTTCCCCTATGGCCCTTCGCGCGACGGAATAAGTCGCGTTTGCTCTCCGCCGTGCGTTCGCTCCCCGTGAAGGCGCGCGTCCCTCTAGGGGTTTCACTCGCACATATAGCATACGGCGCGCGACGACAATTTCATCGCCGTTGACCTCTAGACGGAACCTCACGGCGACGGCGACGCCGATGGCAGAAATCCGCTTGGAGTGTCCATATCATTGCTATTGCAATAAAAAAGAAACGCGATGCGATAGGTTCCACTCTTATTTCGGTAAGCACCCCATGAACCTGATCAACTTACAGTTGTCTAGAGTAGAGGCTCTCGTCAATCTCTGGCGGGTTCTGTGCTGACGAGTTAGCAGGGGCCTGTTGTCCCTGCGTGTGCAAATGTAGACGCCGTGGTCAATAAGAGAGAAAAGAACTTGCCAACCCGAGGATACAACCTACAGAGAAGAGGCAAATTCTCCCAAAGAAATGGACGCTCAAATTTCAAGGTATGGGTAGTCGTTGCATTTGAAACCGAGCAATTTATGTCGAGGCACGAAATCAATATATATAGGCTTGCATTATGCACCTAATTTTCGTTTCACTTGGATTTCCGTTTTGCGTCACCGTCGCTAACGCCTTTCTTCGCAATCTTAACTTTTCAGTACCGGTTCAACGCTAACCGTGAACCTTCTGAAAGAAGCAGAATCTTGGGGCCGTATTCTGTAACGCTTCGGTTTTCGAAGGATTCGGTTTGCGTGCAGCGATTGGTCGCCGCCTGGGTGACGCCATCGCCTCAGGGCGCGAACGCATTTTTTGATGACGTCACGCACATGTCAATCACGCAAAACGAATTTGTCGTCTGCTACGAAGCGAAGCCGCGCGCGCTGCTTCGGTCTGATCCGAAGCGCGGTGAGCCGTGTGCAGAGCCCGTGCGTGCCGTGTGCAAGGGTGAGATCGCGGCACTCGGAGCAAAATGACGGCGTGTGCGGTGCCTGTGGCACCTGTTATCGTGCTTTTAGCGAGCCTCCGTGATAGACAGCGACAACCTCGACGTCGACAAGACGCCTTTGAGATGACAGACGAGGGCTTCAGGCGACAATTCAGATTCTCAAAAGAGACAGCGGTCCGACTGTGCGAGGAACTTGAGTGTGTATTTTGGCCGCAACGCGAAGTTAGCGTACGACGTCCCACCTAGCGGCATAAATGGGTCAACCGAAGTAAACAAAATTCGTTAAGTCACTCACCGCCAGTACAATTCACACACGTTTCATGATGAAAAACGTAAACCTCATCAATACCATGAACAAATTATGTTTATTTACCAAGAAGCGCTCGTACATTGCTATATTTTTACTCGGTTTGTGACGTTCACTGCCCCAAAAAGAAACCTTCGCGCCGATTGGTCTCTGTCCTTTCACTTGTTTACATTACGTCAACAACGGACCGCCCCAATGTGACGCCACCGCGAAACCGAATCCTTCGAAACCCGAAGCGTTACAGAATACGGCCCTTGGTTTCAACTAGTTGGGGTGTCATACTCGAAGAAATCGACGGCTCAATATAGACGCGGACAGAGAACATACATCGACTAGACGGGCTCTATGTGTTCTCTGTCTGCGCCTATACTTCGCGCCGTCGATTTCCCGGAGTATTACCTTTGAGATAAATCTGTACCACATACAGTATATACACGCGCTAAAGGCACCATGCGCGGTCCGGATCTCATTGTGGTTCCTTTATTACGCATGTGTCGCTATATAACACCAGCCGGTAGGGCTGCGAAGAAAATAAGACGGCATTCCAAACGACAGGTGTAATGCTTCCGACGTTGAAAGCATATCGTGAGAAGCAAGATACGTTATGAGTATTGGTGAGAAAAAAAAGTAAGAATCTCGACTCGGGCGTTAGCTCCAAAACGTTAAGATATATGACGTCACATCCGTTACAGGAAGTTGATGGTGGACCCCGGCATAAAACACTTTCATGTAAAAAACAGAAAAGACATTGCTTGAGCCGGGGTCAATAGGCATATGCAACTGCACAATAGATATACAGGGTCTCCAACGTAACTTGTTCCCAAATATAGAAATATGCGAGTTACCAAGGTAATGTTTGCCGTCGTTTGGAGTAAGTTAGACTAAATTTTTTGTATTTCACCTAATCGGGCATAATTATACTCGGTTTCATACATCAGGTGCAACGCTGTGGAAGCTACGCAAGAAGTACGGTCACCGAAAATGTATCACTCCGCGCTTCTATGCTTTGCTGCGCGCCAGCGGCGTTTGCTCGCGCGAGCATTCACGTGAGGCTGCCGCGTCGGGCTACAAATAAAAAACAACCAAAAGCAAATTGATATAAAACAACGTGTTAGCAGCCGTATGAGTGCATGGTTTGTTTGTTTCTAATGGGAAATTAATTTTTTTTATCAGAACTGCGCCTATTTTTCGCAAAAATCGATCAAAAACACCGAACTATTTCTAAGCGCGAGCGCAGCCACTGCAAAGTTATCTCTAACCTCCACAGCGTTGCACCTGATGTATTAAACGGAGCATAGTTTTCACTAGTTATTTACTTCTGAAATATTAAAATGAGATCAATTTTGTCAATCAAAAGGCTGTAGGACAACATGGAAAATTCTCGATCCCTGTAGAATTCTCGATCCCGCAAAACACAGAAAAGTGGCCCGCGACCAGCCGCGCAGAACTTTTTTTGTGTTTCTTGCGGGCTTTCTTTTGGGCTTGGAAAAAACTTTTGTGTATCGCGTAAAGAGCAACAAAGAGATGGATCGCGAATCGTGAAGCGTGTATACCTAAGCCTACAAGCGAATAGTCTAGCGTGCACTCACATTCGCTTTGTCTGACGCCTCGTTGCCGGAACTGTCGTCGGTCCTTCGCCTTTTTGCCGGAGGGGTGGGATCCTCCTCCTCGACAAAGGTGACCGTCTTGGACATATCGGCGATCGGAGGACTACGTGCCCGACTGCTTCTCTCCTTGCGCCGCGCCTGCCTTCGTCCCCGCCGGTATTCGCGCGCTGCCTTCCCCGACAGTCCAGCGGTTCTCCGCGACTGCCACGACACCGGGAGCTGCGGCGACGGCGGCGCACGGCAGGGCCCCGGCTCTGGTCGCAGCTAGTAGCGAACGCCGACGGCCCCTTCTGCGTCGTATTCGCTTCTGCGCGTGCTGGGGGCATGGCGCGCGTGCCCTCGTTCATAATGCCACTGTCGTTTTCTTCACTGCCAATGAGACATACCCTATGCCATTTTCGTAACGAGTCCGAAACTATCGATGATTTCTTGTTACTCTGCCGTTTATTCTCGATAGCAAGAAAAATAGGTCTCGAAGCTCCGTTTTGACAGCTTGGACTTTTCTTACTCCACCGACTTTTATTTTGTTATTGATACCTCAAGGGCCCCGTGGTGGGGGCATTACATGATAGGCGGGAGTTGTAATCGGCGGTGCATGTGTGCATTAAGGAAGGTCAAGCAGGGATGGAGAATTTGAACAGAGGGTGGCCGGTCACCAGGGCAATGCGGGCCCTGGTTCCCGATCCATCTCTTCGGGAGGCCAAGCATCGGGAGGCCAAGGACCCTCTTTATACTCTTGCGAATGAGCGTGTTTAGTTTGGTTCTCTCGTGAACTTGCCACTTGTGCATAGGTGCAACGTAGTTTACATGACTCATTAGGAACGCGTGGTAAATCCTGAGAAGGTTGTCTTCTTTGAGCCTTCTTCTATTGTTGGACACCCCGGAGATTAGTCTAATTACTCCCTCCGTGTGCGAGGTTAGTCTGTTGATTGTGCGACCCTTGTGCCCGTTGGCCTCGTTAATCATGCCTAAAACCCGCATAGTGTCAACTCTTGGGATCGTTTGCCCAGTTGCCGTGTGTAGTCTGATATTCATCTCGTCTAAGGGTTTCCAATTTTTTCGGTTTTGGGACCCCTTTTAGTTGGGCGATACAGGTGAAGTTCAGATTTGGACCTCGAGAGTTTGAGTCCCATTTTCTGTATGTGACTAACAACGCAGTCGAGTGACTCCTGTATAGAGATCGTTCGACTTGTCCGTCCGAACCGCCAGTGCACCAGACGGTGATGTCGTCAGCGTAAATGGCGCTTCGGATGCCGCCTAGACGTTCTAGCTCGGTCGCGAGCTCGCACATCGCATCTGCCACAGGCAATTTTCAAAAATTTGGTGCAGCTAAAATGAAAAACCCTGTATTTGAGACGTCAAGACAATCATATTTGAAGTCAACTTCACTATGTTTGTTTCTCCTGGGCTGCTCGTGTTCAGAGATATTTATCGTTAAATTTGACAATCGATCAGCCAATTTCGCATTCAGGGGCCTCGATATCGACGCAACGTCAAGCCGTGAGAGAACGTTAACGTGAGGGTCAAGGAAAAAGTCTGCCGTTGCCGGTTTCCGCAAGCCGATGGCAAGACCACAGCTGTTATCAGCTTCGCCCAGGTTGCAAACGATATGCCACACGCAGTGGGCCACGTCACAACGGCGGCTTGACGTTGCGTCAATATCCATGTTCCTGAATGCGAAATTACCGGAATGAGTCTCAGATTTCATGATGAACATCTTTTTTTTTCTCCCTCCATTTGTTTTCGTTCAGTACAAATGGACGAGGCTAAAAGCTGCATAAACACAGCGTGAGGCGCTCTCGGCCCCCAGATGACAGGAACCGCTAGTCACGCAATACAGAAAGAAATATTACATAACAAGAGAGCAAAATTACAAACAACAAAACATGGCTTAAACCGGCAGGGTATTATCGCTTGAAATCTATGAAAGTAGTTGTATGGGATATAATTAAACATCAAATTAAAGAACGTAGAAAAGCTGTGAACAGAAGACGGAACAGAAACGTTTCAGGAGAATCAAACAGAGTGACGTTGTCTTCACATTGTACTTGATAACACATCATCGAGCGAGATGTGTTCATGTTTACCTGTGCGCGCTTGACAACGTGCTTGTTAATTTAGTTAGTGAGCGAACGTTTGCAAGTTTATACGGCCGGTGAAACTAATATACTTACTTCGTACAGCTGTCTACCAATTTGCTGTCGCAATCGAGGCTTCGCCTTTCGGACGAAACTGCGACTTTTTTCTGAGTGTCAGTTTCCGAGAACGCGAAAGCAGTAGCAAATTCATTCATACAACATGCACGCCTATTTCTTATTTTGATGCATTATCACAGTGCCAATACTTGACTACCCAAGCTCACCAGAGCAAAATAATAATAATAATAATAATAATAATAATAATAATAATAATAATAATAATAATAATAATAATAATAATAATAATAATAATAATAATAATAATAATAAGGCTTAATGGTGACTTAACATCCGGATTGGTGTTTGGTATAAAATGCAGTGTCTACCATGAATAATTAAAAGTGATTTTTTTATATTTTCAGCAAAACTTCATAGAAAATGTTACAGGTTGAATTTCCAGGATTTTTTTTTTTCTTACGAAGTTTATTGAACGACACGGCGAACCTCTGCAATGCAAGACCAGCGGACCCTTTCAACTCTACATGGCTTGTGATATCCAAGCCGCATACTTTCACGAGTCACGAAGCTTAGAAAATCAAAAAAAGCAAATTAAGCGTGACTGCAGAGAGCACCCGAAACGTCCTTCAGGAAGCATGGCAGCCAGGGCATACATGACGTCAATGAGCGGCAGCCGAGGTTCAATGAAGAGCGGCACATAACACTCAGGACAACAACATAGTCAGTGGTACATATTGGCATCAAAGAGGCTCATTGAAATGCGGCGCATACCTACTTTCACATACCCGGTGATGCAATTTGGGTTGCATGAGGCCCATTGAAGAGGCACATGAGCAGTGGCCCTTACCAACTAACACAAGTTGGCGCGAAACGGTTTAACTGATGAGCGGCACATACGCAATGCCGGGCTAGTTGGTTGACATGCATGGTAAACTTTCTAAACTGCGCTAACCCACACGGACAAAGACGAGGCTTGTCCATGTGGGTTAGCGCAGTTAAGAAAGTTTACCATGCACTTGAAACTTGTTCCTAAACGCGACAAACGTCTAGCTGAGTACGGAAGTTTGTTTCCTGTACGAAGAGTATATATCGGCATGATTGTCGAGTGTTAAGTCGACTAATGCCTGTTGTTTTTCAGTGTTCCACGCAATCCTCTAACACTGAATGTCATAAAAGCTAGTTGATCCATTTTGCACATTACCAAAAATGAATGTGCGCGTGACTAGGGCGCAAATGAAAGAAATAAAACAGAAGGGTAGGGCTCGGTTGTTTTTCAGCTATATGGCAAGAACTCAAAATCAGCCGAAACACAACTCCATGGTCTCTATTTGGGCCTATCGAGTTGGCGCAAATCGACGATAATGGTAAAACATTTGCCATGACACTTCGCATTGCCATTCATGCATTGATAATAACTTATAGCGCTATGTCGCATTAGATGTAACTCGCCCAGATTTCGACATGCTTGAAAAGCAAGTACACGGCACTGCAAAATAACACCACAATGAAGGAGATAAGGCAACACGCGCGAGCGTTCGTACAGTTGATCTCTGAAGCACCTAACGTTGTTTGCACAGGAAAGGAGAGAGAGAATCGAACCAGGGACCCCTCGCTTCCAAGCGCGCGGCATGGAAAGGAGGTCATTGCGGAAGAAGGCAGGATCTTTTCAGTGAGAAGAGATGTGGCTAAAATGGGCCGTCGTTACTCACATGTTTGGCATCGGGTGGTAGACGATCTTTACAGTACGTGCCACCTGGGCCCGCTCTGCGTATGCCCTGCCCAGTCATGGATATTAACTTCTATAACACCTCCAAGTGAATGTTTTGCAATCAAACGAGATCGCAGTAATAATTAGTCGGCGGTCTCTAAAGTGACATCTATAGCTTGCTGGCCAGCAAGATCCGTTACCTCGACTGCAGCACTGCCGAAAGTACGAGCTGTATGCAGGCAATATCCTTGCGCAGCCGAATTTCGTTACGGGCGTGACTTTTTGATGATTGGCGGAGTTAGATTATTTTTTCTTGGTACGTACAATTATACGTTGCAGCGATACGTCACATATTAGTCCCTTTGCGCACGTAGATCGTATACCGCGAATTACTGTGACGGTTACGGCCAGTAACAGTATAATAGCCCCACTAGCCGCGATTATAGCAACATGACAGCGCCCACACAGCCCAGACCACCCGCTTCGATCCGAATTTGCACTTGTTAGTAGCTTTCCGCCCTGACAGCAAGAAAAAAATGGTAAAATGCGTCATGGCTTGTCTCATCTCATGCTGTGGGCTAATCGTCAAGTATGTTTTGTCATTAATATTGATATCATCTGTTTGTTTTTACGCTGCTCATACTGCGAAGGCCGTGCCGAGTTGTAAACGTTGTTTGATTTCCTGTTAGCAGATGGCGTCACAGCATTAACATTGCTGATGCGTTGACAATGCGGAAAGCTATACAGGCCTAATTGTTCACTGCATCAATAATTTACAACTCCGCTTTAGTATGGTACGTGATGACTGTGGCGTGAAAACGTCAAATAGACGCCGAGCATACGCTACGGCACCAGCCAACATTTTAGAATGGCTTTCGCCCGTGCTGTTGGCTAAGGAGGTAGCAAGGAACTGCTGACAAGTCTTATAGATGAAGCGAAGCCCCTTTGTCGCATTCATGCAAACGCAGCTTATGGTTACAACGCCAAAACATTTGTTGCGTCAATCCACCAACCATAGAACATATATTGACAAAGTATAAGCAGAAGCTGAGCAGTTAACTTGGCGTGGTTGGACACATCTTCAAGGTCATTCGGCATTCCCATTGAGTAAAGAGTCCTGCAGGTCGCACAGTGCTGCAGGGAACTACTGAGATAGAGTATAGATGCTCTGGCGTTCTGGCACCTGGAACGCCGTCGCCCGTAGACGCCGATTAAGTTGGACCTGTTAGACGGCTGGACACTTCCAAGCACTACCATATTTACTACCTTTATAGGTGTCTAAGTTGCCGGCCATATTTTCTACAGAATTATCGTGATAAAAACCTCATACATAATTATCCCCATTACAATAGGTATAAGTCATCACGAGCACAGATTTAGTAAGCAAACCTCTCTTTGCCTGCTTTTCTGAACATTAGGAAAGGCCATGTCTCGGACGTGCGTGATGATGATCGCGTGAAGTACGTACATGGGACAGATTTTCCCTGGAACACGGTATAAAACACTTTCGTTTTAAAAAGAGCACTATTTTGGCATCGTAGAGAGCACACTAAAACGGTGGGGGTCGCCGGCGATATTAGTGCCAGCAGCTTCGAATACGCGATAGGTCGCCGGACTATCAATAAAGTTCGCAACTGCATGAAAAAAAATAATTTCAGAGATAACTGACCAGTCAGATTGACCCATATTTTACCCATATGTGCGAATAAGATGGCGAGATGAACCACACATGGCTGAACTGAACTTAGTTTGTGGTGAGTTTGCGTTTTGTATGAGGCCCTCACAGCATTCTTGATTTAGTCTTTTCTTTTTTCTGTGCTTGCACGTGGGTAGCTGAGAAGAAACAGAATTCTGTAACTTGACGCTTGATTACAACCTGCCTCAAGTCATGAACCAACCCACCCGTGAGGCCAACATATTAGATCCAATACAAGAGCACCAGAAAGGATAAGAGAATTAAGATAGATAGATAAACTTTAATGCAAATATAGTTTTGTCTTGCCCCAATGGGGCATCGCTAATGATCGGGGCCCCTAGTCCAGGGCTGTCCAGAGAAGTAACACCCTTGGATGGATTCGATGATCATCAGTTACTTCAGCTAAATTTAGACATTCCAGATCCGTTTATGGGCAATGTGACAACGAAAATTTACGTTTACAATAAAGATAATTTCACAGCTATCAACACAGAAGTTGAAATCTTCTTTTACCATGCATTTCTACCTTTATTTAACAGCCTAATCATTGAAGAAAACTGTACACTCTTTACAGATGGAGTTTCATCTTTGGTCAGGCAGCATGTCCCTCTGATCACAATAACTAAAGGCAAACCTAACCACTGGTTCACTAGGAGACTTAAGCAACTAAGGAACAAAAAAAAAAAAATGTCACAGTTTCGCCATAAGGGCGAAGCAACGAATGCGATAGCAACACAGCAATGTCATACGAAGTAACGTAAGCGGCTTTGGTAGCAATATGAATTGTAGTAAACATGAGCTGATTAAGTAAGCAGGTGTGCTGCGGCGTAAGTGGATCGACATGAAGAGAGACTCGATGACCACGAGAAGGCGCGTGTGAAACGGTGGTGTTAAAACCCCTATATATATAAAAAGTAGCGCCAACCACTTCCCTCCTCCTCCGTTCCGCTGTCGCGCTTGGCACGGCCCGCGCGATCGAGGCGCGATATCGACAGTGGCACCGCCTACGTCGGGCCTGCCGTGGCAGACGACAGATAACGCGCTACCAGAGGAAATCCGCGGAAAACTTCGATCGCGCCCTGCGGAGCAGTTTTTGAGGCGCGATTTTGCTTCGTCAGTCAGTAACTGGCCATAATAATGCCGTTTTGAAAAAAATTTGCAGCGTATCTGCGTGCTTCGCTGCAAATGTCGTCGAAAGACGATAGTCTTCTGCCGGCCGTACTACATGAGTGCTGGTCTTATCCGCGGCCACCCGTGATGCTGTTCTCGTACCATTTCCGTCCTGGCATGAAGGTTTGTTTGAACAGATTTCATTTTACCGCATTATTTCATCAAGCGGCCATTTATGTTTTGCCCTGCCTCAGACAGCGCTTCCTTTATGTTGAATCGGCCGCATCTGGCTGGCATTGATAAAATTGAGGAGGCGCTGCGTTAGAGTCACTGGAAAAACAGAGTACCGCAAAGGTACGCGGCATGCCGGCAACATTGGGTGGCGGCGGCCATGTTCCTTCCAGACCGCCGACGCGCTGTAGCGGTGCCAGCGTGCATTGAGTAGCGTTGACTTAACTGGCGGATTTCCCCCCTAGATTTCGAGTCCCGTTTCACGAAACTGGATTATTTTTGTGTTTTTCTTCAAATGGATGCCACAAGTGACATCAGGATATCGACGGAAATGAACGTACTGCGCGGTAAGCGACGGAACGTATAAAATGTGCGGCGATGGTTCCGATGCTCTACGTGTCGCTTTTCGGACTTCGTCTTGCGTCAAGTGCTATGTGCAGAGCTGCTGCAAACATACTTGTATGCGCCTAGTGAATTCGCTTGAAACGTCTTTTACATGAAAACTGGGCCCTGAGGTTGTGTTTGCGCTAAAAACGCAGCTTGACAGCCGATGGAATATGCAGTGGGTGTTCAGGTTGCCTTCATAGTGCTCGTTCGCGTCCTTTCGAAGTACAAAAGCAAGCAAATGTAAACAGCTTACTGCTGCGCTTGTTTATCTGTATAATCGGAGCAAAGTGTAAGCAGTAATTTTTATGTAGATTTATAAAGTTGCCTGTCACGTATCAGTGATAAAACGCCAGCAGCCTCTGCAAGCAAACTTCGCGTCTTGCGGCTACTGGCGTGTTTGCGAATGCGAGCTTGTAATGTTCTCGTCGATTTGTGAAATAAGCTCTCTGAAGGTAACGTTGTAAACGACTGGTTAACAGCTTTTAATTCACGCGAAACTCAAGCAGGTATCCGCATACGGCTATAAAGAATGTGTGCGAATGTTTTTTTTTTTTTATACCTTTGATAATGTCAACCTTTTAGCGCACTTATTTCCAATCTGTTACTGTGTTCTGGAGTATTGTGTTGACATTGCCAGTACTAAACAGTGGTGCGGTTTTCCTATATTTATTTTCGATCATGCTCCTTTTATTGTATACCCTTTATGTGAATCGGATCATTAACACAAAAAGACGTTTTCGAAAAAAAAAAGTTGCGAAGACACGGTAAAAACTAGGTTTCTGAAACGGAATTGTAACATTGAGCACTTCTATGTTTTAAATGATGTTCTTGTCGCTGCACTCACGGCATAAAAATATGTATGAGGCTGTTTAAAGAGGTGCTGTGCCAGTTGACAAGCATTCGTAATCATGCTGTAGCAGGTTTGCAATAAAAATTACTATTTTACAGCCTCCCTGTATAAGGGACACCATACCATTTGTCCCCGAATTGCTTCATGCTGTCAGCAAAATTCCCATTTTCAGAACAGCATGCAGTCACAAAGTAAGATGTGGAGGCAAGCAACATATTTATTTCACAACAGTCACAACAACAATTTATTTCGTCAAGCATGACAACAGCATACCGTCTTCCGATTCGACTCTTGGTTTCTCAAAATCATCAGGAATGAAATGGTCCTATAGTTTGTCCATGGAGAAAACAAAGAAAAATAGGAATGTTAATAAACCTACCCTGTGACAGTGCTTAAAATATCTAAAGTGTAAGTAGTCGCAAAAAAAAAAGAGTTAGGAAATCTATAGAAGACATTTTGAAGCAACATTTTCTGTGTAGACCTGGTGCTTGTTTAAAACACGTTATTCATGGGAACCGCCTCCTTTTACTTTGTAGCACAACATGCTCACTTGAAATGCATGTTTGTTGTTTCCATCGAGCCGCGCGAATCAAGCACTGCAGCTTGCTTGACATGTATGTACGTTTTCTTCAAACGCGGCGCGCAAACCCAATGAAACAGTGGAGAGCTTGCTAGAAAGTTCGTAGTGCGATGTTTTCAACAGCACTAAGTGACTTGAAACATAGGTACTGGGCAATTTTCAATAGCGCAAAACAAAGCGAGCCGCGCGAACCGAACAGTTTACTGGAAACAATAGCGCAAAGCAGAGCGGGCCTCGCGAACCGGAGACCTTACTTGAAAGATAGGTACTGGGCGATTTTCAATAGCATGAAACAAAGCGAGCCACGCGAACAGAACAGCTCACTCAAAACCACGTGTGCTAGCTACATAGTGTTCAATAGCCGCACCCAGAGCGATGAGCGTGAACTGGACAGGTAAAGTTTAGCGGTCACACGCAAGTACAGTCACTTGAAAGCAATAACTGTCCAGCAAACTAGTTATTCAAGAAACTTACCTCGCACAAGCGGGTGTTCTTCGAGGGCGCGAAGTTTTTGCGGCCAATTCTTTGGAGCCACGCAGAACGTCGTTCACCGTCGTCCTTCCAGCACGGAATAGAGAAAAATGCCTTCCCGGACTCCGTTCGGTTGCTACACCCGAAGGCGCAGCAACCAGGCATGATGATGGGTTATTTCTGACGCCTGTGTTCGCAAGCGCAACGCAAGCGTTGAACGAAACGGCGAAGTGCTCTCCGTGCGCGGTGCGTGCGCTACGGGTTCGACGTGCCAACTGAAAGGGCTTGGAAGAAATATGGCGGCAAAAGGTCACGTGACACGAGCGCCCCAATCACCGGTGGCCGCGGCAGGAGGCGGCGCGCGGAAAACAAATGCGATACTCTAAAATTTTTCCAGTGACTCTACGCTGCGTGAGACATGGACGCCATCTGTCAATACATCGGGAAACGTGAGCTTGTGCAGAGGGTTTCCTTCCTCCATGGCAGAGGGCGCTCGTCGGCGCGCAAACGGGGAACGTCGTTCGTCGGCGCGCATAGCATGGCATTTTCAGCGCAGCTTAAGAAACTAGGGTCTTTAGAGTTACGTATCTATGTATTTTCTATTAAAGGAACACACCTCCTAATACTTACCTAGGGATGTTGCGCCTCAGATATGCGTAATATTTACTTTGTGATCGATAACGTTCACAAGTATGAACAGCCGTACCAGTTTAAGTAGTGTGGGCGGTAAGCAAGTGGTCCAACTTTGGCCGGGTGGCTAAATCGGGTGACAGACAGACAAACAGACAGACAGACAGACCAAGAACCTTCCGGCTGTACAAGCTATTGCAAGTCAACGAGTCTTCTGTCAAGTCTCATCTTGGACCCTGGACCCGGCCGTGCTCGGACCCCCTTTGCACTACCCTAAGGATCGGCCCACCCCGGGTGTCTCGCTGGGTTACTGGCGGACTACCTGGTCTGTGGTGCTGACGTGGACCTTACTGGAGAGTCTCGCTGGGTTTCTGGCGGACTATCTGGTTGAGATCACGGATCCTACAGTGGTGCTGACGTGGACCTTCCTGGCCGGGCTGCTGGTGGTCTGCCTTGCTGTGATCACGGGTCCTACCGAGTACCACCTGCTCGGTTGCACTGCACTCCAGGGGTCTTCCCTGGGGGCTTCAGCGAAGCGGCTGATGAACCTGGCACTGTCCGGGTCTTCATTGGCGCTTCCAGCGACTGCTAAAATCCTACAAGCCTGCCGAAGAGTCAGTTCCCTTCACTGATTCCTGGCTCCACCAGAGTGCAGCAGCGCTCAGCGCCAGCTGCACACAACTAGTGCTACCAGTTCCTGTAACTCCGAGGCAACGCAGCCAGCGTCCGCGCGGCAACGTCCTCATCACCATGGATAATATGAGTGAGACACCCTCAAGGGAAAACTGTTTCCTTTTTAATGCACCTGATGGTAACATCTCGATTGATGATTTGATTGATGCAGTTGAAGCCACAGCTGGGGACGACAGCGTACTGGCACTGCAACACATGGGAGGTTCCAAGTTTCTAGTATGTACAAGAAACTCAAGTCAGGCAACGAGACTAATGGTCGCAGAAGGTTTCCGGGTGAATCATGTGAAAGTGCCAGTAGAAGCTGTCAGCCCGCCTGTCACTTTTGTTAATGTATACCGATTTCCGGTATACTTGCCTGCCGACACCCTGTCATATGCGTTGCAACCTTATGGCAAAGTTAAAAGTGTTGCTTTCGCGAAGGTAGCAAATAGAAACAATAAGTTGAATGGAGTAAGAGTTGTCCGCATTGAAATGGCTAAGCCCATACCCAATTTCCTTACGATTCAAGGAAATAGGGTGATGTGCGAATACCACGGCATGCGTCGTGTTTGTGCGAGGTGCGGTAACGATAGCCATATGGCGACTTCGTGTACCGCCCCCTACTGCAAGCGTTGTGGTGTGTTTGGACATGAGGAAACCGGGTGCGACGAGGAATGTAGAAAGTGTGGTGGACGCCATGGTACCAAGGCGTGCTTTCGCGGAAAAAACATACGCGAAATCGTATGCTGGTGCTGCATGGCAACAACCACTTGCAGAACAGTCACCAGTGGGAAACACGCAATTAGACAAAGACTTTCCCCCATTGCCGTCACTACCAAAAATGCAAGTGCTTCAGCCCCGTGTTTCAAAATCACCAATCAAAACTCATAATTACTGGGATGGTGAGGTCTCAGTACAGAACGAAGATAGCAGTGAAGAAGCATCAAACAAGGCTACAAAAGAATCCAGTACAAGCGAACTGTCGTCTGCATCCTACACAGAGGATGCGGACACATCTGATACAGCAGTGTCTAAGGAATGTCCCTTAGTAAACATGCCTGAGACCTCCTCCCGTGACACAGACAACAGCGTATCAGAAGACGCAGTTGGAAAAAAAAAAAACGAAGAGGTCACGCCTGAGTCACTTTGCCCAGACAAGCAACAAAAAAAAACCCAACAAAATCGGCATTGATTTCCAGCAGTGAAACTTCTAACGGTGAAGCAAGGCAGGTGATGCCCCCCCCCCCCCCCCCAAAAGATAACCCGAGAAACATTGATCAAACTGATCCTAAACGAAGCACAGCGGTGAGTGAAGATGGACCATCCAATAATGACACACCCCAAGGGGTTCAATCATCTGGAAAGCAAAGGCACCGCTCAAGATCCAGAAGGAAAGGAGAAAGAAGAGGAGCAAAATCATCAAAAGAACGCAGTAGCCCAAACACGCTTCGGCGACCAAAAGATGAAACGACCAGCAGTGATGGTGATACCAATCAAAAGCAATAAAAAAAAAACAAAGAAAACATTCACCGTCGCCTGACTCGTCGGCTAGTGACATGGAAGTCACAGATGCGCGAGCAGGAGCAAAGGGTGGAAGCCCTTTACTCTAAACATATAATTCAAATGATAAAAATATAGAGTGTTGAGAACCAGTGAGAGAAGCCTTTTACCCTGAAATTAAGATCTCTAAGGTTAAAATTACAACTCTTGAGTACAATAATTATGACTGTATTAAATGTAATTCTCACTTCAAATGATAGTTGAAAGACTCCATTGCATGTCTTTTAATGTTAGAGGTTTCCGAAATCCAGAGAAACAGAAACAATTGATTAGTTTAGCCCGAGAAAAGGAAATTGATATTATTTTCTTACAAGAAACAAACTTCCGCACGCCACAAGATGTGGCCATTTTTAAAGAAACCAATGGGGTAGAAGGCTTCTTTTCACTAACGAGCAATAGATCATGCGGTACAGGCGTTATTTTCGTCTCAAACCGATACCGGAAAGGGGCATTTTGTACCTACGACTCTGATGGCAGGATAACATGTGTGGATACATTCTTAGGTGGCCGGAAAGTGCGATTTATTAATGTGTATGCCCCTGTAACAAGGAGTTCAACTAACGAGTATTTTAAAAATTTATGAAATTACATGCCTAAAAAACCACCTTGCGTGGTGGTTGGAGATTTCAACTGCGTCCTGGATAGCAATCGCGACATTCGCGGACCAGGACAGGGGAAATCACACTACCACGCGAGAGAATTGAAAAAATTGTTAACATACTACAATATGTCAGATGCATGGTTGTGGTTGCATAGTAACACAATTGAATACACGCGTTCATGCGGAAAAACAGAAAGCAGACTTGACAGAGCTTATATGTCTCCTTGTCTTCTAACAGAGCTGGAGGAAATACAGACTATGAGCGGCCCAGAAGGAACGAAAACTTTTAGTGACCATAAAGCGGTTATTTTTACACTAAAAGGAAGAGAAGGACCAACCCACACCCCAAGAATGTGGCGTATGGATGCATCAATATTACATGACCAAAGAGCATGCGAAGACATAAAACTGAAACTAAAGAAAAGTTTAGACAATAATGACACAAATGAAAACTGGGATGATCTAAAAGAAGAATGGAAAAAAATCCTAATGGAAGCTGGGAAAAACATGAAAAGAAGAAACACTAAGATCCTGAATGAAATATTACGTAGAATCCGTATAATAGAACGAGGAGGAGAACAGACTTGCTGCATACAAGAATACCTCGAGTGTTTACGTGCCAAATATAAACATCACTTGAGAGAGATAAGACAAAACGGAAAACGTCACACAGAATCACAGCAATGTGATCAAATGAACTTAAGTCAACCAGTTCATGAACTAAACAAAGACACCGAAGGAAAGAGAAGAATAGAAGCAATACGGACAGACAAAGGTGAAATCACCACAAATGAAGAATCTATTAAGGAAGTATTCCTTGATCACTTTCAAAAAGTATTACAAGGAATCAACCCCATACAAGATAGCAATGCAACCAGATTATTTGAAAACCTTCCACAAGTACAACGGGAAGACCACGATCAACTGTGTGCCCCTGCCACCAAAGAAGAAGTATTTCAAACAATCAAGAAAATGACGCGAGAAACAGCACCAGGACCAGGCGGTATTTTGACAGGATTCTACCTTACCTTTTTCGACATAATCGGACAAAGACTAGTAAAAATGATAAACAATTTCATCATTCAAAAGAAGAAACCTCCTTCTTTCGCAAATGGAAGAATTATTCTACTAGCTAAACCTAACAATGACCTACTAGATGTGAATGGGTGGAGATCCGTCACATTACTAAACACAGACTATAAAATAGCAGCAAAGATCTTAACAAATAGACTAAATGATGTATTGCCAATGATTATATCAGAATTACAAGCAGCAGCAATTCCAGGGAGATCGATATTCGCGTCTTTGACTTTAACACGCGATATATTCACTTATGTCAAACAAAAACAAATTAAAGGTGCCTTCATTACGATAGATCAAGAGAAAGCGTACGATAAAGTGAACCATCATTATATATATGAGACTATGAAACAATTCGGTTTTCCTCAGGACTTCATAGACATCATCAAATTACTATATAAAGATATTACAAGTGAAATACAAATTAACAACACGCTCACAGATTGTTTCTCGGTTACGAGAGGGGTGCGACAAGGTTGTTCACTCTCACCAGGACTCTTTGTATTGACTTTGGATCCGCTACTGAGAAGAGTCGACCAAGAAAAAAGAATGAGAGGTTTCCCATTGCCAGGATTGGGGGAAATAAAAATTTCAGCCTTTGCGGATGATATATCTTTATTTATTAAAGATGAATGCAGCTACCAGACATTTCTGCAAATCTTCGAAGAGTATGCTATAATATCTGGAGCAAGAATTAATCAAAAAAAAGCAAAGCACTGCGATTTGGGGATTTCAGAGAAGAATCACTTGGTGAAGTACAATTTGTGCAAGCTGCAAAAGTTCTCGGATTGTGGTTTCAACCAGGAGACATTTCGCCAAAAAGTTGGGACGAACCCCTAAAAAAAGCTGCCCAAGTGGCCGAAAACCCACGCCATCAAGATTTAAGCCTAATAGAGAAGGCGGAAGTAGTGAAAACAAAACTATGTTCTCCTGCCTTCTATGTAGCAAGAATCGCAAAAATGCCTCGACTGGTTGCAAACAGACTGACTACCCTCATAGGGAGCTTCCTTTGGGGAAAGAAACCAGCACCAGTTACAAAAACAGTTACTAGAATACCCCCATCACGAGGGAGTTTAGGAATACCAAACGTTTCTCTAACAGCACGAACTCTGGCAGCAAAAACAGTAAGCTCATTAATTCACGAGAATAACTTCCCTGGAAAACCTTTACTGAGATATTGGATTAGTACTCTTGATCGCTTTGTCACAACAGAGATCTGGAAAGGCCCGAGAGCCGAAATCCCGCTACAATTTTACAAAGAAGCAGTGAACACAAAAAAAAGCGATCGAGGAACTCTGTCCAGAAACCCCACTAGCAGACATAAAGACCGCAGAAATAAGCGCTACAATGGCTCTGAAGGAGTTGAAGATGGAAGATGTACCAAAAAGTCTACCACATAAGTGGAAATTTTGGAAACACACGCAATTACCGAAGGAAGTGAAAGACTTTGAATGGAAAAGACGGTGGGGAGTTCTCCCGACAAAAATAAGACTTGCACGGTTCGGGATCACACCATCAGAGGAATGTCCTAACTGCAAACAACCTGAATCGCAAAGGCATGCATTCAAAGAATGCCCTTCAGCAAAAGTTGTTTGGAAGATAACCAACACCAAGTTCAGAACAAATCTAGCCAAAGAAGAGAAGAAGAAAAGCCTCTTTGAAAAATTACTGACCATAGTAATAATGTATAATTTGTGGAAAAGAAGAGGGCTTGCTGAAATTAAGAAAAAGCCCCAAAAAGCGGTGTATCCGGTATTAAAAAACACCAGAATCATGATGTGCAAAATATTAAATGAAGAGCTAGAAAAAAATGGAATAGACAATTTTCTTAAAAAATGGCATACAAAATTTTGGATAGTTAAAGAAAACACAGTTGAAATCCCACTTATTCCATACTAACACGCCTTTAAATCTTTGAACTTTAGGGAAAAAAATGGAATTATGTGACCCCAACAACATTTCAAGAATACCAATTTTGTGAGAAATAAAGGGCAGCCTAAACATTGTATAAAAATACAAGGCTGATCCATTTGCAAGTGCATTTTCCAATGTATTGTGAGTCAAACTAAACATTGTATAAAGTTTGAACGAAAGTACAATATAATAGCCTAAACATTGTATAACTGTTCGAAACTAATCAAATTTTATGTTACAAATGCCTAGTGTATAATTGTGTGTAATAGTATGTAAACAGATACCAGTATATCAAGAAAAATGAATGGTGTTACACCTGTGAATTGTAAAAAATATAGAGATGACAATAAACTTCTCCTTGTGTACCAAATTTTCAGCGTTTAAGTTCCCCAAGCTTTAGTAGCAATGCGATGATGCGAGACGGCGAAAATACCAAGTGTGCAGCAAGCGTTTGCCCTCGCCTTGTCGGCTGTGGCAAGTTAATGTGCAGCAGCATGCCATCACAACGAAGTTCTTGTCCCTAACACGTTTGATCAGTTTGTGCGTACAGCACTTTCGTCGCACAGGCCCGAGAATGGCGGTCGGAGCGCGCTGGAAAGAAAAAAGTTGTCGCAGTTTCACCCGAAAGGCGAAGCATCAATTGCGATAGCAACTTAGTAGAGAGCTATACGGAGTAAGGATAGTAGTTTTATCCGCTGTACAAACTTGGACATGCAGCAGCACCGGCAACAGACAGCACGGTTGTCGACGCCGTCGGCGTTTTGCCCGCGTTCGCACAAAATGCGTGCGGCGTTGGTGACTGTTGCCGGAGCCTCTGATATAAATAGGCACTGGGTGCCGCAGCTAAACGTCGCCTCCCTTCCCTCCCCCTCCCCCACGGCTTCTCGCTCGTCGGAAGAAGGTGCGTTTGCTCTACATATATGGTGATTGTAAAGGAGAAAAGAGACGCCTACTTCTGCAGCCCTTAAGCGAGCACGGCGCAGAACGCGCGTTTGTTCTCCGCCGTGCGTTCACTCCCCGTGAAAGACGCGCCCCTCGCGCCCTTTCACTCGTACATACAGCGTTCGGCGCGCGGCGACGATTTCTTCTCCAAATGACGTCATACGGAACCTCACGGCGACGGCGACGGCGACGCCGACGGCAGAAATCTGCTTTGGAGTGTCCATATAATTGCTATCGCAATAAAAAGCCGGCAGATCCCACGCCCTGTGGGAATCGATGTTATGCGAAGCAGTGTGCTGGGAGCCTACCAAGTTAACGAAACGACCGTGGGAGCACCAAGACGTAGGCGGCTCTTTCATAACCTACTTGACACGCATGTCATGACATTCATGTCATGAGTCCTCAGGAGTCCCTTTAGCTACACCTAAGAGACCTTAGGACGAAAGCCTTATTCATACTTTTGAATATGACTTCTATCACCATCCTTTAGTGTTTCCCTCACTTAGTGCCCACGTCCGAACCCATTTCAGTGTTTTTGAGTGTTAATGTTTTCTTCGCTGAGCCATTTGCACTTTTGCTGAGTCATGCTCATGACTATGACTTCTACCATCATCCTTTAGTGTTTTCTTCACTTAGTGCCCACGTCCGAACCAATTCCAGTGGTTTTTGAGTATTAATCTTTTTTTCGCTGAGTCACTGTCATTTTACTGAGTCATGTTCATTACTATGACTTCTACCACCATCCTTTAATGTTTCCTTTACTTAGTGTCCACGTCCGAACCCATTCCAGTGATTTTTGAGTGTTAATATTCTTTCGCTGAGTCATTGTCATTTTTGCTGAGTCATGCTCATGACTATGACTTCTACGGGCATCGTGTAGTGTTTCCTTCACTTAGTACCCACGTCCAAACCCATTTCAGTGGTTTTTGAGTGTTAATCTTTTTCGCTGGGTCACTGTCATACCTACATGACACGCAAGTCATGACATTTATGTCATGACCTATCACTTATGTTCGTCATACACTCCTGTCATACTATACTAATTTTGGTACCTACCAAGTTAACGAAACGACCATGAGAGCACCAAGACGTAGACGGCTATTTCATGACCTACATGACATGCATCTCATGACATATCATTTATGTTCGTCATATACTCTTGTCATAGTATGCCAATTTTGGTACACACCAATGCATCTCATGACATATCATTTATGTTCGTCATATACTCTGTCATAGTATGCCAATTTTGGTACACACCAAGTTAATGAAACGACCATGAGAGCAAAAAGTCGTAGGCGGATAGATAGATAGATAGATAGATAGATAGATAGATAGATAGATAGATAGATAGATAGATAGATAGATAGATAGATAGATAGATAGATAGATAGATAGATAGATAGATACTGTCAAAGTAGCAAATGTTCGCCAAGAAATGCGTCGCATTTAAAAAGCGGTTATACCAAACCGCAAAGCGTGCGGGTACCCGTTCAGCTTGGGATAAATGCAATGTCTGTCTAAAAACCTATTGCTCTGCTTTATCCACCGAGAAAGATAAATAATTTGCACATGATGTTCCATCAGTTATCAAAACTAATCCTAAAAAGTTTTGGAAGCAAATATGCCCTGATCGTGACGCTATAGTTCCATTTTCCCTACAAAGTAACGACACCCCCATCCCACACAATTAGTGCCCACCAATATTCAACACCTTCTTCTCATTTGTGTTCACTTCCGAAGATCACTCTAATCTTTCCAAAGTTCCCGATCTTAATTACTACTTCATGACACCCATCGAAATAACTGAAGAAGGCATCATGTGTCTCATAAATAACCTTAAGGTATCTGCTTCAGTCGGTATTGATGGCATTAATTCTAAAATAAATACCATTTCAGTGTCTAGTAAATTTTTATTTCGCATTTTCCAGCAATCGTTAACTGCTAGAATACTACCCTCTGACTGGAAGATAGCTAAAGTAATACCTATATTTAAAACTGGAAACAAAACGTCAATTGAAGATTTACCGTCCTGTATCTCTTACGTGCATTTGCTGCAAAATGCTAGAACATATAATGGAGTGTTTTAGCTGAGCGCTTGCTGTCCGCTCCGCTCAGACCGGCATATGCTAGCAAATGCCACACAACCGCTTAGCGGGGACGCTATTGCGCTTGCGCACAACGCTCATACCGGCAGCGATACGAAGACCGCATCCCTCGCTCCGCTACAAAGCCGACTGAGCGGAGCGTGACAGCGTGTCGACTTGGCCTCTTCATCGTTTTGCAGCCGAGTTGATGGTCCATTCATGGTCCATTCATATCACATCCATACGTGCCGTCGCCTCAACGTCGTTAGAGTACATACGCCGTAACCTCAGAGATTCCCGTGCTAATAATCGCAAGCTAGCTTACCTTACTATTTGTTCGCCCACAGCTTGAGTTTGCATCCTCCATTTGGTCTCCCTATCATAACATGGTCACCGCATTAGAATCCATCCAAAATAGGGCAGCACTATTCATTTTAAGAAACTATAACTACCATTCAAGCGTCACTCATATTCAAACTGATCTTTCTCTCCAATCTTTAGGCACACGCCGTGACATCGCTCTACTAACATTTTTCCAAAATATGTACACTCCAATAAATTATGTTCATTTAACCTCGATGTCCCATATTGCAAGTCCAAAAGATTATACAATCATTTGAGTTTTACACGCATCTATGGTGACAGTTTAGCTTTTAATTCACCAGCACTTCCACGAGCCACCACATTATGGAATAACCTACAAGAGAACATCGCATCTCTGTGTAATCCTGATGCATTTCATCACCAACTCACAAATTTGACTGAAGCCGTCGTTTAGCATGTATCGGTTCATATTTTGAAATTTGAAGTGTCTTTTTTTTTCAGATTTCCTGTTAAGCATTTCGTTTTCCTTTTTTGTTACATTTTGTTTGCCTTACATCGTGCTCTGACATGCTTTGATGAATTGTGCACTTATCCATGCGCCATGCTATTTTTATTATACCTGTGTACCATCATCATCATCAGTCTATTTATGTCCACTGCAAGACGAAGGCCTCTCCCTGCGATCTCCAATTACCCCTGTCTTGCGCTAGCCGATTCCAACGTGCGCCTGCAAATTTCCTAACTTCATCACCCCACCAAGTTTTCTGCCGTCCTCAACTGCGCTTCCCTTCTCTTGGTGCCCATTCAGTAACTCTAATGGTCCACCGGTTATCCATCCTACGCATTGCATGGCCTGCCCAGCTCTATTTCTTCCGCTTATTGTCAACTAGGATATCGGCTATCCCCGTTTGTTCTCTGATCCACACCGCTCTCTTCCTGTCTCTTAACGTTAGGCCTAGCATTTTTCGTTCCATCGCTCTTTGTGCGGTCCTTAACTTGTTCTCGAGCTTCTTTCTTAACCTGCAAGTTCCTGTTTACCATATTTCTTCTTATTTCCGAATTGCTGGGTCTCCTCATCTGTACTGCGATTATGTGCTCAAATTTTATTTACGATGGGTTGTATTTTTTTTTAATCTGGTTGTCAATGCACTGTTGGGATTTTGACGCTCCCATTCCACAATGCCCTACAGGCCTGTAACGTACTTCAAATAAAAAAATAAACCGATGCCTGTAAAAGAGGCGCCAATATTTCATTTCGTATTAAGAATTCAGTCCAAATAATACGGTGTCATTTTGCTTCTAATTAACTCGAGGCGTGCGAGTGTATGCCGCAGTACAGCAGCTACAGCTGCATTGCACGACGGAGCGAAAAAAGAAAGCTACAAAAGCAAAAGAAAAAAAAAAGCAGAAAAGCAGCAAACGGAATGTCATTTATTGGTGAACGATAAACGATCGCATGCACGATAAACGGCGCCACTATTCTTGTTGTATTGTACAAAGTTTATCGAAGCCGCTGTATAACAGCGGTGATAAAGTGCTTGTGCACGCATTTGGTCATTCAGTGCACAGGAAATCGACCACAGTGACCCTCCTCCGTCCAAGCTCGATCACCGGCGCGAGGCCTGGAGTTTGGACATATATTACCCCGTCTAGACACACGGTGGGTACTTTCGATCGTTATCGAGCTCGATCGGAATCAAAATTCTCGATCGCAATTGGCTTCCTTGTGCGGTTTGTGCAAAGGGGTTAATTGAGAAATTCTATTCCTATCAGGCTCGATTGTGACCTCTGAGAGTGCCCAGTGTGAGTGGGGTATTAAGAGTGGCGCTGGCGTTGTCGACGGGCGCGTTCATTTCTTGAGGGTGAACGTGACGCCGTCGCCCACGGTGACAAAGCTGATCTCGACGCGCTCGTCGGTCGCTAGCTTGCGGTTCAGCCGCCGGATGGCCTCGGTCTCGGGGTCGTTGACGGTTGGGTCGAACACTCTCGTGTGCCACAGGACCTGCGCAATCGCGCCGCCGCGAGTACATACGCAGTTACGCAAGTGATTTCTTCTACGTCATTGCTGCTGTTGATGATGATGATGATGCCCTTAAAGTATTTGGCACATACCCACTCACGGAGATTGGCCAAAAGTTGGGCAGATTTTACATATGTGCTAGGCGAATAAATTTAGAAATCCACAATTTTGATGAATAAATTGAAGCGAGTAAAATCCAAGACGATTCAGTAAACAGTGATTCTAATAGAGCATAGAAAAAAAAAGAAAATATGTGTATACATTTATAATTGAGGCGATCAGAGAAGAATAAAATTATTAATACGATTAACAATGAAATAGGTTAGATTCAACTTGGAATTTCACTATGACGATGCATACGTTAGTATGCATAGGTATGCATCTATGGCGATGCATACGATGCATACTTGGCCATCGCGGCTCGCGCACACAAGGGCGGGAAGCGGGAAGAAAGCGCGCAGGCTGCCAGTCGCGCACATCGCTCCGGAGGGAGGGTAGGAAAGTGGAGGGGCCGCGCTTTACTGCGGCCGCGCGTTCCCGCCGGGCCGGAAGGGTAGGGGGGTGGGGGGTTAAGGGGGGCGTGTTTTGCGCCGCGAGCGCCCGCCCGCGCGACGGTATCTTGAAAGCCATCTGCGGCGGGGGCACAGAACGCCCTCCCTGCGTTTTCGCGGCTAAGATCGCGTTGATGCGAGCGCCAGCACGAAGCTCAATTCGCTCGCTGCTGCTGCATGCTGCTCTGACTCACTCCAGCGGCGTTTTGACACCGAGTTTCCGGGGTCATCGAGTGAGATGCATTCATGTTTGCTTGTGCGCGCATGATACCATGCTTGTAGATTTAGTTCGTGTGCCTATGTTTACCAGTTTATACGGCCGATAAAACTACTATTGTTACTTTGTATAGTTGTCCACTAATTTGCTATCGCAATCGATAGCAAAAAAAGTCGCGATACTGCGACTTTTTTTTACAATACAGTTGTCGTTGCTTTTTTATTATTGTTCCTCAAATGCCCACTTAAGGCGTATTACATGAGGGGTGGGTCTTTGATAACAAGAAACGTTCTTCAATGCACTTTTTGAAGGTGGCGGCTTGGCAGTGCAACACGATGTCAGAAGCGAGGGCATTCCAATCCTTCGCAATGTGTATGAAGAAGGACCGGAGAACTACGTAGTGTAATTAAACCAACACACTCGGAATACGTCACGCAATCCATCCGTGCCACCTAGACTCAGGTTACGTGAAAGCACCTATTGGAGTCACGTGTTGAATCGGGCCGGTTGGTACATCTCAAAAATTGACCAAGACGAGAGTAGAGAAGCATTCGCTCATGACTAGACTAGAGTTCGCCGATTCAACGAGTGAGGGTTCGTCTTCTCTCGCCTTCTTTTTGTACACAGCACCGTTAATTACCTTCAAGTTTAAAGTGACTGGCAACTCACATTGTCGACAGCGATGATGCCTTTGCGTCTGACAAGCTGCAGACTCCTTTCGTAGTAATCGTCCACGGACTTCTTGTCAGCATCGATGAAAATGAAGTCGAAGAAGTTCGATTTGCCTTGAGCGATCAGATCATCTGCGATATGAAAGCCGACACGAGAGGATTACAAGCTGTGTCTTCAAAAATTGGCTACGGCTTAGCTCAGCTAAGCCTGGATACGGAAAGCGAAAGCTTGGTTTAGCCTGCTTAAGTCTTGGTTTCATTTGGCTAACCTTTGATTTAGCTGTAATTATTACACTTAGGTATACACACATCGTTAAGCCAGGTATAAATTATAAGCCGACAAGTCTAAGCGTTTTGCGAGCCAAACGGCTCGCTCTTCCTCAGTCTCCAACGCTAGCTTCGCGCGCTTGACAATTCGGACCCTCTCCAGTGAAGCAGCTCGCCGAGCGATATCCGCGGAGTGGTCAGACGCCGCTTGCCGACGACGGCTCAAAGCCTCCCGCTCCCGCACAACGCTCAGAGAAGACGGCCCGACCTCGCTCTCATCCATGGCGAGTAGTAGTAGTACAGGTTGAGGTAAAGAAGAGATGCATGCTTCTGCAATCCTTATAGGGAGCACGGCTCAGCATCTGAGGGGCGGGAAATGAGGGGACAGAAAGTAGGAAGAGTGGTAGAAGGGGCGGATCGCTCTCATCCATAGGGAGCGCGGCGTTCCAGGCGCGCGGCGAGTCACGTGGTCAGGCAGCGACCCAGATGCGGAAAGCGCATGCGCCAAGCCGGCGGCGGCAGAGCTCGGCGCGGCGAGTCACGTGATGCGCTGCCAAGGCTACGGCGCAGCTGCGGTCAAATGAAGGTCAAATTGCTGGCGACGGCGAATCTCGGCTCGACTAGGTTAGTAAAAGGCAACTGCACTCACCTGCTACAACGTGTGTTAAAACAGCTGACCCCTGACTAACTACGTCACTACTTCGCGTGCGTGCGTGCGTCGAGCGCTAGAACGCATTGTCCTTGGAGTTGGTTTCACCAACGACTGTCGCTCGTGCTTTGTTACCTGCCTCCTCTGTAATATTTTCAACATTGCATTACTAATTTATTAGGTGCACGTCCGGACGCATGAGTCCGCGCCACGAGACCTGTGTGTGTTCCCTGTGTGCCACCGAAAGGTTTTTTGCCGTTAACTGCAGCTGAATTGACAAGCAGTTGCCATTGGTGAATACATTAAGTGAACTATTTACAAATTCAACAATAACCACAGGATCATTTATTCTCCTTTTGGAAGTGTAGCACCGGGAGCCTGATACAATTGATTAACGAGTTTTCCATGCCGAAGGAAATTTTTCCACGCCGAAAGAAAAAGCGAGAACATGCAAACTATACTATGCGAACTGTGTGGCAGGCTCTAGGATTAATTGCGTGCTTGCTCGCGTCTACGGCCGAATTCAATTTTACTTTATCTGTTCTATCATCTTGTATATCTCGTTACTCCGCTATTCCAGGATACGGTATAGCAAATCGGTCTCGAACCTAGCTAACCTCCCTGCCTATCTCACTCATTTCTTTCTCTTTCCCTCTCCTGCTAATCGGACTTAATAACTGCAGTAATTGTTGGCACACAGGCTTACTATCAGACGCCTTTGCATCTGACTCTGGAAAAAACAGTTCATCACGACACGTGAATCGACGTGCATGCATTCCAGTACTGTAATAAAAAAGGTTGCTGTAGCATTTCATAAACAAATAACTGAAATTTCAATGCTCCGTTTTGCACAGCCAACAAAAGGCCCAGAGCGAGATGGCTTCAAATCACAGCGATTTTCTTGCAGACGCTGCAGAAGCGTATAAATACATACGTATTTCATTTTATTTTTTGGAACTCCAAGAACTGGAGGATGGAGTCACTATATTGAACGTGCCGCTGAGGTGCTTCAGTTATAGTCGATTTTGCGAGATGTTCTTGGTCAACTTCAAATTATGAAATTAAGCTTTAAGTGCCAGCGAAGTTCGGAAAAAAATATATTTGTTTTTGAAGAATAGTCAGAAGGGGAGTCACGTCACTGCATTTTTCATTTTCTATCTGCCAAACATCGTTTTCATTTAATTCATAAATCTATCCTATAGAGCACATATTTTTAGGCAAATCGATCATGTTTTTTTGTTTCTTTATTTTTAGCAATTGTTAAGAAATCTCGGTTTCACACCTGCACTTATAACCTAGATTTATCTTGCTATAACAAAGCAACTTTTCGCAGTCACATAGAAGAGGCACCGATGTAAGCAATGAACCAAACCTAATTCTATCTGAAAAATCCTGAGAGCGTAATGATGAAATAAAAAAAAAACGTCTCGTAGATATGCTTTGCTATAAAATGAAGCCATATCTAAAGTTGTGCGATTTTCTTTTTCATGGTTTATTGCACAGCCAACGATGTGAGAAATAAATGTACACGGTATCATTAAACAATATTTATTATAAGAATAGTTATTCTTGTTGGCGTATCAAACAACTGCGAAGCAAGGGGTTCCGAGAAAATCTGCTAAGAAGATTTTTAACACCTGCAGCACTCCCCAAGAACAATCAGGAGAGCTAAAATTCTACGAATTCGCAACTTGTCTCCCCCTGAATCTCATTTTAGTCCAATTTTGCCAATATTTCTTTTTCTAGCTTATTCTGAAGCATCAGTACTGTAGTGGGAGGCATTCACATTGAGCAGCCGTTGAATGGTTAGACAAGTTGTTATTGTGTAAATACTGGGTTATCTTCCAGCTGATTTCAGCGCAACAGGTGTCTTTCTCTTGACACTGCTGAATTGACCGACAGCGTCATATACATCAAACTAGAGAGTCAGAAGATTCACGTATTTTGGTTGCCCTTTGTCCGTTTGAACTATTGAAGCGCTCATTCAGGGCTAAACAACGTTTGACATCATGCGAAAATCTATTATTAACTCTTCCAGTGCAGAGCTTGATTCCAGTGTGCTGCAGCCACCGCCCACATTGATTACCAAATTTCAACGCATTTATTCAAGTAACTTTGTCACCGAGTCCTTCGGACACTGATTTTCATGCATTGATTCTCGACAAACTTTCATTTCCCTCGTCTTTCACTTCAATATTGCACTTCAGCTACTAGTATGAATGAGAAAACCAATGTGTAAACACAAGAAAGACAATTCGCCATACATTTACCCCAAGAAAGACTGTAGAGAGGACACAACATGTTTGAAACGTAGTCCGTCCTCCAAGTGAGAGCTTTTCTGTATCACAGACGGAAACATGCCGGAAATGCTTTTGAGCCCTTATTGATTGTTTGAACCCAATATCAACGTTAAGTAAATAAGAAAATACTAGAGGATTCGAGTACTTTTATGTTACACGTGAAATTAGTATCTTCAATTTCGGATTCACATGCATTCGGTTGGGTTACAATTTTCACTAGATCTTTTCAGAGACCGCGGAGGAACGCAATTGTTGAGGAAAAATTTTCTACAATTAATCGTGCATCTAATTGGACAAAAACGGAACATCTATGTGTTTAAAAAATGCGTTTTCAAATTGCCGTTATATTTTAACAGTAAACCTGGGGCGCTTCTATTTTTCAGGGTCGCTCTGCACAAGATTTACAATAAATTGAGCCGAGAAAGAAAGAGCACACAGGCGCTAACTTCCTACAAATATCTTTAGTCATAATCTGGGCTTTCCACACATAATAAAGAGCGATCGGAAAAACGATAAAACCACGATCTGTCCTGGCCTATCGATTTCGGCTGCCTTTCTTTGAAAACGTCTGCAGTGGAAAAACAAAGCGCAATGTACCAGCTAAATCATCACTGTATTTTTTGCGTTTTTCTATCTGCCAAGCATGAATCGGGGACATTCAGATGTGATGCTACGGAAAACGTGTGTGCAAGCCTTTTCTGTTGTGTTTCGCCAGTTGTCTCAGCGTTGGCATTGGCATTGCGTTTCACACTCCATACTGTATTGCTGCTTCAAAATTTGAGACTCAATGCAAGCGTGAAACAATAAAGCTAGAGCACTGGCACCCCAAGTAAACACCACACGCGGAAACAAAACAAAAATTTGAAAGGAGAGGGGGGGGGGGGGGGGCATCGGAAAGCGAATATCCCAACTTGCCTAGAGACTTCTTTGCGTCACCAATGACGATGTCAATCTTGCCGTCGACGCCAGCCTATGTATAAATAGAAAAGTTTCGATAAGATTGTTTGCCATTGTACGAACTACGCGCGTGCAGTTCAGGAACTGCGCATTTAGAAACTGGACACACAGAGATCGCCATTATCAGGTCATTACTATGAAATCTAAGAGAAATAAATACAACGCAGTCACAGTGAAAACAGATGGCGTTTGTTCCGATAACACAGGATGCGATGCATGCGCTACAGACATGGAGGCAGGAAACCCAGGAGAGGCCCCGGCCACCAAGGTCGTATTGGAGATAGTGTGGCGGAAGTCACGTGTTGTTTTTCGCAAAGGCGCACTGGGACGGGTACCCCAAATGTCAACGTTGCCATAGCAACCGTGCTCCTGAAGCTTTCGCTGTTGCTATCGGCCTCTGAAAGGTGAGATAAGATTTTGTAGCGATAGCTACATTACGCCAGGTTTTCGCCTCTTCGCCGTTGCCGCACTTTGAGCCGTGGCCGCACTGTGACGTCACACCACGGCCCTCGATTCTCCAGCAACTCGGCTCGTCGCGGTCGCCGCGCGGCCACCGCTCCTACCGTTGGGCGCTCGCCGCGCCCTCTGTGTGACGTCACACCAAGGGCCTCGATTCTCCGGCGACTCGGCTCGTTAGGCTCGTCGCGGTCGCCGCGGGGCCACCGCTCCTAAGGCGCGCGTCCACCGTTGCCTGGCAACCGCCAAAGCTGGCGCGCTAGTCCGCACCCTCTGTGTGACATCACACCACGGGCCTCGATTCTCCGTCAACTCGCCTCGTCGCGGTCGCCGCGCGGCCACCGCTCCTGCCATGGAGGAAGGAAAAAACTGAGAGGCCCTACACCCTCCGCACGCTAGGAAAAAAGTGTGGAGGAAGTCACGTGGTATTTTTTCGCTATAGCGGACATATCCTTCGGCCACAGTGGCGGCTTTGTTATGGTTCTGTGCATTCGCGCGTGTTGCTCCGTAGGTTTCGTACCATGGCAAAGGCGTCGTGCGTGCAAGGATTGCGTTAGCCTCCGTGTTTTATTCCGCTGTTATCTAGACCGTGCTCTCCCAGCTGTTGTTGGGGCCAGGAGGGACTGGAAGAAATAAAAAGCGTGAAACGAGCGCGCAAGCAACGCCGTACGCCACGGACGAAGGACGACCTGTTAATATATTTGACGTCTTCGGTGGATTCATGCTAACGTGGCATCACAGACTGGAACCGCTGTGCTTCCAGAATATGTACGATAAAAGCCTTGCACTTCAGTGACAGCTGCGCAGTATTCCTGCTTTTGACAGCGGACGACATCGTCCGCTGTTTGTGGCGCGGAAAAAAGCCATGTGGAGGTTGGGAAAGAAGGGACGAAACCCACTCACTGCAGTAATCTTATTCGTGTGCTCGAGGGGCGCAGGGGAGTCAAGGTTGGCGGATGCGGTGAAAGAGTGAACACGACTCGACATAAGAACGTACGACGGTGAGCACATCAAACGGCTGATGGTCGCACGTAGGCCCAGTCAACCCACTAGCCGCACGCATATGCGCATATGCGCTTACTGTTCGGCACCGCAGAACTTTGTTTCCGTGAAGCTTCTCTTACCGTGAGAACAATATACCTCAGGCCGCAGTGGGTGTATTTAAACGCGTAATGACGTTCTCTTCTGCCCGACAGTTCGTCGGCGCGCTATGACTAGTCACATCTGCGCGGTGCGTGGCCGCCCGAAACGTATTCAATAAAGCAAAACGATTCCTATAAAGCCACGACCAGCATACCTGTTCGTTCTCATGAATTGCAGATGGACTTGCCATAGGTCGTATCGCGATGGAATACATCGCTATTGGATCCCTTGGTCGGATCACTACGGCACGCGAACGTGCGCGCAGCCCGGCGTGGCTGCGTGCCGAAGGCGAGGAATGTAGGCGAGAGAGGAGAATATGCATGCCAGACATGATGGCGGAGTAACGCCGACTTCCGGCGTCACTTAGCTTCACAAAAAGCGACGTCAGGGCCCCTCCTCAGTTTTTCCTTCCTCCATGGCTCCTGCCGTTGGTAGCCGTTGGTAAAGATCAAGGGGCCTTAGCCGTTGGGCGCTCGCGGCGCCCTCTGTATGACGTCACACCCCGCAGCTGTTCGAGTCGCCGCAGTCATAGTTGAGGCCGCAGTATGGATGGTGAGAAGTCGGCCAGCCTGAAGGAGGCCAGGGATCGCCGTAGAAATGAAGAGGGGACAGCGCGCTGAAGAGACTCAAGAGGAGCGTGCCGAACGGTTGGCCAAACGCCGTGAAAGCGATGCCGATAGACGCCTAAGCGCAGCCGGAGGTCTGTAGCGCTACTCCACTAGGTTTAACCACAGCTAAACCACAGCCAATTTTTTCCGACGGTGTCTTTCTCGCAGCACCTTTTGTTCGCGAGAAAAGCTGACTTTAGAGTGTGGTGTGTGAGCTTGAAAATTGCATTTTGGGTCGGTGAGTGTGAGTGTCAGAAAGTAACAGATAGACTCAAGCAATCACGGCGCGGGTCTTCGTTGTCTTCTTCAACGTGCCACGGAAAAACACAGGAGCGCATCTGCTTCACTAAAACTGCTACTGAAGTTTCGTAGGCTTTGTTTTGAAGCACGTCAGCAGCACACACTTCTTTCTGGGGTTTTACGTGCCAAAACCAGTTCTGATTATGAGGCACGCCGTAGTGGAGGGCTCCGGATTAGTTTTGACCACCTGGGGTGCTTTAACGTGGACTACAACGCAAGCACACAGGCGTTCTTGCTTTTCGCCTCCTTCGAAATGCGGCCGCCGGGGCCGGGATTCGATCCCGCGACGTCGTGCTCAGCAGCACGACGTCGCTGAGCCTAAGCTGACTGAGCCACCCCGGCGGGTAGAGCACACACTTCCGGCGACTCGTAACAATGCAAGTTCAAAGATCGCGCCCATCTGCTCCGGGGAGCTGCGGAACCCCTGATTGGAGGCGCAAAGGGAGATGGCACACCAACATGGCTGCACTTCGGGCTTCAAAAACATGACGTCAGGGCCTCTCCTGTTTTGTTTCTTTCCTCTATGGCTGCAGTGGAGCGCACTAAGTAATGAGAACGCCGCCGTAGAACAGTAGAATGAGCTGCGGAAATTTAGAGGAGTGGAGGCTTTCTCTTTTCTTTTTCATTGCAAATAATCTAGTCGTCGATGTTTTTATCGTTCATACTGTAGCCCCTATACACTTCACAGAGCATGGCATATGCTGAGATAAAATTTTGCGTACTACGAGCAGGAGTATTTTTATAGATCCATGGGGTGGGTAGCGGGGGCTAAGGAGTAGCAGATTTCAGTCCCAGCCGAAATACGTGTGAAAAAGAAAGTAAAGAAACAACGGCTGGCACTTGCAATTATTTCAGAGGCAATTTTATCGACGAGAAGTTTATGCTGCGCGGTGTGGCGCAGCTCAACCATTTCCCAGAAAAGTTGCAGTCCCGCAAACAAGGTATATTCTCGGCACACGCTTTTCTGCACCTTTCCGTCCATATGGTGCAGTAACTTTCGCCACAATTTCCTGTTGGTGCTGACAGTTCGAATTAATTGAGGCATGGCTTCAATAATTTGCGATTGCGGAGAACATTCGGCGTTCAAGCATAAATATATTAATGCCTCGCCACACGGAAGAGTCCTCGGTTAATGTGCATACATTGTTCATACAGTAAAAAATCCACATTACAATGCTTCGTGGAAAAGCACCAAACGTACAGTTACAGACGGAATGATGATTGTGTACGTTTATTAAAGGCAGATGTGCGAATTAAAAACAGAGAAAACAATCACACACATCGAATGGCGAAGTCTAGAAGAGGTTAGTACCTCTTTCCAAAATGGCCTCCCAACGTTGACGGTTTCCTCGTTGACCTCCAGTCCGGTGACCCGACCGTCCGGTGGAAGCGCCAGGGCAGCTGCTAATGCACTTACACCGGTGAATACACCTATATAAAAGAAGTTATAAATGAAACACTACAGCGGTGCAGTATACGGTGACGCATGAGCAAGGTGGTATCGCTTCAGATACAAATTTGTGTCAGAGTATCAGAGGTACGTCTCGTCATGTGCCGCTATCACTATTAATTGTTAGGTTCCTTGTACATACGGGTATGCTTTATAAAGCTTTATATATTGCTTTCTTAGTGCATGTTGGAAAACTGCATGCACGCACCGTGCGAAACTACAAGCGTGACTCTACGTGTCATCTCTTTTGCTCGCCTGAGTTATTTCTCGATATCGGCTACCGCAAATTCTCACCATGCGCCTTTTTACATTCACTTTCTTGCTCTCGATACACCGTGTCTTCTCGCCTATTCTCCATGCTTGGTCACTGATTCTTTCTTTCTTCTTCTTTCTGGGGTTTTTACGTATCAAAACCAGTTCTGATTATGAGGCACGCCGTAGTGGAGGGCTCCGGATTCATTTTGACCACTTGGGGTTCTTTAACGTGCACTACAACGCAAGCACAGGGGCGTTTTTGCATTTCGCCTCTATCTAATTCTGTAAGGGTGGCTTGTTGGGCAAGTTGGTACATGGTATACTTGGCAAGGGTATGCCAGCAAACGCAGAAGAAAATACGTCGTCGCATGGACAAATTAGACAACGAACGATGGCAATCATTCTGTAACTCGTTAGACCCCCGCAATGCGCTTTCTCGCGTATGGCGAACTCTCCAGGGCCTTCGCTGTTCTCCTCAGCAACGACACCCCTTTAAGGCACTGGCTCTCCACCGAGGCTGTCGAGAAGTGCACATTAGAGAAGAATTATGTGAGGAAATCGCAAGTGACAGAGTGCTACAAAAGGATCTTGAATTCTGCGAAGTTCCCCTCATGCAAGTTTCGGCAACGGACGAACCTTTCTCCATGGAAGAAATGGAGGCTGCTCTAGCCATTTGCAGGCGTTCCTCTTCGCCAGGACCCGACAACATAACGTATGTTGCTCTCCGCCACCTTGACTATGAAGCACGAGAGATCCTGCTGCATCATCTCAATGTCACATGGAGTGACGGTGTTATTCACTCTGAGTGGAGGCCGTAGCCGTCTTGTAACAATCTTAAAGCTAGGAAAGTCTGCCATTGAACTGAAATCCTATCGGCCTATTGCTCTCGCCAGCTGTGTTGGTAAGTTGATGGAAAAGATGATCCTCACGCGCCTCGAGTGGTTTCTTGAACATTACAATGTTTATCCAGACGCGATGACAGGTTTTCGACGTCGTCGTTCGTCGGTCGACAACGTCATTGATCTTGTGTCTTCGATTCAACAACATAAATCCTCCAAACGCCTCTCTGTAGCGCTATTTTTAGACGTGAGGGGCGCGTATGATAATGTCTCCTATGAAGCAATTCTTGACGCGCTCATGGCTGCTGAAATCGGAGGCCGCGCACTTTCCGGTGGATTCGGAGCCACCTGACCCAAAGGAGCTTCATTGTAGTCACTGAGGATGGTCAAACTAGCGACCACCGTGGGGTTCCACCCAGCCGTGAGGTTCCACAAGGCTGCGTTTTAAGCCTAGTTTTGTTCAACCTGGCTCTGGTTGGGCTGGCGGAATCCCTGCCACAGTCTGCCAGTCTGTCACTTTACGCAGATAACATCTGCATCTGGGCTTCCGGAGTAACTCGCCCGCAAGTACGCGCAAGGTTACAAAAGGCTGCAGCGATGACGTCTACTTATCTTCTGAGACAAGGCCTCGGCGTTTCAACAGAAAAATGCGCATTAGTCGCCTTCACGCTAAAATCGATGGCTGAATACCCTGTGTCTATTAATGGCCAGCCTATCTTTTACAAAAGAACCCATCGATTTCTAGGGATCACTGTCGACCGCGACCTCTCCTGGAGCCCCCATGTATCCTACCTAAGGAAGAGACTCCTCTCGATCAGTCACCTCTTCAAAGCCATCGCCGGAAAAGCATGGGGACCGTCGGCGCGTTCTATGCTGCAACTATACAAAGCGCTCTTATGGGTTTCTTGCGTTACAGCATTCCGGTATTGTCAAGCGCCCAGAGGGCAAATCTCAGAGTGCTTGAGAGCATGCAAGCTCAAGCACTTAGAACTTGTATTGGCCTGCCGCGATGCGCTTCAACAGCCGCAACAATTGCCATCGCCAGGGAACATCCCATCAGAACGTATGTCGCCACAGACACCCTTCTAAATCATCTTCGACACTTTTCCCGACTAGCAGTCTCAACGCCTTGCTTCTGTCTCGAAAAGTAGACCAGATGCAACTTTTTCGTGCTTTGTAACCTCCTATCGATCTTCTCTTCCATCACACTTCAGCAAGACCATCTTGTCCTTTGGGGTGTCTCCGGCAGCCACAAGTGCGGCTCTCATTCCAGCAGTTACAAAGAAGTCCGACTTGCCTACTTGTGCCCTGAATAAAGCTGCTGTACATCTGCTGCATGATTCCTACTCTGATCGAATTCACATTTATACAGATGGCTCTTCGACTCTGGCCAGCTCTACTGGTGCGGTAGTTATTCCGTCGGCATCATTCTGTAAGACGATGTTGTGACGTGGCTGATCTTGAAGATCAGCCACGTCACAGCATCGACAGGGTCTGAACTTGCCGCCCTCCGTAGCGCAGAGCTTCATGTGCACGAACAATCACCAAATCAATGCGCTATTCTGTGACTCAAACGCAGCCCTACAGTCACTCTTATCAGCTCTGCGCCGCAGCCCATATGAATAATTGGTAGCAGAGATACGATTACGCTACCATCAAGCGGTGGTCAGAGGCCACGACATTGTATTTCAGTGGCTACATGGGCACAGCAGCATCACTGGCAATGAATGTGCCGACAAAGCTGCCCGTGAGGCACATGACGAACGTGAAAGAATCTCTATACCATTGTCAAGAACGGATGCAACGCGGCACCTCACCAGTCTTGCCCATATGAAAGAAACTCTAAGAAAATGGAATACACCAGAGAAAATGAAACTCTAAGAAAATGGAATACACCAGAGTTAATCAACCGGCGCCTATATGCCATGGGCCCACAGATGCAATTACAACTTTTACCGGGTTTTAAACATCCAGAAGAAGCATTACTGTGCCACCTGCTAATAGGAGTTTATTTTACAAACTCCTATTCATTCCTAAATGGAATGGCGGACAGTGCCAGCTGCAGCACATGTGGTGCATGTTGAGGAAACCACCAGACATCTCTTATGTGACTGCCCCAGATACGAAGATGAGAGGATTGCCGGACTGTTCTGAGGCACTTAGACGACAGGCATTTTACGGAGGAGAAGATCTTGGGCCCGTGGCCTCGTGCGTCTGCGTTTTTTTTTTTTTGTTTTGTTTTTTTTTAGGTGCACTGGTCTGTATGACCGCCTTTGACGAAACTCAGCGATGAACGCTTGACTCTGTAAATGTGCAGGGTGTGAACTTCTCCTTTCAATCTCTTTCAATCCCTTTTCCCCCTTCCCCAGTGCAGGGTAGCCCACCGGGCTCAGCCTGGTTAACCTCCCTGCCTTTCCCTCATGACTTTTCTCTCTCTCGCTCTGACTCACGATTTTTTCTATTTATCGTGTCCGTTTGCTGGCACACCCTTACCAAGTACTGATTTTGTGATCGACGAACTGGGCTCTTTCTGCAACGAGACCTGTGACTATTCTGAGCTACTGCCCCTACATATGCAGTGCCTGTTCTTATTTTTATTTTTATTTTTTGCTACCATTGTTTCTTGCAGGGCCCGCGAAGCGGCCGATAGGCTAGGCATTTCGGTCCCAACGTGGGAGCGGCCCGCTTCGGGCTAGGAAACTAGCGCGACCCAATGGACCATAATAAAGTTTTTCCATCCATCCATCCATTGTCTCTTGCACGACACTGAAGCGGAGTGTCCATAATCCTGCGCGCTTAGTTCGCACAAGTCAGTGGGCCTGATCCAAGAGGAAACGCACTCTAAAGAGTGAGTGGGCCGATCCTTTTCCTCCGGGGCTCGTGATCCGCATGGCATGGTCGGCGCAGAAAGTTAATTGGCTGCCACCAGGACTAGACACTTGTCGTTGTCCCTGCGATTCAAGCCCGGTTCAACTGGGGATATTGGACGCCCGTGCGTTACCCTGGCGCTTGTATTTGTAAAGTATTTCTTCGCAGTTACGTGCTGTGTTGTACGTTATATCCAGCAAACGGAAAGTCGTGTCATGTGCGTTCGCTAACTGTATGTCGGTGAAAAAAAAAAGAAAGGGAAAAGTTAACTGACTTCACTTTAGCGACGATGACTAAGGAGCAGAAAGGAGCACTGTAGCGCCGAAGTGAATAACATGGTTTAAATAAATTATACAGCGACCATCAAAGATGATTGTCAAAGTAAGCGAATAGTTTCTGAATCCGCTAAATTATCTGTGAAATTTGTTGACGCGATAGATTTTCTCGTTCCGCTGCGGTCATGGCTGCCTCCGGTTGACGCCCAGCCATGCGTTGCTTTTCAAACTTCTGTTTCTTTTCGATCACAGTCGTCGCAGCGCCACGCTGGGACGCCGCTTCACCGGCGTGACGTCAGCGCCTTTCCGACCAACCAGCGAGGTCCGGGTGTACGGAGACTCGTGACCTACTATCTGTTCGCTAACTCCGTATTCGTGGGAGCCCTCTCCACGTCCCTACGGTGCTATATACCCTCTCCTAATTTTATCAGAGGAGGAATTTCAGCCACTGACCATGAAAACGGGGGAAAGGGTCAAAGAAACGTGTTTGTTGTAAAAAATAAAAATAGAATGGAGTGTTACGATAGGGGTGAGAGGAATAAAGGGGTGTAGGTACTTGACCTTTTTTTTTTTTTTTTTTTAGTCAAGTGGCTTTGCGGAGCCAAGGAACTGCTTTTTAATTTGAGTGCGTGTGCGCGCTGTCTTGCTTTCGCTATCGCCATCGAGCTTAACACGAAAGCTGCCAGCTTGCATTTATTCGTGCAACTTGTAAACGAGTCCTCGCAGGTACTGAAAGGTCTAACGCTGTTTCTCTTGCAGCGCAATAATCCCGTCCCAGTGTAACCTTGAAGTTTACTGCCTAGACAACGTGGACGAGTCATTAGCACCGTCGGGAAACAAATTAAAGAGAAATAAATGCCGTATATTCCTTTTTTATCGAACGCTAAAGGAACCGGCGCGGCAGCTGCCTGAATGTGTTGCCGTCGGGTGCTTCGGAGCGATTTATAGCTGCTTTAGCTCTTTAGTTTTAGTGTTTTAGTTGGCATACAACACAGAGAATTTGCCCAAGCCAGCAATGGTGGCAAAAGCAGACAGCTCATAGATGGCCCCACTGCCTACGCAATACGGCGGCATCCACGAAAAAAAAAAAAAAGGTTTACAATAAGTGGGGAGTAATGGGCAGTCTGCGCTACTTATTGAGTTTGCTAATATTAATGTCACAGTATGTGAATGTGGAGCAACTCACCAATTTCCAGGTAATTTCTGGCTCCAATGGCCTTGAGGAAGATGTTGAAGAATTGAAGCTCCGCTGTGTCGCTCATCATTCCAGGAAAGCGCTGCTTCTGGGTCTCCTTGATGTTGAACACATAAGAAAAGGATAGGCGGTAAGAATTATCCTCCGTGGTTGCTTAGTGGCTATGTTGTTAGGCTGCTAAGCACGAGGTCGCGGGATCGAATCCCGGCCACGGCGGTCGCATTTCGATGCGCAAACACACGTGTACTTAGATTTAGGTGCACGTTAATGAACCCCTGGTCCACATTATTCCGGAGTCCCCCACCACAATGTGCCTCATAATCAGGTCGTGGCTTTGGCATGCCAAAACCCTAGAATTTATTTAATTAATAGGCGGTAATAATTGAAAAAAAAAGAAAAAAGCGAGGAAACGGCAAATCCGCGTCAACATATATCTTGTATAAAAGTATCGAGCCACACCACTCTTTCGTTACTATACTTATCTTACTATGAAACGTTAACTTCGCTTCGCGCTACTTAACTACTCGTATACCTGCGCATCGTACACATTTCCTGAATCACAGTCGCCAAACAGGCACACTTACTCGAAAAAAAAAAAAAGATAGAGCGACAATCTACTCACGTGGGTTTCCTTAGCACGGATTATCTGAAATACAATTCTTATTTCACTAAAGGTGGAAAAGAGCGTTTTAACAACTTGCATGTTTTGCAAATTCGAAGGCCTGTCACTCCAAAATTAACGCATTGTACCCCGTAAAATTTTGTCGGTTAATCTACACCACTAGTATTATTGGCCCACGGGAAGTTACGTTTATGCGCCTCGAAGTATGCTTTTTGAAGAATTGCCAAACTTTGGTTTTTGAGCAATTACTGCCTCTGACTGACCCCGAAACCAACATATGGTGGCACCATGAATTTTGGTGCCACGAATTTTGGTGCCATAAAGCCAGACGCCGGATTTTTCGACCCATATGAGCCATCTAAGGCCTTTGCCTTAACTCTCTCAGAAATCTTAAATATTACTTCCTCACAACCTCCATTTCAACCCACGTTGCGAATGATAAATTATTCAACCTCTATTAGACTCGTGATAGCTTCTAAATAACCCCGTAATACAAAAACAATCGGGCTGCCTGTGTATTATTGCAATCAAGTTCAACCACCGTGAAGTTCGTTGCTTTATAAACAAAAATCAGCATAAGTGCGCCGTTGACCCCGATAATTACCTACGCCGTTGAACAGTGAAGCGGAACAAAATTTCTAGTCTGCATCGCATACTTTTATAATTAAGAGTATAGAAACATTTTTTTGCAGGAAGGTCATCAAGAGATGGTTCTCAAGTGATACTACAGAAATTGGAAATTTGTTTTGTTTAAAGAAAGAAAATAGCGCAAACCATATTTTTCATGCCCTCTTTTTCTAATCTGCCGTTCAGTTTCCCGCAACAGCAAGAAATTTGTGAACACTCTATTTTGTTAATTGTGGAGCACTTAACGAAAAACGGAGCAACAAAAAATTGAAGTTGAACCCTTAATCCAAACGACTTAAAAGAACGTCCAAATAAACATTTTTGGCGTATTGCCGGACCAAGATTAATTAAGTTCACTTTGCCTTAATTCTTTGTGAGAGGTGGTATAGATGTGGAGTAAAAGGGTTTACATGTTGAAAACTGTGTTCTTTATACCACGCGCTTATATGTTTGCAACGTTTTGCGACTCGTTAACGAGGTTCTTGCATCTTGTCTCGATTACAATTTTTTGTGCGTGAAAAAAAGATGATGTTGAAAAAGTAGTCGCAGTTCCGCGGCGTGGAAGGATTTTTATGCCTATGAATGAATGAATAAACCTTTATTTGAAACAGTGAGTTAGTTGGCAGTCGAGGTGGGAGGGTCCCTTATTCCAGGAACCCTCTGGCTTGGATCGCCCTCCGGGCCCGGGCGACGAGTTCGCGCTGGTCGACTAGGTCCGGCTTGGAGATCGCAGCCTCCCACGTCTCTGCGAGGAGGGTTGGGTCTGCGTCTGCTGCTATTGGTTGTGTCGTTGTAATGCTTGCTCGGGTGTGCTTGCATTGCAGTAGGAGGTGTGCCAAGGTGTCTGGCACGTTGCAGTGTGGACAGGTGTAGCTGTATATCGTCGGGTGGAAATGATGCAGTAAGCTTCCGTGGGTGAAGGTATTGCTCTGGAGTCGCCTGTAGTCGGTACCTTCGTTTCTCGTTAGTTTTGGATGTGGTGGGGGGTATACCCTGCGTCCAAGCCGATAGTGCTGCAGTAGCGCTTGATAAGTTTGCGGTATTGATTCCGTTTCCTCCGCTGATTTGGGTGGGTGGGACATGTCGAAAATCTCGTGCGGGGAGGCCCGGTTGACGCTTGCGCGGGCCGCGGTGTGTGCCGCTTCATTCCCCTCGAGTCCCTCATGTCCCAGAACCCACATTATGCAGGTGTAGGGGGGAGGAGTGTCGCCACGTTTCAGTATGTTTATCGCTTTGACGGAGATCCTGCCCTTTATGTAGTTGCGTGCCGCTGTTTGAGAGTCGGTGAAGACCACTATGGCATCGTCGCTTGTATGGGTGGCGAGTGCTATAGCGGCCTCCTCTGCTGTGTCCGCGTGTTTGGTGAGAATTGTAGCCAACGCCAGTGTCGTTCCCCTGTAGTCTGTGACGCTGATGGCGAAAGCGTTTCGGCCCGGATACTTGGCTGCGTCCACGTAGCGCGCCTGCGGGTCGTTACGGTGCTTGTGTCTGATGGCGTTTACCCTGGCGAGCCGTCTGCCTCGATGGTGTTCTGGATGCATGTTCCGAGGGATCTGATGAACTTGTAGGCAATCTCGGAGCTTCGACATGATCTTTTCCTTACGTTCGCCATCGAATTCTAGGTTGATTGCGTATCCTGTGCGTCGGAGGACTGCTCGGCCTGTGGTTGTGATCTTGAGTCTCTCGATCTGGTTGATGAGGTGCGCTTCCGCAAGTTCTTCCCAGGAGTTGTGAACTCCCATGCGAAGCAATCGGTCAGTGGAGGCGGTTGCTGGCAGTCCTAGGGCGAGCTTTCGTGGCCTTTCGTATTAGGAGGTTTAGCTTTTGTTTCTCGGCTGTCTTCAGGTTGAGGTAAGGAGTTCCGTACTGTAATTCGGCTGTACAGGAGGGCTTGTATCATTCGCAAGGTGTCGTGCTCTTTGAGGCCATTGCGGCGATTTGCCACGCGTCGTATCAGATGAGTCAGCTGTGCCACAGTGTTCTGTAGTCTAGGGAGTGTGGCGGAGCCGGACCCGTCCTTGTGTATATGGAGTCCGAGGATTCGAAGTGAGTCGACCTTCGGTATCGGGACTCCCTGAAGAAGGACTTGTGGGTCCGGTGCGTCGTGGCTTGGGGGCCGGCCCCGGGTGCGTGCCGCGAGTACTAATAGCTCGGATTTATCCGGGGCACAGTGGAGGCCGCAGGTATTCAGGTACCGTTCGATGATGTTGACCGCCTCCTGAAGACGGTCCTCCTGTTCACCCGTGCTCGCGCCTCTCGTCCACAGTGTGATATCATCTGCATATAGAGCATGAAATATCCCTGGGATGGTGTCTAGGAGGCGGGGAAGTTTGAGGAGGGCCACGTTGAAGAGGAGTGGCGAGATTACCGAACCCTGCGGCGTACCCCTGTTAGGTAGGTGAAATGTCTTGCTCCGGAGATTGGCAATTCCCACCGTGGCCGTACGGTTGGTGAGGAAAGCGCGTATGTAGGCGTATGTTTTGGCACCGCAGCCGATATCTTCTAGGTTACGGAGAATGGCTTCATGGCTCACGTTATCGAAGGCGCCCTTTACGTCTAGAGCTAGAATGGATGACTTGCTGTGTTTGCTCAAATGGTCAAGAATATCTTCCTTTAGCTGGAAGAGGACGTCCTGCGTGGAGAGCATCTGGCGGAAGCCGAACATGGTGTGTGGATAGCGATCGTTGTCCTCGAGATGTGTGGTGAGCCGCTCGTTGACCATGTGTTCAAATAGTTTCCCGGCGCAGGACGTAAGGGAGATGGGGCGGAGATTTGCGATGAAGATGGTATTGTTCGGCTTGGGTACCATGGTTACCTCCGAGTGTTTCCAGGCTGTTGGTAGCTCGCCCTTAATCCAGCAGTCGTTATAGTACCGAAGGAGAGCCGCCAACGCCCGAGGGGGTAGCTGTCGAAGGTGCTTGTTGGTGACTCTGTCTTTACCCGGGCTCGTATTGCGTGTTAATCTAGAGAGGGCCGCCTGTAACTCTGCCTGTGTGAAAGGCCGATCTAGCTCTTCGTTGGACGCTCCTTCGTACTCCCTGGTGGTGGAAAGGTTGGTGGCAGTGGTGTGCGGGTTAGCTGAGCCGTGTAGCTCGTCTGAAGTTCTTGGAGAAGCTGATCCTCTGTGCCGCCATAGTTGTGGATTAGCCGGTGAATTGTATGTCTTTGTTGGGTTTTGGTGTGGGTGTCGTCGACCAGTGCTCGAAGTATATGCCAAGTTTTCTTTGTGCTGAGCGTCCCTTGAAGTTGGTCGCAGAAGGATCGCCAGTTCTGGCTCGCTAGCTGTTCAGCGTACTCCTGTGCCTGCGTGCTTAATAGGGCAATTCGGCGCTGGAGCTTGCGGTTGAGCTTTTGCCGTCGCCATCGTTTGAGAAGCGATCGCCGAGCCTCCCATAAGTGCAGTAGGTGATTATCGACCGCTGGATTGTCCTCGTCTAGATGAATCGTCCTAGTGTGGCCGTCAGCCGCACCCACGATACCGTATAGCCAAGCTTCAATGTCTTCAATGTCCGAAACGTCGTCAAGCTCATTCCTATACGCGTTCCAGTCAGTGAGTCGCGCCTTTCCTGTCTTGGGCGCGCGGTGAGATTGTTCAACCTCGATTTGAATTATGTGGTGATCGCTCCCTAGCGTATCTGGGAGTCGGGTCCACGTGGCCTTTCGCACGTCTCGGGTGAACGTGAGATCAGGATTGGTGTCCCTCGACACGCTGTTGCCCACTCGTGTTGGTTGGAGCAGGTCATTCCATAGCGTAAGGCCGTGCTGTTGTGCGGCGTCGTGAACCCGTGCCCCTTTCTTGGTGGTATTGGGGTAGCCCCAGGCCGCGTGTGGGGCGTTAAAGTCCCCCACTACAACAAGCCGGTTACCGTTAACGCTCTTGCGAAGCTCCCGGACGAAGTGGTCGTAGTGGAGTAGCTGCTCTCGCGGTGGGCTGTAGAGGTTGACCAGGTATAGGCTCTGTTGATTCTTGCGAGTCGGCAACACCTCCACTATGGTGTGTTCGATTTCAGTGTCTTCAATTTCGTGCGGCTGTGCGGTTAGTGTCTTCTTGACAAGAATTGCGGTGCGGGAAGTGTGTGCCATAGTGGTGTAGCCGGGGAGCTTTATTTTCTTGGTGTTGGTTTCCTGTAACGCGATTATATCAGGATTGTTTGTTTTGAGATATTCTTGCAGGTTGGCCGAGCGGGGTCTATAGGATCTGCAATTCCAGTGCCAAATGCGGAGGGTGGGAAGCGACTCGGTGTGTCTACGTTTGAGAGCCGCCATGTTGGTGGTTGTCCTCCACCTGGAGTAGGTGGTTTGGTGGTGTCGAGCTAGAATCCTCTGCGGATTCCACTCGCACTGTCTTCCGTCCTTTGCGTTTGGTTCCGAACTGCTCCGCCAGATGTTCATGAGTCACGAAATTCTTGTAAGCATAGGTCATGAAGTTGTGTTGTTGTGCCATGAAGCCATCCAGTTTGGCGTCGAGTGTGGTGACCGTACGGGTTAGTGGCTCTACCTTTTCCATGATTTTAGTTATCACTGTCTGTATGGTTCTGTCTGCTGATGCGAGAAGCTTCGTAGTGAGGGTTTCCTCGAAGACTTGAAGGCGTCGTTCAACAAGGTCGAGAATCTTCGCTTCATATGCTTGCAGCCGTTCGTCTACCCGCTTCATTATTCTGGTTTCTACCTGTTTTAGTATGCTTTCTTCTACTCTCTTCGCTACTCTGTCCTCGAGTTCTGGCGTGTTGCACTCGGCTACCGGTTGTTGTTGTATCGTCCTCTGTAGATCCTGTACTTTATGTTCGAGGGTCCGTATAGTCGCTGTCTCGTCCGAACTGCTCGTGTTGCGTGAGGAATTCGAGGCACTGATTCCGTTCGCCGCGGCGACGTAAGTGATTCGCCTAACGGAGCGAGACCGTGACCGAGAGCGGGATGTAGAGCGCGATCTTAGGATAGAGCGTGAGCGTCTACGGCCAGGTCTTTGTTGAGGCGAGGGCCCTGTGAGCTGTCCGAGGTGGTAACCAGCGCGGGGAAGTCTTCGGTGCTTGAACTCCAGTGATTCTCTCGGGCGCGAGCGTTATCAAGCTGCTGTCTTCTTACTTGGTAGGGGGGCGGGTTGTTACGGAGTTTCTTCTTGCATTCCTTGCCTGCCGTTTCGTGGTCTCCGCCGCAAATCTTGCACTTCGGGTGACAGTCATGTTCTTCCGTGACCCCATCGCGCCCGCATGTGTAGCAGAACTTGGCCTTTGGCTGAGGACAGATATCCTGTCGGTGTCCGATGGCGCCACAGGTTCTGCAGTATTGGACGGATTTTCGGTAGGGCTTGCATCTGTAGTCACCGCTCTGGTACGTTACGTAATAAGGGACGTGCTGTCCGTCGAAGGTGATAACCGCGGCTGTTGAAGATCCTAGCATGCGTGCGCCGAGAACCGTGTATCTTGAGTCCACTCGAAGGCCGGCAACAATCTCCGCGGGACTTGTACCCGGTTCGAGGCCGTATATCACTCCACGGCACACATCGTCTGGGTGTCGAATGTGGGGATTTACTTGATAGACGGTTCCGCCGAGTTGTATGGTGTTGATATGCTGCAGTTTGGAAGCTTGTTCCGTACTTGCCGTGCTCGCGATGATCACATTCTCTAGTTTCTGGACTTGTATACGGACGTTATCGTGCAAGTCTTGCTGGACCAAACCACTAGATCTTCCGATGGCATGTGTCACTGCGATGAGTGTATGTTTCGAGAGGTCAAGTCCTGCTTGAGGGCGGAAGACGATTTTGAAGTCGTCAGTAGGAAAGGGTCGCATCCTCAGAATGCGTTGACGCTGTGGCAGTGGTTGTTGTGCTTGAGGTTTGGGGTCTGGGTTCAGGACTTCTATAGCTCTTTTTTCGGTGGATTCATTGTCTTCTTTGGCTGATCTGCCTTTACGACCAACCTGTAACCACTCGATGTGGGCTTTACCCGTCGTTTTGCCGCTATTGGCGTCGTATGTCCACTGTGGTATGGTATCAGAGTTAGCCCCGGTCAACTCCATTCGCGCCGTAGTCGGCTCTTCTTGTAAAGCGTTCGCCATCTGTGTTTCCAGAAAAGCGTGGGCGTTTCGCCTCAGACGCTGCTTCTGCGTGATTTACTCCTACTGTGCGAGCACCGCGGGCCTGCAGGCGCGAGCCGCTGGTCTCCCGCTCGCGCCACGGTCACAGAATGTTCAGAGCTCGATTATTCGAGTAAAGGTCTACTCACTGCGTCGTGGCTGGCGTCAAACGATGCCTTGCAACTTTAGGAATCCGAGGTTACCAAATTCGCTGAGTGTCCAAGCAATGTTCCACACAAAATAGCGAAAAAGCAGGAGCCCATGTGAGGTACGACTATGCTCCTTTATGCCTAATATAAAAAAAAAAACTTTAAGCGAAAATTAAAAATATTCGGGACCCGTTTCGCGACTATCCTAATCTGAATAAACCTAGCTGGCTCATCCACTGCAGTGGCGTCATCTCGTTCTCCCACTAGGTTGGTGCATCGTTCATGTACACAGGGAGCATTTCAGTTAACAGATGGAAGTAGATTTCAATTCCAAAAATAGGTTCCCCCGACTAGTCTTTAAATACTTGCAGTACGCGCTCTCGTGTGCTTGCTACCTCGCCGTACCTTAGTAGGAATTCGGATGCAGGAGCCCTGAAAACTCAAGATCAACTCATTTCATGGCTAAAAAGAGGCAAAAAAGACACAGTCTGAGTCACTATTATTCACAACAAAAAGAATGAGTTCAGAATTTAATGTGAGTGTGACTTTTACTTTAGTATTAGGACCAGACACAAGCGCTGGCATCACCATACATGGGTCTTAATATAGGCTTCATTTTCTCACTTAAAACAAAGTAACGCAAATGTTTTTACGGCACTAGATTCACCAGTCATGGATGGGTAGTATATATGAAATGTTCATAAAAATCGACCGTGGTTATCTTTTTAAGACGTGTCTAAAATATTCAAATTTTCGCTACTTGTGCAATTTTGGCATTTCTGGGATTTTATAACGAAATAAGTACGTGGTGTACTTGCACCCTTCTTTTTTTTTAGTTTGCTAGAAACCTTGTGAGTGTTTGTCAGAAATATTTTCAGCTCTCTCACCATAGCTAAAATCTATGGCCCCAAAATACCCTGATTTCGGGGTCAGAAGCAGTTGCTCAAAAACCAAATTCCGGCAATTTTCCAAAAGCATACTCTGGGTGACATAAGTTTAACTACCCGTAGGCCAATAGTACTAGTGATGTATATTTACCGAAAAAAAATTGGCGGGGTGCAATGCGTTAATTTTAGAGTGATAGGCGTTCGAATTTGTAAAATCTGCAAGTCGTTAAAACGCTATTTTCTACCTTTAGTGAAATAATTATTTTCAATAAATCCGTGCTGCATTTTGCAAAACGAAGGTTCATTCCTTTCTACGGAGACATTTTCCCACTTCATATAAAAAATTTTGCTGAAAACTAAGACTAGTCAGGATCCCTCGTTCATAGTGAAATATTTAGCGCGCACAATCGACAAAGACACAGTAAAGGGGGACACACGAGCGCTTACTCACAACTGTTTATTTTCGGAAAGATACAGAACATAAATACCCCAGCTATCTGCACTGAGCATGTGCATCAAGAGTCGTCAGTATAAACAGAAACAGATTAAAACCGTTTTCAAGAGTAGTTTATACTGACGACTCTTGTTGCACATGCTCAGTGCAGATAGCTGGGGTATTTATGTTCTGTATCTTTCCGAAAATAAACAGTTGTGAGTAAGCGCTCGTGTGTCCCCCTTTACTGTGTCCTTGTCGATTGTGCGCGCTAAATATTTCACTATAAATTCGTACCAACTCACCAAACTATCAGTTCTGCTGAGGATCCCCCTTACGCTGTCCTTATCTGAACACACCCTCGTACATAATGCACGAGTGCAGCCGATGTTTATGTAAAGGCCACAGATATTTTACAAATGGTCAGCTTGCTGCCGCGGTTTATTTATGAGTGCTGTATAATAACCGTGCAAATCTGTCCGCATTAGTTGACTCAATATAGGTGCGATTTTCATATTTGTGATATCGTTTTGTTGCTGAATTACATATTTGTAAACTTGATACTTGAGTTCCATATGAAATTTTGCTGCGATATTCAAGAATATTGTGAAAATATTGGTGACCTAAATAAAGTACCGACATGAGACAGGACAAAAACCTCATCAAAATTGGTGGAGTTGTTGCTAAGAAAAATTATTTCTTCGTACCCATGTAAATAAATAGGGGCTCCCGAAAGGAAGTTAATTTTTGTGCAGCTGGAGCTTAGCAATTAACGCGAACACAGAATAGATCGGCCCAGCCACACCTGGCGTACTTCCGGTGCATTTCCATTATGCCTATAGTGCATGTGCAGCTATTCAACTGTCGACACAATTCCCAGCTGTGTTTACTGCATGCTGTCACGGATAACCTTCCACTGAATGGTTTTTGCCTGCGTCGTCAATATGTGATCCGCGGGTGTTTGTGGAAATACTAAAGGAGATAAGGAGCGCTACTCTGGGCATTGTGAAATTCCGCCATATTGTGAAATCCGTCATCTTGTCAACTCTGATTGGCGCAGAGGGCTGCTATACGGCGGCTCTGATTGGCTGAAAATGCCGCCGTTACAGAATTTGACAATATGGCGCAATTTTAAAGTGCCCAGAATACCCCCCCCCCCCCCCCACACACACACACACACATTCACCATACTAAGATACGCTGGCAAAGCTCTGGCGCAATTATGCGACGACGAAGTGATTTTCATGATTTTCTCGATCGCTCCTTCATCCACCGTGGTGGCGTGTGGCGTTGCGCTGCTAATCCGAGATCAAATCCCGGCCACGGTGACAGCATTCCGATGGGGGCAAAATGCAAGAACGTCCGTGCACCGTGCGTTAGACGCGCGTTAGAGAATCCCAGTTGGTCAAAATTATTTCGGATTCCCTCGCCACGGCGCACCTCCTAATCATATCGAGCTTTTGGCATGTAAAACCCCAGAATCTTATTTGACGACCCCTTCTTCGAATTCGAATTGGTTCACCAAAAGATGCCTATATGAGAAAAACCCAAGCCGACCACATGTGAGACCAACACTTATGTGCTGAGCCCGCACGGCGCGTTCAACACGATGTTCCGCAAAACAAGCAACTTGTTTGTTTGTTTTGTTTTTGTTTTTAATCAGCGGTGCGGGGAGGTTGTGCTGGGCCAGCACAGCAAGCGCGTGTCTGCGAGATGTGTGCCGTGCCGAGCTGAAGGATATAGCTGGCCATTCGCGCTTGAGCGGTTGCCTCGAACGTATTTTTCTGGGTGTGCTTTATTTAGAAGTGTATTTATTAAACATCGTTTCGTTGTGGCAAGGCGTTTTATTTGCGGAGCTTGTGGTTGGCGAAATACTTCTGCTGCGGGAACCCGAACGAAAGCGAGGACGCTTCGTCTGGCCTATTGTGGGTCAATAAAAAGTACACCTATATAGCTCCGATTTATCACGTTAGATGTCGTGTTTTTGATAGTTTCATTTTTGGTTAATTTCTTTTCCTACCTACACACAAAATTAACCGGTCATAAATGTTTCCAAGGTGAAATTTTACAAACGCAACGGTTGCTCAGTGACGAGGCGGCCGCATTTCAATGGCAGGGAAATGCAGACATGCTCGTGCATTGTGTACAGGTTGAAGAACCCCAGGTGATCCAAATTAAACCGCAGTCCCCCACTACGGCGTGCCTCATAATCATATCGTGGTTTTGGCACGTAAAACTCCAGAATTTAATTTCACAAGCGCAATGGACAGACGAAGGAGACCATGCAAGCACTTGTCTCATCTACTTTGCCGTCCCATGGCAGCAAAGTTCGTTGCGCTGCATAATACTCCAGTGAATTCCTCTTAAACGACGACCACTTAAAAGGTACTGCCGGAGAAACAGAACGTGGACACACACTTTAGTAGGCGGCCCATATAAGGCGCATATGCATTCTTATATGCATTTATCGGTGAAACGGAACCCCTATTTCTCTGAAGTTCGGGCAAACGGAACTTGCGTCGAAACTGCAACGGCCGTTACCGGCCGTTGTAGTGCCCATACAACAACAGCACTCAGACGACGGTGTGGGAAATATACAGGCTGAGAGATCTATATACAGGGTGTCCCAGCTATCACGCAGCATAATTTAAAAAAAGAGGAACGGCGTTACGCGAAGAAAACCTAGTGCGTATTGTTTTCAGCACAGTGGAGTAGCCGCCAGTAATTTTTTCGTTACTGAGATTTAATTAGGTAATTGTAATTGATTATCTAAGTCGATAAGTACTGTCCTAATTCAACAAATTGTCAATGAGAAAGTTGTAGAGCAACATGAAAAACTCTCGATACAGCTTTCTGTTGCTCAATACGTGCTACATAAAAGTGTTTTTCCGAGCGTGAAAGAAGCCAGCGAATACACGCAGAATTGCCGCGCGACTGGCCGCTCGAGGCACTTTGCGTGCATTCGGGAGCTTTTTTCACGCTAGGAAAAACACTTTTATGTAGCACGTATTGAGCAAAAGAAAGTTGTATCGGGAGTTTTTCATGTTGCTCTACAACTTTCTCATTGACACTTTGTTAATTAGGACAGTACTTATCGACTTAGATAATCAATTACAATTACCTAATTAAATCTCAGTAACGAAAAAATTACTGGCGGCTACTCCACTGTACTGAAAACAATACGCACTAGGTTTTCTTCGGGTAACACCGTTCCTCTTCTTTTAAATCGTGCTGCGTGATAGCTGGAACACCCTGTATAGTGTAATCTATACCATCAGACGCTTGCATTTCTGCAACGTCAATAGCGAAAACCTCTTAGTGATTGAGCTATGTATAGTTTAACGTTCAAAAGGAATATATGTGACGCCGTATAGTGGAGGGCTTCGCATAAATGTTGGCCGCCGGGATTCTTTAGTGTATATATACCCATCATGTTAGATCTATTCTGCACTCCGACCCCTTAAATTCGGCATTCGCGGCCGGGAATCGAAGCCGCGACCCTATGTCCTGCAACATAACGTCATGGCAACTATGCCATTGCGGTACGTGGGCAACTGCTTCACTGTCATGAAAAACAATCCTATGCGGTGTTCACTTTGCTCAGCTTCTTCGTGTGCGCTTTCCGTTGGGCATCGCTGTAGGGACAAATAAATAGCTGTATCGCACCAATGCACTTATTCTCGCTATGATAGTGGATGTCACGGAAGTGATTAATCGCGTCCGAGCGACAGCAGTTGACATTGAGAAGGGCAAGGATATCGTGTTGGTATGGCTATCTATAGTGTGCAGTCGTCGTGATCCAGCGTGCGCAACGATATCCGGACAAACGGCAAAGGTTGAAATATAAATTCTGCAGTGAAATTCCGAGCACGACGATTGCGCATAATTTCAAAACAACATTTCGTACACGCATGGTGAAAACTGGGCTGCAAGAATTGAAACAGAACAATTACATCCTCGTTTCGAGCCACAATAATATCCGCAGCAATCGATGCTTCTTAAGTCAACGTTTCTTTGAAGATATTTTGTGTCCTTCGCTTAAGCGAAACTATTGATAAATAGAACTTTTTTTTTTTTTCGAGTGCCTTCGAGTGCTGCTAATGTGGACTCTACCCCCCTTGTCAAGAAACCAACTGCTGCAGCTTCTGCGTTAGGTGGTATATTGCCTCCCTTACGCAGAGGTATGTACATGTACATCAAGGTAGGCTCCAATTGGAGGGAAGGGGGCGGAGGTAATCGAAGCATACAAAAAACGGTGCGCGCGTGCGTGTGCGTGTCCTCGATCCACTGTGGATACTCCACTGTCCGAACGTCTAATTACAGCGACAAGGTGTGGAGCCGTGCAGAAAACACGCAGTGAAGTGACACTGTTAGCGACCCACGGCGCCGACATCGAAGCACCCTATTTACTACCGTCGCCACGCCCCCTTCCTTGCCCTCTGTTCAGCTGTCAGCAGCCCATGGTATGCATATATTGATAGTTACAGTGCGCACATCAGCCATTTCATTTACGAAATTAAAATAAACAACAATGACGCATCATTTTCCCGCTGTAATGCTGGAAGCACGTTTCACCTTGCTTATTTTGCGCTCGGGACCGCGACCTACCTGACAAAGCTTCCCGAGTACGGGGTGAAGCGGACCGCTGTGGTTGGCCACATAGTCGGCGGCGCCTGGTACCAGGTTGTCCACCTTGACGAAATGACCGCGTCCGCTGGTCGCCCACATCGCGAAGGTGGCGTCCGGCAGTTTCGAACGAGCGCCTGAACAGACGAGGAGCAGGCGAGGGCATGCGCGGGTGCCGACGACCGAGCAGGTAATGAAGCGCAAGCCGACGTGGCGCGGGTAAGCAGCAAAGGAGCCCGCATCGACAGCGTAATCGCGGCGGACAGCCCCGGCGAGGACACGACCAGCCCAGCCTTCACGCGCTAGAAAGGGGACGGCGGCCCTAAACATTACAACATAAATACCGGCTCTCGATGCTGTTGCCAAGGTTGCAGCGTTTCCCACCTTGTCAGCGGAGGCATACGCCGTAGCCAGCCGCTATCGCAGTGGACTATACAATGGTTTCCACGGTAACCCCGCGGCGGCACATGCGTTTGATTGTTGATAATGTAGTGCCGCTCACTGTTCCTTCGCTCCGCTTGACGAAGTGACAAAAGAACACCGCTGCATCAACGTGATCTGCAAGCGATCACCGACGATGCCGCGTCGTTTGCGGCAGGTTGTCCTCTGGTTCCAATTCTGGAGGACCAGCGCTGGTTCCCAGAATTTGAACTACGCTGCACCAACCGGCCCAAGTTCATACCAGTCCTCTGGATGTACCGACGATGCTGACAACGAGTGACGATTGAGAGGACTGCTGGGAATCATGCTCTTTGCGTGTGATGGATGTTTCCCTCATCTACGGCAGCCGAAATATATGAACGTTGAAGAATATTGCATTTTATGCAACACACGGCTTCGTGCTGAATTATAACAAATACGAAAAGCGCTCGACTGAATACGCCGCATATGTGCTTCAAGAACTCTTGTTGTGCCAAACTGAGTCGTTAGTTTCCTGCATACGTGAAAGCCAAAGCAATTGACGCGGCTTCTGTTGAACAAGCCAGCAGCCAAACAACGTATATGTGCGCACGTGGCGACATTGTTCTGTTATCGACGATGCCATCCAGGATTTTATTGCAGGGTCAGAAAGATTTCCACTATAAAATCAGAGCTTAAGGTTTCGTTTTGTTTATACAAAATAGATTAGATTAGCTGTATTTTTCTTTTCATTTATTCCTTCATTCTATAAAACATCATAAGCTATAATCTATTAATTCTCACACACCTATTCATAAATTTTGTTTACATTATTTCAAGATTCTTTTTTCTTGTTTTTATGTCGAACTACCCGGTTCTTGGCCAATCCCTCAGAGTGGGTATGTGCCACTAACATCTAGGTTCTACATCTACATGATGATGATGATGATGACAATAAAGTCTTTGGCACATATCCGCTCACATCTGCTTACCCGAAAGAAAGAAGAAGCAGAACGCAATGGAGCAAAGTCGTGCGTCGACCCAGCGCATTGACGACGTCGAGCCGCCCGTGCCTTTCGACTATGAGCTCGACCCAAGGTAGGTCGCTGGAGCACAGATCGCTCGCTTTCAAGCCACAAAAACAGAGTTCGTCACACAGCTTGTCGGGGCATTTTCTTGCCAGTGAGGGAGATGGTGACGCCTCGGAGATCGCACGTGGGCTGTTGCTTCGGCGAGTGGCGAGATTTTCTCGTGCGCCGTTGGAGCATAATAGCTAGCCTACACAACGCGAAAGACGAAGCACGTAACTGACACACTAATACAACGCGCAAGACAAAGCACGAGGGAGAGCGCGTACAGCGCGTCGTAATTGCAGCCTCCGCGATCAACTTCAGAAACATTTTAGCTAATTGCGGAGGCCACGCTCCGCTGTGCTGAGTACGGTCGCAGTGCTTCGTGCCAGGTCCCTTCGAATGTGGCATCGAGGCGTCGTAGTACTCGAAGCGTTCAGTTAAGGCCGGAATACATGGAGCGATAACCGGCGTTTCTCGGGCGGCGAACGTCCGACGGCCGCGTCAAGTTGCCGGCAGCCGATCCAAACATTTTCGTAGCGTCTAGCGCGCAGCGGTGGACGACAGCAATCAGGAACTAGTTCCGGGCAATGCATGCTGGTGTTTCGCGCGCGCGCGCCTTTTCGCGTCGTCTAATGCAGTTCCTAGTATGCATCGCGGTGACATCTGCGAGGAAACAGACAAGCAGTGCAAGCTCTCTACAACAACCTTCAGCAGGTGACACTGCGGAGAGAGCAGACGCTGCTTGTCTCCACACAGAAACAGCGTGAGATATCTGGTGGTCTTGCTCATCACATGTAGACGGTGCGCAGTCGAAACACAGCTTAAACTTTAGGAGCATGCTTACCCGTCTATGTCTTATACGCACGACCAACAAAAGCATGATTATCGATGGAAAAAAAAAAGAAAAAGGGCATAAACTACGTTGTGTATGAAGTGATGTAGTTCTGACACTTGACTCTATTCAATGTACAACTTCGAGAATCTTCCTAGCACATTGATCACAATAACACCGGCAAAACGGCCACGAGCGCGAATCGCGTATCGCAGCCACGCTTGGTGCAATGGGCTGCCAAAATACGCCCCGTTCTTAAGCGCAGCTTGTTAGGGTACTCACACAAACGGCCGTCAACACAGCGGTCAATCTCCACGAAGAAAGAAAAAAAAACACACACGAAGAGACCACGACCTCATCAACTTCAACAGTCTTGGAGGAATTAAGTTGTATCACTATGGTAGGCAGTGTAGCACTATACCCCATCCATATCACATGTCCTGTTAATTCCTGCGCTGTTTGCCAAGCAACACATACAACCTATAGCTCGTGTCGGCGGATCACCCCCTTAGAATATCAGTCCTCTTCCAAGGTCTCGTACACTCCCGTTTCGAAAAAAACAATGCAGCTGTATGTTTACGGACTAAACGTAGAGTAAACGGGAAAGAGAGTTTAATGAATTCCCTAAAGATATCAGCCTTCCTATATGTGCAGGCTGCGAGGCATGGTGGCCAACAAGACGTTCACCTCGGTCGCCTGCGCCATTGTGATCGTATGCATATTCTCGTGCGTCGTCCTTTCCATGGTCCTCTACCCAATCCTGGGAAAGATAAAGAACGGTAATTCTTCGCTTTCCTCTCTATGTCTTGTCTTGCTTGCCTTCGTGGTTGACGGAAGACGCTGCAGTACAAATAACGCAAAGTTGGCATGCGTCACTACCGACGTCACAAATGACGGAGAAACGGCGTCGCTACAACCGGAGCGTTATTGCACGTGTTACTTCTAGAAACATTGCAGTACAGATGCGGAGATAGAGAAGAGAATTAAGGCAATGAGGTTAACCAGACGGGCGTCCGGTTTGCTATACCTTGTGCTGAGAGATTAGGATAAAGGGACGAAAAGAGAAAGAAGGGGACGTAAAATAGCACTAGCTGCACGCGCACGTAGGGGCGCACACCGAGCAGCGAACTGTCGACTTGTGAAGTTGCAACAACGCTCTTGTTGCTTTCTGGGCCAGCAACGCATGGGGTTATATGGTCTAAGTATCTTCTCCTCTGAAGATGGCCTTGAGTCTAGCTGATTTAATGAGACGAAGAGCAACGCAAGAAGTACAGGTGCAATAAGACTTAGATGAAACAAAAATCAACCCAAGGTACCAGTCGATATCATCGGTGCACGTGTAATCAAACGTCGCATTGTTAGTAGCAGCCAGTCCACGTCCCTTATTGTCGGCCTATATCCTTATGTGTCGCTTTAGCACTATTTTTACCGTACAATTCTACATAGCGAGTTGCCCACCAGTCTGTTCTGGTGGACATTACAGAATAGGTGCCAGCAACCGAGTTGTCAGCCGAAGGAGATGAGGTGTCAGTTTTTCGAAGTTTCCAGCCGCAGCGCTCTCGCGCCGAAGGTATTCCGAATCTAAGATACCAGAGGCTACGGCTGTTGCCAAACAACTTAGAAATCCTGCTTGTTCAGGACGCCTTGACGTTGAGTATGTCCACCAGATCGAAGTTATTCGTCAATGAAACCCAAAAATGTCGCAGTCTCGCCCGAAATCCGAAGCATCAATTGCGATAGCAAATTAGTAGACAACGATAGGAACTAAGGATAGTAGCTTTATCGGCCATTTAAACCTGTAAACATTCGCTTCCTAAGTTGGCAAGCATAGTGTCACGCACGCACTTGCAAACATGAACACATATCTGACTCGATGACTGCGGACACTCGATCGCTCTCAAAACGCTGGCGTGAGGAAGAGAGGCAGCAGCAGTGAGAGAAGTGACCTTCGTGTTGCCTGTCGCTTCAACGCGAACTAAGCGGTGAGAATACAGCGCACACGAAGCTAACAGCTAGCCCTCGGTGCGTCTAGACTATGTACCCATCGATCGCCAGATCGCTTTCAAGATATATAAAACCCACACGGCCGCGCTCCGCCGCGGCATACGCAACCGCCGCCAGGAGTAGAACGCTCCCCCTTCCTCGGTGACTTGCGTGCAATGAAACACAGCGCGCTTACTCCCCCGCCTTCCTCCCTTGCGCGCGCGAGAACGAGTCACTATCCTCGGCTCTCACTCGCACACTTTCACTCGCACCCACAGCATACGGCACGCGGCCACGATGTTATCGCACTTGGACTTTATACGGAACATCACGGCGACGCCGCCTGAAGTGTCCATATAATTACTATCGCAATAAAATGTTAGGCGTAAGGTTCAGAGACAAGAAGAGAGCGGTGTGGTTCAAAAAGCAAGCGGGGATAGCCGATATTCTACTAGTTGACATTGAAGGGCACCTCACCAGGTCTGGCCATTTTGAGCTGACAGGCGTAGTGCCATACAATGCGCACTAAAGATCGTGTCTACAATGTATTGCACCGCTGCGCGCTGTGAAAAGAGCTGAAATTTCACACCAAACGTCGTGCGTCCTTCTCCTCGCGGGCGCCGCACTCCCAGCCGGAGAGTCGACGAGAGTCGCACAAGTGCACCTACGTAAATAGCAGTTCTGTGACGTCACTCACAGCCACATGCGACTTCGAGAATTATTCAAGGGAACATCAGTTATTTTACTTCAATAGACGAATTAAAGTTTAGAGAAATAATAAAACATACAAACCATTGAAATCATTGGAAACATTGCCATTGAAATCACTCAGCATGCAGTCAGACCATATAGCTTATCTGAGCTTATAGGGCTGTAAAGAGACTGATCTGCGATTTGGAGCTGGTGAGCCTCTGGAATCACCTGAAACGGCAATCAAACTTTGATGTCACAAAACCTGCGAGATGCGCATCACTAGCATTGTGCAAGTTTTCTCGGTGCCCATATGTATACGGGAAAAAAAGAAAGAGAGAGAAAGTAATAACGCGTTTTTCTTGCTATTTCTTGCAGAGCACCTCGGAAACGTTTGACGAGAAAACCCTCTACAAGAAGTTCGCATCTGCACATATTCCAGAATTACCTGATTATGGGCGTGAACAACAATTTCTGATTATATTTGAACAGACAACAATTTCAACTAAATGCTTATCGTCACTCTTCGGGCGCCATCACTTTACATATTGCTTCACTGCACTATTACTCGCACTGCCACCATGCGCCTGTGCGCTGTATTGTCAGTAACTGGACTAGGTCAGCAATAAACGATACAGGCTAAACTTTCTACTGTGAATCACGTTGCACAAGTAAATTTGCTTTTGCACTGGTTGGTACGTGGCATCTATGATGAAAACAGAGCAAACAACAGACGTTTTCCGTCATTTTAGATTTTCCCGTCAAAATATCATGTTACACCCTCTGCTATTATTTCGAGAAAAAAAAAATTCTTTGCAAGGTTCACCACGATGGCTGAGCGACGCGTTCGTCACTAAAATCTGCAGTTTTCAATCTGTGTAATTTCTACGTAACATTTGTAGGAAGTTACTTATTCAAGCGTTCCATAATGACACGCTGTCGTTATCTACGATGTTTCCCAGGGTCATAAAACCGCGGCAAAATGCATCAACTTGAAATTAAGCGAAAATAGGGGGAATGTGAAGTGTATACTCAGTGACGAAAATGTCGTATTCCTAGCTCGAATAGACGCATTGGAAATCATTCTTTAACTCTCGTTATCTTTTTTTTTTTTTTTTTTTTTTTTCATGCACGATACGAGAAATTCTTTTCGTTCATTCGGTGTCCTCAATTAGCTATACAAGCTACCTTGTTTATATTCAATGAAAGTATGGGGAACGTGTTGGGCAAGGTGTACGCAAAATTTAAATTAAAGTTTGTGGTTTAATTGCGGCTTTTGCAATAAATTACGCATGCACGTGCGCCGGAGCTTTATGAGTATGTTTTACGAGCAGCGCAAAACTTGGCCAACTGGCCTGATTTAACTGTACAGATACCAGCAAAATCAAGTTCAGCGAACTATGAGGGGATACTATCGCGAATCTATGTGCCAACTTAAACAAATGGGCACCAATTACTGCCTTGGGAAAAAATTACTTTAGCCAGTGCTTGAAGGCGTCACGCTACTCGTTTAACTATGTCCCATAAGAACTCTACGCGCGAGAGAAAAAAAATGCATTTTGTAGAAATGCAGGTGATGTTAGCTGCAATATTTACCAAAATGTTCATGTTACTGGAATGTTAGCGTTTAAAATAAGTATTGCGCCTTCGCTTGATCGTGTATTTTTTTTTTTTTTTTTTTTTTTTTCATGCGTGATAGGACGGTCACTTGGTGTCCTCGGCAAAATAAACGAAGTACCTTCTTTATGTTCGGTGACAGTAAGGGTCAGCTATAGGTTACGAGTGATGTGTAGGTAACGTTGAAAGTGAGTGGTTTAAATAGGGCCTTGGCAATAAATTATGTATACTAGCACTCTCGAGCGTTATGAAGGGGTACTATCGAGACGCCGATAATTTAGCCTGTTGATTTGGCAAGACTAAATATTCCACCGAGATCAAACTTAGTCCGTAGAAGGCTATGGCAATCTCGGTGCGAAATTAAATCGCTGTAGATAAAATACAGCTTTCCCAAAAAATAAGAAGTCTTAATTAGGTCTTATAAATCGTCGTACGGCCGCTATCACCTATGCTTAATTGCAAATGTCCCAACGTAACTGTACGTTACAGCATGTTTCTATTTCGCAGAACGGGGAGCACTGCTGACTTCAATCTGTGACAAAATTTTCAAGTTCATTGCCTAATTAGAAGCGTCTTTATCTACGGCGGTGCATCCTTCACAGGCACATTGTGCAATGGGATTAAAGGGATACTATAAAGGCAAATATTAAGTCAAGCTAAAGTGATAGTTAGTGCTCGAGAATCTCCAGGGCGTCAATATTATCGCGAACAGAGCCATAGTAATCGAGAAATTGAGGTGCAGGACATGATTATATAGAGACTGTCCCGGGACAATCAATTAAGTACTTGCCCGATGACGAAGGCAAGACGATTTGTATTCTGACGATTGTATTGACGATTTGTATTTTGTCCCTATACTACTCAACCACTCGTTATAGAAACATCATTGTATTGGATTATAAGACGAAATAATGTGCTGCTTTTTCTGTTCTATTTCATTTTTAGAAAAAAAAAAAAAAAAGAACGCATTGACATTACCCGCGACAAGGACGCGGGCGCTCAGAAGGTTTCATTTTCAGCTCGACTCTTCCCCACTCGCTCTTTCGCGTTTCAGTAGTTTCGTTATCGCGTAGTGCTGCGCTGGTTTTGCTGGCTCTCGAAACTTGCACAAAGCAGAAAATTCCACATCCATGTGATGCCGCAGGATGCCCGAACGGTCCACGCCACTTGACCAAAAGCAGCTGCAGCAGCGAATCCACCAAAGAAGCCCGCGAATACACGCAAAATTGCCGCGCGACTGGCCGCTCAAGGTGTGTATTCGCGGGCTTCTTTCACGCTCAGAAAAACACTTGTATGTAGCACGTATTGAGTAACAGAAAGCTGTATGGGGAGTTTTTCATGTCGCCCTGCAATTTTCTAATTGACACTTTGATAATTAGGACAGTACTTGCCGAGTTAGATAATTCATTACAATTACCTAATTAAATCTCAGTAACGAAAAAAATTACTGACCGCTACTCCACTGTACTGGAAACAATATGCACTAGGTTTTCTTCGAGTAACGCAAGTGCTCTTTTTTTAAACCTTGGTGCATGATATTTGGGGCACCCTGTATAGAAAGCTCGCCCAGCAAGGTCATGCAAGGTCACTTTCAAATTTCTCGGTTCACTTTAAAAAATCCCCCTTACAAATACAATAAAATATTGCTACAATCTTAAACTAGAGAAATGCCTAAAATATTCAGAATCATGAGGATATATGCAGTATTTTATTATTAAAATTTAAAATAAACTTTTTTTTTTTTTGTGAGGAATGTGAAGTGATAAGCTAACTTAGAAGTTTGAAAATAGCCAATCTGTATTATCTATCTAGTAAGGGTTCGTTTAAGTGAAGTCACGTGGCCATACGATAATAAGTTGGTCTTTATTCTATGACATCACCCTTAAGTCCGAAGCTCCACCCCCTTCATGCGCTACAGGCGCAGGTAGTGGCGCGAACTTGTCGCGAAAGCGAGCGCTCATTGGGGCAATGATTAGACACCGGGCGCCACTCTCCACAGCTGCTCCTGCTCTCGCGAGGAGTGCAAACATGCCTCGACCAAAGAAGGTGAGCGTTGCTACTACGTCACGCGTCAGAACAGCCAGAAATATATGCAGCACTAGCCCATTCTAACGGAAGAAGATAAGCAAGAACGTTTAATTCACAAACGCGCAAATAAGGAGAAAATATATGTAGTGCTTCTCACCACGATAATTTCGCGCCACCTTTGACTGTATATTTTCGTATGCTGCGACTCTTACAGTCAATAGGGATTTCTGCAGCTCTCGTGCGCAGCTGTTTTGTTCGCTACTGGTAGCACGTGCTCCTCGGAAATACTCGAGTCAGTGACGCTCCTGAAATTTTTGTGCCGTCTTTGGTGTTGCTAATGGGTAGATCTCAAAGACGGACACGAAAACGAAAGTTTTTATGGCAACCACTTCAGCGAGGGCGTGCTAAATCTCCTAGGAGTCCACCTCTGGACAATTGTTTTTTTCCATGTGCACGCTATCGATGGACTCGCAGCGGGTATAAGAAAACAAGCGACTTCAAATTGAAAGTCGAAGCGAAACAGCAATGAAAGAACTGTAGGAAGACAGAGAAAGACGACAGTAATGTTTATGGGATGCCTCGATGCATATAAAGCAGTTTGACACCACTTCATTTGCATTTTTCTCCGAACGCAGTTTCAGGACACCTGTACCTATTCGAAAACACTGCTAACAGCACCCAGCTCAAGCTACGTTTTGATAAACTTGTTTCTGGTAACAAAACGTACAGTACATGTTCGACCATCAGGCTGATAAGGTAGTTGAACGCAAATATCAGCGGCTAATAAAGTCGAAGTCTCATTCCGTCCAACCTAGTCGCTTTACAGCGAAGCTGTCTATGGCTATGGTTGTAGCCGCACCTAAGGTCGTGGCCGCACCTTACGCAACCTCGTATCCCAACACACCTGTCCTAAGTTTGAAAAGGGAAAAACTTCTCGACCTTCGTTCTTTTCGCAGAATAGCTTTATCCGCCGAATAAATGCAACACAAGTAGCAACTTTTTTAATAAAAAACGAAACACTTCACCAGACGAAACTAATTTACTGTTTCTCTTAGCACCTCTCAATGCCTACAACTGCGAACAAAAAAAAATTTGTCCCGTAAGTCTTTGTTCCCACTATCGGTGTGGGAATGGCCCACTCCTTCCTCCGTAAGCGTAGAGCTGCTCCCACAGGGATGCTGCCATGGCGATGGCAAATGCCACGACAAATCTCAAAACGTTGCCCGGACAAAAACGTCTCGGGTATAAAGAAGAGACAAGACACGGCAACATTTCAGCATCGATATAGATATATATAGTTTATTAGTTGTCGTTGCAGCAGATGTTCCATGTATATATAATGTATGCGAGGCTCAGCAGCGATCGAGCCCACCAAGGCGCGCGAGACGCATAGACAGAAACAAACAATGTGTACGGACACGAGACAACACAACAGGAATGGATGGAGTCCTCGACCAGCCGACGACGCTGGTCTTTTGCCTCGCGCCGATCGGAGCTAAAAGCTCTGGAACACACTTCTCGCTTAGGACGGCACCGCCCAGAAAGAAAGGCAAATACGCTTTTACACCCAGAACGGTTACGCTGAACCAAGCAATAGTAGCGCCACCTTGTCGCCGAATGCGCACCAATCTGCGGGAGCAAAGTCTCGTTTACCCAAATGGCAAACGACGCGAACTGCCTTGCGACGCCTACGTCACCGCACCATTCTCTCGTGCAATCTGATTCGAAATACTTAGGTACCTTTTCACTCAGGATGGCTCTACCCTCAAATTTTCCGTAAGTATTTTAGACTACGTGATGCAACAATCACGTCATGTGCGAGGCTCCACGAATCCTTCTGGGTGAAAATCCGCTGAAAGCACACCACAGCAGACGCTGAAAGTATACCACAGCAGATTAATGATAATGCACAACACGCATACGATATCCAAGACAAAAAGAAAAGGGCCTCAGGTGAGAGTACAGCGCGTGCACCGTACGTGGATATGTTGCAGCGAAGTTCACCAATTGCACTTAAGTATTCACATTTGATTAACAGCTGCTTTGAAACACTAATGCAGTTCGCTGACGAAAGTGACAAGAACGAAGAGCAACAGGCTCATGACAGGTACAGCATACCTTTTCAACGGTATGTCTGGATGACTTGCACAGCCAGGAGAGCACACAAAGAACTAAATTTAACATGAATGCGCATTACTGTTCGCAAACAGTTGTGCGTACTGTTCTAAGCGGCCGGTGGTGTGTTGTGCCATGCCACTAATGTCACTGTACGGCCGCTATGTCGAAGTACCATTGGCAGAGTGATATGGCTGCCTTAATTTTTAAATCTAGCTCCCATTTGCAGATGCACCTTAGAAGGTGTGGAAGTTGCTCCAGTGGGACATCCATGTCATCATTCTATACTACTATAAGCGCAGTATTCGCGTAGGACACTTATTTGCACTAATCTAGTGTTTCCATTGCACGTTTATCAGAAGAATAATATTAATTCTAAAAGAAAAGGCCTCAACAACTGTCTTGCACACAATCAATAAGATACACAGCCAGCCCAAAAGCACATTAAAACTTCACTGTACAGCACATGAGCAAAGAGGTGAAGTTGATTCACTGGATGCACGCAGTTCACAAAGGCGCACATTTACCACAAGGAAACCACGTGACTGAAGGGGCCAAACGCACACCTGGCTATATTGTGTAGACGCAGCAAAGTGGTGCGCATAAATACTTTGATTTTGCCAGCGAACGCGTAATTTCTCGACCGGCAGGGGTTACTGAGCTTGAAGTACATAGCTTTGACGCATTCAAAATTCCACCAGTGTCGCCGCAGGTCGTAGTACAGGCAAGGTATGTGTCTTTCCTTGTGGACGTGCTCACTAGCAAAACTTTCTGGACGCTATTTGTTGACAATGTAACCAATGTCGTCACATAGTGATTGTTACGACAGTGTGAAAACTCTGATCGTTATGGCAGAAGAACGTTGCTGTTTTGTTTTGCCATTTACTTAATAAAATTACATATAAAAGATTGCGTGAGGCATAACACTTTCAAAAACGAATCGCACCAGCAAAGTTTTGCAAGCCAGCTTTTTTGCAAGGCAGGACACCACCTTGCAGTTCCCACAAAATTTTGAATATAAATTGCTCCGTGTGTTGCAACAGCGCAAACGGCGATCCTTTCCCTATTTTACCGTACAGAGCAACAAGTGAGAGCCGCTACGGCAGGTATTATGCACAAATCTATACTTGGTGACAACCCAAGAAACCAGTAGAAGCTCCGCCTAGGAAAACACCGCACCTCTGCTGTATGCCTCCGCTCTGCCAAACATAGTCACCAGGAGACGCCAATGAATGAAGTTCGTCTCTGGCATGATGTCACAGAAATGAGCGGTAGTAATTGGCTGGCATGTTTATACAAATTCCTTTCGAGTTGAACAATGGGGTATTTAGCCATTTTATTCTTAGGTTGTCACCGACTGCAGACAGCTGGGATGTGCATCGCTAGCCGCAAGATGTTGCTACAAAAGTCCGTACCATGAGCATTCATGCGACTGAGCGCTCTTGCCACAGAAAGTACACCTACAACTATGCAAGAAAAAGAGTGTGAAAGCCTTCATAATATTTCTTCTAGAAGTATGCCTGAAGGGCACAAAGAACAAGAAAATATTGTGTGACAAATTGCCCAAGCAGGCACAAATCACAACATTCACACTCGCATGCACAGCAGACGGTGAGCAGTGCTCGCGGCAGCAGGTCTAACAGGTGTCATGTCACACGGTTTACCAAAGTTACTTGTATAGGAAACAGCGAGAAGCTCTGTGATGCTTATGTTGTGTACGTTAGGGCAGATTGCAGGCCCCGAGTTTATACATTGCCAAACAATGCGAAATGAGCGGTCAGCAGAAAACGCTGCATTGCTTGAAAAAAAGAAAAGTTCAGGTCACTCAAAAGGAACCATGGCGTAATGCCATGTCTGGAAGCTTACAGAGAAGTTCCAGACGACAGTGGGTGTTGACAGGAGTAACAAGTGGTTGACATACAAACAAGTTGGGCAATGCAGCCGTCATAACCACTCCTGAAGAACACACATATTGGTGCTTGCAAAGGAAGCATCATAGGTCATGACCTGATTGGCAAGGGCTTCAGGAAAAAGCAACATCGGAAGGACATTTGCCGATAATACCCAGATTCACTGTTAATTGGCAACACCTAGCGACATGCCTCTGAAAGAGAGCTACTCCTCTGCTCTCGGCCTGCACAGTACTATACGGCCTGCTTCCAGACACCATTTCATTAAGGATTAGCCTTTTGAGGTAGGTGTCTAGAAAGTGTATGCTGCTTCCAGGCACCAATTCAAATGCTCCAGCTCTGCCTTGGCATGGGTGTTATAATAGAAAATAAACTTTTGACCATGCTTAATTAGCATATAAATGCTGGCCAACACTAACTAGGCCATCCAGAAGACCAGTACATTCAGTGAGTAAAGATAATTTAACAATGGAGAAACAGTTCTTCAGGTGACATGACGACTGCACTAGGACACTGCACAAACAAATGGTGGGGAGGACAACAATTGATGACAGTTTTGAGCACTTGGACATCAGGATGGCTCGATCGCTGCAAAGTGGCTGCACCGGTTGGTGCTTGGCTCTGAGGCACTAGAAGGAACTATAAACTCTTCGCTGTGAACTGCCCCAGTGCAAAGGGCAAGATGAAAAATAACTCTGGAGCATCCTAGATCAAGCAGCCAATACAGTCAAGGACACTGTGTACCGGTGGTAAAACTGAGCCTTCCACACTTAAAGTCACTGCAATTGCAACACACTAAGCTGCAAGGGCATTTTAGTGTGGCTAACGGCTTACAGATACAAATGAAATACTCTAACGCGATCATGAACTGAATGCTAAACATTCCGCACCCACAGAGAAAAATGATATTCTTGCCACTGCTTTCTTACCGCTAAAAGTACAACACTGTCAATATACAATTCTTTACTGACTGTGAACTCAGTCGTACAAGTTTGCACTTTTGTTCCTTTGGCTCTATATGTGCATGACTGCCATAATACCTTGTGAATGCTTATTGGGAGATGGAAACATCAAGCGCTTCCATACCTTTCTTTCAGTCTTCGGTTCACATATATATACATGAAAACTATTAACATGCACTACATATTTAATAAATGTACAAATGGTATTGCATTTCACTGCTCACTGTGACAAAGCACATTTCATCTGAACTATTATTTCCTAATTCATCACAACTGCAGTGCCAGTCAGCGAATGACACTACAGTGTTCACTTTAATGATTAAACATTGTGTTTTCATTGGGAACTAGCTCATTAAATGAGACTGGCAGTGACAATGCAGGCTCAGAAAGGAAATTAAATAGGAACAAGAATTTCATTAGATCCACTGTGGGTGCGGCTACGAATAGCTTATGATCTTCAGGTGTCCTCGATTTTATATTCAAAGAGCAACAACCTTTGCGATGAACAGCCAGTGCTGTTGCCTCGTTAGAAAACTCGGCAGCAAGCAGCATGCTTGAGTGGCAAATGCCAAGAGCAACACTATGCTAACCTACAGTGAGTAAGAGCTACTGTGCAACTCCAAGAACAGCTAGAACGAGGGTAAAACACTTTGGCACTGAAGGGGGGCCTCAGAAACGTCTGGCACGAGCACAACTACAAGTCACCACACCTTCACACAAATGACCCTGGGCACAGCCAGAACAACAACACTATAGTGAAAATACAATATTGGCAATTGAGAAAAAGTACATCATGTGGGTGCATGTACATTGCATAATTGTGTGGCAGCCCGCGTCACAAGGATCTGTGCTCAAATGCTAGGCTTGGAGGCTGCGCTATTTGCAAGAAGAAGAAGAAAGAAAAGTGCTTGCAACAGCAGCAAGGCACTAAGAAGAAGCAACGCTGCAGTGTAATATGAACAGAGATGCAATTCAGGTGAACTGGGTCATAGTTCTTGGAGCACAATTGCCAGCTTTGGATACGTGATGAGATAACGAGTACTTTTGTGGGTGTTCTGCTTAGACAATTCCTGGCTGCACTACTACTCACTATAACAAATTCGTGTCCGACATGAAAATGCCTTCGTTATATCCGATATTCGTTATAAGCATACATTCACTACATGCTGGTATCGAAGGGCATTTTAGATTTACATAGTTATATCCAATAATTCATGATATCCATGATGGTTATTAGTCTAACCTCAATATAGTGAACACGGATATAACAAATTACCTGATGTAACAAAGTTGACCTAAATTTCTCTTGCAGATGAATATTCATAGCTTAACAAGTATATGCACATAACAAACATCAGAGAAAACGAATATATTTTTGAGTCGGATGCGATTTGTTATAACAAGGTTCAACTGTTTTTGTTACATCTGAAGTTGGTGCCGCTTATCACAGAAGCACTGAATGAATATCGAAAGCACGCAAAGGGTTAAAGTAAGCATTGTTTTGCTTTCGTTTGGCAGAAGTTGTCATGGCGGTTTGGTGTGACTTGGTGTCAGTCAAAAAACAATAAACCATTATCATTGATCTACAAACTGCCATCTGCCATAGGCAGAGAAAATCAACCTTGTATATCGACAAGTTTTTTCTCGTGACAATCATGACTTTGTTATTCATGCCAGAAGAAAAAGAAAGGACCGAAGGAAAGAACATTCATGTTTTTTTTTTACATAGATTTACTACCCAACCAGACAACATTTCCCGACTTTCTCATACTTCTTGCATTCCTAGCTTAAAGCTGGCTGTCTTATGGCTAGTTCTGGATACTTTCTGACTGATCTTCAATTCTGACACCTGGAAAACCTGGTTTCCAGTTGACCTGTAAGAATATGCTAAAATGCCACAGTGCTGAGTGTCACTAAGGTTCAAATAACCTTTCTTCCTAGACAGCAACCACCTGCCACGCTTCCTGCAACGCACAAATGCCTCAGCTTTGGCCATCCTCTCTGAGAAAGGACACAAATTGGTAAATGGAACAAGTGAAAATGTGCAGTCAGCAAAAGCTTTAACAATGAAAGTGCCCATTCACTGTAATTTCCAAAAATCCCTTGAGGGACCATAAAGCAACATATACCAGGCCAATTGCAAAAAGCCAAAAGAGGACTTAAGCAAGACCGAGGTTCACAGAGAGATATAAACTTGAAGTGATCAATCGTGGCCAATCAGGGGATGCTGCTCGATTACTATTGATCAAAACAGAATTTAGTTCCTTATGCAAGCTGCACAAGTAGTGCACCTCCATAATGTCACAATCATGGTTGCTTATGACTTGTCACTCACGGGTATGCTCGGAGAAAACACTGCCCTACAAGATGAACCAATGAGGATATTTTGGAGGTAGACATTCATTAAAGCAGATTTACAACCAAAATGCAAAAGCTGTAGCGAAGCACATTGGCTCACTTGTGTGCTATGTGCACCTGTTTCATCATTCTCACAATTTCGCAAATCTTCCCACTATTGGAGACACTGTGGAACAGCTCGTGTCACCAGAGCCGAATTTTCATACAATGTGAGTTGAAAAACAAGGCAAGCCTCTCGACATTAACTTTTGCTTTGACGCCACTTCACCTGTCAATACCATCAGAGTGCCTTTAAAGAGCTTAAATCCTTCTAGCTCTCCCTGCTTATTTTTTTTAGCAGCAAATACACAAATGGCGGGGGGAACCTCTGTGTCTAACATTCAGCGCAAATGCTGGCAGAATTATGGCAGCTCAAGTCATGCTCATAGCATCAACACTCAATTCAAGTTAAACTTGTAGGGAAAAAAAAAAGAAAACGACAGATTATGTACCGCAAGTGCATTACATAGTGCAACATATAGCTGCAACACGTGCTTCCAAACGCACCACAGCAAGTGACAGGTACAACTCTGTCTCGGAAGCGTGTTGCAGTGTTGCTCGACGATCCTCTCCGGGCTCAAACGAAAGCACTTCGCAGACCGTTCCCAAGCAGAGCAAAAAAGCACAAGCCCCAGTAAAAGCAAGCTGTTTGGCAGGAATTCAGTCTGAGCTTTTGCCAGTGATAACATAGACACACACATGCACACACACACAGAAGGCGATCCTTGATATGCTGGTTCAAAGGGATATGCCTGCTTGAATATTACACACAAATGCACCGAGCAGCATGACAAACGTGCCATCTGCTCACACGCACAAAAAGCTACACCCCTTTCGTGTGAAGCAGCAAGTTACCAGCGATAGTACAGCTTTGACCAGGAAACAAGGACACAACCGTGGCTCTATTTGCATGCGCTCTGACATAAAAAATAACAGTGCGATGTAGCTCTTCCTCTTTTTTCCTCCATAAAGGGAAGGAAGGAGGTAGCACATGAGCCGTGTGCTGCCACCACTCAAAGGTTATGAACCGTTGTTCACTTTGAACTTGTTTTGAAGCACAACCAGAAAAAGTGGGGAGGCTACAGCCCGAGAAGGCTCTCCTCTAGAGTTCAGTTTTGTAAAACGGTCTTGTCTACACAGTACTGCCAATGCTGCCTGTGAGGCACTGATCAGAAGTATGCTGCTGTACTTGTACTCAGCGGGCATGTACATTAATGCGGATGTCTGGTGGTGCATGTAGATACAGTACAAGCTGTACGAGTAATCACAGTCCTCCTGAGCAAGCCATCTTGTCCTTACAACTGTGAAACTTCCCAAGTTTGCAGTGCTGGCCTCAACTCAGATACATCACATTACCAGAAATATGCAAAGGCCACACCTCACAGTTTGTTCACAATAACAATTTGAGTGCCTCTTTCTTTCTGAACTATTTCAGAGAAGCTTTGTACGCATGTTGGCATGTACTAGGAAAGCTTGGGAAAAGGTCCAAGCTTTGAGAAAAGATAACATACCTCCAAGAGGAGAGCCTCATCCAAAATCTGCAATGTGCAGCACTCGAGCCCCAATAGCAAAGCATGCATTCTGTGCCGGTGTCCCAAAACATACTTTCAGATGCAATGGACGGGCAGAGGACAGAAAAAGAAGCAGCGCTCTCACAGCATTTTTGGCACAAAGCATTTCTTTCCCCCACGGCAGAAACATATTGCTGCTTTTAGGCTATCCGGTGAAAAATGTGTGAGCAAGAGAAGGTGCAGGGGTGGCTGTGGGGTGTTACACAAACACCTCTGCCTTGTGTGTCGACGACACCACTTTGACATTGCCTCACGTATCTTTTCTTCCCTCGAGGATTGCTAAGGCTGTTAACTCTTAATCCATCACTACAAGAATCACTTAAGTTTTTTCTCATTCAGCGCAATACCTCAATGCCAACAGGGGCACCCGTTATTGCCCCGGCATTTCTGCAGTTATTCCAACAATATACCTCTCTGTGGTGTGTGTGATAGCAGTGCTAATGGGAAATACACCTGTTAGCTAATTTCTTTCATTATGTTCACACTCATCGACTAGTCAACAGGGACAGTGTAAGCGACATTCTTGAAAGTGATCTAGAGAGAGCCATTCTGTGCCTTTCTCCAACACTAGCCACTTCCTGCGAGTTTGTACGCTAGCTGATATGTCGCGGCACAACGAGCCCACTTTAATGTGAGAACGAAGACACGTCACAAAGAGTTCCCCTCACAACTGCGTTGTGAACAGGCAAACAATACGTTACACCTAGCAGCAGAAAACAGCCTCCGCTTCGTAATAGGCAAGATATTGGGGCCCTGCTGTAGCGAGATTTCTGGCATCTGAGCTTATTTTACTAGGGCTACTCACGAAAGGCTACCAATAAACTGGCCTTGAAACATCTGTTAAGTGCTTAAAACCAGTTGCTAACACAATTATCGGAAAGAGCACGCAAAAATACAAGAGTATCTCCAATGCCAAGCTTTCAAAGCAGCTCTCTGTTTTTGTCAACAGTTCTGGTATAGTGGTCATATTACATCAGGCTAGAAATCTATCTAGAAACAAATTCATTGCTAACAAGTTTTTCAACTTAACGTTGCGCCCACAGTGCATAACCATGGTCTTGAACTCTTGTTAGGTAAACAAGTCTGCGGATTTAAGTATTACTTTGCCAGTTGGTGGAGCATATCATAACAAAGTAGGATGTCAGATACATTATCATATAACACATCCTGTAGAACAGCACCTTAAAGACATTGGCACTGCTATATAGAGCGTTTTCCATGCTAAAAACCAACATATTTTTTGCCTTGCTCACAGGTCAATCTTGAACCCTAAAAGGTCAAGCTTACAAGCTCTGCCAAGCTATTCAGATTTCCTTCACACGCTATCTCTTCCATGCTTCAGAACAAGTGTATTACAAAGATGACACAACTAGCCCTCGTGTGCTCTAAAAAAACAAGCACAACAGCATTCCCTTTCGTTGAATGTGTTGCTTAAGTGAGGAAATGTTTTTGTTGTATTAAGAGCTAAGCAGTTAACATGTAAAGTTGCCGAGAGCTTAGTGGCTTGCTTAAATGCACATCTCAAGTGACATTTAATATCTTACACAAGCAGAATATGTTTCACATACTTCAAAACTGGCCATAAAAACGAATTTCTTAGCATAAGAATCAGCAAGTCACATAACTAAACAAGGGTCCATGGAGAAAACCACACATACACAACTGCAAATCACAAACAGCAGCTAAGAAAACGTTTACCTGAATTCTAGATTAAAGACATTTGGAATGTCCAAATTGGCACAGTAATACAGGATGAAAAGAGGTAATACAGAGCTTGATATAGTTGCAGTGAACACAGCTAAAAGAAACACTATAACGAGTTACCCTTAACGTAAATAAAAAAGAGCGAGTTGAAAGGAAATGCAGTCGTTGCTGTAGACTGCTCAGGTCACAATAGAGAATAACTACCGTTCAGTGGTGCGTTTGACTTTTCACGTGCTTCTTGCCACCTATAGGCTTCAATACTGAAAAAAAGAGCCTTCATGTGGCAACACCGCAAAGAAAAGGTATCTACCATTAAAATACTAAAAGTTATCAGTTCAAGCATCAGTAATTATTCTAAAGAAAAAGCCCCCCATATTTCAAAGAATCCCTATACTACACACAACTCATGCATATGTTATCCAATTGCAAATTGAACTAGCGAACATAACTAGAGGTACAAGGGCCTAACAGCCCCCCATAACATTTCAAAAACATCATGTTATTCAATTGCAAATTAAACTAGCAAACATAACTAGAGGTACAAGGGCCTAACAGCCCCCCATAACATTTCAAAAACATCATGTTATCCAATTGCAAATTGAACTAGTGAACATAACTAGAGGTACAAGGGCCTAACGTGGCTATGGCTTACTCAGAATGCTCAGGATCAAGTTTGGTGCAACCTACCTGCTGCTTTGCAGGCTTAGGACATAACCATACTGTTATTGGCTTTTTTTTTTTTTTTTTGCTCAATATACAGCATGAAACTGTTGCAGACTTTGGCTTCCACTTTTTGCCACTCTCAGTTTACCAGCAATTAAAGTGCATTTATAATAAACAATGGAACTCGAGAAACATTTTAAAACAAGCACAGCACACCACGGTGCGGTACCATATCTAGCCTTAAAAGTGAACATATTTTGCAATCTCAATCTTCAGGCAATGTTTGCATACAGCCTCAATGCAACAGATGCATCGGAGATGTACAGAGCCACATGTCACACTTTGTGTCCACTGCATTGAGCATCACCCTGTGCAGTTCGCGTCTATCTGCAGAACTTAAGCCACTAATAGCTTTCTAAAACCTCCGAGACTGCATTCATTTGCAGTTAAGAACCAGCATTCTTTACAGGCCTTTTATAAGTGCAACACAATGTTTCTGGTACAACAAGGTCCGCGTCAGCACATGCTTTGTTATAGACTAAAGCATCGTCAAGTGTTGGTGCATCTCTTACGCGCATAAACATTCAAGTTCGCCTGATGTTCACGGCAAACTGCCTGCCACAAGGCACGAAACGTGCAATTTCTGGGCATTGATAAAAACTAGCTAAGCAGGACCACCCAAGAAAACAGGCTCCTATAGTTGATACCTAAAAACAAAGGCTCACATAGGCTGCTGTACCACCACTAACATGGTTTCACAGTTAGCCACAATCATCATTTTTCCTTTCGCAAACCTCAACATCAAGTAGACGCCCTTCGATCAACATTCACAGATTCTTGACATGTGTTACCACCACCTGTGTTGCCAGAAGTGGTTGCCTGGCAATCGGAAACCTCTGAATTTTCCGCTCTACTGACAAGTGCTGGCGCATGAGAAAGTGATGCATCATGCAAGTGTGTACCCATGGTGCGGCTGTTGGATGTTTCCGGAAGCCTGCTGCTGCTCCTGCCGCCAGCGGCTAGAGCGCAGTCAGGGGCGGAACCCGTCAACGGCTCCACCTGTTCACCGGCAAATGCAGGGTCATCACGGAAAGGCGCTGTGTGGAAACCAGCAACATCTGCATCATAGCGGTCGTCGGACGCCACGGCTTCTTCAAACGCCGGCAACAGACACTGGGCTTCGCACTCACTCAAGTCCTGCAGAGAGGAGAAGCGTGGTGGCGGCGACTCATCGCGCGGCCACAAGTGGCACGGCCACGGGTGGGCGGCAGATGAGCCGCGCGTCGCAACGCCCGAGGAGTTGGCTGTGGACACTGCCTGTGTTCCAGTGGAGTGCTCCTTGCTGCCAGCCGTGGCGAGCTGCTCGGTGCTCTGGTAGGGTGGTGGTGGGCCCTGGGCGAGTGGCGAGTACTCGGGAGGCTTGGGAAGCTGCTGTAGGAAGTGCAGCTTGGGCCGGCCACCCGGCGTACCACTGCTGCTGTATGTGGCGACCACGTAGCTGCCATGGGCGCATGTCACCGTCCGAAGGTCGGCTCCCGCGAGGTGCGTGCATGATGCGGCACCCCCTTCGCCGAAGCTCATCTGTGCAAGAGAGGTGGGAGAAAAAAGGAAAATAAAATAAATGGAGAGAGCCACTCATGCACTCACGCTGGTTACAGCAATACCCAATTAGGCAGAAGTACAGTCAAACCCACTTACAGCATTACTTGGACAATATACTTGGATGTAACAATAAGCAGCTGCCGCACCATGAACTTTTGCCGTGTGCTCTATGGTAAAATAAACCGCCTACTACAATGTTCCTATGCCCGCATTATTCGCTATAACAATTAAATCTTGCCTACTGGATGTATCTGCAAAAAAAAAAAAAAGGACGCGAGATTTGGGAAAAAAGAAAAGCAAATGGTTCAGAGAACACTTCATTTCCCATCTCATCAATTCGCACAAAAAAGAAGATAGGCTGCAGTGTCTAGACTGTGGAGCAAGTGATGTGGTCAAGCCGTTTCACATGCAGTGTAGCAGCATTCAGATGCGGGCTTCGAGTTAAACATTCTTTGTATCGCAATTCTGTATCGTAACTGTATCGTTTTCTGTCGTCCTCGACTGCACTTCCCAAGAGAAGGGAAGCGCAGTCAAGGATGGCAGAAAACTAGGTGGGGTGATGAAGTTAGGAAATTTGCAGGCACAAGTTGGAACCAGCTAGTGCAAGACAGGGGTAATTGGAGATGGCAGGGAGAGGCCTTCGTCCTGCAGTGGACATAAATATAGGTTGATGATGATGATGATGTATCGCAATCATCGTTCATGCTATAGGTTCAACAGTGGTTGTCGCTTGTTACAAAAGATGAAATTAAGACATCAGTTTACTTGACGACCGTTGTTTTGCGTGAAAAACAATCTAGCCGATGTTTGCGTCACCGGCGGCTGTGGCAATGGTGTACTTGGGTCGGGTGGCTGGTACGACGGTGGGCTGTGCACAACGGCAGAAATGTCATTTGAACCCAATTTTTTGTCATCAGGAAAATACGGACGTTGTGCGGGATAATGTTAGTGTATCTGCTCTAGTGCGGGCTGTAGTGTGGCTAGCCAGCATCCAGAAAATGGTGGGCAGCATGGAGCCATGTCCCTAGAGTGGTTTTACAATTGCTGTGTAAATCATTTATCTAATTATTTACACTCACACCTCGTTACAACGAAGTTGAAGGAGAAGCCGAAATTACTCCGTTATATCCATTACTTCCTTATATCAATTATTTTTGTTTACTGCAGTATATGCCTAATGGTGTGCACAACTTTAGAGAAACTGCTACGCGCCCGCATATGGAATGAAATTTTAATAAATCAACAGCAAAAGAACCTCCGGCGTGTGCAACACGTGACTTTCTAGCACCAGATGCAACAGCCTTTACGAGAGCTTCCTTTTGTTCCAATGTGATGGTCTTTCGCTTCCACTTTCCATTTGGTTCGCTCATGTTGTTGTGAAACCAGCGAAACGGCGATGCAGTCCAAGGGAACAGCTAATTATGCTGCAATGTAAATGAAGTCTATCGTGTTCTAGCTGCACGTGACTCACAACACGGTTCGCCAAATACGCAGCTGGGGGTGGTATTCTCGGGCTACCTCCACGACTTTTGGAGCTAGTTTAACTTTCACGATATTTCGCAAGCTTGCTGAAGTACACGACTGACAAAGCTTGGCACAGCACCAGACACACCGTCGGCTGCATACATGTGTGGCATGCAAAAGTGAAATTATCTGATCCGCCACTTTGTTGTGGCCCCGCAAGTCCCACATGCCCTGCTGTGAAAGCGCGCCTGCTTCACTTAGCTTGGACGGATCGTGGCTTCCCAAGATCATACCGACACAATCTCAGAGGTCACGCCTAGTTGTGCCAGCCGGCGCAATGCACCGCAGTGAGAGGGAGAAGTGGAGGCACTGGTTTTTCGCCCGCCACATGCAAGCAGCATTATCGATATGTGGTGTGACACAGACAGGCGTGGCACCTCCAAGGTTGTGATCTCAGAGGGCGCGCCTGTGCACCTAGCTTCACCAGCTACATGCTGCACCAAGAGAGAGGTACGATAAGATGAGAGAGGTGCTGCTTGTGCATGACCACCGAGCGTGCCGGCTACCCACTCGACAGCATATTCAACACGGTAATCATTAACTGCTGCACTGAACCCGGTGGAAAGCAATAGGCTCGACGTGCAAATGTCATTATTTTTCGGTTTCTGAGACAAATCAGTTTGTTATATCCATTGCCTGGACAATTTTACTTTGCTAAAACGAGGTTTTAAATACATGGTTTCTATGGGGATCTCAAGGAAACGTGCATTTACTTCATTACTATCATTATTTCGTTATATCCTGTTTTCTTACAACGAGGTTCAAGTATACATTTTTTTAATCTTTTCATGTTTTTGTGATAGCCTCCGGGTTTCAATAATCAAACACTAGACAGCGGTACATGCGAAGTTAAGACATTTCACAACATACCACAGCCCTAATTTTGAATAGAACGAACATCGGATATAATGGACCATTTTGCTGGATTATTGCGGTCTATTATAACGTGCGTTGACTGTAGCAGAAAAATATTCCATTAAGATAAAGCTCCACCCAACCACATTTTATATTTACTCCATTGTACCCGACAATTAATTATATCCATTTTCGTTGTATCGAGGTTCGACTGTACACTGCTGCTTTATTTCACGGTATATATTCACCAGATTAAAATGTAACCTCGAATGCACCTCCTCTATTTGGGACTGAAGTGCATTACACTGTATAAAAACATGCTCAATCATATTTCTGACTTTTGTGCAGCAGTACTGTATATCATCTACATAGACTTCTGCGTGCACTAGACCCTGCCCTTTCAAGACTTCAGACTGGAAACATGTGTAAGGTTGTGTACTATGGGTGCAGACTAATGGCTAACACAAGTTTTATAGACTTTCATCATTTCCTAAACTTGCACCCATTCAATCTCTTCCTTTTGCTAGTTGCCGCATCAACAGCTTCCTGCCAATCTTTTTCATTAGTCCTGTTTTTCTGTAACCACGTCCGAGTACGACAGTTGACTCACCCCTGTCGTGGTGACTGGGTGATGTAGCGGCCGACACCAGGGAAGACAACGGTGGTCGGCGTGGCCACTGACAAAAGGGAAGGGGCTCGCCATGACAGCACGGCGCATGTGTATGCGGCAGATGGCCGCCACCATGACCGTGGCAACCAGGATGAAGACCACCGCGCAACTGACAACTGTGTACACTGACGACTGCAGGTATTCCACGCTGGCACCCAACCGTTGGTGTGGGGGGCGTAGCACGCCTACCAGCGATGTTGTAGTGTTGGCTGCAATTACAAGGACAGTTAGCACGAGAGAGCGAGGCACTGTGTCATCACAATGGCCAGCAAGAAGCTTTCATATGGATGCCATACACACAATAACGAAAAAATGAAACACCATGTCACCATCATGTGCTAATCTCATCAGCTTGCATAGAATGGCTGCAAAATTTGAAATCATGAAGATAACACAGGGCTAAACATGAAATTGTGGGGTCTCACATCATATTAAATGCATTCACATCTGCTTAAAATTCGTAGTGGGAGGCCAGGCCACACTAACATGCAAGGAATTTGCACACGCACAGACAAAAAAAAAAAGGCATTGAGGACTCCTAGGAGACCGTAGAAGACTTTTAGTAATCATATATCAAAGACAGCGTCAGCTCCATAGATGGCACTCCTTCACAATGTCCCTCAACTACAAGAAACATCCAGCAAGCTCCAGCGCCACATGTGCACCAAGACATTGGCATTTTGCTCTTAGCATGCAAGCTGTGTTGGAGCCATGGTAAACAAAGAGGGCCCATCATGAGTACACCTCATTTTATGGCCGAGAATGACACCATGTATCACACCACTCCTCACACCACTACGCAAAAACCTCTGTGCACCAGGCATGACATCAGCTTCACTCCACCTCAAATTCAGCGCATGCGCCTCTTGCTGCCACAAGTGCTGATGTGATATTATTGTCTACCCAAGCCTTCGCAAAATGTTTCCCGATTGCCCAAGCGATACTTTGAGACCGCCATTATCATCCAGAAGGACTACCCCAGCACTGTGCAAAGTTTCAAACCATTAGATCTCACCATCTTTTCCCGGCAACCGATTACAAATGTTTGAAGCATCGTGTAACTGCCTGAACAGCTCTCACAATTTTTTTTTCTATATTTAGCAACTCTTCACAACCTCTACATTTCAAACAGGCAACATTTATGACTTCTACCAGCTTCTAAACCTACTTTCCCCAACGTCCAGAAATTCACTCTTTGAGGATTGCATGAGTTGACGTCTAACTTGACAGTTAAATTAAGTCTGGGGTTTTGTGTGCCTCATCTGATAATGAGGCAGGCCACAGTGGAGGACTCCGGTTTAATTTTGACCGCCTGGGGTTTTTTAACATGCACCTAAACGTAAGAACACAAGCGTTTTTGAGTTTCGCTCTCATCGAAATGCGGCCATCACCCCCTCAAGCTCAGCAGTGCAACAACATGGCCACTAAACTACCGCAGCACGTGACCTCAAACCTGCCATACCACATGCACAAAGGACATACAAAAAAAATTAAATTAATCCATAACAGTTAAGGCTGTAAGAAAAAAAAGCAAGGGAGGAAAAGGAGTTGGGGGGGCAAGGGACGACAGTAATGCCTTTATCTGCTACAGGGAACTAAGACACAACAATATCACTGAAGAATTCTTAACTCCCATGGAAGGTGTCTGACCCACTGGGTCTGGTGCCTTACCTATGCTGGCCAGGTACTTTTTGCAGCAAGGAAGCACATAGGTGACTCGACAGTCTGGCTGTGTTGCAGGGTCGCAGCACAGCGAGCGTGGCAGACAGCGGCCATCTTCACAGAGCACCTTGTCCTCACAGGGGTCAGTCCCTGAGCAAAGTGATTTGTGCCACACTCTGACTTCCCTATGCGCAATAAGCAGTCATCACCTACTCATCAAGCCTTAAAGGGACCCTGAAACGATTTTGACGATTTTGTACAGACGTACTGAGTCGTTAGAGTAGGTCCTTCTGATCATTAAGTGACGCATCTAAGCGCTCCACGTAAAGCGTGTAATTTATTATAAGGTTTTAAAAATGTACATCGCTACCGATTGCAGCACGCCAAACGGCTGAGTTTTGTGCCCAGATGACGCGATTTGCCCAGAATACGTCACTGGGCCAGCTATCCGATTGGCTGCCCAGGGCGCGTCATCGATAATTTTTCCAACATTATGGTGAACAAATGTTGTTCGTAATAGTTTAGATGTTAGTTAATTTGTTCTATAAAAAGAAAGTAACGGAAAGAGAATGTACAAGGACATGTATCATTACACAAAAAGCACTTCCGGCCCACAGCAAGTGTCGTCTGCTTGTGTTACAACGTGCTCTGTGTTGACGAGAGCTGCGCGGTCAGTGTTGGTCTTGCTCTTTCTTTTCGCAAGCACCATGGTTCGCCCTTGCGTTGTGGGCTGCAAATGTAGCGATCGGCGACATGTCAAGCTGCGACATCGTGCCCCGCTGCAAGGCAGCGGACGAGCGGAGTGGCTGCAGCGCATCGGACGGACGGTATCCTAATGACGCCAGCATCTACGCGTTTGCGGCCGTCACTTCACGTCGAAGGATTGCCACAATTTAGCTTGTCAGGTATTCAGGTGAACGCAAGCGTAAGTGTACTGGCCATTGTACCACGTTTTACGTGATGCACGGAGGGGCAAATGTTTGCTTGCACGGTGCAGCCACCTGGCGGCACAAAGCTCAACCAAACACACAGCTAATATAGCAGTAACCAAGTTTTTTCTACTTTGCTGCTGGCTCAAATTTTTTACAGGAACGTAATCTTGAACACGTTGTCTTTTTATATGTTTCAGATGTTTTACACTTGGTTACAGGAAAATTAGATCTGTATTTGGCTGTTTAAGCTCTGCACCACCAGATGGCTGGACCGTGCATGCCGATCAGGCCACTCACGTACGTCTACGAAGCTCCTTCATCACAGCGGTATGGAGGGGCTTTAGTTCACGCCCCTGGCTATCCGTCAAAACACCCAGCCCACCTGTGGTTACCGGAATACCAGACACGCTTGGCGCTGCGACAGAACGCTCGGCGCTGCAACAGAATGCTCGCAACGCACGCTGCTTGATTGCTCTCGCAGGAGATCGACGGCCGGGCGGCTAGCGGAGAAGTTGGAGAGCCTTCGCGCGCTGGCTACAAGACAACTGGAAGTAGACGACAACGTACGTCACAACATGACGTAGAGCCAGCGAAGGCGGAGCTTAGCCCAGATTACTCGGCAAATGAGTTGAGGAGGAAATGCATGGCTAGGGAGGAGGGCAACTTGTAATCGTCCGTAGCTCTCTTAATATGAGACGCATCTCTTAAATTGTGACGCGAATGTTTTACTGTAGCTGTATCCTACACGTCTACAAAATTTTTCCGAACCGTTTCAGGGACCTTTTAAGATTTATGGCTTGAAGCAAGGGTCTCACATGTGAAACATTAAGAGGACACACCAGACAGGTGTGAACCACGGTACTTTATCAAGACCCAAGCACTACACAACTCACAATGTTTTCAGGAACCTTAATGTTTAAAACTAGGCAATGAATGTGTAAGCCCCACATTCATCACTTTTGACAGATAGTCAGACTACCTGCTGTTGAAGCATTTTCACTCAAATTGATATGTTTTTGTGTATTTTTTTTATAGTTTGCTTTTTGTGTTAACACGTTGAATGTGGGTTCCTGTGATGCATAAGTCGACTGTTCCTTCTGAATACAAACTTTCAGTTGACAGTCATTCCTAGTATGATATTGCTTTGCATAGTAAAATTGCTATCGTACCAAGTTGCCGACCAAGATTTATGCTTGGGTTTTACGCTTTGAATGACATAAACATCACTGCTTGCAACTGGCGATTAAACAGGCTTGCTATGCACAGAAAAGCATTTTTATTACCAGGCTTTCTTGACTGAGTAATATTTTTTAGCCTTGAGATGAAATCAAAAATACTGAACAGAATATATGCAATTGCAGTAATTGCCAATGACACACTCTTCCACAGCAAGCCACATTGTCATATAGTCCCTTCCGTTGCCTAAGCCTCAACAGGCACTTCTTTTTTTTATCACATGTGCACAACACATCAGCTTTTGATCACCTTGCAACACTTGTGCCCCTTCACTGAGACATCTTGTTGTGCTGGACTTGGCTAGTGTTGAAAGCTTGTTACTACAAAACTACCACAGGTTTTCAAAAATGTTGAATATAGACAAAGCAGGAGGAGATTAGAGCAACAAGATTTTGCACCATGCTCAACACCCCGCTATTAAAAGTTACTTTCCCCTGAGCACACACCTTGCCTCCACATGTCTTCGGGAAAGTGAGAGCACTGGAGAGCAGTAACGTTAAAACAGTATTTTTAACTTCATTTTAAAGGAAAGCTTTCTTCGGCTCTTCCCCTACTTTTTGTGGACAGCCCACTAAAGCAGGCCAATCCTGATACCAGAGCACAATATGCGTCCTCACAAAGGATATTAATGTGTTTTTTAAAGGCCTACCAACCCTGTTGGCACTGCAACATCACAGTACCTACATGCCTCATAATATTACCCAAAAGGGAACTAGCGCTGGCCATGAGCCACTACAGCAGGTTGAGCATGCAACCAAAACATGCCGACACCATCTGGTAGGGACACCACTACAATGGCACGACATATTTGACGATAACAGACATATCCTGTTATCCTGTATCAATGTTGGCTTTAACCCGACGTGTCCTCCGACCAAGCTGATGTCCATGGCCATACACGTTGCGAGGAGCACATGCACTCCTTGATTCTAGCACGTCAGTGCCCAGTCAGGTCGGAAGCTAGACACATCTGCCTCATGATCAGCGGCGGATTTGCCGACGCAAAATCAAAGCATGTGCTACTGTAAACTGTTTCCACCGCTCAATAGGTTACGTGTTATGGCACTGCTGTTGGTTCAAGAAATTTCAGCACTGGTTGCCCATAGAGCTAACCGATAAGTGTCCCCAGCAGCATATCTCAACAGGTCTAGTGGGAAGTTACTGCTTGACTGACAATCATCATCCTCCGATGGTTTCCGCATACTTTTTGTTTTTACCTTCCTGTACTGCGGCCACTCTGTTCTGCCAGCCAGATCAGTTTCACAACGACAAAAAACAAGGCACTTTTGACAACAAGAAAATGGAGATGGGAGGAGAACTTTAGATGCACTGGCTCGCCAGTCAGTCTTCGTGTCCCCCAACTTTCTGTCATTACATAGCTCCCAGATTATGAAGTACTGTTCAGTAAAACACCACATAGAGCATTAGGAAAATATAAGCAGCTTGTCCACCTACACAGGCCTCTTTGAAGTGTGCGAATTATCGCAGTTCAGCAAGTAAAGTCCGATTCTCTAAGTGACGTAGCCTGCTCCACTATATAACTTATAAAGTTTTACGTCTACTATGGCTGCATGAATGAAATTTATTGCATGTTGGCTTCAATTTTGTTTGATCGCACACATGTTACTATCTGAAGTATTCGAAAATTATTCGTATTTACGAATACTGACTATTCATTTTGAGGACTAAAGCGAACAGGGTATTATTTGGTTCACTATTCAAAAGTTTAAAACATTCACATACCCTTAACCGACACACGTGAACTCTACCGTTCCTAGACCACAGACAAATTTGGCCCTCCATTGACAATCATGCGTGATAGGCAAGCTCTGCTGTTACCATGCCCTAAATATCAAGTCTCTTACACTACTTAAGTGGCATCTGCATAGACAACGGCAGTCTTTTGGTGATCTGGCAGGCACAGAATATAGAGGAGGGTATGGTTTTGTAATGCAATGACGCAGCAACTGTTCAATCGCCACAAGAATTCTCAAGACTCCTTTCTACTGCACAAGCAAATGCTCACAATGTACTTCAAAACCTACCGCAGTGCTTGGGTGCTTCATCAGAACTGTCATGGCAGTCGACGTGGCCGTCACAGGCATATCGTTTCGGAATGCAGTAACCATTGCCACACACAAAGGACTGGTTGTAGCAGGGCCGCCTGCCAGATAATGCTGAGAAATGAAAACGGCAGTGGTATTAGCACTTTTAACGTAGTGACAGGATTTCTACAACTAGGTGGGTGCAGGACTACACTCCAAAAAACAAGTGCCAAGCTTTTCGCCATGAAGGTTCTGGGTTCCAGCAATGTTACCTCTCTTCCCCTTACTTCAGCAATTGCTTCAGAGTATAAAATGGAAATATGATTGTTTGCATTGTTCCGAAGAGAAAGTATTCTGCATAAGCAAAGCAAAGCTTACCGTAAGTTGACACGGACACATAGACCGTTCTGTTGAACACTCGGTTAACATTGGAATCGTGATGGCGAGCGACGCATGTGTACCACCCGGTGTCGGGTTCCTCCAGGTGATAGATGGTCACCGTCTTTTCGTTGAAATGTTCAGACTCTATCTTGATTCGATGCGCCTGGCGCATCTTGTCCTGGGGAATAACCCATGTTATATGGAACCTGAAAAAGAAAAAAGAAAGAAAGAAAAGAAAATGAATCTAACGCAGGCCATTCCGTGTTTAAGCATTTGGCACCCGTGCATGAGGTAGAGTCAATGCAATGTTACAGGTTATGAAACACCCGAGTTGAGAAGGTGAGCATAAGAGAGACGCTTACTTTTCCTCAGAGGCGACTTTGCAGGTGAGGTTCAGGTCATCATCAACTCGGCGCGCTACCTTGCCAGACGGGACGGTTATTACGAGCTCTTTACCTGGAACGAAACCGCCTTCACGTTGACCATTACTCGCATTGCAGAATATCGGCGAGGCTTTCACACACGTTGAACCGGCGATCATGTACTTACCTTCTGACTCAGAGGACCCACGTATTGCACCAAAAAGAACCACAACTGCAAACAATTCGCGAAAACTAGGGAGGATATCCATCTATATAAACGCATCAAGGCAGCATTCGGAGAAACGCTAGGATGGACGATTACACTGAATCCGAGCGACTTTTCCTAGTATAGAAACCTTCGCTTGTCTTTCTGGCATCCGGCAAAACGACGTGAAGATCTTAATCTTCTACGCAATAAAGTAGGAATAAACTTAACAGCGTTATACACTACTACAACAAAACACACACAACCCTCAAAGCGTAAACATTAGTCATGTTGCCAACAGCTTCACGTCTCTATTCTGCCAAAACAGGAATGGGAGGAAAGCGGAGTTTTCCAGAAAAAAATCTACTGTGAACGGCGCGTAATACTGATCGAATTTAGTTTGTTAAATTTATAAGTTAAATTCGTTCATCTGTTCTATGTCTAAACGAAAATTGGACGGTATCAGGTGTTGATTTTGTCACGTGATCCAACGCATGCGTGAAAAGCGGCTGTTTGGATGTTCGGTTCGCGGGTTTGCGCTGCTGCTTTGCGTTTGTCGGTGAAGTTGTTCTAGAGTGGCTGTAGATCACAAGGTTCAATACTTTGCGTCGTCCGCAGAAGTAAGTCCACATACCTAGCGTCAGAGCGCATCTAATAAAGATAATGAGCCGTTGGCGCGTTCTACGACTTTGTTACCGCTTTGCACTGTAGGAGAGCGTGCAGCAGTAGTTTTGACAATCGAAACACCTGTTAGCCCATCGAAAGGAAAGCTCCTGCAAGCTTACTGCCATTAGACAGTAACGTCACAAGATACCTCCCAATTTGTCACACTACTTTGTGATGACATCGCTAGCTGTTCGTGGGGAACAGAGTTAATTAACTACGGCTAGCCGGTATTCGTGAGTTGTGTCAGCATCGTTGTCTACTTCTAAAGCTACAGTAATTTGCTGTTCGCTCGTTGTCGGTAACTTTTAAAGTCGGAAATATCGCCAAGTGTTCAGATATATCGCATACTGTTTACAGTTCGTTGCTTTTACCTAATAATGAACTTTTGTTTTCGGTTTAGCGAAATCTCAGTGTACTGCGCGGGTGTGAGTGCAGTCGGCATGGATCAACCGTGGATGCGCCAGGATGATGACGAGAGCGACGATGAAAGTAGCACTGTGGTACCGTTCCTGTCTTTAATACGCGCGAGTATTCTCATGTTCGCATTGCCCTAACCAGTGAAACTCTGCTTATTTGACAGGACTATGGGCAGGCAGTGGACGGTATCCTGTTCCTTATCGATGCTACGGAAAGCATGTTTGAAGACATCGATGGTGACACTGCTTTCATGCAGTGCATTAAGGTGAAAAAGTTTCCTTCTAAACTTTTTGTCTCGTGACAAGTGTACAAAAATCAAATGTATCTTAACATTTTAAGTATGCGTAATGTTCAGTTTGAAGCTTATGCTGAGAAAGGGATTTTTTTTCACCTTTTGTGCCAAACATTCCAAGAGCCCGACCTTATTTCTCCACACATCGAACACATGACGAAAATATACTTTAACGACTATGAAGGTTAAAATCAGAAGGGCAAATGTCGCTACTTCTCCATCCTACTTGTCCATCCACCATAACTGCAATCGAGAAAGGTTAATTCGAACTCGCATTGAAAATCTTGAGTAATTCAAACAAACTTCAACATTTCGGTTGGCCCCCTGTATTTTCAATGTATGTTGAAGCTGTTTAATTGAAAGGAGGCTTTTAGTTAAGTTGAACATAATGATTTCCCAGGACAGAGCACCATGTCGAAAAACAGCTGATGTGAGGACATTCATAAGCTCGCACCTTTTCAGACAGTGTGAAACAGACAAGGACAATCTGCACAGGACAGTGCTGCTTTCAGCTGAAGACTTCATCTCATACAAAGGAAAATATAGAAAGGAACAAATGCACCAAATCATTTGAAATGGCTTGATTATTCAATGAAAACTTAATTTCTTTGTGATGAAGTGTTTACTATAAAAGGAGAAAAGGAAGGCAAAACACCTTGTTTTGAACTTTGTGCCCAAACCACTGTGGCAATGAGGTCTGTGTGGCATCATGGATTTTAGGTGTATTCACATATTTTGGCCATTTTTCTGCAGGAAAAGAAAACAAATTCGCCAGTTTAATCTTTGCATACTTTAGAGAATTCCATGATGCTTTCTTATTTGTAAACAGTTAGCTAGCCTTGAGCAGTTGCTGCCAAAATATTATTACATCGGAGGAAGCTACCATAGCCAGCGTTATCACCTGAATTTCCTTCTTGTATCCTTTTGTGGCGAACACGTTCATCACTTATGATAACACAGACATATTTGCCATTTAAAAGGGTTAACATTTAAGTCTCATTGGAAGGTTACATTTCCGTTTAATTCCCCGGTAAAGAGAAGCACATTGATAATATTTAACATGTCATGGGTTCCCTTACAAAAAAAAAAAAAGAGAAAAAAAAATCTCGCATGTCAGTGGCTCTGATTCCCTTAATCCAGTCACTGATAACAGTAGTTTGCTCCTGACCCTTTGATACATTTAGACTCATCTAGTAACAGCATGTAAAATAAGAGACACAACATAGAAGAGGCACGTATGTCTCTTCTATGTTACATTCCTCATTTAACGCTATTATTAGGTGATCGTAGTTAAGCAAATAGCCCGAGTTTCTGCTCGAGGGAAGTGCAATTAGATTTGCACATGATATTGTGATCTCCCTAGTACTCCTAAGAAACTTTGAGAGAGCTCTTGCAGCCAACTGAACAACTCGTGAAAGTCCTGGATTACGCTAAGTGACTCCCCTGCAATCTGAACATGTGTACTGTGAGCGTGCAAGGGGGAGTCCTCCCTTATTTCAGCATTGAAAATGGAAATAAAATGTATGTGCAGACCTCCGTATGCTAATCAAGCTCCAATTTGAGACAGCTCTTCTATAAGAATAAAGTGAGCCACTTGTAAGTGGCAGCATGGTGTAATCGCAGGACTCCATGTTAATCGTAAAATGTTTTCTTATTTTCTTACCATTATTTTCTGCATCCGGAAGTGCCTGCATTAGGATGCCAGTATTACATCTTTGTGGAACCTAAGCTGTGTTTTATGCTTTGCGTGAGTGCTTGAAATGTTGTTTTTATTAACGTAGGCTGCAAAATGTACAATGCTGAACAAGATCACAAGCAGTCCAAAAGACCTTGTGGGGATAGTACTTTTTGGCACGGTGAGTAATCGCCAGTTTCTTAGCTGTGTGGAATGATTGAATCTTGATTATGTTGACTGTAAAGAAAGATGAAAGTGGGCTGACGGCACTGTAATTACTTACTGTGCTTTGGGGATTTAATTGTCATTCCAAACATCAAGAACAGTAGTCCAGCACATTCTGTATTTTTGGGCATCATGTGATAACACCTTTGTGACAGATTTAAATCCTTGCTTGAAGTCTCCTTTGGTGAAGCACCAAAATTTTAAGCTATGTGCATAGTGAAGTATTTGGCTATAGGCCCTTGTACCATTGGTCACAGCTGTGAATTTTTGGTGAGCAAGCTAATCACAGTGCAAATATAAATTCTGGTTGACTATAATTTTAGCTTTACTTAATGTGCTGCCGCCAGATGATTTGTATTTTTCTTTTAAGGACATCCCCCTGACAACATTATTTTGGACTAATTCAATTCATGCATTTGCACAAAAAATTTAAGTCGATGAATGCCCAATAAAGTCACTGCCATCTGAAGCTCATTTTCTTAATTTCCTGTTTTACTGCTCTTCATATCTTTTGAAATCATTCTGAGGACATACCTGAACCAGTTTCTTTTCACTAGCCTGGCAACAGTTTCTAATATTTTTCACCTGGGGCTTCGCTTTCACCTTTGGTACTAACCAGGACAAAGACAGCAATCCCAATCGCTTCAAGAATGTGTTTGTGCTGCAAGACCTTGAAAGTCCAGGTGCTGAAACTGTTCTGAAGCTGGAGAAGCTGATTGCAGGTATGGTAAATGCAACAGACCTCTCTTCCTTTTATCCTTCTTGGTGTATCCAATATCCATTTGCATTGTTTATTTCATCCACTCCTATCTTAGCGTTGTATTTTGTGCAGTCTCTTACTAGTGCAAGGCAATGAAATGGGCTAGTTGGTAGTGTTTTGTAGGGGTTTCCTCTACTGACAATTACTTTTTTTTTTTTTTTTTATGGTGTGAGTTTCACATTATTTACTCTGCACACGCTGCTAAGCATGAAGTTGCAGGATCAAATCCAGGCCACAGCGGCCGCATTTCGATAGGGGCGAAATGCAAAAACACCCGTGTACTTAGATTTAGGTGCATGTTAAAGAACCCCAAGTGGTCAAAATTAATCCGGAGTCCCCCACTACAGCATTCCTCATAATCAGATCATGGTTTCGGCACATAAAACCCCACCAATAATCATAGCATTTACTCTGCACAGTCCATGACTGTGATTTACCAAGCTCCTTGTATTCATAATTGGTTTTGTTTTTTGAATGCATTCACTTGATAGTGTTTAAGTTTTTCATAGTGGTGTTGTCTGACTGTGTACTTAAATACTTTGCCTAGATGGCCCCAAGAAGTTCAAGCAAGAGTATGGCCATGGCAGTGTCAGCATGGCTGATGTCCTATGGACCTCCGCTCTTATGTTCTCCAAATCGTGAGTCAATGCCTGCCAACCCCCCCGATTTAAAGCTTGTTCTACAATTTTACAAATATTATGTAAATATTTACAAAATTTTAATTTTGTTTGTGAAAAAGCTTTGCTGTTAGGTCTCCGGACATTCCATCAGAAGCCTTCTGATGGTGCAAGGATGCAAGCAAGGTACTTGATTCAAGAAAATTAATGCAGACACGTTCCTGAAGCAGATGATATCAGCTACAGCAATGTCGCTGAAAAAGTCACTGTTATGAAAAAACAGTGCTCTGCTTATCAGTCGTTGCTGTTTCAAGTTTGCTGCTGCTGGTGTGCTAGTAGTATGTCTTAAGGTAAATCATGGTATTCCCGCCCCCTTCACCAGCCCCTCCTCAGTGAGATGTTCATGGGATTTTACAGATTGGAATGTTCACAGGTTAGCAAGCGTGCGAGTGCCCTCATCTTCACATAGGATTGCTGGTAGTCTCTGAGGGCTCCTTGCAGAGTGACCTTACGATCTGAGCACTGGGCACATTAGGATTGCACATACTTGAGCACATTCATGTTTACGAGCTGGGCATTGCTCATGTTTAGTTAAGAGGCTGCCACATGCAGAAAACGTGCAGCTTGTACCTGCATGAGAATGACGAGACATGAGTAGACACTTTTGATTGAGATCAACAGTAATTCTTTTATGCTCAGTATTACTGTCAGTGCCAATGTTGCGTGAAACATGGTCACAGCACTAAGGAAGACGAAGACATAAACACAAAACATGTCCACGTTTCCTAATGTCAGTGACCAACTAGGCCAGCTTTCAGGAATATAGTAACTGCCGGTACTGTTGGAAATGATGAATTTAGGTGCATTTCAGTGGGGGTGATGGAGTTACATGCTCAGAATTTAGTACAGCCAGCGTCTAGTTCAATACAAGCAGGATATTTTGCATTCACATCGTTTTATAGAGTTTCAGTGTTTTAATATGTACAGCATAATTTGTTGTATATCCGAGTACATTACTTTAACCAGATATCACTCTATTTTGGTATGGCTTGGACCTCCAAAGCAAAAAATTTGTTGTGTATAATGTAGCTGGCCAACCAGAAAATAAAATTTACTTCAGTCAATCAGGTTAGCAAGTTATAATACAGTAGAACTTTGTTGATATGATCCTGTTTCGTACGATTTCCTAGCACAAATGTTCACTGTCGAGAACACAAAAGATAAGCCAATTCAGTTATGCTTCTTTTTTACTGGTTAATGCATTCCTGGAAAACACTATATTTCAGAACTAACATTCAGTACGTCATCAAACTGCGATCGTATATGTTTTCTAGCCGCTAGATCCCATGTGAACAAGAAAAGGCGCGAGGCACGCACAATTGGGAGCAGTAGACGCCTGCCCATGTCACATGAAAATACTGGCACGCACTCAGTCCCTTCTTCCAGTACCAGCAAATCTTGTCGCGGATCGTCACACATCACATTCACAGCCATCGCCACCAACCCTATTGCGTTAGCCATCTTAACCTATCTATTTCACAGCACATGTGGCATAGTGCCGTTGAGCATGCTGTGCCCTTTTAATGGGCGATAACTCACATACGCTCCTAGCTGCAGGCAACATGTTTCGCTTTAATGGCATCATATTCCAGGTGATAACTCGAACACGTTCCTAGCTGTTCTCTGCTGCAGGCATCATGTTTCACTTTGATGGCATCATATTCCAGCATCGCCTACCAACTCGATTTCGTTTCGGTTTCTTGTTGTCATACGCAATAGAAAAACAACAAAGTGTATCTTGGGCCACTTTGGTCCTGTCTTGCACACACAAGCAAGGACCTGAATCCCCCCAAACTCAGCCAATGGGGCAGCCAGCGGACGCCCCCCATGGGTGAGAGGACAACCGAGTGAAGGTGTTTTATGACCTGTTTCCATCCCGTCCAGGCAGAGAGGCGAGGAACACAAAGTTCTCAGAGACGCAACGGCATTGCGCAGCTATTGCGAGCGCTTGAAACCCCACACATTTGATATGTGACTTTTTCATCCAAGGTTAAAGGAATGATCGAGTTTGCTGGGGATCCTCTGTCCATTAGCAGGTTGATGATTGATATACTGTAATTATATTCTATAGTGATGATTGATATTCTGTAATGCATGAAATGAAAACAAATGAAAACACTCCACAGCCGTGCGGGACAGAAGCGAGTGCTGGTGCTGACCAACCAGGATGATCCTCACAAGGGCTCAGCTGATCTTGACGACAAGGCAGTGGTCAAAGCCAAGGACCTTGCCCAGTCGGGCATCGAACTTGACCTGATTCACCTGAAGCCATCTGGAGACAAGAAGTTCCGGCCACAGATCCTCTACCAGGTATGTCTTGCAAGTGGTTTATCGGGAAGATCACATGGTGGTATGTGGGCCACCACAGTGTGACAAGACTAGCTACTTAAAGAGACCCTGAAACAATTTTGACGATATTGTACAAACGTACTGGCTCGTTAGGGTAGGTCCTTCTGATTATTAAGTGACATATCTGAGCACTCTGCATAAAGCGTGTAATTTATTATAAGGTTTTAGAAATGTGCATCGCTACTGATAAGCGGCATCGCCGCTACCTTGAGATTTCGGCCGCCCCATCAACATAGTGGGCATGCATAACGTCAATCAGGCGAGCTGTCCGATTGGCTGCCCACATTGTGTCAAGGATAATTTTTCCAACTTTATGGTGAGCAAATGTTGTTTGTAAGAGTTGGAATGTTGGTTAACTTGTTTCGATAAAAAGAATTTGTAGCAAGAGAATACATGACAATTTGTCACTACACTCAAGCACTTCGGCACACAGCAAGTGTGATCTGCGTGCGTTACAATGTGCTTTGTGTTGACGCGAGCTGCGCGGTCAGTGTTTGTCTCAAGGTTTCTTTTCGGGAGCACCATGAATCGCCCTTGTTGCGTTGTAGGCTGCAAATTTTGCGATTGGCGACATGTCAAGCTGCAACATCACGTCCCTCTGCAAGGCAGCAGGGGAGCAGAGTGACTGCAGCACATCGGGCTGTCGGTATCCAATTGGCACTAGGATCTACGCATTTGTGGCCGTCACTTCATGCCGGAAGATTACGAGCACAGTAGAAAGTTTTAACGTGTCCAGTATTCTAGTAAATGCAGGCGGACTAGGCGTTTTGCTGGATAGATTGAGGCACAAACGTGAGCGGCCTGCAGAGTACAGCCAGAACTCAACCAGATAAACAGAGCTAATATAGCAGTAACCAAGTGCATTCTAATTTGCTGATGGTGTAAATTTTTGGCAGCAGCGTAATCGTGAACACGTTGTCTTTTTGGATGTTTCAAATCTTTTACACTTGGTTACAGCTATATTAGCTCTGTGTTTGGCTGGTTGAGCTCTACGCCACCAGGTGGCAGCACTATGCATGCCACTCGCGTTTACGCTTCCACCCATCCGTCATAATGTCCAAATCGCCTGCATTTACCGGTATACCGGATACGCCAAGGGCTGCGACAGAACGCTTGCTACGCACGCTGCTTGGATGCCTCTCGCAGGGGATCAGCATCCAGGCGGCTAGCAGAGAGATTAGAGAGTCTTCGCGCGCTGTCTCCAAGACACCGGAAGTAGACGACACAACATCACATCATCAAGGCAGAGCTTAGCCCTGATTGCTTTTCGAACGACTTCAGGAAAAAGGGCATGGCTAAGAAGGAGAGTAACTTGTAATCATCCATAGCTTTCTTAATATGAGGCACTTAAATTGTGGCGTGAGTGTTTTACTGCAGCTGCACCCTATGTACTGAAACCATTTCAAGGACTCTTTTTAACTGCCAACTACAATTGGAAGCTAACCCCTTAATCGTTTTATTATTTTGACAATTTCTGTGCCCAAACTGCTTATTTTTTTTTTATTGATATTGACTATTTTCCTTCTAAAAAGCAAGTTTTCGGTGTTGAAAAAAAATTCAAGTCGAATTAGCATATTAAAGTTTATTATTGCTCATGATAAAGGAGGCCAGCTACCTGCCGGTAGTCAACAATAAAAAACAGCAAGAGCGCTGTTCGGAAAGTTTTATCATGTCGTCAGGCAATGTTATATTGAACGCCTTACCAGGGACGCCCAAAAACAGAAACCGAGAAGCCTTCGTGGGGGATGTCCTTCACATCGATGCGCCGTCAATGATGCGCACTCTAAATAGTGTCTTCTGAGCAGTGTTCATGTGATAGACTGCTAATTGTGAAGTCATAGCTATTGTTTCGCTTCCAGACGAAGTACACTTCGGTTTCTGAATCATTATATCGTCCAAAGAGCTGAACGACAACAAAATGCTTTTTCTGCGACAGCGGACAAGAAACACATGCAACACCTCCACCGGACGCATTTTTTTTAACATGAGTTTCCTCCCAAAGAAATGTGAAACGGCGGTTGAAAAAACAGAAATTACCTGCCCAGTGCTGCCATCTGCGAAGCGACACACCAGCTAGTCCGCAAACGAGCGTGTCTCATTCAAAACACTCAAAAGGAGATATCTCGAGCGGACGAGCTACACTCGTCCAAAGTGGTTTTGGGACAGTTCAGCAAAGACGAGCTATGCTCGTCCAAAACAGTTAAGGGGTTAAGCAGTTTAAGTTAATGACAGTTAAGAAGTGGCAAGTCCAGCTACTTTACAGCCACCTGCAGTAACAGGTTCAAGAGGTATTTGAGAACATAATGGCAACATAAAAATTATTAACAACAATATTGCAGTCAGAAATTAAAATATCTGTTCCAAATTTTTTACATTGTTTTTATCCCTGTATACAGATCCTGTTGAATAAAACCATCTTCGTAATCAATTATTGACAGATTTTGGCTTTGTTAATGGCAGCACCTAGGATCACATAGTGTGCGTTGATGTTGGGCAGTGGTGCTACAGGAGCAGCCTTTTGCGAGTTTTTAGCATGGTGTGGCTATTTATTAGTCTCCCAGTCACTGGCCCTGCTCATGCATAGCAGTGCAGCAGGATTATGTTGGGAACTAGGGACGCCATAATAAAGGTGACGTGGCCGCACATGCTCATGGCTAGACATTCTTGGGTCGCGCAGGCCCTGTGGGAGCAAGCAAATCCAGTACTTAGGAGTGGCACATAATGACATCGTGCATAGAAGCACAGCTGTTGATTCTGACCACAATTGGCCTTTGAGGGTTCTCGCTCACCATGGCGTCCACCTGTTTGAGAAGCTCAACCATCTGAATAGTACCTGACCACAGACAGCGCTTTTAAAGTAGAGTTTTTTTTTTTTTTTTTTTTTTGCCTTTTTCCCCCACTTTTTAGGTGCTGGCTACTGCTGTCTTGCCGATTATACTATAAAACAACTTGGGCCACTTAGTATGTGCCACTGAATATCAGCCAGGTGCTGCCTGCTGGCAGCTGTTTTGCACAATTGCCGTCCCGGGTATGGATCCTTTTTGCAGAGCAGTTCTCTCGAGAGGTACGAGATGGCGCTTTCAGCAGTGCGCTGCATGTTGCCTCAGCGAAAGTGCACAAATATGAAACCATTACCACTTCTGCCCTGCTACTGTGCAATTGGCTGTCTTAAATGCGACTAGGTGATCACTGATGCACTCTGCTCCATTCATGCCGCAAAATGTGGGACAGTAGAGGGAAGACATGTACAGTAGTTGGCTGCAAAAATAGTGACTGGCATATTAAGGAATGGAATGAATCTGCGTGGCCAAGTTTACGAACCGCTGCAACATAAGCACTGGGCTGTGTGTGCTGCCAGCCCTTTACGATGCACAGCTTTCCTCGAGGATAAAGGAATTCACTCATCCACTAGCATTGAATTGCTAGCCTCCAAAGAAAGTACATCAACCTAAAAATATTGGCAAGAGAGTACCGCTCGTTACACAGTGGCAAAGGGAGTAGCGCTGCTTCCTGGCATATAGTAAGTTTCTCACACATTATCTGCACACATCCACCCTAACTCACATGCAGACTTACTCCCACAAATCAGTAAATGGGCACCCTCTCGAATCTACGCTCCGAAGCATGGTTGATGGCAACTGCAACGACAGCACACGAATGTTCGAAGCTCAACGTTTCATGATGGTCCATACAGTGTGGGGATGCACAACTCACGCGTCCCCTGATGTTGTTTTCCCCGCATGGCTCCCGTCTCCTGTAATCCGGCTTCGCCGCGTGGCTTTACGGCGGCGAAGGTCGGTGTGGTTGCGCCATATTACGAGAGATGGCGCGAGTGTTGCGCTGCTAATGCCACCTAACGGCGGGGTTACTTGGGTGCAAAAGGAAGAAGGCGCTTCCTCTTCGAAGTGGGGTCAGTGAGCCATCTGGATGTTCCAGCGCGTGCGCCGATCCACGCTTCGTGAGACCGTCTCGCGAGGCTAGGAACAGGGCACCGGTATGGACGAACACGGATCGTTCGAACGCGCCACCGTTCGCGTGACCGTACATGTGAACGTTTAGCAGGTGAACATATTCGCTCGCTATCTGTTCGTGGTGAGTCGGACTTCCTTGATTTGTCGCGCGCCCATGTGAATGTTCTATGCGTAGTAATTCGGCTAGCGTGTATTAGTGTATGAAAGGTGCAATGAATGCCCTTTTGATTGTTTGCACTACTGTGTTGTCGTTCCTTTGTCCCAAGAGCATGTGTGAGACCCCACAACAGCAAGCGAGTGACTAGTAATACATCTTTGCTACAATCTATTACGAAGCACAGAAAATTTATGTTCCGAGCCTTGTGCGCAGCAAGAAGAAATCTGTCAAAATTGAGCACACCTGTGAGCATTTAGGCAGAAAATAAACAACCAAATAGGGACAGCACCGAGGAGCATTACAGAGCTAGAAACATGGCAAGCTGCTGCTTCAAAGTGTTTGCATGGTGAAGAACAAAGAGCAAAACACACTGATTTGTGACTTAATTCTTAAGCGGAAAGTTTGGACAGCTTGGAAGACATTTCTAGCCCCGCTTCTTGTATAAGCACTGTATACGTTGCTCGCGCCGTTTGGACAAGGCATAATGAACTCAGAAAGCGCTTACATGTCCTCTGATGCTGTGATCAAAGCTGCTTCGTGTTGCCTACCCAGTCACCGTCTACGATATCCGCCAAAACAGAGGTTTGCCAAGCCGCACCAGCGTCATGCACATCGACTGTAAACACGGGAGGCAATGGAGGCAAGCAATGGACGCATCATCACATGATCAAACATGGCAGTGCCCATCGAATCGCTGTGAAAAGGGTCTATATAGTGCACACCAGTACCGGGTATAGTGCAAAGTGAGATGGCCCAGAGCGGCTGATGATCTGTGCAAGTGCAGACGCGAGCTCCAAAACAAACACAACGCTGATTAGTTTGTTCCGGTCATTCACTTACATTGACAGTCATTGTCAATGGTTTCTGTACAATTTTTTTTTTAGGTGTGTAGGTAAGAAAAAAAAGTTGTCGCAGTTTCACCTGAAAGGCGAAGCATCAATTGCGTTAGCAAATTTGTAGAGAGCTATACGGAGTAATGATAGTAGCTTTATCAGCTGTATAAAGTTGGACATGCAGCAGCACCGGCAACACGCAGAACTGTTGTCAACGCCGTAGGCGTTTTGCCTGCGTTCGCACAAAATGCGTGCGGCGTTGTTGACTGTTGCCGGAGCCTCTTATATAAATAGGCACTTGGGGACGCAGCTAAACGTCGCCTCCCTTCCCTCCTCCTCCCCCCCACGGCCTTTCGAGCGTGGGAAGAAGGTGCGTTTGCTCTACATATATGGTGATTGTAAAGGAGGAAAGACACGCCTACTTCCGCAGCGCTTAAGGGAGCACGGCGCAGAACGCGCGTTTGTTCTCCGCCGTGGGTTCACTCCCCGTGAAAGCGCGCGTCCCTCGCGCCCTTTCACTCGCACATACAGCGTTCGGCGCGCGGCGACGATTTCATCTCCATTGACGTCATACGGAACCTCACGGCGACGACGACGGCGATGCCGACGGCAGAAATCTGCTTTGGAGTGTCCATATAATTGCTATCGCAATAAATAAGTTAAAGCATGCTGGTGGTCATGGATCGCGCTACACGCTCTGCCAGTTCCCCCCAATAAAGCGTGATTGGCATCTGCACTGCAGTATTCTTTTCACATTTACTTTTTTGGCGGCTTTGGTTTCTGAGTATTGCAGAGTAGAGTCTAAATTAAAGCTCCTCGCAAATCTGTCGTGCAATACCGTATTATAGACACAATTTTTAGCGGTCAGATCATACGATGGCCGGATTATACAGTCGAATTCAATAGTTCAGCTAAAAGCATTCATTGTATCAGTAGTTCACTATATGTAAACTCACCCTTAAAAACACTAAAAAATTATCGACCTTGAAGGTAACGTCGGCAGTTACGATTCAACACCACTTTGGTCAAAAATCTGAATTTCAGTATCCTCATTTTTGTTCTGGACACTTTCCCACATCTGACTGCAAATTTGAGTTAAAGACATCATCTAAAGAACAAAATGCGGTGGCGTAGCTCTTTCAAAACGGTGCACGGCTGGTTCCGATCACCTACCATTTCGAAATTGAGTGCAGTAACCACCATTTTTTTTCTTCGAAAACTTGAAACAAGTCGATTCTTTGTACAATAGCGAAGTGTTCTAGTTGGCTGGAAGCAAGAACTACTGTGGCATATCGGCATCTTGTAAACGTCTTACTGTTACGGCTGCAGCATCTGCCACATGTGCGCCCAGAACCGCGAAGTTATGTTTTTTATATCGCTCGGCCAAAAAAGTGTGAAGTTCGAAATGTAGAACGTTATCACAAACCGTTATCAGCAACAGCATAAATGAAATGTTTAATAACCGTGATCTACCGATAATGGCATAGTAACCGCCAACTGTTTTCAACTTTGCGTCGCAGCGTCATATACTATGGTGCTGCAATATAGTGCGGCCAATCGATCCCCGCTGTCATCTCGTTTCATAAATTGGCGCAAAGAGGTCATGGCACAACTGTCAGCAGTAGGGTCTCAACTCATAGGCAAATTGCAGTTGAAAGTGCAAGAGGGAAAACCTACTGTAAGACCTTCTAAAATTTTTTTGTAGCTCTGTATAGCAAAGCAAATCAATTTAAATTAGAGCATGCGTTATGCCAGTTTCGGTGCATATTTGCTGCCCTTATATGGGCAACAGTGGAGGGCCGTCGCTCGCATGGGGTTTGACTTGTAGGCGACGAGTGGACGTGATAGCCATCTCCGTCACTTTGCTTGTCACCATTGCACTCAAGATTGCTTACATGGGGTTTATACTGAGCCTCACATGGCACCCTCCTTTTACCTTGACCAGGTTTGAAATGTTCATTGTAACAGTGTGGCACCATAGAAAACTTTCATTATATATGGACGCAGTTTCAATGGGCAGGGTCGGAAAATCGTAAATACAGTGAAATATGAAATATAGTCGTTATAACCTATAATTTGTGTTATCTCAGATAATTATAAATGGATTCAATTGTATGATGTTTTCGCGTGATCCTGAGAAAGTCGTATAGTCGTGGTTCCACTGTACGAGTACTGATATTTCTGACAATACAGAACATGGACAAACTGTGCCTTGTGAGTGGTGGTAGTGATGTGCCAGGTAAAAGATCAAGAAATGTGCATTGCATCTAGTAAATACAATATGCATCTTTATCACATTGAAACGCACGCCACACCTACATTGGAACAGTCACGTCATTGCATTGCATTTGCCTCATTGCGTTACATTTGCATAAACATTGCATTTGCATAATTAGCTTTACATTTGCATGAACATCGCATTCACATGAAAGAAAGCTGCACTTAACACCTTTTCCCACATACAGTAGACACTCGTTGATATGACCTCGTTCATACGATTTCCTGGTGTCAGCGTTCGCAATCGAGAACATCAAAAATGACCTAATAGTACATTTACACTTCTTTTTTGCTGGTTAATACATCCTGAAAACACTATCTTTTGACGCCAACGTTCAATACACCGCCAAAGTGCGATCATACGATGCGTTTTCTACGATCCCGTGTCACCAAGAAAAGGTGTAAGGCACACGCACTCGAGAGCAGTAGGTGCTCGCCACAGCATCTTCCCCACAGTACTAGCCTGCCCATGTCACGGGGGCGTTGGGGAGGCTTCGTAAGCTTGCCGAAGCCACAAAACGACAACGCATGTCTTGGGTCTCTCAGGCCCTATAAACCTCGGCGCCCATCGGTGTCTCATGCTGCAGTGATTCGTACAACGCTTCGCATTACGTCGATAACAACTACGTTTGAGTCAGCCAAATTTTTTAATGACTTCTGGCCATATGTTTTCTCGGTTGCTACATTCCCTTTCACATTTTTTTTCCAATACGTATGAACGAGGTCCTGCTGTATACGTGGGATCTGTTGAACTCTTTTCTGCATGCAATTTTTCACTTTGGTTTGTCAAATTTCATTGTCAGGTATGCCTTTTGTGAATGTACGCATACTTTACGAGGTAATTCAGTATAAAAAATTTCGATGGTAGTTCTTGTATGAATTAGCACATTACTTTTGCTTACAACACTTTTTATTTAACAGAACCTGGTGACCAACAAAGAGAACTATGAGGAAGCTTTCCCTGAAGCTTCTGAAAAACTGGAGGAACTTTTACTGAGGTATGCGCATTCACCATCCTGCGATCAAGTAATTCTTTGCTTTCGTGATACAGTAAAAGCTCGATGATACGATCACGGCTATTACGAATTTCCGGATGATACGAATTTTTCTGTGGTCCCGGCCGAGCCCCATTACTTTGCAACGTGCTAGAGAACGGTTGTTACGAATCGATTTTCAGTCTGCGTCGGTTGATACGAATAAACGCCGCCCCACCGACGGCCGCGAAAGAGAACAGCGCGCAGTCACGCGCTTTCTCTCTTCCTCTTTTGGTGCGGAGGCGCGGCGCCGGACAGCGCGGACTCCGCTACTGGGCGCGAAGAGTTTGAAGCGGTGGCGCTTTTGGTGCTTTTGTACTTTGCCTCCTTTTCTGCGAGCCGTCAGATGGAGTGGCTGCTGCGCTTCGGGCCGCGTTCTTCGTGTTTGCGCCATTTTGCCTAGTCGCAGCGAGCTATGTCTCGCAAGCGGAAAGCACTCTCCGTTAAAGAGAAATTAGACATTCTTCGAAAGGTCGATGAGGATCCCAAGAGGAAGCGGACGGAGTTGGCTAAGAGCTAGGCCTCGCAACGTCAACACTGAGCACAATGTTTGCACAGCGAGACTATCATGAAAAACGTGCTTTCGTTCAACGTCAACGCGAAGCAAGCGAATTAGAACACGCTTATTTCGAACATACCGCGCACCGACAATGCTCTTAGCAGCGCGCCAAATCACGCGGCGGCGCCTCCGACCGGCATTGCTCCGACACCGCCATAGAGCAAAAGCTCAGGAGAGACCCCTCAATGCCGCGCGCGAAGGAACGGGAAAAAAAAAAAGAACCCGCGGCGGAAATTTCCTTCTCTCTCAAATTGCAAGGTCGCCGTTTCTGCATCGCGCCGGAACAAGCGTGTACGTGCCGACTAGAGTGTTCTAGACACTCAGTCTAGAACACTCTAGTATTTTAGCACACTAGTGCCGACGTCTCAGCCACGCGGATAAAATGGCAGTGAACCCTTCTCCTCTATTTTCTAGTCACATGTTGACCTTGCATGCTGCAGCAGCAGCGCAGAGGGAAGCAGCGGCGGAGGCACAGTCGGGCCAACAAAACTGCCACGCCCGCAAACGCTCGCTTCCCGATAACGGCAGAAAACGAAACTTCAGGGGGCGGCTAAAATAAGCTGGCGCCAGCACGGCGGCGGGCGCGCACGGAGATGTGCGCACGGAGTCGAAGGTGAGAGAGCTACGAGGGAGTTGAGAGGGAGGGCGAGGGGTGCCACCGAAGCGGCGGAGTTGACGCGGCCAAATCCGCTTCCCTGTCGCCCTCCTCCCTCACCTTCGACGGTCTCCGCGCGCACCCGTGTGCCGGCGCCGCCCGCTCGCTCCCTGAAGCTTCGTTTTCTGTCGTTATCGGGAAGCGACCGTTAGCCGGCGTGGGCAGTTTCGTGGCCCGCGCTTGCTATGCGCTTGCGCGCCGCGATATTTCACGACTCGCACCGTTCGTGCATCGTGCTATGGTGCACGAATACTTCAAAAATACGTCCTTTTAATTCGAACAAATTTTCGGGCCCCTTCGAGTTCGAATTATCGAGATTCGACAGTAGTTTTAATTGTGTTTCGATGATACGAATTTTGGCTAATACGAATATTTTTCGTGACCCCGTGAGATTCGTATCATTGAGCTTTTACTGTAGTTGAATTTGGATTTGTAAATCTCATTGAGGAAGGGAAAGTATTCAATGTATTGAAAATTCATTGTACCAAAATAATGTTAAGGTAAGCTGTAACGGAAACCTCCGTGCATCTCTCTAAACGTTTATGGAAATCATGACAAATGGAAAACTAATAGCTGGCTCATCCAACATGTCTAGGTTGAAAAGCATTATGAGAGAACAGACTTCATACCGTACCATAGCAGCTGCATAACACGACCCCACTTCATGAAGTAAAGTTTAGAATATTGTTTTATTCTCGTTCTTGATACTGTACTTGTCGCTATCACTACATGCAAAAAAAGAAACTCGTGTGAGTGACGTGACATCGGTCATTATTGTGGCCTGTCATGCTGCGTCAAAGAAATGAAGAAAGAGTTGTCCTCGTCTTCTGGACAGAATGCCAATAAGCAAGTGGCCCTGTCGCTGACAAGGTGAAGAAGTACTTCACTGCATCACACAAAATATTAACATAGCTAAGGCAACAGGTCGTCACTGTTCTTGCAGGGCAACAAACAACAACTGTTAGGCTCGCACAATGACCCAGCTTGTCACACGGCAAATCGCAAGCAAAATTTTTCGGCTTGAAGCATGCAGCTGGCTAACAAAAGTCCTAAAGTGCACTCCACCACTTTCTTGTGGAAAACTTTGCGCCATAACATCTAACCACTACTGCTACACTTTGCTCATGTGCGCTCACCGAAACATGTTCCAAAATAAAAGTACATCAGAGTCTCCATAACCACACTGCATTTCTGAAGACTGTGCAACATGTTCATTGTTGTAGACACTGCATTCACAGGACTGTTCGTCTTCCTTTTTATTGTGATGAAAAATAAATTGCATAATGTTTGAGCTGCAAGATTTAGAGTACGCAGAATCAATATCAAGGGAAATTAAATGTAGTTGAAGAGGCAGAGGATGGAATGTAGCAGCAAGAGAAGAAAATTTGCAGGCCTAAGAGGGGCAACATTAGTGGTGGAAGCTGGGCTGCAGAGAACATTACCAGGCACTTCTGTCATCCACAGAACTTGAGTAGGCTGCTGCTGCTGTTGATGAGTAGATTGTTACTTTGTGAACTGCACCTTGTCTGTGGTGTCATTAGGGTGCGGCTGAAGGACCACAAGAAGCGGCGCCTCATGACATTGCCCTTTTGGTTGGGGCCCGAGCTGAAGCTGTCTGTCTCCCTCTACAACCTGGTGCGGCCCACGGGAAAGCCCCCCACCACACGCCTGGCCAAGGACACCAACGAGGAGCTGCTCTCCCGTCGAATCACCTATGCAATGGTATGGCGGATTCTCAACTGTGCAGTTGTTGCTTCTCCAGCCAACCTACTCTCTATGGTCCCACAGAGCCTTATCATCTAAGCAAAAGAGTGTCTGCTGTGGCAATTTGTGCTTTTCTGTTGAAACCAAGGTGGGCAAGGGAAAGACGTCTATGAGCTGAAGGAGAAAAGACCCACCAAAAGAGCAAGTCCAGGCTTGCTACTGGGTGAAGGTAAAAAAAGGAAAAGACAGGTGGCAGTACTGTAATACATTGTACACATTGCCTACTGCATGGTATGCATGCTATACATTATCTGCTAGAAGTACGTCCACACTAAATCTGCTCCTTCAAATGCAGTTCACGCACTCTCACGTGCACACAAACATACGGACATTGTGCCTTTGCATTAAAACACATTTTTTCACACATGTGCTAGAGCCAAGAGGCCCAAGCTGATCTTGCACAAAGGCTTAAATACTGTTTTATAGCACATCAGGTCATTAGGTGTGCCTGACATCTGTGTTCTTAAGTGCTTGTCCGATAAGGAATGGAAGTCCAGGTAGTTAACCGAGCCATGCACTGCGTCATTTCTCATAGCCCAGGAGCTGCCTTGGAATGGTCAGCCCCTTAAATCAATCAGTCAATGGACATCTGGACCCTGCCTTATTGGTCAGCCTTCCTGTTATTGCTTTATCATCCATCTTCTGCCTCTGTTTCACTTTTGACTGAAAACATTCCTGTGGCCTTTATTTTCCAAGTTGATGTAGCCTTCTAACATTGTTTAATTCCACAAAGATCTTGAAACATGCGCAGTTTTTCAAAACTGGTCGCGGTGATGACTCACTTGTGTTCATTTGGTGTTTCCTCTCACCTTCCCCTTCTCAGGACACTGCAGAAGCACTCATGCCAGGTGACATTGCCAAGACTCAAGAGTATGGTGGCAGGAAGGCACACTTCGACATATGCGAAGTGAAGCAGATCAAGGCAATGGCGCCTCCAGGTCAGAGACTCTCTCTTTTTTAGAAACGAACACCTTTTCACAGCATACAAACTATCCGCATTACCAACTCTCTCTCTACCTTTTTTCGTTCTTCTCTTTCTGCAGCTGTATGAACTACAAAAACAGTCGCAGTTTCACCTGAAAGGTGGAGCATCGATTGCTATGGCAAATTAGTCGACAGCTATACGAAGTAAGGATAATAGTTTTATCGGCCGTATAAGCTTGGAAACATTCGCTTACCAACTAAATTAACAAGCATGGTGTCAGCGCACACAGGCAAACATGAACACATCACACTCGAGGACCACGGACACTCGCCGTCAAAATGCTGGCGTGAGGAAGCGCGGTGGCAGCAGCGAGCGAAGTGACCTTCGTGCTGTCTATCGCTTCAACGCAAACTGAGCGGCAAGAACACAGTACGCACAAAGCTATAAGCCATCCTCAGATCACTTTCAAGATAGAGCGCACGACCATGCAAAGTACGCAGTTGCTGCCGGAGTCGAACGCTGCCCGCCCTCCGTCCCACGCTGCCTTCCCGCTTTCCTCCCTTGCACAGGCAAGATTGAGCCGCATATCGTCGGTGCCCCTTGTGTGCGGTCATGAAATACACAGTTGCTGCCGGAGAACGACTCTGCGTCAAACTCTTTGAAATATGCGGCCAAGAGTGTTCCTGGCACTCTGCGCAAATAATTACCTTGGCACAGTGCCAGAAACGCTGGTGGCTGCATACGCCGATGCATCTGGTGCCGAGTAGCACGAAATATTGTGAAAGTGATCGCCGAAAGTGAGCGCAGTCGAGCACAAAATAAACCCACAGCAACCTTCAAGTATCCAGAACACTCTACATAAAAAAAAGAGATAAAAGACATGCTCTGCCGCCATCTTGTGATGGCGATGACACTGCATCTCACAGCTCTGACGGTAGGCTGTCGCTAATGCCGCCAACACGGTTTCATATCCAATTGTAACACGCAGGCAATTTACGGACCCATTATTTCGGAAAAAAAGTGCCCATTAGATTCTTGTAAATGTAGTAATCCTTTTTTTCTTTTTTTGCAATGATTGAACATTTGAGTTTAAATATATTTGATTCAGATAATCTTGGTACATCCTTTTTATTCTATGTGAAACGGTCACATTTTTGTTTCCATCATGCAGTAAGACTGTGGCGAGGCACCTACCTGCTTGACGTGACTGTAGCTTGGTATTTCAGATGACCTTCAAATTTGAACTCTCCTTACACCATTTTTTGCATTCAGTTTTTGTGTAAATCAATATTTAGGCCGCATGTAAAAAGGCAGTTCCTCTGTTAAAGACTTCATGCTATTAACACTTTCATGACTGTGGGAAAATCGGTAGTCTTCAGGTGGTCTAGGAAATATTTTTTTTCCTCCCACAGAAAACGCCTGGAACAATGAAATCTATTTCAAGGCCACAACTTATACAACTGATGTCACAAGCGAAATGACGCAGTGCCACCTACAAGATTTGAGCAATTTTACAGAGAAGCTGTTAAGGGCTAGTTCCCCCAGGATCGTGTCGGGTGTAGAAAAGCCACGTGACCTAGCGGGAGAGGAGAGAAAAAGAAGAGCTCAGCCCTGTGAGAATGCTGTGAGAGGGTGCAGATGAAAAGGAGAATGGCGAGGGAGTTACACGTCCGATACTCGCGTTGGAGGGGGACAGCGTGAGGCGTGCCAACCAATGGCAGTGTATGAAAAAAGTAGGTCAACGGAGGAGTGGGGTGTGAGAGGAGTTCGCGATAGCGTTGGTTGTATATACAGAGCTTTGGTGAAGAACTCTTGTCTGGGAACGTCGTAGATAAGCGTGAGGAACGCACTAGGAACGCTGTGGCCCGTGGATGCCGACGCGTCCCATCCCCCGCTGTGCGCTAGGAACGCCGTCGCCCGTGGACACCGAGCCAGTTCTTTCAGAGCCAGGCATTGTATAGCCATCGTCTAAGTTTTAAAAAATACCTCGTTGTGCTACTCAAAGCCGGCACCGAAGCCTCTTTCCCAAGTACGTAGCGAGGGGGTCGGTTCACCATTTTGTAGCCAAATTCAACATAGCAAATCCCCAATATAGCTAAACCCCAACATAGCAAATCCCACCAGAGTGCCAGCTTCGCTGGACTTCCCATTTCACGGGGAGGAAGGGCTCTGACTTTTCATTTTCTCAGCCCATCTGCAGTACTACTACAATAGACTGTTATTACAACGGACCCTCATAATCTGACAAAAAAATGTCTGTAATATCCGAAAAGCCTCACTTCCGAAACTTTGGTCGCGATGTCTAACAACGTTATTGCAAAGAGTGAGTGACGAACATTCAAAGTCGCAGTTTCGCCCAAAAGGAGAAGCATCGATTGCGATAGCAAATTAGTAGACAGCTATACGAAGTAAGGATAGTAGTTTTATCGGCCGTTTAAAGTTGTTAACATTAGCACGGTGTCCCGTGCACACAGGTAAACATAAGCACGTCTCGCTCTATGACCGCGGAAAGTCGCTGTCAAAATGCTGCAGTCAGGAAGCGCAACAGCAGCAGCGGCAAGCGAACTAAACGTCGAAAGCACAGGGCATACGAAGCTAACGGCACTGAGTGCACTTTGTCCTTTCAAGATACGGCGACCACGCGGCCACGCTGTAACAGCAGCCACCAGGAGTAGAACCCCCCCTCTTCCTCGCCTCCCTCCCTCCCATGCCTCGCACGCGAAAGAGACGGTGTGCTTCTACGCCGCCTTCCTCCCTCGCGCGCACGAGATTGAGCAGCGATTGTCGGCTGACCCTCGCGAGTCTGTTGTCAGCCCATGTCGACACGGCAAAAGTACGCTTTATACGCCGATTTTGAAAAAAACTGCCGCTAATTTCGTTCGCTGGTAGCCGATAGGCCGTTGTAGCGCGGTCCATTAAAAGCGAACTTTGTAGATCTAAGTAGGTTGAAATATGGTTCGTTATATCTGAAAGTGTCTTGTACGTGGGTCCGTTGTAATGAGCATAGACTGTATATACAGTCAAACGCCTCTACAATGAACGCCTTGAGAATTAAATTACCTGCGTAACAAAGGAATAATTCTGTCCCGGTTCTATTGCGAGCTGTGCAGTGCGCGACCTTTACAATGAAGTGACCTGTATAATGAATGATTTCTGAGGCCCCCAAGCACTTTCTTATAAAGGTGTTCAACTGTACGCACTTGGCGCCTCTGAATACTGTGGTGTAACCTAATTGGTATTGTTGTTGCAACGTCGCGTTTAGCATTGACGTTGTAGACGCTTTTGAAGTTGTATTCAACCTTATTCTCAGCACATCCTTTATTGTGGGTATGTGCAATGTTTGAGGCTTATCATTGTCATTGACCTGTGCGCTTCTTTGTGCCGGTGAACACTGGTTTCACAAGCATGACAATGAAGAATTGCTCGCAAACACACTGCCACCTTGTCAAGAACAATTTCTATTTGATGCACATAATGTAATCCACTTCCACTCAGTATTGTTCATTATGGCCTCCGAAATACATGCACAGCTGCCGCTGCTCTCAGTCTGGGTGGAACGCAAAATTGCAGCCTAATTGCCCAGCTCCGTTGGGCAATAACTCTGTGGGTAGCACATTCGTCTCCCGAATGCACATTGCTTCACTGGCATGTGTTCAAATCCCAATGGAGCAAGTTGTGGAGAAGATTTATTTTTTACGCGCTGTGGCAGTAACGATGCTGGGGATGACAAGGTTGCCTGACGACAACAAAAAATCTCCATTGTGCGTCATTGATGACAACTGTTTGTTGTCAGTGTAACAGAATGGACGAAGGGGACGGATGAACGAGGCAAACACAACTTCGAACTTTTAACTGCTGTCACAGTAAAGTTGGTTTAATAGATACAGAACAGTGTTTAGTTGTCCAATTTTATGTATGTCAGTGCCGCCATGCAGTCTTAGGGCCCCTTCCACCGAGGGCATCGTGTTGGAGCTCATATTGAACACAGCTGTACATCTGCGCACCCTCCCCGTCTTTGTCTCCGTTGGCTTATGTTGGTTCAAGAAATGCCACTGACTTTTTGCAGGCTTGCGGCTGCTCGGATTCAAGCCGCTCAGCTACCTGGAGAAGCAGCCACACGTGCGGCCATGCCACTTTGTGTACCCAGATGAGGGCTCCGTGCGGGGAAGCACGCGCCTCTTTGCTGCCCTGCTGCAGAGCTGCCTGCGCCATCGTGTGGCGCCCGTGTGCTACTGGATATCACGCGCTGCCCAGGCTCCCAAGTTGGTCTACCTTTTGGCACAGGTGTGCAAGTATGGTTAAAATGTTTACTTAAATTAAGTGATTTTTTGCACCTCATGAAAACAGTTGCATTTCGCTGTTGGCGTTGATCAAGTTTTATATTTCATTGATATGATGCATTGAATTCACGACACTGAAGTGGGACCAATGTGCCCCACTGTACATCAAAGGGTTAATCACAAGGATAGCTGAGTGGATTACACAAGGAAGAGGGTTAGTGTTGGGGGTCGTGAAACAACCAACCAAGAGATTACGCTTATAGCATGTCATTCGAGCCGGCCTTGTCCATGAATTCCCATAAAGAGTTTATAGTTGGCAAGACATCAGCATGAAGGGGTGGCATAGGCTATGCCTGCCAAATATTTACAAGTTCGAACCCTGCCTGGGGACACGGATCTTTTGTCTCAGCAGCATTTTGTGATGGCATACCGGATGACTGAAAAAAAGACATTGCACAAAGATTTGTTTGGGATCCATAGAATAGCTATCACCATTAAATAGAGCCAAACTATGCAGAATACACAATGCAGTAGAATCTCGTTACAACGAACTTCGCGGGACCGCCAAATTTATTTCGTTATTTTGAAATATCGTAGTACTGAAAAACCGTTATTTTTATGTCAGTAATGTAACAGAACAACCTTTGCAGCAGGTGCATGTGTTGGTAAATAAATACATGTGTTGGTATGTAAATAATAAATGAAAACCCTGGGCACAGTTTCACTACAATTTATTGAAGAAGTCTGTTATCTTCTTCTGGCGAGTAAACAACAAGCGCTGCAAGACTAACACCTCCACATCCTCAACCTTCCTGTGAATGTCATCGGGGACATCTTTGCAGCGCCCGAGGAATGATCGGCTATTCTTGAGAAAAACTAGAACATCCAAGCTGGAAACAGTCTCTTCCTCTTCGTGCATTGATCCAGTGTCGGCATCGTCTTCATCACTACTACATTCTTCTTGCTCAAGCACTTTATTCACAATGTCTTCGCTGGTGAGCTCTGCGGATGTAGCCGCCGCGCTGTTGCTGTTTACGTAATCATCGAAGGTCATCGCGGTTTCTACGGGGAGCTTCTCGGTAAGCTCATTCCACAGTTCTGGGTTGAGCTCCTCTGTGTCCTTGCAGTCTCTTGGCGTAGATGAAGCCTTCAGAAGGCCTGCCTTTCGCCAGCAGTTGCTGATTGTGCTTGCCTTGACGCTCCACCTGTAAGCATTTCTGCAGCTTGACAGATGTTGAGCACAGTGGGCAGCTTCAGTCGAATGTTAATCACGGGGCGCTGCACAAGACACTTCTGAAATTTGGCCTTCACACATCTGATGATGCGCTGGTCCAAGGATTGGAGCAAAGAAACACAATTCGGGGGCATAAATTCAAGTTGCACATTGCTCAATCGCACATTCACTATACGTGCCGAGCAATTGTCAGCGATTAGAAGAATTTTTCTGTCTTTCTTCTTCATTGTGTCGTCGAGCTGCAGCAGCCACTGCGTGAACAATTCTCGTGTCATCCACGCTTTCTTGTTGGCTCAGTAGTCGCAAGCCAGTGAGACGTTTTTCAAACAGCGCGGCTTAGCAGACTTGCCAACAACTAGCGGCTTGAGTTTTTATTTATGCCCGTGGCGTTGCAGCGGAACAAAGCCGATATGCAGAGACGTGATTTCCTGCTGCTCTTGCACTTGTCATGTTTGAAGTTTATTGCTTTATCAGGCAACAGCTGATAAAAGCATGCCAGTTTCGTCAGCGTTGCAAACGTCGTCTGGAAATAAAGACTGGATGGTCTCTTGAAAGCGCTCGTTCTGCCAGGCAATCTGCACTCTCAGCATTTGCTACCTTATCTTTGCCACAAGCAACCTGCCACGCAATGCCATTCCTTTGCCAGAAGTGATAAAGCCATTCAGCACTTGCTTCGAAACCGGAGATGTCCAAGGCGACCGCGAACTGTCGCACCTTCTCTTGAATAATAGGGCCCGACAAAGGAACATCATGTTTGTCTGGCATCCTTAAACCACGTAAGGACAGCGTTGTCAACATCCTGGTAGTTGCCAAGCCGTAAGCGTTCTCTTGAGGGAGCCAGCTGTGACTCTCAATGTAATTTTACGATATTGTCCCGATCTTTGAGTATCGTTGCCGTTGTTGGCGGTGTGATATCACACTTCCTATACAGGTCGACTTGCTTTTTTCCAGCATTGAGCTTTGTCAGAAGGTCGACTTTTTTTTTAGCGAGAACTGGCGTCAGTTATTTTTAAAGTGGGGAGGCCAGGAGAACTCATTGTCAACAAAGCGAACACACAACACAATCACAGTGCCGACAATTTCGCCGCTCCTGCCAATCGCTATCAACGTGGTGACACTAGGCCTACAACGGCTGCGACGTAGTACGCGACCATACGCGACGCTCACGTTGATGCCGATGGTGCTGGGGCTGTTCCCTTTGAAACGGGTTCCCCAGCACATGGTTGCTGCTGCAGATGATGATTATAGGTGTAAGCTTCAGGAATTTGGTACCAAACTTCAACGGAACTTTGTAATAACATAACGAAGCATCTTGGTGATTGCGGGATTAAATTACATGCATTATTCTTAAATATTCGGTTATCTGAAATTCGTAGCACTGAAATTTTTCACAATGAAAGTATAGGCATTCTGCGGAAATTAAAAAAAAATGTTGTAAATCTGATGTTCGTAGTAACGAGATTTTACTGTAGAGATATGTTTTGATATGTTATTCAGGCAAGGAAAATTGAAAAGGGGAAGATTGCTTTTTGGCTATGATTCTCGTGCATCACTGTTTTTGCCGAGTAAATATATGCTAGGAGCTTCACATGGGTAATGCGCCAGTCTAGCACGATTTTCTCACATTTGCGTACAGGAGGAGGAACGCGACACGCATGGTCTGCAAATGGTTCCACCAGGATTCCATGTGGTACAACTGCCCTTCAGCGATGACCGCCGTCGGCTACAAGCACTCGAGGAGGGCACAACCAAGGCTTCCCCTGCACTGATTGCCCTGGCCAAGGAGATGGCAGAAAAGCTGCGTTTCACTTATCATCCAGACAAGTTCGAAAATCCAGGTGTGGCATACAATGCTGTGTTGGTACTTTTTAATTTAATATTAACGCTAAAGGCCAGTGAACTTGTGCACCTGAGGCCACGTAGCCACATGTTGTGGTTCCAGATCTGGCCATTGGACTGCTTCGAGCAGTTGCCTCCCTTCCCCTGCCTCATGCTATCGCATTTTCCTGGACTTGCAGCACCTTCCATGCATATGTGACCGTGTTCTTCCTTGGACATTGAGAGTTTGTCCTTCCCCACAGTTGCCTGCTTATTAGGCTGGCTGCATTTTGTAGTACGAAAGTTGAGGGAAAAGAATGTTGCATTATACAGTCAAACCCGAATATAACAAACTCGGATAGAGCGAAATATGCTCTCTATCAAACACTTGAAGTTCTCCTATGATTATGCATGTAATAAAATGTATTTTTTAGGGGCGAAGCTCCTTAGGGTTTTGGTCTGTCCCTCCTCTGTAGTATCTAGTAGTAGTAGTAGTAGTAGTAGTCGTCGTAGTAGGTAGCCACGTCTACTTTTATGAAAAAAAAATTCCGAAAGTTGTGTCCGTAGCGCGGAATCGAACCATGGACCCCTCGCTTCCGAACGCGCGGCACTAGCCACTACGCCACGAAGCACACATGGACACACGCACCACGATGACAATAAATACCCAACATTAACGAAAGACTGCGCATTTCGAACGCGTTTGTGCTAGCGCGTTACGGCCCGTGTAAGAAGCTGGTGTAAGACACTGTGGCCTCTCCGCCTTACCTCCGTATTCATAAACGCTCCTCGACTTGAACTTGACTTGCCACCGCCTTGGGCAGCGCGTTCGAAACGCGTTGAAGGCGGTGGCAAGTCAAGTTCAAGTCGAGGAGCGTTTATGAATACGGGGGTTATACTCTCTCAGCAGTCATGTGATGGCGTCGGCAAGCGCGGTGCATGTTCCGGCATGTGTAAACGGCTGCGTAAGACGCTGTGGCCTCTCCCTCTTACTAGAGAGTACTGCACGTTTCTAACGCATTTGTGCTAGCGTCCCCTTAAGGGGGAGATGGTGCAATTATAATGAAGGGCGCTGTTATAAAATAGGAATGACGTCACATATGGCGCGTGTCATTGGTGGAAGTCAATCGTTCGATTTAGTGCGGCGAGACTGGGCGAATTACACGGAAGATTCACGGTTTACCGATGATTCCCTCCGGAGCTTCGCCCACTCATCATCATTCACCCCGTGGATATGCGATGTTTTTTATAACAAACCAGGCATTGGATATATCGAACTTTGAGTGCGCGCGATCTGTCACCAAACAGCCACAAACGCACTCCGCCGCCGGCTTTGGGTAGTCTCCTACTGTCTCCGTGTAGCCGCAGTGCCTGGCCGTGCCTCCTCCCAGCCGTGCTTTGCAGCGCCTCCATTCGGCAGCCGCCTACCGCGTGGACAGCTATGTGCGAGGAGCTGCGTACCTATCACGCTTTAAGAAAGCTTCGGGCATCAGGTGACGGGAGAAGGAGAAGGCAGCCTACGAACTTTTCCACGTCCTCCATGCTTCCTTTGTTTGCGTTTGCAAGTCGTGCTGCTGGGGATACAGGGAAGTGGACTGGAGTTCATTGAAATGATGTCACGTGTCGAAAATGTGGTCCTCATTGATGGAGCTAAACGAAGTTAAGGCGAAAATCACTGCCTACTGCAAATAGGAGTACTTTTCTGTGCAGTAAATTACTTTTGGAGTAATTATTCACGGTAAGTGGTATGGGTTTTCTTCGTTAGCGCGTTTTCGCTTCACTGTTCACAACATTGCGCATGACGAATTTCGTGCCGAAGTTCCTTATAAGCAAGTTCGATTATATCGAACTGCTCCATATATCGAACAAATAGCGTTGAATCACACTGTTCGTTATAACCGGGTTTGACTGTATTTAAAGCACTATTGCAAGTACAGTTGCTGACCAATAATTCGGATGCAATGGGAACCGCCGAAGAGTCCGAATAATTGGGAGTCTAAAATATCAGATTTGCCAGAAAATTAGTTACTTTATTCCACAAGCAGCCAGAAAAGCATGTCAGCGTGTTGCTGTGTACACATGTACACTTGCCTGCGACCTGGTCAATCTGTATTTCGACCATTGCCATGCTGTCGCTACAGCTAAACGAAAGTACAGTCAACTTGGAAAATACAATAGAAAGTGCGTGAGTACAAACAAAAGTACCATCAACTCTTCATCTGTGGTAATATAACAGAAGTCGATCGCACTGCAATAGCCTAATGACTAGAGGCCGGATCTTTAGGCATTAAAAAAGCGCATTTTAGGCGCCAAAAATAGGCAGGCAAAGCAACGTTTTAGGCCTCCAACATCGTAAATATAGGCACAATAAATTTTTACATAAATGCAAATAATTTCAAACGAAGACGTGCGCGACCTGAATCTACGACAGAAAAACAAATGTTATTGTTTATGATGGCACAAAGGCGCCAACAGTTGAACATAGCCGTGCAATTGTCCCATAAAACTGCTGGACTAATGACCATCATTTGACGTAATTCAACAAGCAAAGTGCTCATATTCACGTTCAATGGCCACTGTACTCGAGCGTTGCATAAAGTGAAACAAGAATGAAAAAGAATACTTGAAAGCTCGGAATACTGATTAAAAAAGCGCTACTTTATGCAGGGTGTCTACCAACCGGGAAAACAGGGAATTCTCAGGGATTTTGAATATTCTGGAAAAACTCAGGGAAAACTCAGGGAATTTGTGCCTCTATCAGGGAAAATTACTGTAGGGATGGTCGAATATAGGGTATTGACGAATATTTCATTGAATAATTCTATGTTCGTTATTCGCTTCGATTCGAATTCATGGATTCAATATTTTCGAATTATATAGCGGTCCCGAGTAGGCAGCCAAAAGCCACGGACGGTCGGTGCACATCTCGGAGGCTATGCATCACGTCATGGCTGCCATACATCAACCATAAATCTCGAAGGCTATATGTTTTTGCATTAAAGAGCCTGAAATGTGCGACGCCGAAGAGCAGAAACGGCGCTAGCGCACAACCGAAACGAAGCGGCGGAGTCCGCACAGCTATAGTCAGCAGCGGAAATCGTACGTGAATGACAGCAACGACGGAACGCTTCGTGCCTATTTGTGCCTTTATTGCGTTTACCGTCGCGCATAACAACGCGTTGGCCGCAGGATTTCATAGTCGCCACCCATCATCGCGTCGATAGCTGCCGCGGTTTCTTTCGCAGCGGTTTCGTTTAGTTTCGTTTTGACTCAATACGCACGTCGGCCGCGTGCCTAAAGAGCTGCGTAGTGGCCATCCATGATCGCATAGATAGCGACCGCGATTTCGTCTGAAGTTGTTGTAGTGAACGGTAGTTTCGTTCTGACACGGTGCGTGCGTCCGCCGGGTACGGCCACACTAGCGGCAAGGTGCCGCGCGTCAGCGCCTTGCCGCGAAGTCCACCGTGGCAATCGCGTCTCGCCGCGCGGCAGCGCGATATGATCTCGCGCGCTCTCGGATCGCGGAATCACCGTGAGCGAAAAGGGTGCGATGAGACAGCGTCCAGAAATCCCTCTATAGAACCGCGAGAGACGACAATCGTCGATTGATAACCCGGCGCGGAGCGGCGGAGGTCCGGTTGCCATTGGCTCTGTGACGTCACCCTCGTCGCTCTCGGCACCCTCGGCAAGCCTTTTGTAAAACCCCCGATTCCTGCCGCTTTTTCCGCGCTCGTCATGATGCGTTGCCGCTCGCGGCATGACGCGGGCGTTTTTGCCGCTATCGTGGCCATACCCTTTTAAGCACCGCAAAGTCGCCGTTCATAATCGTGTCGATAGCGGCCGCGGTTGCGACAAGCAGTTGTTTCGGTTTGACTCGGGTCAAAGCTGTCGAGGATGAAGCGCACCGGCTACATCACGATGGACGTGCGATCCGTTGGCGTTGAGCTTACTGGCGAAAAAATTATCGGGATGTGCGCGCGGTAGTGCAAAGCGTGTCGCAAATGATGGCGCGCGCCGCAGCCGTGCTGCGAAGGAAGTCGCGAGGCCTCGATCGCCGCTGCGAGAGCCAATCAGTCACGAGATGACGAGAATTGCAGCTTCCGCACTGCTTTTGTGCTAAATAGCGAAAGGCTCATCCATTATACTAATAAAATCGTGCTGACGTAGTAAGCATTTGCTTATTGTTTTCTGCATACCCTGATAATTCGGACATTTTTTTTTCAATCCCGTGAAATTTGAATTAACTAGGTTTTGCTGTAATATGTGATATATACTGTTCAAACTATTCGATTCGAAACTATTTGACCAAATCACTATTCGCTTCGAACCTCAAATCCACTATTCGCCCGTCCCTAAATTAGCTGTAATTTAATTGAAAGGGAACGAAAGTTGCGGCAATGGAGGGAGGGAGGGGAGGCGACGTTTAGCTGCGCCACCAAATGTTTATTTATATAAAAATGTGGTGAGGCGAGAAGGTGGTAAAGACTTCGGACGCTGCTCGACGAGTGTCCCGTTCTGATCTCGTCGAAAACTTCCGAGCCGCCCCCAGAGGCACAGGCAACAGTCACCAGCGCCGTGCGCGTTCGGTACGAACGCGGGCAAAACGTCGACGGCGTCGACAACAGTTCGGCGCATTGCTGGTGCTGCTGCATGTCTAAGTTTATACAGCTGATAAAACTACTATCCTTACTCCGTATAGCTCTCTACTAATTTGCTATCGCAATTGATGCTTAGCATTTTTTTTAACATACTTACTAAAGAGTGACAGCATCAGGCAACATGGTGTCAGCCCATCTTGATGTAAAAGAAAGTTCCGTTTCACTCAGGGAATTTAGCAAAATCACTCAGGGAAAACCTGGAAAACTCAGGGAATCTGAAAATGTCAACTTGGTAGACACCCTGTTTATGCCTGCCTGACGCAATTTAATTAAGACATAACAAAAACAGACAAATAATAAATGCCAGAGAGACTACAATTTATTAAGAAATTGACATGTTCTTACATGAGGACTGTTAGGTACAACTCTGGCAATTTTCTCATATACAATGACATTATCGGAATTGTACAGGCAAAACGCCCCAACACTGCCAAATACACTTCCGTCCATTTGAAGTGCACGTGTTTGAAGAAATCTGTTTGGAGAGCACGCGCAACGTAGCCTAAGGATCGCTGTGAATATTGTGGAAACGATAGCAAACTACCACCATCTCCAAATTTTTGGATTCAAAATTGTTCCTCTTGTCACTGAGAATGATCTTGTACGCTGAGAAGGAATGCTCGACGAAGACGTGCAGCCGAAATGGGCGAGCAAAGGCATCACAGTTTGGCAGTGGTAGTGGAGACAAGGTGTCAGCAGTGCGCAGTCGAAATGGACGAGGAGTGGCAGGAGCATTCGAAAAGCAGCTGAAGCTAGGTGTCAGAAGCGTACTGCAGCGTCTCAGGAAGAACGACAACACTGTTTGCCCATTGATGCCTTTAATCAGTGTTCGTCTCATCATTTTGCGCACAACAGGAACGCTCAAAAGGAGCAGAACGGGTAAAACTAATGCTAGCACATTATTGTCACATGAATCCCATTGATCGCCCTCAATTTTAAGTGTTATAGTAGCATTACATTTGTGCATATGTGGTTAAAGCAATTAAATTTCACCATGCCTCGAAAGTTCATGGCTTCAGTAAGTCGGCCTGTTCAATAGCTACTTCAAATAACAGGTCCATTCTGCGATTCATTTTGCAATTTATCTGATGTGCCATAGGTGTGCTGCACTAAGGTCTGAATCTGAACTACCAGTTGGTAAGGCAACATCTTTGAACGAAACAGCGCAAAAGACGGAATGTTGGTTTGCCACTCACCGTATCCCGTCTTTTGCGCTGTTTCGTTCAAATATGTTGGTTAGCCAGGATGACAAGCAGTTTTTAGTTTTTATTTTGTTGTAACCAATTCTGTGTTTCAGTCCAACATGTGGTGTTGCTAATTTATGTGTAGTTGCCCCTAATGTTGTCTATGCCATAGCATTTTGTTTTAGCCTATATTCTCTTTATTTCAGATATCACTGTAAGACTTGTTCCAAACGGAATAGAGACCTTTTTTGGAATGGTTCTTGTTTGTCTTGAAAGCAGTTTCAAAGTTTTTTCTGCTATATATAGTAGGCTGTGTTTATCCAAATGAAATTCCGTGCAGCATTTTGAGCCTAACGTTGCACATGTGTATGCTTGCCTCTACTAGAGCTGCAAAGTTTTTGGAGCTGTTTGGAAGCCCTGGCTCTTGATCGGGATGATGCGGAACGCCCCGAGGACTACACACGTGAGTCTTACTGCTGTTGCAGCTTTAACCGTTCTGTAGCTACCAGCAGTATTGGGCATTCTTTGACAGGCACTGTTCTAGCACCGAACTCTACGCCATAAAAACTAGTTTGGGCTTTATTTGTTACATACTGTCAGTAGGCAAATCTCCATTACGGTTTACAGGATACAGTAAAACCTTGTTAATCAGTGGTGGTTCAACTGCGCCATTTGCGCCACTTTGCTACAATTCTACTTGTCTGCGCCCACCGAAGTGAAACTTGCGCCAAGTGCGCCAAAGCACCACCTTTGCCTTGGGCGCTACGCGGACATTGCAGTAGCGTGGCCGATCCCTCCGTTTGTGGACAGACCCGCGGCTAAGCATTCCGACCATTGGTGACGCAGACTTTGCGACCAAGCTTCGCGCACGGAATCCTTGATCGGACACCCAGTTAAGCCTTTCAGCACTCGATGTTTCGGAATTCGCGATAAGCACATCGAGCGTCGTCTCCTCGAGCCCACGGCTAGGCATTGTTCCACAAAATTGTTTTTCTGAATTTCTAGTCGCCTTTGTGTTATGTCTGATTTCATAAAACTATTCTTAGTAGTCTACAAGTGCTATTTACATAGGCAAATAAAGTCTGTTTGCAACGTTTTCTGCTCTAGGCACGCAAGCTAAATGGCTGCGTCAGTCTGTCTTGCTTGTGTTCATTTGCTCTAAAGAAATACTTAACAATTGTGTAGTAGTAATAGGCTGCACCAAATGTCATGCACTTTATTTTCTTCTGCTCCAACGGATCCAAAACACAAAATTTTGTGCTACAGAACTGCTACAAAATGCTAATGTGGCTGCTTCTAAATTGCTACAAACCAGCTTTTTTCCTGCTCCAAAAATTGCTCCAATTCTTAAACTGGCTGGACCACCACTGGTTAATTCAACCCTCGTTAATGCTAACTCGCCCTCTAGACTCGGCAAGCATTTCTAGCATAAAGCTTGGCAATTCAGGTGCTTTCGGTAACGCATCAGTTAACTTGAACGACCTTTGAAACACGCCAAGCCTGAAGCGCTGCAAATATGCGATGCAAAGGAGCAAAAGCTGCGTTAGTGTTCAACAGAAACTAACCGGCAGAGTCCACATCACCATAGTCATCAGCAGGAACTGTATGGGAACATGACACAAGCATGGCCACTCAATAAAAACACTTTACAGCAGCCTGCACGCTGGCACTAAACCCACAGCCTACTTAGCGATGGACTAACTATCTGTTGCCAACCAGCTCACTGGCGAAAAAATAAACTGGATGTGCGAGCGGTAGTGAAAAGCTTGTCTTCTCGGATGAAGACACAGTTCTCCCGCTGAAGCCTCACTGCAAGGGAAGTTGTGAGGCCCTCGCCACTGCGAGCACTTATCAGTCGCGAAATGACAAGAATTGCAGCTTCTCCGCCGATTTCATTGAAATTAAAGTGAGAGTTTCAAGTTTAATCAGTACATAAGGGCATTTAATGTAGTAAGCATTTGTTTGTTTTCTTGGTACATTAGATAATTAGAAATTCAGTTAATTCAGACATTTTTTCCACTCCTATGACATCCGAATGGACAAAGTTTGGATCTAATTTGACATGAAAAAAATATGACGTACTAAATGCCATGTTAGTACTCCTCCTTCTATGCCTTGAATGAGCTAGGTTCGTCCGCGCATTTCTGGTACAAATGGCCAAGGACTAGCTCAGCTTGTCAGTGGTGCTTTGCATTTTCTAGCAATTTCCATGGACGAGCCTAGTTTTGTCTTGGTGCTTAGTCATGTTTTTGGTTGAAGGCAGCACAGATTCCATGGGACAGCGCAAGCTGAAGCGAATTTATTCTGTCTGAGAAGGTAAAACATGTTGTAAACTGGGGTTTTTAAAAATAATTTGGCCATTTCTTGGCCACAATTTGGGATATTAGTGTGATACAGAAAGGGGGTTAAGCAAATTTTGATGGTAACATGTTATGTTAGCCCTTTCATTTAATCCATTTGGTAGATCAACATTAATGCATACTTTACTACAAGGTCCCAACCATGAGAAGATGAAAGACAAGGCAGGAGAGGAGATGGAAGCCTTTTTGGAAGCTGCTTTTCCAGATGGCTGCAACACTACCACTGCGGGATCCAGGAAGCGGGCTGTAAGTATTGCGCATAGTATATTCTGAGAAAGCAATTGGGGGTCATGACCATGGGTTCTTAGCACGGACGTTTATTATCACAATTTCTACGACCAACACACACCGTTAGCCCAATTTGTAGGCACCACTGTGGTTTCACAGATGCATTCAGTATGCGACAGGTGTGTTTGTTTGACATTGCCTTTGTTTGTTTGACACGGCAGCACTCTTAGACAGCTGAAATCACCTATGTAAGTTCACTTTTCCAGGCATAAGACATCACTGTGCCGATGTTCCTCTCGGGTGAAGCGATTGCTCTGACTCGGTGCATGGTCGAGTCCCTCCTACCTTATTTAAAAAAAAAAATGTAAATGCCAACAAGCCTGAAATACTTTAGGCGACTGCAGAATTTCTCAAGCCACTCGGCAAGAACGACGAGCTAAACTAGTCACTCTGGTAGGCATGGTCAATGCAGCCTCTGTTACTTCATCGTGCTTTCCAGTATTTGTTACTTCATAGCTTTGAACATTTCAAAGCCCGACTCTTAAAGTCTGCTTGTGTTGTTTTAATGATGTCTACTGTTACAACCCTTCATTTTGTAGCAAGCTGCAGATGGGGGCGGGGCGAAGAAAGCTCGCTCTGAAAATCAAGGCAGCACTGTGGACGTCCGTGAAGAGGCCAAGCGTGGCAAGGTAAAGTTGCTCCCTCGATATTTCTGATCACATTTTATAAAGCTAAGTGGTCTACTCACGTGGACTGTTGTTTGGCAGGACAAAAGGGTTAGTCTGTGAAAAAATCTATTTTCCACGCCTTCCGTCATCTTTGGTGCCCGATGACAACATGAAACTTTTCTAACTTCGTATCACACGATACAAAGTAGCTTTGCCGCCGCAAAGAAAATGGACTCCCTTACCTTGCACAAATCATGTCTTTATCACTGTCAGGCAGCAGCTAGAACACAGCAACGAAAAAAACTCGAGATAACCAGGCAGATATCTGCCTCTGAACACGAGATGTGCACAGCTGCTACCAAAATGCGCACGAAACAAGTGCACGAGTAGTTCCAATTCACGTTAACCAATAGGAGCGCTCTCTGCACGCCACGTGACTGCCGTAACAAATTGCAATGCTAGTTTTCCCTTTTCGTGCTTGCGTTTACCAATTTCATTTCTGCATGGAGAAATGCTATTAAAAAAGTGCAATTTTCTCAAATTCTGCAACGTATTTGATTCAAATATTTCGCCATGAGATAAAAGAGGATCTTGAGATTGCGGGGGGGAAAAAAAGTTAAAAATCTGAAATTTTTAGAGAAAGTTTTCTCATGTTCGTCCTTAATTTCCCGCTATTTGGGTGATATGATTTCAGATTATACTAATTCTTGCGCCTTCCCACGTATTATCAAGATTCTACTGTACATGTACCTTCTATGTCAACAATGCTCTATTATGGTACCTCATGGCAGCAGCACTGCTGCTGTTTCCAACTACAATGGAATCTCGTTGATACGATCTTCACGGGAACCAGAAAATAAAGCCTATCATCCGAAAATCGTATTAACAATATTCTACTGTAATCATCACTGAAAACAAGCACTAGTTTGTTGGTGGCTTGTAATGAAATATTGAAAGGTTGTGCAGCATGTACATTAATATATATACTTGGAAAACACAGAAAACAGCACATTGTTTATTAATTTTTTGTACATAATTGGCAATGAAGTTTATAAGTAATATACATACAGCCAGATGAAATCTGCCTGTTCTAGCTTGGTGTGCACAAAAATTGAATTAACAATACAAGCAATGAGGCATTTGTGCAAAATTGGCAGGTATAAATAGTGAAAAGTCTAGCAACATTAATCTTGAATGGTCACTCCAGAGAAGGGAATTGAGGAAGGTGTGATGAACACCTCTACCCAAGTCATTCAAGATTCAGGTAGCTTGCTTAGTCATGCAGTCATTATTCTCTTGCTGCTACTCTTAGCAAAACATTGCAAACACCATTTTAGAGTGTAGTGTAGAACTGTTGACAAAGACGATAGCACATGCTTACGCCTTGTCCTGAGTTGTATTATGCAATAGTTGTTCAACTATGCACTTCAGAAGAAACCCCCTGTTCATATTGCTAAGGCCCCATTAGTGCACCTGCTGGAGCATTCACGGTCACTGGAATTTGCACCATAGTTGGTGCAGCCTGGTGTCGAACACGAATGTTCGATATATCCAGAATAAGGTCTCTTTATAAAGACACTTGATTCTGGATATATCGAACATTCGTGTAACATCCCCTTGAAAATGTTATGCAGAAGCAGTGTTCTACACGTTCCTCTAAAACAGGAACGAAAGCTCGTTCCTTGTTTCTTCGCAATTTTGAAACGAGTTCCCATTACTAGTTTCTTTAATACGAAAGGAATGCGTTCCAGTTACACTTCGAACATTGGATATTTTTAAAATTAAAATATAGTGTCGAATAATACTGAGGCAAAATAAAGTGAGCAATTTAAAACTCACAGCGAACATCTCGGGTAGCAGATTATCTGGAGATAAAAGGAATCCCCAGAATCGCTCCAAGACAAATTTTTTCAGAGAGCACTGGACATACTCCAAACATGTCTAACTGCAACTTAAGTGCAGTTAGACATGTCTGTGCAACACATATGACACTTTTCACTTTGATCTTCAGATGCACAAATAGAAAGTGGCTCACATGCACCAATATAATGAAATTTCCTGCTCAAGAAACCGCATCGGAAGGAACAATACTAGGCGTTTAATGAATGCTGGTTCAATATTGCAGTACGAGTGGGAAAAAAATGTTCAGAATACATATACATAGTAAAATCCCTTTGTTTGAACTTGGCAAGAGTTGCATATCAATGTTGGTGTCCAGTATGGAAGAAAAAAACTACAGGAAGGAGCGTCACATGACAATCTTGAAGCCTAGTCATAAAAAAAAATGCATCATAGTAACGTGAAAGGCAAGCGGTAGTTCTAACTAGTTACCGATAAACCTAACAACTTACCGTTACAGTTCCACCGACCTTAACGGAACGGTGGCGTTCCATACAACACTGTGCAGAAGTTAGTATGTGTGTATCGAATGTCGTGGCCTTGGAAAAAGAAATCAGGGGAGTTCCCGCTTTTCACGATCTTGGGAAACTGTCCAAGGCATGCGGAGTTTTCTGATAGGCATACTGTGGGCATTTATTAAGCTATTCTTTGTCATCTGTACATGATCATCATCACTTGTGGGGCTTTCTCTTGAGTGTGATCTGTGCTTTTGGGCGTGGTCAGGTCACCGCATCTCCGACGCGTAATAAACGTCATGATAACTGCTGTGTCGCAACACTTGGAATTATCTGTGTATCAAACTATTTCACAGTCTTGTTAGAGTTTTACATAACCAGGATCAGTTGTATATGTCAGTGTGTTCATTTTGCAGTTGGCCAGCCTCACGGTCAGTGTCCTGAGGGACTTCTGCAAGCAAGAAAACATCCGCTGCCCATCTAAGAAGGCAGAAATCGTTGATTGCATCAAGAAGCACCTCAAACTCTAGTCCACCAAAACCCTGCAGTTCTGACCCTTGAAGTGGATGGAACATAAAATGGCGGTGAAATGATCGCTACTGCTCTGGTGGCACTTTTGTCTCATCCCCGGAACAGCTGTCATGCTTGGGCCATCGGTCATGCTCTGAAAAGAAAAAGGACAGCTTCTCTATAAAACTTTTCATGCCGTCTCACAGCAAGGAAAAGAATAAAATAATGTGACTAAAGAACATATTGTCTTTCTTTTGAGCCAATTTCGCATAATCATCAACAATACACAGTTCTTTGCAGGTTAAAGTCAAAGAACGGGCTGGTGAATGTCTGCAACATGCATTAACATTTTTGTAACCATTTTTCCATGCCAGATGGCATTTAATTTGTCTATTTTAAATCGGAATCTGTTCCCTTTCATTCTGAACAGCTTTTTATCAATGTTGTAATTGAGCTCAACAAGCATGTGCCGGTTTCACGTTGCTAGAGGTGAATTTCATTGTGAAAGAGGTGCATTGGAATTTATATCTGGAATGATGACAATGGTGCTTAAAGGAATGCTAGACAATTTTCGCTAGGAAGGGTCCTAGAGTAAATAAGGAACCAGTTTTGTAGAATTACTCTGCAGATATATAGGTAAATTTAATTGAATTACTTGCAGACATTCAATTTTCAAAAAAAACAAGACGGGAGCCCTCCTGCCAAAGAATAGGCTGTTTCTACAAGCCCTCTAGAACTTGGCAATAGATTTTATTTCACATTAACTGTGCATTTGGGGATGACATTTCTGTACCATGGGTTCCACAAAGGAGTTGCATTTTTTCTGCACCCAGAACACACAGCTTGAAATCAACTTAGGTTCAGTTGAGGTTGTCTTGCCTGAAACTGTGCTGGAGCATGTTCGCATTGAACAGTAATAAATGTGGTTGTAACTTAACACTCTGCACAGTTAACCTTTGTTCAAAGCTGGAGATGCATCTTTGGAAATGATGGCTGCATAGCTCAGTTTCAGGTTGCATGGTTAAGCCACAGCCTAAGCCAGTGGCAACCGTGGTATGATGATGTTAATTCTTGGCTAATAAATGGCAGTCCACTCATGACTGGCAGAGTGACATGCAATGCAAAAGCTTTACATGGGTATACTTCTGACCTGGCACTTCCAGTGTGACAGCCGGATAGAACTGGCCAGCTGCGTCAACATTTAGTGTAGCGCCTGACACGTAGGTTGCTCCTGGTGACAGCAGAAAGCAAACTGCTGACGACACCTTTCCCAGAAAAAAGAGACAATAATAGATTGCATGAGATGACAGATCTGTTCCAGCAAGATTGGTTGCACTCTACCCGACTTCTACATAAAGTGTGCAGTTCACACTGCCAATGGTTTGTTACAAAAAATGGAAAAATTTGAATATCAAATTTGCTACCGTGTAATACCCATCGATACTGCCAAGGAATAGCAAAGTGACATGCAGCTAAGCCACATGTCAATTTGCTGTTTACTATTCACTTGGTTTTTGCAGACTGTTAACGCAGCATCTGGCAGCACAGTTATAAAAGCCTCATTAGTATCCCAAGGTTGTGGAGGCGAAGTGCTCCTATTGGAAATTGTGTAGAGAAGTGTGCCACCTACAGCACGCGCTGCTTATGCAATCCACTGTTCCTGAAAAATCAGCTTTGCTACCATAGAAAATCGACTGCTTGATGTTAATTTTTGCTTCCTTCCTTTCTAAACATCTGTGGAAGGATGACGAGGAACAACGCCACCCAATTTGGGTGTTCAGTACAGACCTCTTGAGTGGTACCAGGTCGTTTGGCAGGAAGTCTCGGCCTTACTAGCTTGAACAAGTCACCCTGGTAATTCTTTGCAGCAGACTCTGAATAAATAGTACCCTGTGGTGGGAAAGAAATGACAGCAATAAAAATTATGCAGATTGCATGCATTGTTGGAATTGGCGTAAGCAAAGCGTTTGCATTCACTCTGTCACCACAGCCATCTAAGCACCAGCACAATGGCACCCTCAATACGTCTGCCTTGTACACTCCGCCGCCACGGCCCCTGATGATGCCATCGCTTGCAGTAACCAATCGGCGCCACGCCATGCCTTCCCGTCATGCTGTGACATCATCACTCGCACCAACCAATGAACCCGCTTCACTATCTGTTTTTCCATCTTCCTCCTCTTGGTAACTGCCGTGGTGGCTTAGTGGTTATGGCGTTACATGTTCCGATTCCCGACTGTCACGGCCACATTTCAACAGGGGCGAAGTGCAAGAACACTGATGTATGCTTAGGGTTAGGTGCACGTTAAAAATAAACAGGGTTGGTCAAAATTAATCCAGTGCACTTCACAAAGAGGTCTCTCATCACCCCAGTGTTGCTGTCAAACGTTAAGCGCCGTGAATTGAGTCAATCAAGTTAAATCCCTCCTCTTTACCCTGCCTCTCTTCCCGTTCTTACCGTCTGCACCCTCATCTCCACAGTCCAACCACCACCGCTGACCACAGCGCCGAAATCTCTGTTGGATAGTACAAAGAAAGCTTTGTGTTCATAAAAGCTGACATGGCACTTTGAGGCCTGGACTCAATGACACGTAACAGATCAAAGAAAACACAGCTAAAGGTAGACGCACCTGAAGGACAGGTGCGTGCAATTAAAGCTAGGTCATCACTTGTGACTCCCCAAATTTAAATAGCATGAAAACTTTACGGGCCACTACCATATCAGAGGTAATGTGCAGCGGGACATGACATGAATTTGCCCTGAATGCGCTTAGTAACAAACATCCAAATATGATACCATTAGAAGTGTGACATTCTCACTTTCTGCTTTTTAAGAATACTCCAATGACTAACAAGATGGAGGCACAGGAACATGGAGAATTGAAGCAATCATCAGTGGTTGAACAAGCAATGTCTCTGGCTGGGGCCAACATTTCTACAAGGAGACCCGTCTTTCTCAGTGCCACTGCTGATCGTTAATCCCTCCAATGACTAACAGCTACACAAATTTAATGTTTGTGCATCATAAATGGGCGAGTGAAAGAGCACAGTTTGAAGGAGTACTGACATCACATTTCCGACTTTTCATTTTTTTCTTTGTGCGTGTTTTAAAAGAAGATCCTGGACTTCAGAACCCCTGAAAACATACTTGCAAGCCTCCCTAAATAACTGGCAGCAAGTGCTTTTCTACAAAGCAGTTTTGGTTTCATTTCCCAGGAGCACTCATGGGAAATATGTCATAATGACATGACCCAAAGAGTGGCCACTTGGAAGCAGGACAACATGATGTTTTGGCACTTGCTCTAGCTCCAGTTGCTTACCGTGGACTGCGCAATGAGTAGCAGCGTAACAGACCACTGAGCGATCCCGAGTGCATGCCAAAACGTTGCAGTGCCCTGCTCCCACATGACCATCTTCTGAATGATGACAAATGCACCTCCAGGGAAACAAAACCAAAAGTGATTCATGAAAAGGCAATTACAGCAAACTATTTAGGGTGCCCTGAAGCTTGCCAGTATATTCCCTAGCATTTAGAGGTCCAGGAACATTATTTAATGCGAGAAATTAAAAATCAGCCTATCTTTATGTCCACTGCAGGACGAAGGCTTCTCCCTGTGATCTCCAATTACCCATGTCTTGAGCTAGCTTATTCCAACTTGTGCCTGCAAATTCCTTAATTTCATCACCCCACCTAGTTTTCTGCCGTCCTCGACTCCGCTTCCCTTCTCTTGGTATCCATTCTGTAACTCTAATGGTCCACCGGTTATCCATCCTACGCATTACATGGTCTGCCAAGCTCCATTTTTTCTTCTTACTGTCAACTAGAATATCGGCTATCCCCGTTTGCTCTCTGATCTACACCGCTCTCAATTCCTGTCTCTTAACGTTAGGCCTAACATGTTTCATTCCATCGCTCTTTGTGCAGTTTTTAACTTGTTCTCGAGCTTTTTTGTTAATAACAGCATATAAAATATACAGACGAGGGTCAAAGTACAAGACTGCAACGGGGACCCTCGTCGTTTCTGCCCCATATGTTAGCACCGGTAGGATGCAATGATTGTACACTTTTCTTTTCAACGACAGTGGTAAGCTCCCAGTCAGGATTTGGCAATGCCTGCCATATGCACTCCAACCCAATTTTATTCTTCTGTAAATTTCCTACTGATGATCAGGGTCCCCTGTGAGTAATTGACCAAGATAAATGTACTCCTTTACAGACTCTAGAGTCTAGAGGCTGACTGGCGATCCTGAATTCTTGTTCCCTTGCCAGGCTATTCAACATTATCTTTGTCTTCTGCATATTAATCTTCAACCCCCACTCTTAGACTTTCTCGGTTAAAGTCCTCAGTCGTTTGCTGTAATTCGTCCCCACTGTTGCTGAATAGGACAATGTCATCTGCAAACCCAAGGCCGCCGAGATATTCGCCACTGAACCTCACTCCTAAGCCTTCCCAGTCTAAGAGCTTGAGCTTGAATACTTCTTCTAAGCATGCAGTGAATAGCATTGGAAAGGTTGTGTCTCCTTGACGAACTCCTTTCTTGATAAGTAACATTCTACTTTTCTTGTGGATAACTAAGGTAGGTGCGGAATCCTTGAAGATATTTGCGAAGATATTCACGTATGCCTTCTGTACTCCTTGATTATGTAATGCCTGTATGACTGCTGGTATCTCTACTGAATCAAATGCCTTTTCATAATCTATGAAAGCCATATAGAGAGGTTTATTGTACTCCGCAGATTTCTCGATTAGCTGATTGATGACACGGATGTGATCCAATGTATTATTTCATGTAGTTTTTGAAAAACAGCAAATCTGCATTCTCACCGGCATAACTGCATTGACTCTGACCCCATTTGCAGCCCATTCAATTGACAATGAACGGGTTAGGTTTTCCACACCAGCTCTGGCTGCTCCCGAGTGCCTGTCAAAAAAGCGGACATTTTGTGAACAGAGGTATAATGCATCACTCAAATCGCCCCAAAGGTCACAAAAGAATGCCTTACGCTGCCATCGGAAACCCGCGGGAGTTTTCCATTATTATGTTCACAATGGCTCCACCGTGCTCCTCCATCCAATGCTGGTAAGCTGGAAAGCATTGCAGTAAGCTAAAAATAAGCGTTCTCTGCCCTGGAAATCCAGGACTGGGAGAAGTCTAACACTACTGCTAAGAAAGTATGTGCCCTGCTGTTTTATGAAATTTTATAAAATATTTCACGGGGTAAAACTAGAAAATATATGTGCCGAAGTTTCATGTTTGAACCTTGTGAAGTATTGCGTGCATGCGCATACATACCTATGTGTGTGGACGTGCGTGAGAGAGAGAGATACATGTCTGGCAGCACAGTTGGAAGCTTCTATACTAGCAGCCCAAACGTGTGGCCAAAGTCTTTTCATATATATGTAATTAAAATTTAAAATTGTGTGCAGAAGTCTACCATCTGCAGCATGCAATGCTTTTTCTTCCAATGGGTGCAAGAAAAGATAACCATTTGTAAATTTGCTTTTCCTGAAAAATCTGTTTTGTTACCATAAAAGGTGCACTGTGACGAATTTCATTCCTCTCTACGCATCCTTGGACGGATAAAGAGAAACAAAGCAGCCTAATTTGCAAGTGTACCTATATGCATGCGTATGTGTTCCAAGCAGAATTAACAACAATGTGAATGTCGAAAGAGAAGTCCCCCTTCCCGACACTTTTTTCTTTTACATTGGCTTGCATGATTGATTGATTGGATTTATGTCCTGAAGAGGGCTATGAGATAGTGAAGGGCCCTGGATAAATTTTACAACCTAGACATTTTTACTATGCACCTGAATAAGCGTTTTCACAATTGAGCATTTTTCCCCCATATAAAATGTGGCCAGCAACCTCACGCTCGACGTACCAATGCCCTTGGCTAGCATAAACAACCACAGTTCATGCAGGCAGCATGTGCCAAGGTTTTTTTTTTTCTTTCTTTTTTTCTTTTTTTTTTTACAGTTGGCATTTCCCACCCTTAAGCTATTTCCACTGTCCGGACAAGGTGACAAGGTGAATATACTGTTTCTAATTTCTTTTTCACTAACACTTGCCAGCGCAAGCTGCCACAGTTTGTGTAAATCTTGTCAGTTGTGACGTTAGAGAGACACTTGCAGCTGCTGTAACTTACCCTCCCTGCACATGAGAAATGTTCCAGTCAGGTTAGTCTCGACAACTGCATTCCAGCCCTTGAGTGAAATACTGTCCGCTGTCGACAAGAACTGGCCGCCACCATTGTTGACGAGAAAGTCAAGGCGGCCATGTTTGTCCAGCGTGTGCCGAAAAAGCGCTTTCACCTGCGGAGGAGAGAGGTGGCAAACGCATCCTCAACACTGATTTTTCAGCAATTTACACATTACAATTGTTAGCCCAACTTCATCTGATGGCAAATTTTTGACCATTATAGCAATGCTAAAGAGAAATGCTAAAGTGTGTTTCTTCTAAAATCTTTTGATTTCTTTCACAGAAAGAAATGTTAGAATTAGAAAAAATCAAGGCCGAAGTTCCTGTTTTAAGTTTCACACTCAATGGTAACTCCTATTGTGTTAGGGTGACAGTGCGTATTATACAATATTTTCACGTATACAATACAACCTCATTATAATGATGTAGCATGTGACATGAAAAACCTTCGTTATATCCTATATTCGTTTGGAGCATATATTTTTTATGTGACGACATCAGCAAAGCTTAGGTTTAGTTCATTATACCTGTGCTCATTTATGAAGGTTCGACTGCACTCGCACTTCCGAATCGTTACAAATAGCTTTCGTCAAGTGTCTGCTTACCTTCTAATGTAATGTAATCGTCCTTTATCCATTAAACATTTAACTAGTCCTCAGCAGACACTGTCTGGGATTATAATAAAGAGCTAGTGTGGAAAATTCAAGGTGGCATCACACCCATCTTTTGTTCTTATGTCCTTTCCACCTAGTAAGCTGAATAAATGTAGGTATAGTAATACCTGCACTCAAAGTAAGGCAAACTCTTTCACATATATATATATATATATATATATATATATATATATATATATATATCCAAATCATAATGAAGTAATCTTGCATAATATATCTTCCTAGAGTTCCTTTAGCATCCGGAGCAAACATGATACTGTTATTCGAAATATCATTTTATTTTCATGCATATAACAGCATCAGTTTTTTATTATAGTGACATCTTTGGTAGCTTAAGGTAAGGTTTCAGCATTGTGAGCTTTTATTTTTCATTACGTCCACATACTCTTTTTAGTGCTTATTGGCAAAGTAAATTTTTCAGTGATCTTTAGTGACTTTTTTTTGTGCAGCTACAAGCTGCTAGATTTTTTTTAACACGAAAGTGTTTTATGCCGGGGTCCACCAAGACTTCACTGACGTATTTCCGTCACGGAAATACGTCACACGAACATACACGAACATAATACAAAGAAAGAAACCAGAAGAAAAAGTTCCACAAACATGCAAAATTTGGGAATCAAACCCACGACCTCTCGGTCCGCGACGATAGATCGCCGAGCGTTTAACCCATTGCGCCACAAACGCATTTGCAGAGAGCTACACAGACGCGCCTTATATATCTAACACTCCTCCGTGTACCCGCGCTCTTGCTCGGGGCAGTGCCGCCGCCTACGAGCAGAAAAGAGAAGTACTGCATTATGACACTAACGCGCACCGACAGTGAACGCTTCGGTGGTCTCAGCACTACGACGCCTCGATGCCAGCATTCGAAGGGACGCTGGCATCAAGAAGCACTACCAACGCGTTCTCGCAGAAGCACTACTAGGTGGCGTTCACCGTACTCAGCACAGCGGAGCGTGGCCTCCGCAATTAGCTCTGAAAATGTTTCTGAAGTTGATCGCGGAGGCTGCAATTACGACGCGCTGTACGCGCTGATTTGACTCGGTGACGATTCAGTTACGTGCTTTGTCTTGCGCGTTGTATTAGTGTGTCAGTTACGTGCTTCGTCTTTCGCGTTGTGCTAGCGTGTGCAGCGTAGTGCAGCTTCCATATGCACGACGGTTGCTCATGGTCATCGACGTTGGTAGTCGTGATGGAGGAGACGTGCCACCAGGCGTCAGCGTGGGTGCATCAACGCCTAAGGGCGCTTTAGCCACAAAACACCAATAGACATTATATATCAATGTGCAATAAACATTACACTACTTCTGTGAAGACACGTTTCACTTTCGTGTTCTATACCGATTCCTATATAAGAGGGATCAACCACATTTTTTCTCCTCTTTGGTAGTTCCACATGGCATGGCAAAGGTTTGTAGTAAGTAAGTTTAAACATTGCAGCCTTTCTCTTTTTTTATTTTTTTTTATCCAGTGCTAAACGGCTGTATTTGCAACCAATAAGAATGATAATGATAGGTAATGTCATTACGAGGAACGTGCAAACACCGACAATCGAGTTGCTAAGTTAAACAAACAAGCAACGTTCCAATAAGGGTTGGTCTGTGCTTATGTAGCCACAGCACAGTGTTGCCAACGTTAGGCATGTACACACTGAGAGTGAGGATCAAGGTACAAGCACAGAGAACAATCTGTCATTTACCATTGACAAAAAACAATAATGCTTGAATTTTGCCTTAATTGCTATATCAGTCAATTTAGTGCTGTGATATGCACTCATTAAGTTCTTGAAAGTTCTTCCATCAATATGGGCTAAGTGTGCAAAATATGTCTTTATTTATTATATACTGCAGGCCCCAGGCTAGACCAAGCAAGGTAGACAAAGAAAGAAAGCATAGACAATATATCAGGCAGGTTGCACAATGTGAATATCTGGTGATCTTTTTATTCTGTTTCACTGTGTTATTGTCCTAAAAAAAAAAAAAAGTACTTAAACGCACCGGTTCTTGTGAAGTATGGTGACGGGCAATGTGATCTAGCCTGTCGTGTGCATCTCGTTACTAGAGGTGACTTGTACTGGTTGAGGTCGACAGCAAGTTTGCTGGTCAGGAGTATAGATAGGAATTGACTCTGCCGAGATTTTCCGCATAAGTAGAGCGGATTGAGAGCGTTTGCTTTAAATATATATATATATAAAAAGTAAGGACCAAGGAGACAGTAGGAAGAAGGTTGAGATTAACAGCAACACTCTGGAGGACAGCGGCCTGCCTCCTTCAGTTATTACAATGCCGCAGTCGGCAGGATGTCGACTGTGCCATTGTAATAACAGAAGGAGATGGGCTGCTTTCCTCTGGGGCTTCGCCATAAACCTCACCCTAGGACTTTTTCTCAGTGAAGCCTAAAATTTGTAAAAATAAATCTGACTTGCTTTTATTGGTGCCTTGTGGATTCAACCAAGAACACGGAACCCTGTTTACCTTACAAAAGCTATGTGAACCATTTTTTTTTTTTTTACTCTTAGCAACATGGTATAGAAATGGAAAGACCCTCCACCAGCATGCTTATATGCAGCATGCTGTGGAATACACACGGACGTTTAGAATGCATGACACCCATGGTCTATGCTTGTTGTAAACATGAATACATTTTGGCAAAAATAAAATGGACACAGTAGTTTTTGAATTACCATAACATGCCAAGCTTTATAGGTCCAAGTGTATCCACCTGTGTTCGTCAATTGCAAATTTATTCTACCAGTTTATACTGTACAAGTGCACCATATTTTCAAATGAGTGTTATGTTTTAACAATACGAGGCGTGTTAAAATAAAAAGAACTTTTGAAACAGCGCGCCAACCAGCAGAGGGAACGCACTGCGGCTACTGAGCGCATGCAGCGGCAGGTTTAGACAAACTGCCATTTGCCACGTTTCGCTCTGACCTTTAGTTGGCGAGCTACAGCCGCTGAAGTTAATACATGAACAAGCTGTTCTTCGGATTGGTGCCAAAGTGACAATAAAGGAATTGGAAAAACAGCGTGTGTGTGAAGTTGGGTAATAATAATTATTTATTGGGTGCATTCAATGAAACAATTACAAGAATCAGGCCTGCCAAAGACGCACCGCGCTTGACTGGCAGTGCAACAAACTGCTTTAGGTAAATAACAAGAGACAGGCAAACAAATTGAAACAATGACATAAAATGCTAACAGATGAGAAGGCAAAGAAAGCACAACTTGTAGCAGCTACTTTAATAAATTCAAAAACAACTCCAAGAGAAAATGAAAATGTGCTGAAAGAATCTGCATAGCAAATGAGGAGTCACAATAATACAGACAGAAAAAAAGAAGAAAAAATTGACAAGACACGGTTCCCATTTCAATTACTCTTGGTACATTTTGCAGGTCATGAACAAAACCAACAACCCTCTTAACGAAAGAATCTGCAGAGCAAAGGAATAGGTGGCACAAATACAAACAAAACAACAACAAACTACCCAATAAGAGACAGTAAATATTTCAGTTATTATTTGAGTATCTTGCTTAGTACGAGATCTCATAGTATGCACAATCTAAAACAGCTAATAAGGTCTATAAGTGATTGGTTTCTTCTTACTTGTGCCCTCTAAAATGCATGAATAATTGAAATTGTAACTGTATCCTGTTGTATTTCTTGTAGTTTTTTGTTTTTTTTTTCTCTTTATTTGCTTTGCTTAAATTTGTATACTTCGTGTGCTGCCTTTTCATTTTGCTCTGCCAATTCCTTTTTTGTTTAAAGCTGTCCACTTAATTATGCTTGCTGGTAGAGTGTTCAGAAAAGAGGGAGAGAGGAGAGCGCTTAGAATGTGCCAGGAGTGCACATTTTTCCTTTATTGCCTGCGCGTTCCAAGGTTCAGTGTAGACTTTTTTTTTTATAGTTCCTGAATTTCACTATATTTCAAGCATGCAGTGTTAACAAATGGTTATAGCGGACTACATTCCACAAGCAAAAGGCAAGACAGGTGCAATTTTTATGGATGTTGCCCATTTAGCTGTGATTAAGCATAGACAGACAATTTTTGAGTTAGAAATTTGAAACTGATTCTTACAATCTAAACTGAACAAGGAAGGCTGCTTCTGGTTCCTGAGGCTCGAGCAGCCCTTAAATCTCTACATTCTGCTATTTAAACGATTATTGTGTTTGTATATAATATGTAATCCGAATTAATGCATTATGAACAGGCAAGTCTTGCATTATGAACAGGCAGTGTTAGCGTAGGAGCCCTTTATCAAAGCGAGCTTCTCTGCAACCTTTCATAGCAAGAGTCAGCTAAGATTCAATACTTCGACGCCACTTCGTTGCCAAAAGTGCTTTCAACAATTAACTGACAGTTTTACAGCTAAATCCCTTGCTGTTTTGTGTGACCACTGCTAGGCCCTTTTCTATATTCGGGAAACGCCAGTAAACTAAAACGTGACTTGCCTGGTCCTCCTTGCGGATGTTGCAGGGCAGAAACGTTGCACGATGTTTTTCTTTCTCCGGTAATAGCCTTTCTTGAAAATTTGTGACCGCGTTCTTCAGGTTGTCTTCGTTTCTCGACGCAATCGTCACTGAACATCCTGAAATTTACAGCGAAAGAGTCACGTAGTTCCTTCAAGTTTCGTCGCTGCAAATTTAACGCGAACGGTTGTACTTTAAAGCGGAACCTGCTGAATCGACAAATTTCGTGACTGCTGCATTTTTCTCTTTTGTGAAGCCGGGACAGCAGAACGCATTAACTCAGACAACATTCATTTCTGCCGTAAGACAGCGTACTGTCAATCTTACAAAAGGATATACACTTTCCAACGAACCTAAGTAAAGAAGTTCCTCTGCAACCGCTTTTCCTATTCCCGTTGCTCCGCCGGTGACGATAGCCACTTTGCCTCTGAAAAGATTCGGCCTGAAAATGCTGCTAACTCTAAGGGCACCGCTAGTCGCCATTTCAAAGCTCTCACTCGTTCTCTCTCTGGCTATATAACAAACATGTAAACGTGTACATACATACAACTCATTTAGCTCACCGGACTGACCTGTTGCAGGTTGACAGGCCCGTGCGGCAGTCGGAAACAGCTGATAATCCACATTTTCTTTTCTTTGTTTTTTTTTTTTTTTTTTCCTTCGCTTTAAAACATAGTTGCCATCTGGCGGACGGAATCTGGCTAATCCTAGCGCATTCTTGCAAAACCTGGCTTTTGTTCAAAATCCGCCGTCTGTGATGTGTTTTCGGCTCCCGAACTCGCTTCCGCCGTATTCAACCAGCAAAAGCATAGCCTTTAAGACTTGCATTTTAACTCCAGAGTGCGCCACTCTATGAGTTGCAGCCTGGTCAACCGAGCGAAAAGGGCAGCTAAGCCGCTGGACTCCTGGACTGAGGGGACCACCCACTGCAGAGCGGGGGAGCTACCTACGCTCGCGTGCTCTTTTGCATAGTTTATGCTCTCTCTCCGAAACGTGGACAATGCATATGTAAATTTTACAATATTTATTCACCAACTTCAGAAGGCTGCAATTTTTTTTAGATGCGAAGCAGCTTATGTCGGGGGCTTTGTCCGTCCCTCCTTCCGTCCCGCAGCGTCCCACACCCCCACAGCGCATGCGCGTCCCCTCCCCCTTTCTCTCCTCTAGGAATTCCGGAGCGGCGCGCACGACAGGTGGTGCGACAGCTGCATACTCCGCTGGGGGCGCCACGGTAGTTCCTCGGTATGAAAATGAAGGAGCGCGTGCGCCTCATTCTCTCTCCTGTGCAGCGCCGCGATGAGCGTTCGGGCCGCTGCCGCGAAACGGGAGCGGCGACGTGGCGATCCCGAACTTCGGGCTCGCGAAGTCGAAAGGAAACGTGAACGGCGGCAAGCGGACCCTGCACTCTGGGCTCGGGAAGCCGAATCGAAACGTCGAGCGGTGGATCCCGAGGCGGCGCGGCAACGCGAAGCCGAATCGAAACGTCAACGTCGAGCGGTGGATCCATCTCCCGCTCAAGCTAACCATCTCCCCGCTGCTTCGCATCCACACATGGTTCCCTTTAGCGGGAGATGGAGTAATCTTTTTTATCCTTCACCAACCATGAAATAAACAGTGAAAGTTTCGCACTAAAAATCATCTCGCCCTGCCTGATCGCCACGGTCTACCGGACGCCTGCAGCCTGCCGACAAGGTCACGCTACCTAGAAGTAAAGCCGGTCGAGGTTGTAACCGGCGTCGCAACACACCCGACTACGGCGTGCCTCATAATCAGATCGTGGTTTTTGGCAAGTAAGGCCCCGCCGTTACTTACTTAATTTAATCGGGTCAGTGGCGTAGCCAGAAATCTTTTTTAAATTACTACATGGCCTTTGACAAAGGTAGGTCCCCCTGTCGAAAGGTAGGCCAGCCTTTCCGATCTGTCCCTGTTCGTGTAACTTTTATACTACATATGATAAGCAGTAATTTAAGTTAAACCTAAGGAAGACTAGTCTTTAGTCTTAAACTAGTCCGAGACCGATGTCTTCGTCGTCCCATGCAGTCCTTACGAAACAAATGAATATATCTAACAACAAAAAACCAGAATAATTCAATTGCAAGCAGTTCATTTTCACATTCCAGAAGAGAATTAATTAAATGCCGAAGATTCATATGACAGCTGCGGTGTTGCTCATCACAGGGCTGTCCCAGTCCCGTGTGCTGCTTACGTTAATAAAATCATTCTGGCAGAACCTATCTCACCATATGACTGTCGACGTTTATGCTATTAGCATTCAGGCATCGTAGCGACAAACCGCATTGCTGACGACACCTTTATTTACGATCTGTACGGCGGTCATTCTGAGATTTCCATTGCTTCGGCTATATACTATGCGACATACACCGTCAGGATCGGACATGACTACTATGACCGCATGGCGGCGACTGTATCACGGCGAAGCAGTGACTGTACAGTGGAATGACGAAAGAATGCATGACGGTCGATGGGACGACGAAGGCGGCAAATGACGATGATGGGATGATGATTCTGAGATGATTACGACAGCACGAGGACAGCGGCACAACGAGTAGTGTATGACGACGATGCATGGAACGACCACGACGGCATCACGAACACGAGCACATATCTATAGTGACCCAAGCTAGTAGACAACTTGGGGAAATGGGTCGGCGTAAGTATAGATAGATAGATAGATAGATAGATAGATAGATAGATAGATAGATAGATAGATAGATAGATAGATAGATAGATAGATAGATAGATAGATAGATAGATAGATAGATAGATAGATAGATAGATAGATAGATAGATAGATAGATTCTAAATCCCTGAGAGAGAGAGAACATTTATTCATTTATTATTAATGAGGTGGGGCGACTTCCTCATTACCTCGCGGCACCCCGCGTGCCCGCTGAGTCAGCCGTCGCTGCTCTTGCGGCTCTAAATGCCTGAAGTAGGGAAGCAACACTAATCGCATTAATAGAGAAAGGAAACTTCAGAATGAAACGGGAAGGGGAATTTATTTACAGAAAGCAGAGATGTTGGCCAGGCTATATAGCTAAATTTCGCTTGCCTGCGTACTCCACTGGAAGGACGGGGGGGGGGGGGGGGGGGGGGGGGGGGGGGGCGCATCTCTAAAGCTGTGTGTTTAACGTAGTCCAATGACTTGTAAAAGGCTAGAGCTGCCCTTATATATATTACGGCTGCGCTATATGGTCAGGTCATAACATTTTGGTCAGGCCCAGGGCCCAAAATAAGCTATAGCGATCGTCAGATAGCGGTCTCGTATCGACGTGTGCGATCGAACTGACCAGTTTCTCTCGTGCGTGCGCGGGGTAGACGCAAAACATGTGCGCGGGTGTTTTTGCCGCCTGGCAGCGTTCACAATTTGGACCATTGTCAGTACAACCTCTGAGGTGTATATAAACTATACACAAAGCGCCTGGTGAACGGGACACCAAGACCAATCCGGAGCACCGTATACCTGTTTCGTTGCCGCTTGAGTAAACTTCGCACTATAAAATGATGCAGATTCAGCGCAATGCTTCATTCTAAATGACGATGCGACGCTTGTTTGAGGTAGCTGAGGTATAGCAGCTGTATAGCGGATGAAATGCGCACGTAATCTTCGCCTGTAGCTGTTAGCTGTCTGTGTCACTACGTAAGCGATGTATGATAATTGTCGAGGGAATAATGATGAAAGGTGTATGCATATCTAAATAGATTTTTTATACCCTTTTGTCACAGTGACACACGTCCTATGGTCTGGGGTTATCTTCCAATATTGGGCCCAGTGGCCCAAGTTGTCTACTCGGCAAGGCGGCAACCAAGAATCGAGCTGTCTATTCGGGCACATACTCCGTGGTATATACGTCCAGTGGCAAATGCCCCGTGACCCAAGACTTGGCAAGCTGTCACACTTTCTCGCCAAGGAGGATCGGGCCACCATGTGATCCTGCATATGCTCCCTTGCAGGAACTGGTGTGTGTTGGACGAATTGCGAAGGCGCGCCCCTCGAAATGCTGTACGCTATGTCCCCCGTATTTTTTGCAAAGTGTATAATCTTCAAAGAATTGGGGGCACAAACACAAACAACAACAGATAAAACGGAAATTATTTATCTTGAAAAAGCACAAAGTGAACTTGGTGAAAGGTACACAAAACTACGAAGGGATAAAAGGTGCGCAAGTGTTCCGATAAATAAAAAATAAACTATTAACGTTTGGTGGTAGTAATATGAAATGTAGTGAGCATGCATATTCGCTGAGCTTTCATTACATTTACAAAGCGGAAGAATTAGCAGGCACTTATCAGGCACCGCTTCCAGATAGGCAAAAAAAAAAAAAAGAAGAAGATCATCCAACTCCAGGCAGTCCAGAGGCCCCGCCATCGCAACGGGATTTCGCCTCCCGGTGCCATCGTGGGCGGAGCCACCGACTTGACCTGAGGTAAAGTCCCTATACAAGAAAAGTACCGCCATCTACTCTTCCCTCCGCCGCTCTCCCTCTCCTAAAGCGCTTGCTTTTGCTTTACTTTTTGCTTGCGGAAGCCAAGTCGACGGTTCCGCACCTAGAAAGTTTCACGTTGAA